>NW_026294749.1:6814707-7442795 GCF_026119805.1 Tympanuchus pallidicinctus | reverse complement strand
ATTAATTATTTTCCTACTAAGCCAGTTTAATTAATAAGATATTTAGAGGAAGGGCATGCTGGGCTAAGAGCAGCACTGAATGATAATAACAGATGCTATACTAAAACGATGGAACACGCTGCTTTCTCTTATTACAAATCTTCCTCCCGAACAAGTCTTGCACATTTAAATGCGTAAACTGCTATGCTACTGCAGGATCAAGTGAAAAAAAAACCAGCATGCAAGTGTCTAAATGCAGAACTCATTAGGCTCTAACAGCTTGTACAATCAAATGTTTCACTCTGCCTTGATTTCTCTGACAAAGATTGCCAGATCTTTTAGGAAGGATTTTATTTTCAAGCAGAAAGCTGATACAGAATGAATTCATTCACTTTCAATTAAGAGGGGATCCATTCAGAGTACATAAAATAAATTAAAAAAAAGTACAGTAAATAAAAAACCTCTGAATTAATCCTCGATTCATGAGAACCCTGTAAATTCTATGATGGGAGCAAATAAATTATAATTAATACTTAACAAAAGATGTATTGCTTCATTGGTGATTTTCGTTGGTGATTAACCTCATTTTGTTCATTTGTACAATCTTCCAGGAGATTAGAAATAAGCATTAAGCCCCCTTTTGGGGACTGCTTATACCAGAAACTAGTTATCTTAACAAATTCATCCGTTTCCCAACAAATACTGTTACCAGCTTGTAGAAGTGAGATGTCTGTATTTTATGACATAAATGTACAGATTTTGCCACTGAGCTCTGCAGTAGCTATTACTTTCAAGTTCTGATGAATAAACAGTGGGAAATACTTTTATTAATGCTCCTGAGCTAGTGCTTTTGAACTCTTCCCCAGGAGCAGCACCCCTCCACTGTTCAAACACAGTCTTCTCTGTGGCAGACCCATTAAGAACAGAAAAGCCCTGACAGGGTCACGAGGATTTCCAGCCCCTCCATTCTGGAAATCAAGCACAGTTTTGTCTTTATTCCTCTAATAATCTGCTGTGCTCCACGATGACAGTGCTTGTGGGCCATTCCTCCAGCTGACAAGTTGAAGCATGCTGCTGCCTTTGTGCCAAGTGCCTCTGCTGTTCTATTAAGTAGCCATAGAGGCATTTATGTAGTCAGGATATTTGACCCTTCTGTCCTGCCATTCTTTGCCCCAGGACCAAGACATCCCAGGTGAACTCTTCCAACATGCATCTCCCCCTCACATAACTTGTCATATTGCTGTTTAAACCAAGGGCTGGCCACAAGTTCTGCCCCTTCTATTTATCTGGCAACCAAAACTAAAGCCCCAGCAGACTCTTAACACTGCCTTCTTCTAAGGTTGCCCTTAAGCCTAAAGAGCACTGGGGGCTGCTTTGCATGAATTCCTCCTTTCAAAGGTCGTTATAATCTTCATGATGATTTTAGGAAGCAAAAATCATTAGCTGTGAATGAAGCACAGAGGAGGAGCTTCCTGGTGCGTCAATTATATTTGAATTCAATAGGTAAAATATTGCTTTGCTAATGTTTCAGTTCTGAGTAACTAGAAACAACTGAACCAATAATTTTGCAATGTTAAGAAGAACTATCATTAATTTCCTTTAGATTTGCAAAGGAGAATTTTCCAGGTGTGAATGGATTACGTGTGAAGGAAACAGACCTGAAGGTGTTGGTTTATGCTTGGCTGAACATGAGCCAGCAGTGTGCCCAGGTGGCCAAGAAGGCCAGTGGCATCCTGGCTTGTAACAGAAACAGTGCAGGTAGCAGGAGCAAGGAAATTAATCACCCCCCTGTATTCAGCCCCAGTGAAATCACACCTTGAGTACTGTGTGCTCAGTTTTGGCCCCTCACTACAAGAAAGACATTGAGGCTCTGGAGAGTGTTCACAGAAGGGCAACGAAGCTGGTGAGCGGTCTGGAGCAAAAGTCTTATGGGGAGCAGCTGAGGGAGCTGGGATTGTTTAGTCTGGAGAAGGCTCAGGGGAGACCTTACTGCCCTCTAAAATGACCTGAAAGGAGGTTATGGTGAGCTGGAAGTTGGCCTCTTCTCCTACGTAACTACCAACAGAACAAATGGGAATGGCCTCAAGTTGCTTCAGGGAAGTTTTGGATTGGATGTTAGGAAAAATTTCTTCTCCAAAAAAGTGGTCAGCTGCTGGAATGAGCTTCCCAGGGAGATGGTGGAGTCACCATCCCTGGAGGTGTTCAAGAAATGTTTGGATGTTGAGCTGAGGGATGTGGATTAGTGGGGAAATATTGGTGGGAGGTAGATGGTTGAACTGGATGACCTTGGGGGTCTTCTCCAGTCTTGGTGATTCTATGATTATCTACCATAACACGCTGCATCAGACTAAAACTCTTCTACCTATGTAGACTTTCTTGATAATCAAACAGAGCAGGATTCACCTGTTAAATTTATACAGTGTGAGCTTCTGATTCCAACTGGTCCCCTTATATAGTAAGAGCAATTCTCAGACATTACTGACCTCAGCCCAATGTAGCATCTAAAACAGGCTAAACTGCACCTTGGAAATGCCTTTATTCTTTCCAGACTGCAAAGGAAGCTAACAGTGAGCAGCTGAGCTGGAGAAGCACAAAATGAGGACTGAATGTAATCTTGAAATCAACACTGACAGGAGAAAAATTTATGAAAGATATAGACAAAAGTCTCAGACAAAGTTGAGAGAAACAAAGGTGTGCCAGCTCATACAGAGTTCTATTAATTTTAGGATTGATTCAATATTTGTAGCATCACTGCTGTGAGCTTGAGGTTTGCACAATTGTAAAACATAGCTTGGATGAAATAACTGTTTTGCTTTGCTTAGCCCTAAATACTTTTTTTTTTCTTATATCATTAGCATATCTCTTGGAGCCTGAAGGAAGGCAAACTATCTTAACAGGTTTCTGAGTATCTGAGATTTGAAGTTTCTTACCAAAGCTTTGGGTCTCTGTAGCCTCAGCCAGGATTTTCCTTCAACAGTACTATCTACAAAATCTGTCTCTGGTAACTACCTAGAAAGGATTAGAAGCATCTGTTTGACTGATGTCTACCTATGAATTTCCTGTTCTGACTGTAGCCAAGCACTTCCATTATATGAAATTACAAATAAGCGAATGTCAGTTGGAAAAAGATGTAAGGGTACTAAAAGTTATGCTTGGTTTCTTAAAAAATAAAATACTATAAATATCTCTCCAGGTGACTCTTTGTGTTGACAAAATCAATCCCTTTCAGTATGTGAACCATTTGGAAAACTTCCGTGGTAGGTGCTATAAGACTAATAAATAGGAACAGTATTGATATCCCACTGGATGAGTAACTAAAACCACAGGAGAAGCAAAGCAATATTACTGTTGCTGTAGAAGTAGCAAAGGGAGGTACAGACAAGTTGAAACAACTCAGCTGAACACCTACTTGGTCATCTGCAAATAATTAACAGCAATCACTGTGTAGCCAGTGGCCTACGCACTAGGCTATAAAATGAGCCTTCTAGATGCACTGTTTTTTTAATCTATAATTAATACAAATAAAATAACAGGGAAAAAAGAGGCCCAAAGCCAAAACAAACTATTGATTTTATTTTTAGTACTGAAAGTACAAACAGATTTATTTTAGATTACGATTCCCTAAAACACAGAGATGATATTAGGGCATATTGCTTCTACTTACATTTAGACAAACTCAAGACACCAGTCCATCTCCTGTAAGAAGCACTGGAGTAGGAGCATGGACCACTGTCATTTGCCATAGCCTAGCCATGAAACTTACACAGTAGGAATGTTCACATTGCTTTGGGAATGCAGGCTCAAACCTCAAATTTCCAATTACTAATTAGAAAGGTTTAGAACATATAACAGTTGTCAGACCTGTTGGCTACAGATGAAAATTGAATTATTTCCTCCCTACTGATGGAATCTGATGAAAGTTAAACTGCAGAAAAGGTGAAACCAACCTTAAGAAAACTAGATTTATACTGATTGTTACTACATACAAAGTCAACTGTCAGAAGACAGGCTCAGGATAAAGAGTTTCAAGGTCAAAACTGTGAACAGAATTACAGGAACTAATCAAAGTACTACAAACCCCAATAAGCAAAGAAGATCACAAAACAGTAGTGAAAATCAGAAATACAGTCAGTGTACAAATACAAATTCAGCAAGCACAAGGAAAGCCAGAGAAATAATATTTGAATGATTTCCTCTAATATAATTAAAGAAGGAACTGAACCAAAGAAATCAGAAATCTCATTCGAGTACAGATAGACTGTATATTTTTCATATACAAAATTATTTTTATAAAAAATCAGTAAAAGAAGCTACTTTCCTAGGAAAAGTACTGGACTTCAACTAGATCCAAAGAAACCCAACAAAATGGATTTCACAGGCTCAACAGAGCTAGTCTGCAATCAGATGAATGCATGAAAACACGAGCTAAAATAAAGGATCTTTCCAAATATAACAAAGGGCTTGAAAAAATATATCAGAGAATGGTGAGAAGAAAACAAGTCCCTGGACATCCAAAAGAAAAATGGCACTGTTCCCAACTGCTCAGCTAATAAGCAAAGCAGAACTCCACTCGGTCAATGTAATGTGATAGTCTATGAACAGTATTTTGAAAAGACCTGCATTTTCACCCTTGTTGTGGTTTAAGTTGGCAAGCAGTGGAACGCCACACAGCCTTTCACTCACTGCCCACCCTCACTGTGGGATGGGGGAGAGAATCAGAAAACAAACAAACAAACAATAAGTACATATATACACAACACTCACAAAGCAAGGGATGCACAAAGCAACTGCTCACTACCCACAGCCAGCCCCCAAACAGCAATAGACTCCCTAGCCAAGTGGTTTTACAGGTTGTTCACACAATGCAATGTGGAATGTGATATTCCTTTGGCCAGTTTAGGTCCTGCTCCTGTTCCCTCCCAGTTTCTTGTTTACCCCCAGCCCCATTGCTGGCAGAGCAGTATGAGAAACTGAAAACTGAAACATCTCAGCTCTGTACAGCACTGCTCAGCAACAAATGAAACATCAGTAATCAACACTGGTTTCTTTCCCAAAGCCCAGCTGTACCAGACACTTTGAACAAAATCAGCTCTGTCCCAGCTAAAACCAGGACAACTCTCTTTGTACATAATTGGTTTTCCTGTCACACTGGAGTAGGAATGTACAGAAGGCTAGGAAGTATTCAGAGAGCTGACCAGAATATGTTGCAAAAAAAAAAAAAAAAGAAGAAGAAAAGGCATTCCTTGCATTCTTTCCTGGGAACTGTAGCAAAGCATTTTTGTGATTTCTTACGTATACTAGAACTGGAAAGTTGAATCACCAAAATATATTGCTTCCACATCACTTAATGAAAAATGAGCTTCTGTGGCTTATTTAAAGAAACTAGCAGGAACGTAACATAGCATACATTAGAGAACACCTGCCCTACAATTACAGTGTGATTACAGCACAGAAAGCCATATCCTGGGAATTCTGAATATATATAATTTAGGCATCAAAAACAGTATGGAAGGGGGTGGTACTGCCTTCTTTGAAGATTTTCATCCAAGTAAGAAACCTGGCAGGCTTTAAGAGCCCACGCTGAATTCCTACTTCATCCTAATTAACCAGAGATAAATTGAATATGGCTATTACCACCATTGTTCTAAGTGAAATGAAGCTGTGTCCTAAGTGCCAGCAGAAGGCAGCTGACACAACGATAGAATATCCACCTGTGTCTTCAGATGAATCACAAGTGAATGAAATCATGGCTTCTCCTACAGGCTTCTGCCCTGTAACAAACACGCAGAAGTTGTGGCATCAACTAAACTGAGAATGTGGGTTTTTTTTGCCATCAGAGAAGGTTGGTAATGCCAGCTGAAATTATTAAAAAGAAATCTGTAGGAACAGCAGCAGCTGCGTAGCTCAAAGAATGGCTGCTTTTTTAAAGTAACTCAGCTTGCTTAAGGCACCTCCCAGTCTCAGATTTCTGCAATGTAAGAAACAACAGCTATGCTAATCAGTAGGCTAATCAGTGAGCAGCCAGGGGAGATTTCTGAACTGTGCTTCCTTTGCTCCAAGATGGTACCCAGATGATGATACCGATTTTGGGGATCTGCAGTGTCATCTGCAAAGGTAGAAATGCCTTTTTGCAATGTTCCACTACCAAACAGTTGAAGGCACTTTCCTCAGAGCAAGAACCAAATCATCTACATGGTGGGCTCTGCTTGAATAATACAACTCAAGTGACTTTCTGCAGTTGAAAAGAATTCTCTTCAGAATAGTTTACACATGGGATATAAATAACCAGGCAAGCTGCTGCTTTTGGATTTGCTCCTCATCAGACAGTGTGTCCAGATGGCATAATACAGAGTAGATAATACAGAAGCAAGTCTGGCAGATGTCAGGAAACTGGATTATACGGTGTAACTTTCAGAGGATGAAGAAGTCAGTTTTCTTGACGCAGAAACAATGGGGGAAAATATCAAGATAGAACTAAAGCAGCTACAGTGGATGGGTAGGAAGGGAAGATGATTGCTTGGACTGACTACTGGGAGATGATGACCAAACTACTGGCCAGTGTCCGGTCCCCTTGTTTGCCATCTGGGAGGATGACAGTGCTGACAGAAGAAACAGCTGCAATCAGTAAGACAAGCAACACAGCTCTTCTTATAGTAACAGCAAACTGCTGTGCTGTTCATTTTACAGCTTGGATTTACCTTACAGCTATAACTTCACCAACATAAATTGCCTGGTACCCAAAGACAGATGTGCAAAAACAGTGCCTTACTCCTTAATGAAATTTCGCTTTGGCTATCGAGACAGCTTTATCTACTAGAAATTCCTATCTCACCTGATAGGGATTTGGGATAACATGAAAAATACCAGCACAAATTGATGCCCCAAAGTGTTTGTTTGCACACGTGAAGATGCTGCTGTAAATTATAGTTTAGGAAAAAAATTCTTCATTGACACTGGAATGATTAGTACAGTGCAGACTCCCAAATAGACACACAAAGCAGATGGATTGTTTGGATAGTTGTGTATCTACATCCATATGTACAACTACTTAAAATAGACATCACAAAGCACAGCTTTGGAACTAAGCAATACCTATTTAAATCCAAAATTGTCTTGGCACCTTTTTGACAGAGAAGCTGTCAGGATATCAAATTCTTCTGGGAGACCATCACTACCCTATTGTACACCCAGAAAATGTCAACTAAGATCCCACAAATTAAAAATACATTTGTTATGAGCATGAACTGCCCACATCCCTTCAACACGGAGCTCTGTTAGGAACTAGACAGGAAATCATTCATTTAAGACTTGATTATAGGGATGACTGAATCACAGAGCAACAGACACTTCCTTCAAAATATGAAAATTCCCAAATTGCAGCTGTCATATCATCCAGCAATTATCTTTGGATGATATTTCCAGCTTGTGCAACAGCACTAGTTGGTCAGCACATAGCAGACTTACTGCTGAAATAAAACAAAGTTTTATGTATTTATTTCTCTTTAACACCAGTCTCTTATTGCATCAGTGTGGTCTACTTCCTGTTTTGGAATCTGAAAGTTGTTCAAGCAATGTTGTGCATTTGTCATTTCAGTATATTTAACGTATTTTGAGGCTTGGTCTGATTGTTTGCCTTTGATTGTCTTGATCTGTTTTGGCTGAAAACATAACTTCCCCATATGGAGGGAAACTTTCCACAATACAAGCCAGTCCTCCAGAAACAACAGATCAAAAAAGGAGGAGGAGATTGGGATCTCAGCCACAGTCATATGAATTCAGAATAGCTTCATGAGAATTTGCATGCACCATCCCGCTTAGTAGCATGAATTGTTCCACTATTTAAGTTGGAGCTAATATTTTTAACATCCACCAATGATAAAGTGGTTTTATTTTTCTCTCTAGGAAATATGATGTTGAAGTGATCTGAGAAAATGCAGCATTTTTACATTTAGTATTAGATATCATTTTAGTGTTTTTTTTTTTTTGTCTGCAAAAACACAGATGGGATGGGGAAACAGAGCTGAAGGTGCCAAAGAATTTAGACAATAACATTTCTGAACTGAAGTACTGATATGAGGCAAATTTGGAGATGGATAGGCAGAAAGGACAATGAAGTGCAGGAGATCCAATAATAGCCCAGACACATTTCTTGCAGTTCTATTGCATTACAAAGGTAGATAACATTACATAAAAGAAGAGTAGAAATGAAGTCTGGTATCTCAGCATTCCAGTTCAAGTGTCTCGACTGCCTAGAGACAAAGTGCATCTGTTAAAAATGCAGAAAATCAAACACAACTGTTAGATTCATAGATGACTTAAGGTTAAAAGCAGCAGTCTAGAAGGATATTATGTGGCATATAACCTAGATAAGATTAAAAAGTTGTTATTGTGAAGAGACCAAAAGTTGCTTAGGAATTACAGACCAGTGAGCTCTGTTTCCATACCACCAGTCTAAGAAAAACTACACAGGATAAACTTAAAAATAGGAGACCTAGAAGAGAAGAGAGATGAGAGAAGAATCATCCTGGACTTGAGGGGAGAAGCTCATGGAAGCCAATGAATGAATGTTCTGCTCCATATAGTGCTTCTGGAGTTCCAAAAACCTTTTGTTAAAGTCATTAAAGCAATAAAAATTGCTTAAGATGAGAATGAGTGTCCTCCAGAGGATTAATAACACTTAGAAAACGAGGAGGAACGTCCCATACATGTAACAGAGAGATGTGGTAGGCCCTGCTCTCTTTTCCACAAAGATTAATTGTAGAAAGGGCAGCAATAGGGAGAAAGCAACATTTGCTGACTGTGGCCAAATTAGGTTGACTGTAAAGAGCTACAGAAGATCTTATGATACTAAATGACAAATGACAAAACTCAACATTGATAAAAGCAAATAAAACACATTTGGGAAAAGTCTGCCCTAACTGTATGCACACAATGATAGCTAATAGTCATTTCCCCTGAACGACTGGGAAGTGTAGGAAAAAGAAGAGAAAAACAGGAAACAGAAACCAGGAATTATTAGGAAATAAATATAACTCCTCTGTGCTAATCTATGGCTAATGCCAGTCTGATTGTCAATTGCCAAAAGGACACAGTAGAACCAAACAAGGTATGGAGAAAAAGGAAGGACACTGAAAGGGATGGCATATCTTGTACATGAGTAAGCAATAATGAAGCTGTATTTTTTGTGTCATCTTTTATATTGAGGTTCTGGTACCCTGACATTCACAAAAGTGCATGGTAGCAGTCAGCTTGGCTGTGCTCTGCATGAACCAGATAGTTCCCTTGAAGGAGAAATTGGGGCACAAACCAGCATCAGTACACACATTCTATGCAGTGGTGGGAGCAGCACCACACATGGCTTCCTTTGGCTCTTTAGAGCATCCGCACAGGCTGTTCTGGATCCACTAATAACTGAAAACTCATTGCAGAAGGGCTTTTGCTCTGGGACTACCTGTGGCAGTTCCTGCTCTCATTCACCCTGCTCACATTCCATTGCTCCAGATGAGGAAACATAACAACACAGAGAAGCAAGTCAGTCTGCACTACTTGCCCTTGGGACCATAGGCCATGCTAGAGCAAACACTGCAAAACAGAGCTCTTTACTCTGGGCAATGGGTTGCTAATTGGGAATACAGTGGAGGTTTGTAACAGAATTCACTCACTTGTAAAATACAAGAAATAAAGAGCACCAAAGAAAACTGTCTGTGTGCATGTGAAAAAAGAAAGAAAAAAAAAAGTGCAGTGTATTTTTCTCTTGTGGAATTAAGTGGGAAGTGACGTCCATTAAGGCCAAAAATGTAATTTGGTTAAAATAACATTATTCAAATAATAATGCATAATAAGCCCACAAGTGCCTTTTAGATCTGGGTGCCTGGATACAACTTTCGTCTCATGAATTTCTGAGTGTTGGGAGCTGATTTGGGATGTCAGAGGATAGATAAGTACATACTCTCCCTGCTTCTAACATATTCATAGAATCATAGAATCATAGAATCCTTTGAGTTAGAAGGGACCTTTAAAGGTCATCTATTCCAACTCCTCTGCAATGAACAGGGACACCTACAGCTCCATTCTTTTGCTCAGAGCTCTGTCCAGCCTGATCCTGAATGTCTCTGGGAACAGAGTTTCCACCATCTCTCTGGATAACCTGTGCCAGTGCTTCACCACCCTTGTTGTATAGAACTTCTTCCTTATATCCAAACTAAATCTCCCCTCTTTTAGTTTGCAACCATTTCCCCTAGTCCTATCACAACAGACCCTGCTAAAGAGTCTGTTTCCTCCTTTCTTACAGCCCATACATATATGGGTTTATATACTTTATATACTTTATATATGTTATATACTGAAAGGCTGCTTCTACTAAATCTGCTGACTGGAGAAAGATACTGAATTGCACAGACTTTGGTTTGATCTACTATGTCTCACTTCAACCACGTTTTTTTTTAAAGGATGTGTTTAATGAATCAGGAGAAAACACCCTTGATCCTAACACAAGAAACTACAGTGTATTCAATTACCAAACTGTTGGGAATGCACAAAGGCATCTAATTTGCCTTTGAAAGGAACCTGAATTTTATCTCCTTACGATGCCTGTCAGGGGATTTTTCTTGCATGATTAAATCAGTCCTGTTAAGTAATACAGAGTTCAACATAATGGCAGCTGAAATTACAAAAATGGATTTAGCTTTCATTGCCTGGGTAGTGTTAGTTGCAAAAGTAGCACGCTAGCTATTGTGTCAGCCAGGTTTAGGATACTTTCATCATAGGTCTTGCAGGATTCGCAATTTTTATTCATTAACTCCTGGGAAAGCTGAGTGAGGATTTTTGTTGTTATTTAATTTTTTTATGCGTTTCATGTTGGACAAATCTTAATTATTATTGATTGCATTTTGACAGTGCAGTATGAAAAGTGTCAATGGAATGCAAACTTGAAATGTGAAAGCCTGCCCAAGGTAGAGTAATGATCCAACTATAGATGGTTGCTAGTAACAAAGGAAAATAAAGCCAAGCTGTTTCCAGAGTCTGACCAATACTGAACAGAAGAGATAGAGAGGCTGCGAATCACTATTCCATGTACATTTCCAAGTTTGATGGAAGTTGATATTAAATTTTTTGAGAAAAAATTTTTTCAGAAAACTATCAAAATGCCATTAGGTAGTTATAAATGCACTAATTAAAATATTCATGAAGTAAATTCAAAATTCAGATGTAAGTGAAGAAATAATACAACACACTGATTAAATCTACCTAAATATTTTTCTGTTTCCAATTTATCCTGTTTTATTATTATTACTATTATTTTTACACTAGGAAGATTGGGATGATTTATTTTTGTAAAAGTTATTTCTGTTGCATAATAGCAATAGATGTCAGTCTATTTCTGCCATCATAATTAGTTGCTGTGGAGATGGTTGAACTATCACAGGTTATTATACTTGCAAATGAGGACTAAACAGCAGGAAAGGATGACACTGATAATCTTCAAATATTGCAAGGTTGCTTGAAACTAGTTAACTACAAGATTTTAGAATTTGACACAGTAAAGAGTCTGAGAATATGGGAGCGGTGCACATTTCAGATGATGCACTATGAAGAAACAAGACAGAGACATATGATAGCATCTTAAATTTAGCCCCATGTTATAATAAGATTATCATATAACCTGTGTGAAAAATCTCTTGATTTTGTTAAGTATAATTTTGCCTTTAGAGAAGTCACTTATGTTATTCACCTCTATTACCACGAGGCAAAACAAAATAGCAGTAGTACATGAAATCAGTGGGTGTTATCCTGAACTAATATTCCTTGGCAGATAAATGAAGGAAGAAACAGGTGTTCAAGTGTCTGGTGAAAAGTAGCTAGAATTATCCCCTTGACATCATTCTTTAAAAGGCAAGTATCAAACTGCGCTTTCCAGGTAACACTAACAAACCTCTCCAGAAGGACAAAGTAGACAAAAGTAAAATTCCCAGTTCACAACGTAACTCACTTGCACTATGCTGCGTTACACTGCAGGCATGGCTGGCATTGCAAAGTGAAATATGATTGTGTAATGAGAACTGCACAACTGATTGTGTGTAATGAGGTCGCCTTCCTACAGCCACTTCCTACAGCGTACACTTCCAAAATGACAACATTAGTAAATCTTTGCCTTTTCTGCCTCAGTAGCATGAAGCAATTGGCTGACATTAAAAAAATACACATAAATTCCCAAAATTAGGCTTTTATGAAGAAACAGGCTTTTTAAAGCTTGACTGAACTAAATACTAAGCTAAATGCTCTCTTATGTATTGCTGTTTAAAGCTAAGTTGATGAATTCTGAAACAAGAATGGGAAGTGAGAAGCATTAAGGGAAAGTGAGAAGCATCTGCTTGCAAAACAAGATTTCTTCCCCTCTCGGAGCATAGCTGAGTGAGTGATACCAGAATTGTACTTCCGAGATTTCCGTTCCATCTTTGGATGGATTTTTTTTAAGCACCAGACGAGTATCCTGGAACTGAAGTTCCCTAAGACGATAGTTTTGGTGGAGTAACTGAATTGTAGAGCCTCAGAATATCAGTGGATTTACTGATTGATTGGCCAGCCACTGAGTGGTTTTAGTACCAGCAGACCTTCTGAGTTCAAAGATGCTGGAATGGAAAGATCTTTGGTTTGTACAAGTGTAGTTGAAATAATAGTACGCCCAATCCTGACTCACTCTGATGTGATGAAGGATGAAGGAACTCACATCTGCTACTTAACAAGGCAAAACAAAACAAAGCAAATAAAAAAAACCCATCACCTGCTGTCTTACCCACTTATTTCAACTTTTTAAACCACTGCTGCTGAAGTGGTAGCTTGAAAATTAGGCTATTTGATGTGAATCCTCTTGCTGTTAAAGTGATTTTGTTTGTGTTTGTTAAATAGTTCTGCTTAGCAAGCAATTAAACAAACTCAAAACTGAAAATGCATCTGGTTTAGAAATTTTCTGTCGGTCAGCCGAGAGACTACTCATCTCCCATTTCCCCATCAAGGCTGGGCAGAGGACATGTACTGTCCATCTTTCATTTCTGCATGATAATAAAGCCATGATTTACCCAAATGATAATTAAGCCAAATTTAGAATCATAGAATCACTTATGTTGGAAAAGATCTTCAAGATCACCAAGACCAACCATTAATCTGACCCACCGTGTTCCATCAGTAAACCATGTTCCTTAGCAACACATCCATACATCTCTTGGGATGGGGGCTCCATCACACCCCTGGGCAGCCTGTTCCAGTGTTTGAGTAACCTCTCTTCTTGAACATCATACAGTTGGATGTGTCCCATCAACCCAGCTTATCCAGATCCATCTGCACATCCTTCCTACCCTCAAGTACATGAACAGCCTATCCTACCTTAGAATCACAGAAACACCAATCTTGGAAAAGACCTCCAAGATCATAGAGTCCAACCATTCAACTTGGTATTGTCTGCAAACTTATGAGGATATGCTTGATTCTCCCATCAAGACCAATGATAAATATGATAAAAACTGGCCCCAAGACTGAGCTGTGGGGAATGCCACCTGTGGCCAGCTGCCAATTGGATTTAATTCCATTCACTAGGACTCCCTGGGCCTGGCCATCCAGACAGCAACCTGTACACCTGTCCAAGCCACGAGCCTCTTGAGAAGATGACTGTGTGGAAGACCGTCAAAGGCTTTACTAACATCCAGGTAGACAACATTCACAGCCTTTTCATCTTCCCTTAGCTTTCATAAACCCATGTTAGCTGCTTCTGATCACTCATTTAGATGCATGTGGTTTTTGAGTATGATACTCTACCTACTTTAGCAATAAAGGAAGTCATGCAGCAGAACAAGCAATTTGATGGAGGAGTTACAAAATCAGTGAAAATTTTTAGGACCAACACTGACAAACACATGGTGTGAACAACAAATGCCTAGCACGGCTAAGGGACAGGAAATTACTTCTTATAAGATCTTTTATCTGCAGTTATCAATCAGCTCCTGAAAATGGATATGACTGCTATGACTCACTGATCTAATCTGTGTGATGACACAGATGTGCAATTTTCATGAACTCAAGTAACAGTTTCCTGATTTTTTTACTGCAGCAATGAAGGATTAACATCTTTTGCACTGAAATCTACTAGAATAGGTGAGACTTGATACAGTCCTGATTCTGTAAACATTTAATTGAGATCATGACACTTATTTTTATGTGCTATTTGTCATAAAAGAGAACCTTGAGAATGGTGGTCTTCACAAATGTGAGAAACAATTACTTGAGAATCAGTGGTCTAGATACTTCTAGGTCAGTGGAAATGACCAGGTATTTTGTAAATCGCAGAATCACAAGTTTAGACAATTCTTTTCTAAATTACAGATATATTGATTAACACAACTCATAACTCACTGAAGTTACAACTTACAAAGGAGAAGACTTATGTCCCTCCTAAGATATCACGCGCCCTTACATGAAAGGACAAAGAAAGAGGACAAGAAAGCACGGAGACTTTCTAAAAGGAAAATAACTGAAGTCATGTATTTCACCTGCTTTATATGAAATGCAAAGGTTTGTTGGACTTCAAGTTTATGGAAAGATTCAGGAATTTACTTATTTATTTATTTTTAACTGGAAAACTGAACTATACTTCCTATTGTAAACAATGTAGATTAGCAGGAACTTACTATGAACACGAATTTCTGCCCTGGAATATGCCTCTCCCACTGAGGTCTATGGAAACTTCCTAGACTCCCAGCTAGACTAAGAAAACTAAGAAACTAACTCTCAAGAACATCAGACCTTTGAGAAGCCTCTCCTCCTTTTGGGATTAGATTTGTTTGCTGGACAGTAGCAGGTAGTTGCCATTTTTTCCCCCGTTTCTGTTTATTTAATGAGTAATAGTTAAAAATAAATGAGATGTCAATGCCATAGTATTTGCAATTTCCATATAACACAGCTTAGCCAAACAGTCTAGACACATCCATGAATATGGGCAGCATTTCCAGACTGCTTTGAGATATCTGATAATTTATAAATGCAAACCGACATCAACCACAGGAATGCAGGATTAGCCACGAAGCAGAATGAAAAGTTATTAAAAGATTAAAACAACAACAAACAGCAGAGAAATGGTGAAACTTGAAAAGAGATTTTCTTTTTCACTGGGATTCAGATGACATATTAGGGTTGTGCAGGCTGTACATGAGAGAAAGCCAACGGCTAAACACAATGAAGGAGATGAATGTATCAAAGCCTGAGCAGTTACTAGGTGGCCTCTTCTTGCAAGCATCTCCTGTGCAATGCTTGTGTAGAAAAACCCCGAGGACTTAAAATCATAGCATTAATTTGAATATTTTGGAGCTATATTGTTCTTTATCTTGCCTTTTAGACATTGAAGGGGAGTCAGGCAGGTGTGACTGGTTAAGTCTTGCTTAGGAAAACATTCAGGCAGTTTCACACACGGAGTTGAATGAGGCATATTCACAACAGGCTTACTGCCTTGGCAAAAAGCAGGAGATAATTAAATAATTATGATTCTGTATTTGCACAAAATTTTTTAACAACAGTGTACTTATAAAGTCAATGGATAGATATGGACATGCCAGTTGGCTTCCTTCCATCTCAACATATTGCAGTCAGTTCTGATTTTTTTTTTTTTTTCAGGTGTAAAAATAAAGGCATTATTTAGGTAACTAATTACTACAACCACAGAACCAATTTGTGCTCTATTATAATTACTAAAATCTAAGATAAACTTTCACTAAAGTTCATGTGCTTACTGTGGATGCAAACTGATGCAGGAGGGTATCTATATTTTTACTTAAATTACTTTAAACAATGGTGTAAATTCACAGTTAAAAAAAAGATTAAGGGGTAGAATCTCCCCCCCACCCCTCTCTGCATGTTTTTTTTTAACTATTACTGTTGCTTGCCCTATTTGTTTTTTCTTCTTTGGCACAAAAGGGTCTGAAATGACATAGAAATGATTGCTATTTCCACCGGGTTGTTATTTCATCTCAGAAATATCATGCAAAGAAATGTTTGTTTACTGCTGGATTTGTTAATGAATGGGGGAACTGAAATGATATTTGTTGTGTAGTGCTATCAGATTGGATAAAACTGCTCACTTTCCTCAAATAATCAATTGTATGTGTCTAATTGATGCTACTAATAAAAATCTTTGAGCAGATTTGGAAACACTTTTTTTGCCACTCTCTTCTTGAGAGGACAATTTGAATTATTCAGGACAAGCATCTTCCAGGGCAGATAAGATCTGCATTTTTAATACAGGAGAAAATGCAGATATACATGCATAATAATCTCCATCTCCATGTAAATGGAAATTGAAGTCCTCCTCCCATTGTAGGTTACTTTTACCAAAGTTCAGACAGCAGAGCTCAAAGGAAGATGTATGATGTGTTTGATTTTCCACATTCTTTGTAAAGAAGAGGCATTTTTTTTTCCAAGTGACTTTTTGATTGCATTCTGCTCTATCCCTTTATTTAGGCCTGGTACACTATAAGAAGAGCAATTACAGTAACATAAGCATTAGGTACAGGCTCTGACAACCAAATCAAACTAAAAAAATATCAATTGTCACATTAAAATTGCTTTTGGTATTACATCTTTCATCAGGAAGAGGGTAATACATCCTGAGCCTACATAAACAGATTACTCAGCCACCCCTGAAATGCAGCCAGTGCAGAGGTGAAAAGCAATAATTGTGATGTGCCAGTCACACAGAGAGCTCTTGAGGGAATGCAGGAAAAAAAAAGCACAAAAAACAAGTAATGAGTTGAAAATGCACAAGGAAGTATGAAAGGAAAAGGGTAAAGAATTGCCCGAGGTGGAACCTGATCCTAACAGTGGTTCTCATGTGCACTTGTCAAAATTCCTAACGTATTTTCAGTGCCTGCAAGCAGTAGTTAATGCCTGCTTTCCTTTAGTACGATCTTTATCAGTGTGACTTTTCTTACTGACACCTTATAATGCAGTAATTTACACTCATAGAATACAGTGGACCTCGTGGGCCAGTTAGTAACACTTTCCACATGTCTGCTGATTCTCCTAGAAAGCATGAAAACTACAAGGCACAAAATGAATACAAGGAACTTAACCTTCACTATACCATATGAGCAAAACCAACGTGTCCCTCTGCAAAGGCACAGACCTCACATCATAATCCAGCTGTGTCTGCCTAGGGGACCACACAGCTAATTACTCTGCACAAGCTCTTTCCTATGGCTCCCTATGACACAGTTGTACTCCCTGCTGGCAAATGAAACTCAAACAAGCTAAACTTATTTGTGGAAATATTGATTATTTGTGAATTTGCACTTGATGGAATTCATTGGTTTAACATGTCTACAATGCAAATAGCTTGATAATGCAAGAAACTTTTCTTAGCCTTTCCCCAATTACATCTAAGAAAACATGACAGAACTTAACTTACTAGAAATTATGAATAGACAAATATATAAACACGGGTATTTTCCTTCAGGACAATGTACCAATAGGAATATTTTACTATTTTCACTGCAGTAGCCCCCTCAATCTCCTCATATTCAAATGGAACTGCATGCTGTAGCATTGTTCTAGGCACCAGATGAAGAGCACTGCCACTGGCAGATGTTCATTGTCTGTGGCTTATTGGTAACTCAAGTTTTTACAGAAGAGAACCAGAAGTCTGCTCATTTCCCTTTATTGGTAAGTGGTGCAAAAAGAGTAAGAATGAGTTGTTCACATCCTACTAATTTAATTGTGGGTTAAGTTAAGCATGGTATAAAGCCAGCCTTTTATTCTCAACACTGGCAGCCTTTTAACCACGTTTCCTAAGGACGAGAGGTGCTATTTTCTGCAGTACCACAATAAGCTCTGTTTTTGTGTGTGTGTGTTTTTAATTTCTTCTTACTATTTTAAAATACCATTCTTCCAATGTTTTACTGAAAAACACTTCCTTAAGCCAGTTTCTATGAGCACAGTAACACACTTCCTTTAAACTGCAAAACCCTGTAGCTTTGGAACTTGGCAAGTGGATGAGTAACTCAAGGGCTAATTGTATCCAAACAAAATTATCAAATCCCAAGAGAGCCAGTATCTTCTTACCACGATAGACAACCATAGCCAAGATGAATCACTGTTTGTTCACTTTGTTGAATTTGTACTTTTTCTCCTATTTTGAGTCCTTTCCTTTCCTTCGGTCCCTGGAAACACGCAATAACTACAGAGAAGGGGACTGGAGAACAGGCAAAGCAAGTCTTTCAAGCAAAGTAAGTGCTTAACTGCACTGCTGAACCTGTGCTTGAGTACTCTTATTTTTGTCAGGCTCCTCTATTCTCATGAAATTTCATAAGGTTTTTTACTGGTCGAAAAATTACAGAACAATCCAAATCTCCTATCCTGTGAGATGCTGTACTATAATTAAGAAATAATTTGCATTTCAACACTGGCTTCTGTTGAAGAAGATCAAAGAGCTCAGCCATTAGAGTAGTGTCTCAACATCTCTCTCAGGTATTATTCCTATTGGAAATCGAAGACAAAGCCCACATCTGTGTTTGGTGCTTGATCTGTGGATAAGGCTTCCCCATTCTTGGGCAGCCAATGCAGGAGACTGAAATACCCTCTCTGCCCCACAGATCTTGCAGCCCTACACAGGACAATCACTGCACAATACAGAAACCACTCACTTGTTTAGAAAATGAGCAAAGAACTCATAGTTTTACTACTAACTCCAACCGATAGCATTTATCTTAGTTTAGATTGTTATGGTACCCTGAAGATGAAGGCACTGATTGTACTCCTTTTGTGATTACTCTCTTTAGCTGGTTAACGTCACAAGTTCCATCCAAAAATTACAAAGTTCCACCAATAATTACAGATCTATCTCCAAAAAAATAATGCCATACTCAACCCATAATCTTATGGATTGTAAAATGAAATCTTCTAAAGTGAAAAAAGTGTTTTCCTTTTGAATCAATTTGAAGCAAAAACTTCAGGATCATTTTGAAAACATTATAAATGCCATCTTTAAATGTACAAGTAAAATAGAAAGTTTGCTGGGGAAACTTGGACATTATGCTTTTCTCATGAATACTTATTTAAGAGGAAACTACAGGCCTGTTATTTGATAACAAGCCTTGTTCCAGCTAGCTGAAAAGTGCCATCTTTCCTCTGATGTTTGTGATGGTTCTGGTTTCTCCACTAGAGTTTAAATGAGAAAAAATGGTTTCAATATAAACAAATAAAAAGTTTAAAATTTCTAAGAAGTCTTCACAATCAGAGACATCTGAATTAAAAATATCTTAGAAAATGTATTTCTAATTACAGTATTTTTCTGCCTGGAAATAAGGACACATATCACAGTGATCAATTACGTCAGATAGGTTTGTAGTGAGAGGTTCAGGTAAGAGGAACTTAGTTAAATGAGATGGGAGATAAAGTGAAGTATTGTCCTAGTAACATGTAACATTTTTATTTTGGAAGACCATGTAACATACCTCTGAGTATGACTGCTCAAGGTAAATGCTCCCACAATGCAATACTACTGAAATCAGTACTACTGAATTTAAAGAACTGAAAAATGACAGTTTATCAGTCCAGAAAGTGGAGCTGAGCTTGATCCCAAATTCTCAAGGGTGTCAGAGAAACACAGGAGGGGTGAGCAGTGTTGATTTGAGCAAAGCCCAATGAAACACTCTTGGTTCTGCTGCTGGGCAGTGACAGCACTGCACTCTGTGCAGGCAGGGAGTATTCTGAGCCTCCAGTGCTTGCACTGGGAATTCACAGTCTGCAACCCTGGGAAGGCTCATCAATTTGATCATTAGTGAACTACCATTTTATGTGGTATAGGAATGCACGAGTTTTACGAGACTATGCATGCGAAACCCCCTCCCCATGTTGATCCCTCTCCCAAAGCAATCTATCTTTAAGACGTGACAAACAGCTAAGCAATATACAAAGATACATCATATACAAAGATGTTGGCAGATTGTTTTTTTCTCTCACTGTAAACTTTTGCCTCACAATATTAAATACAATTGTAAAATAATTATCCTGATTAGATGTTAAAGAGGTCTAGTGCTCTATCTCTTACTGCTGGCGATGAGGAGCTTTATCTAATTAAAGCCATGAGCTGAATGTGTCTGCTGATTCTAATCATCAGCAGTTTTATTGTTAGGTTATGCAATTCTAATTAAAGATAATTTTAGGCAACAGAAAAGGTTTCATTTTAACCAGGAAAAAAATACATACCATGTCCTTATAGGTCTATTTAAGAATTACTTTTAAGCTTTATTTTTAGCTAATAGCTCTATGCACACGAGCTACAAGTAAGCATTCAAATAAGAAATTCCTCATTGTATTGTTAGCTGTTGTAGTATGGCCATGGCACACATGCACTTGGAATGCTACCTGAAATTAGTTACTGCTGGTGTAGTCTAAGGACAAGGTCAGGACAGAGCCAGTAAGAATGAAGCAGAAGAAGGATTATTTCTCTTTCAGTATTTCAATTTTTCATTATAGCTAAGCATGAGTTAAAAAAAAAAAAAAAAGTAATAATCAGAGGAAACATTCTATGAAAAATATTCACAGTCACAGATATGGATCTACCAAAAGAGGTTCAGAATAGCTGCCATAATTGGAGTGGACTTTATTTCTATTGTCCAAAGCAGAGAGAGAAGATTACAGCATAGAAAAGTAGTTGCGAGAGCTGCATGCAGCTGCACTCACATGGAGGTTATCATATTCTTAGTAATCTGTGCTTCTGGGTATATGGGGCTCAGCTGTGAGACTCTCCAATTTGGGATGTGCCCCCGTGATGCAGGCACAGAGGGATGACCCAGCTGCACACCCTGATCTGTGCTGGCACTCTGCTGCTGCTGATTGTTTAATGCTTTCTGTGGTGTAGGAGAGGGGAGGTTTGCAGACATTTCTATGGATTCAAATGAGAGTTTGGAGGGTCATCCTGCAGAACAGCTGATTTTGTTGATCATTTGTAATCAGCAAAAGAAAGAAGACATGTCTGAAGATGAAGGAGAAATTGTAAGAGGAAGGCTGTACAGGAGGGAATGACAGAAAGCAAGTAGGAGCATGGCAAGATAATAAGCAGTTAACTCATTGACACAAACGTTATTGAAAATGCTGTTCTGCTTTATAGTTAGAAAAAGGCTTCACAAGAAACCTCTAAGTTTTCAGCTTCTAATGTAATTTTTTTAAGCCTATCTTGGTTACATATGAAATGAAGAAAAGGTTTTCTCTGCTAACATGAAAAACTTTATACATTTAAAAAAAAAAAGTCTAATTCTGATATGTCTGCATTTTACACTGGATTCCCCCCAGAATGTGATGAATAACGCAATGGAAATTGTGAGATGCCTATGGAAAATCACTTGTGTTAACTCATCAGGCAGCTAAAGATCCTGCATTACAGCAGATGAAGTAGGGCATTTGAATCATAGAACAGTTTGGGTTGGAAGGGACCTGTAAGATCCTCTGGTTCCAAACCCCTGCTATAGGCAGGGACACCTCCCCCTAGAACAGGTTGCTCACAGCCCCATCCAGCCCGGCCTTGAATGCTTCCAGAGAGGGGTCATCAACAGCCTCTCTGGGCAACCTGTTCCAGTGTATCACCACCCTCATAATAAAGAGTTTCTTCCTAACATCTAGTCCAAACTTACCCTTTTCTAGTTTAAAGTTTACCCCATCTTGTTGCTACCTTCTAAAAAAGTCCCTCCTCAAGGGACTTTCAATGACATATTTCTAAAAGACACTTCCTTGTAGGTGTTTTGGTCCCTACTGTCAAAAGCAACACAAAAGCTTACAATACCAACATTACTGTTAGAGAAAGGAATCTTTAAATTACAGTAAATAAAACTTTCTTATCAATACTTCCAGAAAAAAAGAAGAAAAAAAAACTTCAAATTCCTTTTTGTGCTTTTGCTCTTATATCCTGTAGTCAACTGTATGAATACTTCTAGTTGTCAGCCTCAAGACTGGGGGAGGCAATTGCCTGGATTGAATTTGAAGTCAGAATAAAACTGGAGTCTGGTTCTTGTCAGATGCCGGACAAGAATAGAGCCTGAAACTCTGAATATGAAAGTCAGGGTTTTTTTATGTGGTGAACATATTGAACAGTGGGCTTTATTTCATCTCAATTTTTAGTTTATCTTTTGTGACTACCTGAGAATGCTGTCAGTTCATTTGGCTATTACAGGATCATAGCAAACAAAACTCTCTGTAAAACTCTCTGTAAAACTCAGAGGGCTTATGAAAAGAAGAAAGTGGGTGGCACATAATTGTCTGCATTTAATTGCTTACAGCTACTTCAAAAATAGACTTGGAATATTCTTGGCTTGGAATAACTAGCCTAACTAGACTGTTACAAAAATCTGCTTGACCTTTCCTGTGCTTTTGTGATAATACTGGGATGGGAGAAGCTGAGATTATTGCCGTCAAGGTTCCCAGGTCCTGCATGCCTCTCCTCTCTTGAGACTCAAGCACTGAGCATCACGGTGCCAAATATTATGAGTCTTAGATCATTTCATACTTATGACATAAATTTTAAGTTCAAAAAGACTTCCATTTAAATTAGTTACAAATGGGATCAAGTAGGAATAACTACTGATTTAATTCTTCTCAATTTTTTTATAGCCAGGGACATGATTTAGAGGAAGGTTGTTATAGCTGGGGTAGTACGGTTAGGTTGAGGTTGGAATTGATGCTCTTTAAGGTCTTTTCCAACTGGAGCAATGCTATAATTCCATGCTGTCTCTAGCTAGCTTCTTTGCAAACAGTAACTCCAGCACGGAGCATCCCTTGGGCCTTAAGAGTTGCTCAGTGACTGAGCTTGTCACTCAGATTATAACGTCTGCCAGGGCCTGTCAGGATTTACAAATGAGCTGTGTCCTACCAGTACTTGTTCTGTGTTGGGAGCCAGGTCAGAGCTCAGTTGTGCAGCCCTGGGCAGGAAGCGCCATGGTGCCAGGGGTGGTCGTCAGCCTCTCCCACAGGCAGAATTCCCATTGCCACAACAGCAGGACACAGATTTTAACTCTGTCAGTGCAGAGAAATGCAACACATAAACTTCCTACACATAAGAGATTTCTGCCTGGGATGGAAGCTGTGGTCTGTAATCAGCACTATTCCCTAGCTTGGACCAGGCTTATCCAGAGCCTAATGAGGTTTCACAGTGTTGACAGGAGCAGTTTCCCAGCTGTTTCCAGTTGTTGGGCAGGTTGAAAGCACCAGGTTAAGGCTTACATTAATGTTCAGGGCAGCAAGTGTGAGGACCAATAACTTAGTAAATCTTGAAAGGTCAGAAAAGAGAAGGTGAAGACTGGGGATGAGAAGCTTACTTTGCAGAGAAGCACACGTATCTGCACACAAGTATTGGAAGTATTGGAAGTATTGGAAGCATTAAGTGTGCAGTTCCAGGATGACACCCCACTGATACTCAACCCTATAAAGCTTCTGCCTAAGCCAGGCAGGACATGCAAACAGCAATCTGCAGAAATGAGAAATGAAGGGACACTCACTCTGCTGTAGTCAGCAGATTGGCAGCAGAGCTCAGAAGATAATGGGGTTTTCTGATTTCCTGGCCAGCTGCTTCGTCACTGCAACTTTAATCAACTTTGAAGTACAATGGTACAAAAGATGCAGAGAAGTCCCTCATCCTTGCTACAATTTCTGCCAGAACTGAACATCAGCTACAAGTCTAATTCGTAGCTGTGAGAAAAAGGAAGGGTGAAAACTGGTGGGTGTAACAGCACTCTTAACCTGTTAGAGGGAGTCCTCTAACACTCTTGTTGGCGCCTGAGTCCTGCTGGCTGTCCTGAGCTCCTTTATGAACTAAGGGTGTGAAGGAGTGCCAATAGTCACCTGAGGAAAATTTCATAGAACCACAGAATGTCCTGAGTTGTAAGGAACCCACAGGGATTGAGTCCAACTCTTGGCTCCATACTCAAAAATCAAACTCTATGTCTAGGAGTGTTGTCCAAATAATAACATCTGTCCAACGTGTTCTCATATTGTGGCACCCAGACCTGCCCCCATTGCTGGGGGCACAGAGCAGAGGGGACAACCTCTCCCTTCAACCAGTGGCAGTGCTGGGCCTCATGCACTCCAAGGTACAGTTGGCCCTTTGGGCTGCCAGGGCATGCTGCTGGCTCACATTCAACTTGCCACCAGCCAGAATCCCCAAATTCCTTTCTGTATGGCTTTTCTCCAGTGTCTCTGCCTCTTGTCCCCCGGTCTGCACTCATACTGAGGGTTGGAGGTGGAGATTGTTCAGCCTTCCAATTTGTTCAGCCTTTTATTTCTGCAATGCCTCTCTACCTTCCAGGGATTCAGAAGTTCCTTCCAATTTCGCATCATCTGCAAAATTACTTAGTATACCTTCAAGCCCTGCATCCAGTAATTGATGATAACATTAGAGAACTAGCCCTATTTCCTTGGTTAAGACAAAGGGTTTCTCAAAAACTATAAAAGCTATATCCTGTGCTGAGTCCTTAAGTACAGAAAGTTGTACACTGATCAGACTACTTACTGCCAAGCTAAAACTTACAGAAGAAAATGTAGCTGAAAACTGGCAATAAAAATATCTCAAGTGGTTTAGACAGTCTTCCTTGACACTGTTAGAGTTATTTCTAGAGCTTACATACATTATTTATATATTCTAAAGCAGCAAAGAAAATCTGTGCACTATTTTTTTAATAGATTTACAGAAGCTGTCTAACATCCTCAAGTTGACATGATCTAAGTCAGCTTTTGCCCTTCCACCACTGTTTTCCTTCTCCACTCAGGTTCTCCACTCAGATAACACATGGAGGAGCTCATCCACAGCTGTACATATTTGTGTAGGACAGTCTGTGCTGGTGCTGTGAATTGTGTATGGTCCCCAAACAGAAAGCTACTGAGTCATACCATTTTTAGCTGAAGGACAAAAATAAGGTTGAGCTACGAATTATATGGCTAATATACATTTGTGACTATGATTCTATGACCATTTTTGTTCAGATGGTTTGCATTGTTTTAGGTGAGGATCACATCTTCGTTCAATCAGGCTAAAGTTCTGGTGACAGGATTTGTTAAGCTTTGTACATTTATGTTACTTCAAACAACTCCCCCTTTATAAAAGTAAAGATACACCATACAGCCAGCCTGCTGCATGTGCTTTTTTAAGGGTAACCACAAGTACAATCTGAATACTACTTAAAAGAAAATTTGAAAAGGTAGATGCCTTTCCAGGCTAATATTTTTCAAAGTGAGGTATGCTAAATTTTAACGATAAAGTAATATATAAATGTTTTTGCTTTAAGAAAACTTCCCACTAGGAAAATCTGCTAAAGTACAGGCGCTCTATGACACAGTATGCTCAATGTTCAGCTAAGTTGAGCAAGACAAAGGTAGCAATTGCAATAAGCTACTGTTCAATGCTTCAGCCTCCTAAGAGGAATCAGAAGGGAGGGACCTGAACTTCATGAGTTTTCCAGTTCTTTTTTACATAGCCAAATATAAGGGCAAAGATGGCCAGAGTTAGGGAGCTTCTTCCAAAGGGCCCAAAAGAGCCCAGACAAATATGTTGAGGAAGTATTTGAGAAGAGGCAGAAATTTTAGAAACACTAAACAGCATTAAGCATTTTCTGAGTACTGCTACTGGATTTACTGCGTCCAGCAAAATGACTGCAGATATTAAACTTATTCCAAAAGTATATAGGAGACTATATATTCTGATATGAGCAGCCACATGCTTTTCGACAAACAGTAATACTATTATTAGATATAAAATAAAACACTGGAAATAAAATATGCCTCTTCATAGAGGCTAACATTGTTTGCTCAACACAGGCATCTACCGTACAGACAAGACGTGACAAACTTGGCAACACCAGACAGGATCTTCTACATGAGAACCTCTGAAGCCAATTCAGGCCTATAGGGGTGTTAGTACTGCTTACCTTGCAAGCAGAGTACAACCTACAACATAAACATTCATACAGTCTTTTCCAGGTTGTAATAATGTTGTGCAGTCTGGGAAATGACAGCCACTTAGTAACATATTCTGTGGAAAGCTCTCAAATTCTCAGATCATTTTCTGAATCAGACACGTAAAACAGAATCAACTAAGTTCCTATGCCACCTGTAACAGCAAAATAGTGCCTCAACCCTTCAGTAAGACTGGATCGAGCCTTTCCTCCATTGCCCTCCAGTTTTACTCCATGTATGTCTCTGAGCTTTCCCAATAGCTTTGCTCTTACGTTTCACCTCTGAGAAATACCTAACAATATGCAATATGTTTGTGGTACCTTACAAAGATACTGTATGGAAAAGATTAACCCATTACAACTATAAAACATTTTAGAAGCCATCTTTATAGTTTCAACTCTAGCAGCTGCATGTGGGACAGGTGCTGCTGAATGTGGCTTGATTGTGGTCCAAGCAGGAGTGTCTAAAAAAAACAGTGACTTGAGTAAGGCTGCACAGTGCAAACCAATGCCTTGTGTAAACAAGAAACTTTTGAAACAGGATGTCTTTAATGAAAACTTTTCTCTGCAACAGGGAGCAGAAGCGTCCACTAATTCAAATAGCTTTTTGCAACAGGGAGCAGCATCCACTAATTCAAACAGCTTTTCCAGTTAATTTACTTTTTCAGAGAGGCTCCAAATTTCATTAATGTCCTTGGTAAGGTTTCTTTCTCCACACAGAATGCACAGCATTTTTACAATGCAAACACATACCAACTTCTAGAAGCGTAGGTGAGGATACTACAAAGTCCTGATCCTGGTACTGCCACTAGATTTCAGTCTCCAGATTATAATGCTTTTATCTGAAAATATGCTTAGATGGGTAATGTTCAGTATATGAATTTATGAGGAATTGTCTTTCTGGTTGTTCAATTCCACTTCTGCACTGTCATGACTTACACACTTAAGGAAAATAATAGGATTACAGTTTTCTTTGCAATATCAGCATTATCCTGACTAGATATTAAAAGAAATGAATGATGAGCATAGCTGTAATACAAGAACCAGAAGTTCCAGCGATCTTCAATCATGAAAACTTCACTGTATCTGAGTATCAAGCATTTTTGTGTATCCAGCATATTTTGTATATTTTGTAGCTGAAATGTTTTACATATTTCATTGTTCTGAATTCAGATGCGAGCTTCACCAGAGTTCAAGGAACATGTGATCTAGGAACATTTGTAGCTAACAGCATTATTAAAAATTAATCTTTATAAATACATAATCATTTTTTCTATGGCATGGAAACTTAAGTGGTTTGTGACCTCCTGCTGTTCTTCATAAAATGCTGCAATAATATGTTTCATCTTTTTCCCAAACAACCCTACTGCTGCGGTGCTGTGGATATTATGGATCAGTATTAAAACAACAGTTAACAGGCAAGAATTGTGAGTATACACAGATAAGTAGAGAGACAGGTGCAGAGAATTATGTGTCCCAGGTGAGAATGATTCATTTTCTGTATAAAGAACAGTGGCTTTTGTCTTCCTGATGCCAGTCTGTTATGTTAACGAGCAGTTATTTGCCTGTCCTGATGCAAGCCTTCTTTCTGTGTATCCCCCAAGCTGAAGAAGAATCACAAACCCTACTAAGATGAACCTTCTAATTTAAGTAGAAAATTGCAATTATTTTGTCAAATCCTTTAATTAGCAGATGGTACCACTGCCACTGTGGGTCAGACACCACTCTGAGAACACCAAAGCAATCCCATTATTCTCAAGTGGGACAAAGAAATGTAAACAAAGACTGTATTTCCACTTCACTCTCCTGTAATTAAGTGGAACAGAGTAGAGAAAGAACATGAGAAACACAAAATCCCTGTTAAATGTTTAAAACTCAGAAAGTGTTTTTCCAGCACTGCTGGCTTCAAACTGTGCCATGGGAGATTTAGGCTGGACGTTAGGAAATCCTACTTCTCTGAAAGAGTGGTCAGGCACTGGAATGGGCTGCACAGGGAGGTGGTGGAGTCACCGACCCTGGAGGCGTTCAAGGAACGTTTGGATTTTGTGTTGAGGGACATGGTTTAGTGAGAACCATTGGTGACAGGTTGGACTGGATGATCTTATAGATCTTTCCCAACCTCGGTGTTTCTGTGATTCTGTGATAAACCCAGCTCAAAAAAAATTACAAAGAACTTTCAGATGAAGCATCAAAATTACCTATTCTCATCCTAGTACGTTTAACTGAAGTTCAGTTATATTATCTTTTACCAGAACTGGCAGAGAGGAAGATGCACCATATATGTCCTAAAACTGACTCCAAAAAAAGCACACCGAGAAGTAAAATTTTAAAGACCTATCATTCTCAAATAGGAAGTAAGTCCAAATGCTTAAATTGCCAAGGGAGTGACATCTCCTGAAATCTTGCCTATCTTTGTGCTAACTGAAACAAAGACAGATTGGTAATTTATTCTCCTTGGAATCATCAGAATCAGTTTCAGATAGTCACAGTTTCACTACAATCACCTCAGTGTGGACTGCTGTTGAATGTGATGCATCTTTAGAGTTCAACTGCAAACATGTAAACATGCACACACCAAAGCATCTGAGATGTACTAGAATAGTTCTATCAGGATTTACATTTCCAAGGAAGCTACTGTGAGTGTTTCTTTTCTGTATCTGCAAGCAGTTGGTGAGAGCAGCAGTGAACACGGTGTCTGCCTGATCCAATGTGTCCCATGGATTTCCTCCATTCTTACCACGCTGCCCCATGATGCAAAGCTTCCTTAAATCTAAAGCTGTCTGCCTGACAAACTATTCTGCCAGGTCTCCTTTGTGTGGTTTCCCATGCCCAACTGTTCCTGCGAAGGACTGAAGTTACACACAGCCCATTTCACCCACGGAACATCCTTCATTGATCTGGCACATCATTCAGCAAGGTGCAAAAATGCCTGGTAGCATCCTTGGGCACCTCTGAACACTACAGTGTGAAGCAATAGGGCACTTCAGTATCCAGGTGCACAGAGAAAACACCAAGAACCACAGAAATGAATATTCCCAGCTCCCTTAACTTCTTGGCCACTACACATCCAGTTATGTTGAATTCCTCTAGGAACTGTCCATTTAAAACTCTTTATGGGCTTTGATAGTCTTAGAAGGAAAGAGCATATGTCCATGCACATTAAGATGGAGCTGGGAAAAACTGTACCCCTGTTTGCTCACTGAAATAAACAGGAGATTGGAAGAGCCTGGCACTCTCTTATTGTGGGCCTGGATCCTACAGAATCTCTTCACCTCTTGTTATTGTTATGCATAATGCTACGTCACTATGAACTCTGCAAATCTAGCAAAACATTTTACTTGGTAGAGGCTTCTCTTTATCCATTTCTGGGGCAACAAAAATCAAGTAAGAAAGAAGACTCTGAATTACACATACCTCATTCCAAAACTAGAAGATGAAAACAGAACCCTACTTCTATTATGTGCTCCATTGCTTTTACATCTACTTAGTAGCATACAATCCATAAATTCAATACAAAAGTAATATAAAATATGCCTATGTTTACACAACTAAGCTAAATCTGTTTTACACATGAATGACCAAGAACTGGAATGGCTTTTAAATTATATAATAAAATTAACAAATTAAAACATGGATAGAAGGAATTAGAACATATACCATTTTATGGTTGTCCAACTTGTTCTAGTTTATTGAGGTATATAATAACTTTTCTATACATATATATATTACCCCTGAACAAACTGCTCTGAATGGCTCACGCCCAAAACAGAGTGATTAAATGTTTCTTAATGCATTTAACCTCACAGAATAATTGCTCACATCAATTCACATCAAGTATGTGCAGCCAAAATTTAAATTATGGGCTACAAGTCTCTGCTGTATGAATTTTCACCAGCATTTTAAAATTAGAAAGAAGAAAGTGAGAATTAATGCATGTGAGCATGTGCAAGTATGTGCTAACTGCACAAATATACATGAGATACCTACTCATGCCTTCCTTGTCTTCCTGCTAACTTTATTCAGCATCCATTCTTTGTTATTCATTCACAAAGAGTGTACAGACTACCCCATGCTTCTTATCGTCAAGCACTGAGCACAGGTTTACTTCTGCCTAGGAGTTAGCTCTGCAATTAAAAGACAAGTAACTGAACAGATTAAAATTGACTGGATGAACAAAGGAGTGGAGCCAACTAAGTCTTTTACTTACAATGTCAACGTTACCCAGTCTGAAGAATTAAACAGAAACCTGTTTAATTCTGAAATTAAAGATTACTGAAAGATATCTGGAATAAACATGTAAAGCCAAGTCAATTTTGATCTCAAGTAAGTAAAAATCATTTTTTTAGTTGCTGCTTCTTTTTAACCAGATGATATTAGGTATTATAAATAACTAAAAAAAAAAAGGGAAAACTTTCACATAGATCTTCTAAAGGAAACTTCAAAATGACACATCTTCTGTGTGTGCCCTGGACTGCCATGGATGAGATCTTATGCTGTCCCTGCATTGAAAGTGATACTATCAACATCTGGCTGGGACATGTCTGGCAGGAAGAGCTTGAGACTTCAACCTGGGTTGCATTGAGGAAGCTGCTATCTGACTTGGACATTTTTCCATGATGTGAAGTACTGAAAAAAGAAATAAAATCCTTCAGGGGTACACTCTGAGCAATTACAGAGCAGCAGTAGTGATAGAATGGAAAACAGCCCAGGTTTTACTAAGATATGGTTGACCAGTGACTGGAAAGGATACCCCAAAGCCTGAAAATGATGTCAGGCAGATGGCAAGGAGATGCAGGTCAGCGTGCTCACGTCAGTTCAGGATGGATTCCCACTTTCAAACATCTTGCCCACTGCTTAATTTATTTTTCCTAGACCTAATACTTATTGAAATTTAATTAAAGCAGTGTTTGGATTTAAGCACTCCACCATAGCATTAGCTACCCACTCATCGTAGCACTGCTCTCCTCAGAGACATACCGGCTGTGGTTTTACACAGCAATTGCTGCTTCTCCACAGAGGGAAGATTGGTCCCATGATGCTCATGTGCTTCCTGATTTCCAGCCGTTACATTTCATTAAGAGACAGCTAAAATTGCCTCAGTGGCTTCCTTGTATTACTTTTCCACATAAGCAGTTGGTTCAATTTCCATGGGGATGCTACAGAGACAGGAACAGGATGAGAGGTGTCTCTTGATACTGTCTTCCTGCACAGAAGCAGTCCCACTTCAAAAGACTTCGGGAAAATCACATAAGCAACTACAAATGGAAATGACTAAAGGTCGTTTGGAGACCAATGGGAAAAAAAGCATTTTCATTATTCAAGCAAAGTTATAAAAAAAAAAAAATTAAAAAAAGATGGCCAAGAAATCAGCATTTTGTAGACAATTTCCATTCTATTATTCAATGACATGACTTGTTCCACAGTTATCTCCTTTAATAAATGTACATACATTTCTTTTTTCTCTTCTTACTTACTTGAGAACATTATTTAGAGTGGTCTTGTCACCAACTGGGATGTCCTAGATAAGCAAAAGAAAGCTTTCTGGCTACACCCTATTTTTACACAGGGTCAGGCCTGTTGTCACTGGAGGCGATGAGATTTTTTACCAACAGGTTTAACAGACAGAAAACTGCAATGCATCATCTACTGTGGGAAGATGATGCAATGAAGGACAATGCTCAAACACATGTATAGATTACAGGGGAAAAAGTTGGACATGAGCATATATGTGTAAAGGTTGTATTGGAGTAGCAAGTATTACATGAGTGAGGAGGTTCTTTACATCACTTGGTGTGACATTAGCCTGAGGCTCCTGCTTATTAGCCTTATTTTTATGCAGCTTCTCTGCAGCACAACAGATATTAACTGAAGAGAAAAAGTACTTAGTCCATACCTTAGCACATGTGCTTGGAATAGCTACTGCTTTGTTCATCTTTAATCTACAGGGAGTTTCACATCAAGTATGCAGAGCCATTTGTTCGTAATGTGCATAGCAGTACCACGTTTGCTCTATCACTAGCTAAGAGAGAGCTCTGCTCTTCTGGAGATACTGTTGGCTTTCATTAGACAGTGCAATCCTCAAAGCCTGTTTTTTTTTTTGTCCAATTTATCTGTGCAGTGAACTATGGCTTGGCATATTTTTAATTGGTACAGATGGAGAGTGTCACAGATCTCTTCCTCGTGGCTTTTCTATACTGAGAACTCCCAGCACTCACTTTTATGGTCCCCCCTTCTAGGAGTGCAAAGAAAGCAAAGAAACCAATATAACTCACATTGCAGCTCTGGGTATCAAGGGTGCTCAGACACAAACTGTTTTTTCTGGATAAAACCATGTTACCAAGACAACAGATATCACACACACGAGCCACTCTCCCCCTCAGGGCACTTAATTCCATAGATAAATCCTGACAATCCTGGTCAAATAAAACTTCTTTTTCTCAGCAGTCATCCTGGTCAGCATAGGAGGAAGATGTCATGGCTATCCTGATGAGTTCAGAGCCAGCCAGTTCAGTAAATGAACCAGTGCCAGATGACAAGGAATAAGTTGTAAATAAGTATATACAAGTAAATAAGTATGTGTAAGTAAATAAGTATATATAAGTAAATAAGTAAAACTGCCAGCTCTTCGTTGGCAGCAGGAGCTCAGGGATTTTGCAAATCCAGGTTCAAGTCCAAGCATGTAGAACAGTCCATGGGTGGTGGCAGGGTCAAGCTCATGACTTCCTGCAAGACAGGCTCAGCCAATTCCCTCTTGATAGAGGCAAGAATCCTAACATATCTTGATTAAAAAATGAATTCATATGATATTTGTTAATTTAATAGTGCCAATTCAAGTCTCAGCTATGTGAGTTCAGAATGAGCTTACACTACAGTACAGCTGAGACATGACTTGATCACAGTCACTCAAACAAGAGCAGTTGAATCAAGCCAGTTTCACAATCCTTGCAGTAAAACCAGAACACGGACTAATCCACTAGGCTAACAAATAGGGGGATTTTGATTGGTTTTGTCAGCTACTTTCAGAGCATTTTGCCTACAGGAGTATTGTCTGCACATTAATGCCACGAATACTACAGTGTCACTGGCCTCTTGTTGCAGCACAGTGCCTTTGTGGATTCTGATGCAAAAAGTCAACATCAATATTTAGAGGTAGCTGTTCTATGAGCTTTCTGGAGCATAAACATCACATCTAGATAAAAAAATGCTGCGTGGTGCAAGGGACGAGTACACGTGCTGTACTTGCGAAGATGACAGACTCCCATGTTATGGAGACCAAGGATGGATGTCTAGTGGTACAGTCTGTTTAGATCCATCGCTGAATATGATGGGTAGTTGTCACTGAATGCATTCTTCTAGTTTATAAATCAGTACACACGAATTTTCTCTGGTTGTCATTCCTTTTGTTCTGAACAGGTAACAGTGGTGTTTGGTGAACTACCTAGACATCCATCAGGACTCTGCTATATACTGGTGCATACCCAGAAATACTGTGAACAGGTATAGTATAGGCTCTGATCCTGCCCTCTCCTTGAATATCCACAGAGAATCATATGTAACACGGCAGAGGCCATACTATAGCAAATTATCTTGTTCTGTCAGAAGAAAACCATCATCCATACCACTGAGGATTCCTCCAAGGAGAGAATGAGGCCATTACAGCACATTACATTCATTTCTGGATATGGCAGTGGTCTACGGGCTTTTCAAAATTAATTACTCATAGTCAGAGGAAGGAAAAAAACCAAGAGCAAAACACCAGGGTGTGGCAAAAGATGAATGATGACACAAAGAGATTATGAGACAACGAGTTATCCCCTAGTTCAAGGGTAAATAACAGTCAAGAAAATGTTTATGAAGTCCTTCAAAATGAAGTCATCATCATCAGAACACAGCATCTGTACAGCAGGTTTACAAGTGGCAGGGGCATTTGTCTACCTTGAGAAAAACAAGTAGGCCAAGTTCTTTATTGTACAGTCAAGATAATCCTTGATACGGTTCACTGCAAGGAACACAGAAAGCTCTCAGTCAGATTGCTGTGCTAGCACACTCAGGATTGTCCCTGCATCACCAGTGATGGCTGTTAGGACCCTGTGCTTTCTTTTCCTTCTTTGTTACAACCTCTTGCACTCCCCTGTGTCCACTGTACCACAGGGTTCTCTTTGGAGAGCAGTTAACTGAAGTTTTCTGATTTTAAAAAGCGGAGGAAAAGGTTCTTGCATTTTCAGCCATTCTCATGAAAAGACGAACTACGATAGAATTACTCACAGGTAAATACAAACTTCAATAAATACTACTCATTTTTAATTTCTTTCCTTCTAATAATGCCAGATCAAAGGATTAATTGTGGATTTTCTTCCACATGGGATTTGCTTTGTTTTCCTTTGCTGCTGCCTTTTCAGAAACTCCTTGAAGTGACCTTCTCACACCACTTATTCATGGCCTCTGAAACATGAGCTCTTCTTCCGTTCATGGGCATCTCTTATGGTGACGAGGCTTCCCTAGGAAATGCCAATATCTTCCTTCCTTCCTAATTCCTTCTTTCCAATGCAAATGGGAGGCTGTGGATAGATTACACTTATCATAAAATCTACAGGTATCCTAAAATCCCCAATTATTTCTGTAAACAATTTTTTAGAAGTTCTGATCCTTCCTTACAGAATTACCTTTGGTTTAAATATTTTGGACTCAGGACTGAAGGTGTCTAAGGTTGCCAAGAGCACTGCCATTCTTCCAAACCCATTTAAATCCAGAACAGCCAAGGTAACCTTTTAGCACCAGCCAGCCAATGTCTGTTTTCTCTCATTCATTTTCATGTATTTCTTGAAGCAATTTTGAATCTCTTGTGTTTCTCCACCCTACCTGATAAACTCATTACCTGTTTCTCATTTCAGCCATCTTTAGTGATGGAACGAAAGACCATGAAATTATGTTCCTAAAGCTCTGACAAACTAGCAGGCTGGCTAGAGGAAAGTGATTCAAATTGCATTCCTATTTGCAGATTAATCCAGGAAAGAATAACCCATAAAAATCAGCTCTCATAAGTTCTGTTGTTTATAGAATTATAGCTTTGCTTCTTTTCCCCACAGCCATCAACAAAAATCCTCCAGAAGAGATGACGTGTCCAGAAATAGTTAGCATTTAAGAAAAAAAGCCAAACCCTCATGCTCAGGCATATCTAAACTTCAGTCTGAACACCAGCTGAGTATTTCACTCACAACCAACTGTATCTTTGTTTAACCAATGCTTCATATGCCTACAGCGTATTTTTTCATTACATATGAAACTGGGAGGAATGCTAGTGTGACTGCTTAATACAAGCTTGATCCTAGGCCATGAAAACCAAACGGGATTCAACAATCATTTTTACTGGGCTTTCAATTGGGTCCATAAAGCACGCAGGCTTTTAGGGATATATGTACAGTTTTGAAAATGTAAGTGCCAGCATATAAGCATGGTCAAAGAACTGATTTTTGATGATGGTGATAGAAAATTCATGAGCTACCAAGTGTTTTTAGGCAGAACTTAAATCTAAAAGGCTGCAAACAGTGTGTTTTCAGCACACGTACACATCCTGGAGACACCTTGGCCTGCAGACACAAAGCTCACTACTGCAAGGAGCCAAGCGCCCACTGAGCACCACTGTCTTCTTTTGCATACAAAGCTCCTCCGAAGGGGGACTGTGCAGCTGGCAGGAGCCTTTGCAGGCTGTCTGCATGAGCAAAGGATCTTGGCATTCAGCAACTGCCCGCCAGGCACCCTGCACCCAGTGAAGACAGGGAGAATGCATCAGCTTCAGCAGAAAGAAAAATCAAACCCATTGTCAACTACTTTCAGCACAAACACAAGTCACCTTCAGGCAGCAGGGTTTCTGGGCACTCTTTGGACCTCACTCGGAGTGCTGCTTATCTATGCACTTTCAGCTGTCAGCACCATGCAACTGTGGAATTAATGATGAGCATATGGAGACCATGAGCATTTTGCAAAACTTAGGAAGGTAATGGACTTGTGTTTTCAGGTTAAAGCAGTAGCTAGCAGCAAAAGTAAATTCCCTGAGTAATTTCTCCTTTAAGCTAGGCAAATAATGCTGTTGGTTAAATTGAAAAAGCATGATTCACCATAGCAAAAGGCTGATTTTTACTGCCTGCTTTGATAAACAGAATTGTTTGTGTTGGCTGATTGACTTGCAAAGACGCATAGAGCTCTGAAGGTACAAAAGACCAAGAATGTTAACTATCAAATTAAGACCTTTTAAGGGGAAATAAGGACTGCAGATTCAAATATGTACATGCACATATTCAGCTGCAAAATAATTGAGATTGTCAGTTTTTCTGCCTGGCAATATATATCTGCTACTTGAGCAATAGCAAAAGGAATAGCTGGTGATGTCAGTGCCACTGATCTATCCTCTCATTACTTCTATCTAAAAGTGTGTGTGTGAGGGGGGGAGGGGGTCAGAAAGACAGACTGTTATAATGAAAGGAACATCATGTAGACAACAAGCAACTCAAATGCAGCCAACAACAAGAGAGTACCACATTCAGTCTATACAAATCAGTGCAAACCAAAATACGTCTTCTTTTTAACCACCTCCAGTTTTCTTTACAGAGATACTGCAATACAGAACAGAAACATCACTCTGGAAATGTAATTGGATTCAATAAAGCAAAATACAAATATTAAAAACACCGACTGTGTTCTTCAAAATGGAGTTTAAATACTAGAAGAAATCTTAACAATTTTTTTTCTGTTCTTTTGGTTTCCAAGACTTCTGCAGTCACCGTGGGGCTTTTTATAGTTTGCTTTTTATTACTAGAATCCAAGATTTTCTCTGAAGGCCTTTACTTAGCAAGCAGGAGTTCTGAAGAAAGTATCACACATTGGTAGATTGACCAAAAATTAGAGGAGACCATAATCTGCAATATTTGGAGCCTACATGACTATAAGAGTTGTTTAGGACAAGATGGAGAGAGAGATCAGCAGCAAAATTTGGAAGAGAGCCCAAGTTTTCTCTCCTTACCAAATACTCCAATCACCACCTCAGGATTCTTCTGCCTGGCCCCTGTGGTCAGTTCTGGTAGCCAGGAGTAGCTCTCACCAACACAATATGGCCTCCAGATCTTGTGGCAGATCATGTCAGTAATCTACATTCCTTCCTGCTAGCTCTTGTGGCTACTTACACAGGCTCTCAAGAAAAGCCATCTAAATTAAGTAACTCAAGGAGGATCAGCAATGCTATATTAAATACTTGCGTGGACATTTTAATTCAGAGCTGAATTGGCCTTAATGAATTAAAATAAGATGAATGAGTTCATGAACTGAATAAACATCCACCCTAGGGCTTACAGTGACATAACTAATCCATTTCATATTTACAGTTTAAATAATTCAGAACAACTTTCCCAAGTAACGATGGATAAACAAGCCATAGAATAAACAAGACTTAGATGAAGATTTCTAAAAAACAACTGCTCTTTGTCAAACTATCTTTGATTCCCTATTTATAATCTGATTTTTTCCTGTTATATCTCTAAAAATAGGGCAACTGAGATTCTCTTTCTAGCAACTGTTTATTGTTCTTCTACATGCTAGCCCTAGCAGCCCTGGAAAGAGCACATGGTTATTGGCTTTGTCTGGGTGACTGCTACCCACATTTCAGATCCCTATGGATCTGGGATTTCTCATCCTTATTGCCAAAATCCTATTCATCTAGCTGCATGTGCCTTTTCAATGTATTTCACAGACAATGAAATAAAGGGCAGCTACTGTGATTAAAATACCTTATCAGATTAGAGTCACTGGGCTGCATGTTCGCATTACCGTAACAACTCAATTCCCAACCGAAATATGGGTCAGCCATCAATCAGGTCACTGATATGGCAGGACTCAATCGATGTGCTGCCACGCTGGCCTCAGGGATTCTTGCTTCATTTCCTCTCCCATGGGAAACAGCGAGCAAGAGCAAAGCCGTATTCGAGGAATAAAACTCCCTCAACAGCAGCTCTAAGCGAAGGCATCTCACGAATTTCCCATTTGGAAATCACTCACTGTGATGTGAGCAGCAGTGGTATCTAAAACGTGTGGTGGATTTTCCATACCGTTGTTCTTGGAGTGAGAGATGTTCACCCCTAAGCAAGAGCAGAATGTACTGAGCAGATTCCTCCAGCCACAGCACCTGAACCCTGCAGTGCCATGGACGAGCTCTGCTGATTCTCAAGACGTGCACCTGAATAACGTAGGTTATTGACCAATGAGACATTTGTGTGGTAACATCCAATGGCTGTTTCTTTCATGGAACAACAAAAATGACCCCTGGCGTGTGTTTCTTAAAAGCCACATCCTGAGACCATCCTACCAGAAAGGAGAAAAAGGACCGCTTGCTGTGCCTAGGACAGCTTCATGCAGCTGCTGCCCTTTAGGCTTTGTTCTCACCACACAGAATGCCTCGTGCCTCTATGTCACTGTAAAACACTGCTGCTTCCCCCCACATCATTACAGACAGCATGAAAAACCTAAAGAATGAAAACCAACAGCCTGAGAAACAGTAATTAATTTTCATGCTTCAAATGCAGTTTAAAAATAAAAAGAAGCCTCAGTGTATTTTGTTATTAAATGAAAACATTCTAAAATAATCTGTAAGCACACAGTTTGATGAAGATTGTACCTTCATGAGTCATGGCAATAGCAGCTGAAGTTACACAACGTCTTTTTAAACAAAAATGTGCTTCTTCCAAATGTGCTTGTTCTCTCTCTCTCAAATCAGATAGTCTATTATTGCTCATTCCGAACATTTCTGAAGCCATCTCCAGCAAATGTCATTCTCTAATCCATGTAGCATGTAGAAGTGTATGCAATTAACAGCATCTATTTTTCAATCCTCAAAATCTGCTGTAAATTCTTTAATGGATTAATTGTATTATTACATTATTTTAAAAGGGATGCATTGTTGTAGAATTATGTCACAGTATTACACTTCGGATGCCCTCGTATAATTTTCACAGCAGCTGGAAATGTAATTAGCATAAAAACCAAACGGCCTCATTAAACATCCCTTTCCTGTAAGATGGGACACATTTGAGAGCCTCGTCTCAATGGCTCTATTAAAGCTGTGTGCAGAGCTGGGATGGGGCTCCAACAGCACCAAAATGCATTTTCAGTCCAGTTCAGCAATGTCTCCTTCTTCAAACCTGAAAGTGTAATACAGCAGCCCTCAAGGAGACACAAAGATGCTGCTCTGTAGTGGGATAAGCACACCTGGGTGACTGATTGTACTCCCCATTTTTGAAACAGAAGCTTGCATTTGGCATTTGAGTGTAAGAATAGACAACTGCTGTAACTGCCCTCTGTGTGCAAATCAAAGCTGCACCTTCTGAACATAACTGCTCATTTGCATTCTTTTAATCTGTTCAAAATGCCAGATTTGAAGACACAAAGGATTTATAATTCCAGCAATAAAGAAGCAAGTGTCACTCAGGCTTTCCCTTGCTACAAAGTGCTTAATTAAGCTTTGGGTTGTTAATCTCATTGCAGGTTGGAAAATGACCATTCGGTTTAAAAATCTCTGTGGGATCTTTTGTTCCGCAGCAGTAAGCAGATATGCAGGCTAGTTTGTGATCACTATATGGAAATGCTAAAGTTTCAAACAGTTCTGAATGAATTCTGGTGCAGCTTTGAGCCAGCTTCTCAAGAGGCAGTAAGGAAACGTTAGTGCATGCAAAAAGAATGCACTAAAGAACCTGCGTTTAGACCTAGATAGACCTAGAACTCTTTTCTTTTTTTGTCACTTCAAAAATTGAGAATGCATAGAACGTGCAATTTCAGATCAATGCAAAAAAAAAGAAATTTAAAATTTTAATTAATGAATTTGAAATCATTATTTAAATAATAATTAAGACTTTCATTGCTTATCCACTGCTTGAGGTCAAAAGGTGTAAGATTTCAGCAGAAACATTTTCTTGTCTGGCCAACTAATTGTTGCTATTCACATTTTTAGCTATACTCAATACCTAGTTCAAACACAGAAACAAATGTAGATCTGAATAAAATCACCTACGATTCATCCACAAATTACTGAAATATTATATGCTTATTTTCTAGCTTGTCCTTCAGATAAAAATATTTGCTTAAGTCAATGTATACTTGTGATTTAGATAACAGCTTCAGACAAGGATGAGGACAGGACAAGCTTCCACGTATCTTCAGACTGAGCTACACTGCAGGGAGGACTCTGCCCTCTGATGAGAGAAGAAACATAATTATCTCAGTCTTTCATATCTAAACCTAGAGAAAGACTGGCCAAAAATTGTAAGAGGAGTTGTAACTGAAAAAACTAATTAATTAAACCTTTCACATGGGATCACAGTAGTTATTAAATAAGAATTCAACTGATCAGAATGAGATTCTAACGTGCTTTAGAACACAGGTGTCCTTGTGGAAGCACACAAAGCAATCATTTTCCAAACAGAAGAGAATAGGAATGTTTAAGAGCAGCACTGGCAATAAATTATTGAATTTCTACCGTTCAGAATATTCTGAGAAGGAAAATGCAACTTTTTTACCTATTGTAGTTAGAAATCATCAGCCATAGGAATTAAAATGATTTGGACATCACTGATGAAAAACAGCTCCTCTAATTGCAGATTTATCACATTTTGTTTTCTTCTTGTGTTAATCAGAATCATTCAAAGTCCTTGCCTGTAAGTGTTATTAAATTCAAACAGTCCCTCTGCTGACTGGAAGACTTATTGTATATAAACACACTGCCATATGAAATTGTATACGGTGCTTTTTGAAAGACCCTGGTGTGGAAAAACTGAAGCAATAAGGCTCCACAAGTGAAAAAAAAAAAAAAAGCACTTGAGCATAAAACAAACATCTGTTTTAATACAGATCCAGAAGTAGAACAGCTAAAAGTTTCATGAGTGAATATAGTTTTGGCACACTCGCTTTTCTTTAAACAGTTTGAGTGAGTGAGAAAGCACGTGGAAGTGCTTGTATGACCTCCCTAAAAGAGTCCAGATGCTCCATTTTGCAGCACTGCCTGTGTTAATGGGCTTCACTCTTTAAATTCAGTGCACAGTCCTCAGCTATTTTATAAGAGCGATACCAGGAGAAGAGTCCTAAGGTCCTCAGGCAGCAGGTCAGAATGCTGACATGTCCTGAAAGCCCCCGTCTCCCAGCCCAGCCCTTCCCAGCCCAGCAGATCTTTCCTGGCTTACGCTCCTTTGCTTCTTAGCTCTTCAGATATGTCGGACTACATTGTTCACTCCCAGTCTTTATCCCTACAACCTCTGCAGTCCTACACCTTGAGACAAGTGAATGCCAACCTCTTCAACCTCTGATTTTACCCTAAACAAACAAGGCTGTATATGAAGCAGGAGCTAAATTCTCCAGGCCCAAGGCCTCTGTCATGTCAGGCTGTGGCCTCAGGACTGATGCTTGGAATGAGTTTAATGGTTTTCTGTGAGGAGGAGGATCTAGAAGACAAGTGAAAGTAGGTTTTGAAGTATCTAGAGAAAGCAGAGATCAGCAGAAATCTTTTTCTCACTTTACTATTACTACCTCAGACAATCTCCCACTTAGCAAAAAAAGCTGCTGTGGAGCTCCCTTCAAACACTGGACTTCCTCTGCTAATTGTACAGGATGCCTGTGTAGTGAACCCAAACACGGACTAATCACTTGCCCCTCCTACTTACTACTGAGATTTATCCAGACTCCTTAACTCCTGCTTTCCTCTTTTCAGCACAGCCATTTCCCTCCAGGTACAAATTACATGCTTCCTGTGTCTGAGCACTGCAACTTCGGGATGGATGAAGGAAAAGAAAGGCATCAGTTCTTTAAAATAAAGGTCACCAGACACCTGAAATGGCAAAACAAGACGTTTTTCCCAATAATGATTCCTGTAAGCAGCTGAATTTTTTTTTCTGAAAGGTTGCAAGCAGTTAGCTGTTGATGAATGCAGGGATAAAAAAACCACTTCAATAATATTTTAAATAATCCCAGAACCTATCTCCCCTCAAGCTTCTTTACTTCAGAAGACAACACACACTTCCTTCTCCAAAACACAGCCAAGAACTGACATTTCACCAGCACGTGCACAGCAGTGCAATAAAACACCAGCACACCCAGAAGCTGTTTTGAAACTCACATCAAGGCAAGCAGAACAAGATCAAGGTATGGAAATGACGACAAAGGTCTAGCTGAGGAGACGGCCAACTTTCCTTCCTGCTGCCTGCTGTGCTGCTTCCCACTACATTTGATGGAGGTTTAAAAATATTGGGCAGCCTGCTGGAGTCGTCTCAGCTGCATCCAGCTGAGAACAAGCTCAGGCAAAGAAAATTCCCAGTTTCTCCCTTGCTTCTTCTTCTGTAAGTAAGGCTGCTGCTCATCAGTTAAAGGAAGCAGACTCATTAAGTGATATAACCTTGGCAGTTTGACTGTACTCCCAAAGCTTTATCATATTGCTCATTGCTATGAGGGACCCTTTGCTGCACCACAGTAATAAACGTTTCTACACTTTGTGTGCAAGAAGAATCAATAATCCTTAGCACAGAGCTTTTAGTCTAATAAAGATATAGATGCGAGATGTTATCACTTGGAGCTCTCCAGAAAAGGCAGCCTTTCAGCCTTCAATATCAGCCTGACTCTCTTGCTTCTTCTGGTCCTCTCATAGAAAAAAAAAAATCCCATTAATTTCAAAGAAACTTTCAACAGATAAGGTCACACGTTTTGACCCATAACACTTCTGACATTTAAAATAATTGCATCTATTGTTGCGGCAAAAAAAAGGCTAATAAAATACTTGTATTAGTATTTATTTTTAATAATTACTGATGTTCTGTACAGGTAGGAAAGCTTGGGTGCATGCCTGCAGGACACTAATGGGTTTTTTTTTTCTCAAAGCATCACATTCATCAGTGCACTAGAAGAAAATAAACCTGTATGAGGAAGTATCATGCTGACTCTCATTATGCCACCTCATAAGCTTGTCCTTTGATTCACTGTAAAAATTAAATATATTCTCTCAGTGAGATCAGAGGTATTAGACTAGAGTTCATGGAAACACAGGTGGAAAAACACTAGTTTTTTGTATATCATTATAATATTTTGTATTACATACGGTAGGTTCAGTCAGTGCTACTGAATTGTCAGATAGAAGTCTGACAGGATTCTGCTGGATTCCCATTCCTCAGGGCTGTGGATGATGAAAACTGCGGGGTCCCCAGCTCTGATGCAGTCCAGAAGCAAGTCTCCCCCAGTGCTTCCTGCAGAGTGCTTGGCAAATTTGACATCTGTGTCAATTTTGCTGTAGTTATTAGCAGGGGAGCTGACAAGAATACCAATTTTGCCAAGCAGCTGCAGGATATTGTTGGCTTACAAGAAACAGGAAAAAAAAAAAGGTTTTGGATTCAGCTGAAATCAAACTCAGTACCTCAGTCAAACATTTCCTGCGAACTGCATACCCTGCTTTTAATTTGTTCTTCAGACACTGAAGTCTCATTTACAAGAGAAGGAGATATGCTGGCTGGTCAGGTTAAGCTTCCTGAGAAAAGGAAGTACATCTTTTTCCTCTGGTTTTAATCCCTGCACGTTTTCCAATTTTTTTGGTAAATGGGGACAATCTACATAACGACACTTGCAATTCCCAGAGCAGACCATGCCAGGCATATTCAAGCCAGCTTCAACCTAATTAGTCTAACTCTAGCAGTATGCAGCCCAGTTCCAGTTCATGGAGCTGGATAAACCATATAAATAAATACAAGGGGCATTTCTGCATCCCACGGTGCATCCAGTATTGCTGTGGTTATGCTATGTAACCAGTGAACCCAGAATGCTGCAACTAGCTTCAAACTAGTTGTCACTAATGCATCCACGTATCCAATGCTCCTTGTGAGCACTGCAAATTTCATAGAAATCCTTTACACTGCACTACAGTTATGGCTGCTACAGAACATGAAAGACAAGCTTTTTGTTTTGCAGAAACATGTCATTTTTGTGACAATAGTTTTTCAGCTGTCAAACCAAAAATACAATCACCAATCAGAGTAACACAGCCATCCATTCCAGCTCATTAGTCCTTGCCCGACAAATCAGGGAGCAGCTTAAACACCACACAGTACAGTGCAGCCTTAGGTCTGAACCCTGCAAAATCTTATTCTGCATTTAGCCTCATGCATGAATTTGCACTTGGCTAAATCAGACTTCTTGTGCTATTACGGGTCATTTGGAAGAGTACAGGCTTAGGGATGTCAGAAAGTATACTCCAGCCCTGCCTGAAAGCTTCCACTGTGCACTAACAGGTCAGAGAGCAACTGGGCTATAATTCAAGTATCTTCTAGCAACTGCTTTGTTCCTAGCTCCAGTGAGAATGAAAAGAAGGCAAAAGAAAACTCATGTTTTCTCACAGACAATCCGGACTTAAGATTTGCTGAAACACACGTAATTATTAGTCATCACGGAAGAGCAAAGAAAAGAAGCCTTCTAAGTAAGTAAAACAGAGTCTGAAACAAATCAGGTACATATTCTATGAATCAGTGCATGGATTCTTGGGAGTCCTGCTCAGGCAAATTTGCAATATAAAAACACGTATTTGCAGTTTTCTATATAAATGTACACAAATATATGTAGACATATATAAAGTGTTAAACTTTATACTTAAATACGTATAGACTTATATACATATAGAAAGTGTATAAAAGTGCATAAACAAATTAAGAAGTGTTAAATCAGGAATGTTAAATGCAATGACAGGAGAAGAGGTGTGGCAGGAAGAGAGATTTGTTTTTCTCAGAAAACAAGTGACACATTTTTCCAGCCCAATGGAAAAAATAATTTATGGTTACACGAATTACTCAAGAAAATGCCAACTCCTTTGCCGTTTCCTTTTCTGTTCCTCTCTTTGTATTTACAGAGTTTGATCGTGGCTATACCCTCCACTTGGTTTGTCTTTTCATTCACACCATTTCCTTTATCCACAGCCTGCTAAATCAGCGTGTGAAATGTGGTGTTTATTTTTTCCTTCTTTTATGAAAGGGCTGGTAACAAAGATCGCTTAGAATCTGAGAAATCTCTGCCAGCCAAGCCTCAACCATAAGAAGCATATAAATTGGGGCTGCATTAACAGCTTTTAGCCTTGTTGATCAAACAGTCCAAGATTAACAAACCAGCCCGACAGCGACTATTACCTGCAGAAGTGTGCTTGAATTTTTCACTCTTCTTCTTCCTCCATTTCCATGGCTTAAACAGCCTTCCAAGAGTGGCAAATTTGCTTCTTCTTCTGATTGGAGGTGTGTGTGTCCCAGGTACTAGAGAATCTGAACGCATTGCAGCCAGTCTTTCCACTTCCTCCGCTGCATTTTCCGCAAGAAAAGGAGAAAGAAACAAAATAAAAAAGTGAAATGGGTACTTTAATAAATTATCAGAGAACCACACAGATGGTAAATTTTTTCCATGGTTACAAAAACTACTAAAAAAGGGAAAAAAGCATTATCTTTATTATTTTAACTTTATTTTCTTCCAATTGAACTCATGCTCTGTTACAAAGATCTGTATTAACAATAGGATTCAAGAGAAATTTGCATGAACTAATACTGACCAAGGGCAAGGATTACAACCCCTTGATATTATCACTGTGTTCACTGAAACTGCCTGGGTTCCGAAAGGGCCTACACCAGAGATTTCCTAGTGAAAAGGCGTTCAGAATCCAGAAGGTTCCTCTCAGTCCTATGTTTCTGCCAACCCAATCCCCTCCATTTAAGTCTTTAAAACTGGAGACTTGGAGAACTTTAACACAGTCCACAGTCAGGGCTGAATTCTCTAAGGAGAGGCTATAGTCTTTCACTGAACTTCTGTTGTTAAAAGAAAAAAAAAGAAAATTCTGCAGTCATTACATTGTAATGCATCAAGGAAGACTCAGTACTTAAACAAACCAACAGACAAATCTGAAGAATTTAAATTACTCTCCCTCACTGCAAGAGAAACCTGGGGGTTGTCACTTGGCACATTTATATTGCATGTTATTTCTTAAGGATATCATACACCCATCCATAAAAGGCCTATGAGACGACCTAGGAAAATACTGACCTGTTAGTCTGCCTCTAGTCCCTGGAAAAGTTAGGGAGAAGATTACTCTGAGATATATTGAAAAGCACGTAACAAAGAAAGCCATCATCAGGCACAGTCAACAGTATCATTTGTCAAGGAAGGTCAAATCTGATCTCCTTCTAGGATAAGGCCATCCACTTGCTAGATGAAAGGAAGGTGGTGGATGCAGTCTTTCTAGACTTCAATGGGATCTGGAGCATTGGGCAATCATCAGGGTAATGAAATTCAACAAGGGTATACACTGGGTCCTGCACATGGGATGGAGCAATGCCAGACAAGGGAACAGACTGGGAGATAAGTGGCTGGAGAGCAGCTCAGCAGAGAGGGACAAGGGGGTATCAGTGACAGCAAGCTCAGTGTGAGCAGCACTGTGCCTGGCAGCCAAGGGGCAAAGCACATTTTGGGGTGCATTAAGTACAGTACAGCCAGCTGGCCAAAAGAAGCGATTATCCCACTACTGGGCCAGCACTGATGGAGCATCACACTGGATATTGGAGTTCTGGGCTTCATAGCATAAAAAGGTTGTTGAAGTACTTGAAAGTGCCTGAAAGAGGCACCTAAGTTGGTAACAGGGCTGGAAGGCATGTAGTGTGGGGAGGGGTGCAGGACACCTGACCTCCTCCATATGGGACAGCACGAGAAGCCTTCATTGCTCTTTGCATCTCCCTGAAGAGAGGAATAAAAAAAAAAGGGAGTCTCTAAAAGGGAGACGCCGGGCTCTGCACCTTCCTGGTAACCAACAGCAGACATGCAGGAACAACATAGGCTGGTTCAGACTGGGAAACATTAGGAAACCTCTCTGTATGAAAAGTTCTGTTGAGAATGATCCAACACTGGAACAAGTTTCCTAGAAAAGTGGTACATTCCCCATGCCTGTCAGTGTTCAAGAGGCATTGGATAGTGTGCTCAGTAATGTGCTGTATCGTCTGTGAGCTCTGGAACGTTCAGGCGGATGGACTAATTGATCTCTGATGGTCCCTTCCAACTGAACTGTTCTGTCACTTCCCAGCCCCGTGTTGTAATGCAGCACTGCCAGGAAAACAGAGGAGAATGGTTTGTAAAAAGGCAGGCTAGATTACTAAAGGCAGAACACAGATCTTCACTGACACCATTCTGAAGTCAGCAGCTCAGTGTTTTCATTCTGCCAGCAGTATTTAAGGATTAACCTCAGTCATGAGCAGAAGCTCTGGAGCCTCAACAAGAACAGAGCTCTGAAGGGATGAACACACCTACGCCATAGAACAAACCAGAGATTTTAGCTGTCAAATTCTTGTGCATCTCAATGGAAAATTTTAAAAGGCTTTAAGTGTGCCAAATTTAGGTTGGCTTCTGTGGGAACCCAGAGAGATGCCTCTAGCATAAAGGAAATCCCATTATCAGATCTCTAAACTAAAATATTATTTGAGCTTTTCAGGTTTTTTCAAGGAAGTTGCTTATTTTGTTCTTGCTTTTTTTTTTTTTTAACATTGGCAACACAATTCTTGCAAAATATCACTGCCAGATACAGGCACATGTAAGTTTTTTGAGAAAGGACACGGGCTAAAGGGACAGAGAGCCCAGATGTATAACTGGAATTGGTAAAAAACAACTATTCTTTGGGGCAATGGAGAGAAACAGACATCTCTGAGAACTTCTTTTTTTTTTTTTCAAGAGAGGAAAAAAAGGTAGTCTGGTCAAACATTTCATTCTGTTTCAGCTCTTCATATTGTGCCTAACTGCCTAGAGAAATCCCTGCTTATACGGACAACCCATTACAAGGTACTGTCCTATGGAGGAATAGGACATGCTGCATCAAGGCTGCAAGTCACCAGGCTATGCTGAACACACATTATTGTGAAGGTGGAAAGAAGAAACTGGGTATTTCCTTATGCTTCCTGATTTCTCCGGGACATGCAGAGCTTCAAAAACCTGCAAGGAGTATATATAGATCAACTTACTCTATACGCAGATCCAAAGAGAGCACATCTTTCCCCATCTCCTCTATTTTTAAGATGCCTCTAGTTATAAAGAGCACAAGACTATGCTGTGATCCACTGCTGGGATTTTGTACAGATGCTGCTAAAAGCAGTGGGCTGGTACTGTCTTTGCTGTCCTTCTTGAGCTACAAGGGGTGTAGAAGCAACGCACTGAACAAACTAGAAATGACAGACTACTGCTGCTGAATTAGGCTTTCTGCTACATAAATCCGCAGTTGAAATATAATGAAATTCCTCCTGCTGCTTGCCCTCTCTCCCACGGCCCTCACTGAGACAACATTTCTGCTACCAAAGTAACCTACAGTAACTAAACGTCAGAGATGCACAGCTCTTTGAGAGTTGGTCCTAGTTACTTCTTCCAAGGCCATTTCCAGGTGAAATGACATCCCTTAAAAATCTTATTTCATATAGCACATTCTCTGTGCTGCACACAAGCTGTGCTCTCACTGCCCCCAGGAAGTTTCTCCTGCTGAGAGTAAACTAGCATGGATTCACCATCAGGCAACACAAATACTAGAGTCAAAAGGAATTTACCCATAGGGGTGGGTTCTTTAAAAGCCAAACAGTGTCAAAACCAGTTCCATGTTTTGACTGCTGTTCCGTGAATTTCAGTATTTTATCCTATGTGGATCTGTTCCAGGAGCCTTGCTGGGCTCTCGGTCAGCCATGAAGAGATGATGTGGCCCTTTTCCTTCATCCTCTCCAAACACACACAGCTCTGAGCTAATGCAAATAACAGCTCTTCTTTCCCCTTTCATTCCTGTTTTTCAGCAGGACTACCTCTTTATTATTTTTTTTCTCCCTATGCAAAATACTCTCAAGAGCGATGCTAATTCAAAGCATAATAATCACTGGCTAGGAACGAAGCACGTTAGCATAAAGCCATGACAGATTTAATACAGCAAGAATAAAACCAGACCATGATGCAAGAAGCAAAAGCCAGATTTGAGCATTCATTTTCTGCTGCATCTTTCCTTTGAGTTGGCCAGGTTTCTCTGCCTTTTTGACTCCTAATGACTATTGACTATCTGTGGGCTGTGACACCCACTGCTGACAGCAGGCTCTGTGGGCTGGTTTCACACCCTTGCTGTTCCCAAAAGAGGTGGTACTTGCACACATGTAAACCATTCCAGGCCTAAGCATTTTTTGCCTTCAGAGAGAAGGGCAGTCCCATCTTGATCAGTTTGCTGAACTAGGAAAAGGAAGTGGTGTGTCCATTGGTGTCACACTGGAGTCACACTGCTGAGGTCTTGTCTTTTGCTTTAGCATCACAAATGTGATGATTACAGGTTACTCTGTGTTTTTGGGAACTTGTTCTGATTTACTGCAGACCTGCAAGAGAGATCTTGCAGAAAAACAGGATACTGGTACCTGCACTCATGGCAAGAGGGTGATGCTCTCCTCTCTCACTTCCTTCTGTCCCAACTGTCATCCCAAAATAGCAATGGGGAAACTAAATAAGAGACTGGGTTTTTGTGGTTTTTTTTTTGCTTGTGAAACAGTTCTTAAGATTGCACTGTAAACTTCAAGACATATGAAGTTTATATAGATCGGAGGGCTTAAACAAGACCTGTGATGCTAATTAAAAAAAAGCAAAAATAATTTGTGATTTAAAAGGAATGTTGCCAAAATGATTAAAACATACTTCCGAGACCTAAAAAAGCTACAAGGTCTGAAAGCTGATTTCTTTCCCTATTTTTTTTTCTTCTCATTTTGCAGATAACCTTTATTTTGATTATTTTTTAAAATAAAGCTACTTTAAGTTTTGCTGGTTGAAACATAGTGCATGAATGCCTGATGGAGAAAACTAGCAAGTCATGGAAAAGCATTGTGAAAAGCACTTCTTCACAACACTCAATTTCCAGCCCTAGGAAAAAGAGGCCTGGCCAAGTTGGACATGTTCTGTGTGTTCTTATGAACTTCCCACATCTTTCATTAGGACACTGATTTCTAGAAGGTCCAGTGAGAAACATAAACATCACCTATTTTCTTGCTTTGAGCAGTGTAGGAGGCAGTTCTAGGTCCTCTCAAACAAAACACACTGTACACAGTTCTGTCAGAGAACAAATTCTGTCATTCCAGTGTCTGTCTGGGAATCACAGCCTCTATTAATGCTGCCAATATATAACAGTCCAGGTTCCATCTTAGAAAAGCCACTTTTTCCCATTCAGGTACGCAGCAATTTTGGAAGCCCACCTATTCCATCTGTGATCTTGAAGATTTCCTTTCCTGCTTGTAATCACACCCTTTTCTCATTGACCATTTCTAATCATCATTGCTCATACTCAGTTATATTGATGTCTTAACAGGCATTTCATAAAGTTAGATTTTAAGCCTTCCTAGTAAACATCAATATCTACATTGTGCTTTCTGTTATATTTATACAAATCTCCATTAATAGCCTGGAAATGATCTTGGTCCTATGTATGCAAATGAGTAAAAATGCCATTCATTTAAGGATAATACTTACATATACATTAAAAAAACCAAAAACCATAACACTTATTCCCAATCCACAGCCAAACAGTCCTTATTCTACAGATTAATTTCCAAGCATTCACTGTTTTGAGGTTTCTTTTATACTCCACATACTGAGCATTTCCCACTTTAAAGCGCACAGACCTTTCTCTAAAACCTCTGTTCTACCAAAAAGTGGAAGGGCAATGTCTTTTTGAAATAACAGGAAACTTGAACGACTACTCTAATTGCTGAGCACTGACGCCTTCTCTTTACCTGAACAGGAACACTTTCAATTAAAAAAAACCAAAACAAAATAACACCTTGTTTTTCTTCCAGCAAAATGGTTCATTTTCTGCTCTTCTATTATCACCTGTACTGTTATTTCTCTTTAATTTCCCTCCGCACCTGGAATTAATTTTCAGCAGCCCTCCTGTTACTATTTGAATTACCCATTTAAACTTTCCCTAACTTCTCAGCGAAAGACAAGGCATGGCGTACAGCAGACTGAAGGCAGTCTTGCCAGACGGGGATGATTAGCTCTTTGGTTGACAACAGCTCCCACTGGAAGTCTGCATTTGTAATGCCACTGGCTGGGCTGGCACAGTGGGTTTATGAGCCATGAAGAGACTGTCAGTAGCGTTTCTTTGCATGCTAAGTAGCACTCCCCCTTTCTAAAGCACTGCCAATTATTACCGCTCCCCAGGTGTGCCATCACTCTGCACTGCGTGTGTAAACTGAATCTCTTACCATTCGTGTTTGCCCATTTCAGCACAGGTATCAGACCATCGTACAGCTCTCTGCTGTGATCCCTCTACCTCAGTGTTTATATTTCTCTTGGAATAGAAGCACAATGAATAGCTTCAGAAGTCCAATCCCTTTAGGACCCTGCTTCCGACTTCCCCACACTTTGACGTAAGACGTTAATTATTCATGCCGATTGCAATCTGAAAGCCATTTTTTAGCCTTTGCAAACTATACTGTAGTGTAGGTTACACTATAAATAGGTCTTTATTGGTATGAAATCTCTCAAAACACCACGCATTTCCCTTATTTTAGGATAATGCACGGAATTTTGGCTTGCAACAAAAGCGCTTTATCAGGTTATGTCATTAATAGCTACATAATTGCTGTAATTATAGAAAATAAGGATCGTTGCGTTTCACTGATCTCAGCTGTTTTGTCTTTGCTTTATTGCTCTCATTACTCACTGCATTTCCCACCTCCTAAGTGTTTATTACATATAGATTCAGAGCTACGTTCAACAAACAGTGCTGCAGCTCCTTGCTTTTGAGCGCCTGGATGTAGGAGCAGAACCCACAGACCCCTTTTGGGCACACAATATGTAGAGACTCAGCTGCTCCAAAAGGGGACTAGGAGCAGCCACAAGGAGTGCAGCACAACCAAATGGCAGCCAAGAGAAAAAAGGCAGCACAAGCAAACCTGAGTTCTTAGGTCTAAATGGAAGCAATTCCACACATTCCAGGAATACGTGCTTTGTTAAGAAGCTTCAGCTTGAAAGGAAGGGGAATTTTACCCATCCTAAATGGAAAAGAGAGGAGAATGATTGTTTGTGCTCTAGAGGAAGAATGATGAGATAGGAAGAACTTACTGTTGGAACAGACAGAACACTTGTTTGGGAGACAGGAGAATCACAGGGTCATTTCTTTCATCCTCCTGTGAAAGTCCAAGCCCATGTTCCCAACATTTCCTTGGGAACACCAGTGGACTTTCTACTGCGATGGATGGGAGAGTATCTCCCATCTCTCCTACTGAATTACTGTGAAGATGAACTCAAGACCTACTGGGTTTGAAAGAAAGAATGAGTGGAAGCATGGCTCCCAATAGTCAGGGCAGTCATCCGTGAGCAAAAAGACTCTTCTCCCAAGAGCGTTTTAGCACATGAAGAGCTAAAGCAGATTCTAAGTACAAGCAGATCAGGAGCTGGACAAGTGCACATTCAATCCATTTAGCTTCTGAGACTGAAAACCAACTGTTCAGAAGGTAGAATCGCACTGCCTACTAAACCATGCACATAATATTAAATACTACTTTTTAAACCTTCTTAGAAAGTAATTTGCAAAGTTTACAATGCAAATAAATCTCTCAACACCAAAAAGTTCAAAGGAGAAAGCTGAGCATGATTCACACAGGACTATCTGCAATCCAAGGCTCTACACTGTGCACCAAAAGAAATGTTATAAGGCAACGCTGCTGTAGTGGTGTTGGTGACCCTCATCTTACTTAAAACTTGGCAACACCACTAACTGATCTAATGCTTGGTGGTAGGACTGTAAACAGTGGCACAGGGCTGCCTCTGTACAGATGCTTGTGCTGTTAAACCCAAGAGGCAGTCCTAACCACTTCTGAGTCATCCTCTAGCTCATCAAACACAGAGTTAAGTCTCATTAATTGTAGCTCAAATTCTTCTCCAAACTCAATGCTATGGAAGCAGAGAAGCTGCCTTCCTCCAGGCAAGTCTTCAATCCACACAACAAGAAAACAGCACAGAAATCCATGTACCTTCAACTCTGAAATGTATTCCAGTGAAGAACTAGTTCATATTTTTACACATTTTGATTCAGTGAAGGCCTTGCAACTGATTAAAGTGTCTTCTTGGAGGAGCTGGTAATAACATTTTTGTGGTTGGATTTCTCTCTTATACCAGCCTGACTTGCAAATTCTGTAGAGCTGCAAAATATAAAAGGAATCCAAGAAAAGAGTGTGTTCCATGGAGGCCTGAAGGCTTGTTGCAACATTTTGCTAGTTGCCATTTGGGCAGAGGCAGACACAGCACAGCATCTTTCACTGCTCCCTGTACAATGGGAGTCAGTGGGAAGTTCTCCCTAAGCAAAGTGCTCAGCCTTTCCACAAAGAAACTGCTAGTGCTAAAGGCTGGCTGTTTATTTTGAGAAAGTCTAGAAAAAATATTTTAAGTGCTTCTAATTTTGTAGGAGACTTTCTGATCAAGTGAACGATTTCTGATCTTTGTCTTCTGAAGTTCTTAAGAGTAGGAATATCCAATAATTTAATTTGTCTTACTAAAGATGTGCACTTTAAAAGGCCATCTAAATTTGTTACTGATTTTTATGTTTCCTTAATAGTCATATTTATGCTCATTATAAGTGTGCATTTGGTATAATTACTCTTTTCCTCTTGGCCAACTCCCTATAACTTCTTTAAAGAACAGAAATAGATGTTGCTTTCTCCCAAGAGATTCAGTATAGAGTTTACAAGAAAATGGTTTGAACTTTCTAGCTCTTAAAGGCAGGTAACTTGTTCCTTCTCTTCTGGCCATTAAAGTAATTAAACACTTCATTTTTTACTTTTATGGTGATACTAGTAGGATGGCACCACTGACTTTAGAAGATTTAACATTTGTAATGCTGTTCCCAGGGTGGAATTACTTCCAATAAGATGATATGAGAATAAATATGAGTATTAACGAAACAAAAATCTGTAAGAGCCTAGCAAAAAAATTAAGGAAGAAAAGTCAATAGAGACAGCTTGTATCCACACATCCATGTTCAAGAATTAAAAGGACTTTCATTACCTGAAAATAGCTACATACGGTTTTCTCTGACGTTAGAATAGGAATTCCTTTACTGATTCAAATGATGGTTAGTTTGGACTTTTGGCTGAGGTGAAATTTCAGTTTAGGCCCTCACGGTAAAGACTTGAGTTTCACAGCTGAATACTCAGAAGGGAGAAAACGCCGACAGCTCCTTTAAAGTCATGAATAAAGCATGCTGGTTTGCTGGCTAAAATATGTGACGTATTTCTGTGTGGATTTCATAACAGTGATTTCACTTTTTTCACTTTTTTTTTTTTAGCATCTAGGATGTCTCATGATTGCTGAGATCCGTGGGGTATTTCTCCTGCCCCACAGATTCAGAGGAAAGGCTCTGAGTTTTGTTTATTCTGACTTTAGTGGACCATATAAGGCTATTTATCCTGCCTTTAAAATGATGGAGCTGATCAAGTTATCAAGTTGCTTATACCTACCTAAGAAACATTACAGTCAAGGATAGGATCTATGCACATAGCTTGAAGTTCATGAATAATTCCAGGTCCAGAAACCAGAAATAGCTCAGAAAATGAGAAAGAGTTTAAATCACAGCAAAGGGAAAAAATACCTCAAGGAGTCAAGAAAACATGAACACTGAAAAACCTACTGAAATAGTTCCATCAATTTTATGCCTGGTAATAATGGTTGCAGAAACACATGAAACACTGACCATATCAAACTAAAAGGCAAAGATCACAAGTAGTAGGTTACCTTACCAAGCCATCTAGTGACTGGATGATCATCTTGGGGACTAGGATCATATTTTGTCCTCAGATCTGTCAAAATTTGGCAAATGAAGAAAAACTAGAGCCCTCTGCTCTTTCCTTGTGATAATCACATTAATGAGAAAGCAGGGAAAAGAGGAAGGAAGATGAACTTCATTATGTGTGATTCTTCCCATATGGGGCTCGGACGTGTTGACTGCACGCTAAAACCTGCCTCTTTATTGAGGTCAGAGGATTTCACTGTCCAAAGCTAAGGGCATGCTAAAATTCACATACAGAAAAAACAAATCGGTGGAGAAGACTTTACACTTTGGTCTTAATGGGTGCTTTCATTTGTAGTGATGGGAATGGCCCCTTTCTGTGGTGGTTGAGAGAAACCAAAGGCATCTTGCATGCCACGAATTGAGTGGAACATCTCAGAAGCACACTGGAGTGTGCCTATGAAGAGCCACTTGACCACAAAATTGGCAGCAAAATTCGTTTTGCAGTATCATGAAGGTAACTGCAGCAGGCATCTGCATGAGATTTCATTTCAATACAGAAATAAGATAAAAGCCAACCAGAACCCGACATTCATTACAGTAAAACACTTATCTTTTTTTTACCCTTTCACTGCTGGCAGTGGACAAATAACAAACTGATGAAATCTGTCTTCCCTAAATGCTGAAGGTTTCCTCTTAAATTTATCAAGATTCTGCTGCAAGGCAGATATTTAACAAAAAGAAGAAAGCTTTTGGCAATTTCAGTTGCCTCTGTTCATGTAACTCAATGGGGCACAATGCTCTCAACTTTGGGTACCAGTCTCTTTTGGACCAAGTGTTTGTACAACAAAGTACCAGAGACTCCTTTCTATCAAGTCAAATGTCAGATTGTGAAGAAAGCCGAGCAAACTGGCATATACACTATTTCAACCAAGCTGGAGTCTTTGCCACACACACTTGGTTTTCAAAAACCTCTTTACTTAAACAGCATTTGTTTTAGATTCACAAGCAAGAGATTGGCCACAACCACGACATCTGGCCAAGAATCTTGAGCTTTACAAGGTTTGTGGTGATTAGGAGGAAACAAACTAAGAAAGGACAAAACATATGCTTAAAGATACCTATGGACAAACATATACAAATAGAGACTGGTAAACAAAAAATGCAATAATAATGCACAAAAATTAAGTAAATTAACTGTCATAGCGGGTGAAGAACATCATCATCTTTGTCTACAAAACACAGGCAATAGCTGTATTAGCTCAAATCAGCTCATTTCTAAAATTACCACCCATCTTCATACAGAATTTATCTTACCTGCAATTTTAATTTTTACTTTTTGTACTTATCACAGAGATCACTTTGTAAAGGAGGTTGAGGGTGAAAAACTGACAAAAGAAAACGAACTCAAATAAAAGCAATCCTGAAGTGTCTTTCTCTAACTCTTGTGTAATGCTAGAAAATGTATTATTGAACTGACAATCACCTTGCAGCTTACTGAACGGGCTGCTCTGCCAACTTGATATGAATACAGAGCGATCGATCAGTCGATTGTAACTGCAGGATCCCTGCATCTTCTATTAGGCTGATGGGTTTCCATGCACAGCATAAGGAGAATGAAGTTTGCATGATGATAGAAATGCACAGAAAGTCAATTCTACATTAGTAACTCGAGCACTTTCCTAGAGTTGAACAATGCAGACAAAATGCAGCCTGTATTTTATTGAGACACACAAGGAGAAGAGAAAAACCTCCTTAATCTCAGCTTGTTTACACTTGCCACTTAGGGAGAGTCTTTGAGGCAAGGGAAGCTACATAACCAAACCTCATGAGTCCCTCCCTGCTTTCTCTGTTAGGTATCATGCCTAATTACCTCCAACCTTTGCTGGAGGACTCAAAGACAGGCATCCAGAGAACAGACAGGCAGAAATTGCTCTTCTCAATTCAGACACTGGAACGGGAACTAAATCCCATCTTCAGCACCACAGCAGACAGCTGGAACTCAGCTTCCAACTCATGGCTATAAACCAGCAAACAATTACCTTGGGGCTGTAAATATTGATGAAAACTTCAGTCATCTCACTCTTCTATTTCTCAGTTGGGCATGCTTCAGACTCAGATAGCCTAAGATACATACAAGTCTCTGCACCTGGCTTTTACTTCTGTCTGAACCCAGATTTCAAGGCTATTTAATGAATAAAGCAGGCGTGCTAGTATAAGGAGAGCATCCTGCTTTGCTGGTGCACGGGAGGAAGAGTTCAAGATTTCAGCATTAAAAAAACCAAAACAAAAAAACAAAACCCACAGCACTGGTGCTACAATAGCATTTGAATATCGGAAATGTCAAAGTAGCTGCACCCCAAGGGATGTGTAAAGAGACAAAGCCAGTGCCACAGTCCTTATGACATGGACTACTGATATTAGGAACCACGGATATGGTCTGTGTGGATGTGAATACATGGGTCACAAATACTTCAGAGACGCTGTCTAATACATGGCCTGTGAATGCAGTCGACCATAGTGGCATTCTGAGACCTGGTTCATTTGCTGGGATGTAGTTAATGACTAGTCTACTCTACTTATTTAACATCTCAGTTACATCCAAGACTTCTAACCAACCCTTCCATCCGTTGAAATGACCTGATAGCTCTACTATCTACCTCATCTTGATTAAACTGGACCAAAAGCCAGGGAAGTCATGGAGAGACGACAGTGACAAGATCAGACATTACCTTGTTCCTTCCCCCAATCCTTCCTGAGACATTACGACAAGAAGCAACAGACAAGTAGAGATTCACATCACCTCACAAGAGCCAAAAAAAAAAAAAGCGAGGGGACAGTTTTTCAGCTCATAGCGATGTCAAGAATATCATTACTTTTCCTTAAACATACAAATTAAATTCACAAAGGAAAATGTGGGGCCTCCAAGTACATCCCAGCCTTCACCTCTTAGCAGCTTTGCTGCATCCATCTAGAGAATGAAAAATGTCACAGCACCCTCCACGTTCTAAGAAAGCGATTGCTAATTCCAGACCAGACTGCACACTTGACCACCATATAGTTTGGTGTTTCCCTTCAGTTGCTCCTGTGCCCTGATGCTGGGTGATCTGTTTGGGATGACGTGTGAGACGTGGCACCATCAACTTACCATCCTACAACCACATACAGTAACTCTCGGACATCCCAGCAGAGCATTAGCAAGGTGGTATCATACACACTTACACTGAAATTGTTTTGGCAAATGAGTGGTTGAATAAGATGGCACCAAAAGGAAGCTGAATGTTGTCTTATTACAAGCAAGACAATCTTAGGAGATACAAAGGAAGAGCTGCGCATTTACTACAAGCCACTGAAATGGATCAAGAAATAAACTCATGCACTACAACAATACCTGTATTGCTGAGGTAATATCCTGTGTGATAACATTATATACAACAGTATACTTGAAAGAATAGGTTTTGTTCATTAGTCAAGGAACTCATAAGTGAACCCTGTCATAATGTGGTATTAGCTATTTCTAAGCAGAGGCAGAAGCTATTATAATAGCATGAACTGATACAAAATAGCACCAGTTGCAAATTGAAAATATGAAACAAAAAGAGAAGAAAAGAAGAGCGCTCCTGTGACAGAACACTGATTTGGATTCTCTGTTCCGATCGCTTCCCCACATAACCAATATTTTCCTGCTTCTGGCTGTGACTGGCAGTGATGTTATTAATGATCAGAATTCTAGAAATTGATTTTAATTTATTTTAATTCAAAAAAATTGATCTCTAAAAATTTCATTTACTTCTGAAGAATCCCAATTCTTTCTCTTAAAAGAGAAAGAAGCCACCTAGGCAAACCAGTATTTAAAAAAAAAACCCATTTCTAAGTGAGTAAGGAATGCACTCAGACAGGAAAAAACCACAGAAGAGGAAATTAACTGCACACATGGGCAGGGATCAGAGCGCAAAATAGGACAGAGGGATGACGTAAAAAGATGCAGAACGCCAGGCTACTTTGGGCAGGTTGATATCAGATGGTCCCAAATGCTCTGATAACAGCAGAGCAAGCAGAGTCTGCCCTTCCATTACATGTGCCTCCCCCTGCACTTTGCCCCTTTATTACACACTGCCTTCTCTTTAAGACTGAAGAGCTTGCAGCCCTTCGCAGTTTAACAAATAGCTCTGTATTGTATTGCTGACATATTTACCTTGATACAGAATATCTAAAACTAGACATATTATTCAGAAATACAATAAATACCTAGAAAAGATAGTAATTATTAAGTATAGCAAATGCTGTACTGCTTTCATCGCTCTCACAGGCATTTTGTTTCCTTTTTCAGACTGCCCATAAGGAACCAATCTTTCTGTTGCGTATTCAGTGTTAACCTGATGTTTATATTTAAGAAGCTTACATATCCCAGTACTTTCAACTTGGTTCTCTGAATAGAGGATAGGGTGGTAAGATGCTTTCAAATGATGGCAATGGAGCTATGGGCTTAAAGAAAGACAGAAATCAACTAGAAGAGATGGGGCTGAAACATGCCAGCTGCCTGCACTCTAAGGACAACAGGGATTGCTGTGGCCTCTTATCAGTGTTTATATGTCAACACTGTGTAATAAAAACAAAAGGAATTTGAGCCATTGTGAGCAATTCCATCTTTTGTTGTTGTTGTTATTTTTAAATTTTCTCACATTAATGATACAGCCCAGAAGACATTTCTCCCATAGTAACACAGGCATTTTCATCCTAAAACACAGGACAGTCATGGGTTTATGTAAGCTTGATTTAATCACAGAATCAGAACATCCTGAGTTGGAAGGAACCCATAAAGATCACTGAGTCTAGCTACTGGCTCCACACATGACCACCAAAAATCAGACTATATGTCTGAGAGAGTTGTTCAGATGCTTCCTGAACTCTGACAAACTCGGTGCCATGACCAGTGCCCTAGGGAGGCTGTTTCAGTGCCTGATTGCTCTCTGATGAAGAACCTCTTCCAGATATCCAGCATGACCCTTCCCTGATGCAGTTTCATGCTGTTCTCAAGCATTCTATCGCTGGTCATCAGAAAAAGGAGATCAGCACTGCCCTTCCACTTCCCTTGTGAGGAAGCCATAGACTGCAGTGAGGTCTATGTTGAGCTGAACAAACCAAGGGACCCCAGTCTCTCCTTATACATCTTCCTCTCTAGGCCCTCCACCATCTTTATGGCTCTCCTTTGTATACTCTCTAATAGTTTTACGCCCTTTTTGTACAGTGGTGCCTAAAATTGCACATGGTACTGAAGGTGAGGCTGCACAGCACAGCGTAGAGTGGGACAAACACTTCCCTTGACAGGCTAAGAATGCCAAGATACTGTTGATGCAAGCCAAGATACAGTTGGCCATCCTGGCTACCTGGGCACACTGCTGACTCATGTTCAACTTGCTGTTGACCAAGATCCCCAAATCTCATTCAGCAGGGCTTCTCTCCAGCATCTTACTCCCTGTACAGTCAGGTTGCCCCCTTCCAGGTGGAAAATAATGGCCCTTGCTCTTCTTAAACTTCACGCAGTTGGGGATTGCCCAGCTCTCTCATTTATCTAGATCTCTCTGTAAGACCTCTCCAGTCTTGATGGAGTCAACAGCTCCTCCTAGTTTAATATTGTCTACCAACTTAACCAAAATACCTTCTACTCCTACATCCAAGCCATTCATGAAGACATTAAAGAGAACTGGCCCTAAAATGGAGCGCTGCTAATAACTAGCTGCTAGCCTGATGTAACTCCATCACTATTACAACCCTTTGGGCCTGACCCATCAGCCAACTGCTCACCAGCTGCATTATGTTTTTGCCTAGGTGTCTGCTGGACATTTTGTCCAGAAATATACTGTGAAAAACAGTATAAAAAAACTTCACTGAAATCCAAAAAGACAACATCAACCTTGGTCAACTAGATGGGTGATCTTTTCATAAAAGAAAATTAAGTCAGTTAAATGGGATCTTCCTTTCACGAACCCATGTTGACTGTGACCAATGACCACACTGTCCTTCAGACATTTTTCAGTAACTCCTACCATGATTTTTTCCATGATTTTACTAGGCATTGAAGTAAGAGTGATAGGCTGACAGGCCTGTAATTACCAGGGTCTTCCTTTTTGCTTTTCTCGTAAATTAAAACAATGTTAGCCAGCTTTCAGTCAACTGGTATGTCTCCAGATTCCCAAGACCATTGAAAAATAACTGAGAGAACTGAGAGAGGTCATGCAATGAAATTGGCCCTCTGAGTACCTTGTGATGAATTCCATCAGATCCCTTAAACTTATATACATCCAGCTGGAACAGAAAATCCTGCACAAGTTCAGCATTGGCTGTCCATTGATTGTCACCACAGTCACGTTCCTCCACCCTGGGGCACCTGATATTGCATACAGCCTTTTCACCCATACTCTCACTTACCCAAGTGAACTATCTATAATTCTACCTACATATTTCTCATTGTTTTGGTCAATAGTGTAAACTATATTTGGGCCAAGGCATCTTCTAGAGCTCTCTCAGACAATCCCAGAGCTCTCCTGGGTGACTACCAGTGCAACCCTCTTGGCAAAATGCCCCTCACCATTCACAGCATGGACACACATGGAATACACAACTGCTTTACTCTGGGGACAGACATTTTTGCCACAGACACACGAGCAGCTCATGGACTTGTCCCCAGGAGTCATGGAGCTCCTGGAAGGATGGCCATATGAAGGGAATGAAGCTCGTGCTCACTGCAAGCTTCCTAAGGTGAAGGACTGATCCCACTGCGTCAGTGAAGATGGTAAAACTGAGTAAAGATCACACCTTTCTTACTAGAAATAAACATTTATCTCATCCTACAAAATGCTGTGGGCACTCATCTTTCAGAGCAGAAAGTGATGCTGGTGGGGGCAAGGTGCACTGTCAGACTCCTGGCACCACTGGCGTGCAGAAAATGTCTGCTCAACTGCATCAGGTTCCTTTGCCACAGCATCACATTCATCTCAAATCAAACACTACAGAGTTCAACTTACAAAAATAAACCTAGTTTATTTTATGATCTGTGTTGTCAAGCAGACATATTTCACCCTACAGTGAAAGGCTCATGCCTTTTTTCCCCCTCTCTTTAAGGTAACTATCCCTCAGAGACTAAAGACACACACTGCATAATTACATGGGCTGTTGTAACCCCAAGCATGTTTTTCAGCTTCCTACACTTCACAGCAGGACCAGGTGTGCTGGTTTTCTTTTCTACTTATTCATTCTGTGAGGTTTACTTTTTTTATTCTCCGAAATATTTTAGGAGATAGAACAGGTACAATTGTAAATGACTGCAATGCCTCATAGCCACACACTGCACATGCTCTGGAGGTGGTAATGGAAGAGCAGCTACTGTTGGATATAATGTGAGAATTAGTGAAGAAAAACTTACATTTATACACAGCTATTGCAAGGACTATTGCTTTTCTAGAAGATAACTATTTCATTTAATAGTTACTTTTGCGGGAAGCAAAATAATCACCTCAGAGACAGTCTCTTAAGAGATGATAAAGTAAATGTTCTCAAATTTTCTAACTGAAAACAATAGCAGAAAGTCTTGTCTTCACGATAGTAAAAATCACTTTTCTCTGTGCACTCTTCTCCCTCTGCTCCAATACACAGTTACGTAACTGCTTTCCACTTGAGATTTCTCGCCACATCCTTTGCACAAAAACCAGTAGTAACCCACTTCACTTACTCACATCTTTTCAGGGTACTTTCTACTCTCAACAGTTTTCTCACCACAGTAAAGATGTATCTAAACAGACATTCAGAACCTGGCTCAGACATCTGCAAGAGGCCAACATTCGGATTCAATCTATGAAAAATCCAGCCACTGTGTTCTCCCTTTATTTGTCCCCATAACTACTGTTCCCTTGCTCATAAGCATGTCACCTTCAGTGGCCCAGCAGCACCACAGCTCTCCCAGAGGCCTGACATCACAGTGTGTTTAGAAGTACTTTGTACATACCAGGTGATGGTTAGCATCGCACACACTCAGTGCATCTGGATCTCTTCTAGTTCAGGCTCTCCGTTGTCTAGAAGTTTATAATCCACCTTCCCATGTTTACATTCGGACAGCATTTTCATCCCCCTCCATACCTGTGGTAGTTTCAAAATACCTCCACTTCTGTTGTCCTCCCAGTTCTTGCCCATCTTGGGACTCCTCACCCAGCTTCTCCCAGCATTTCCCTCCCAGCACTCAGCAGCATTCAGCGCTCAGTGCAGATTGCTCTTCTATTCCTTGGGGTGTCTCATGCCTTTGTACATTTGACCTCTCCCTCTCAGTTCAGCCTACCATGTCTGATTGCCTTGTTGACATTCTGCCCTGGATATTCTACGGCCGCTCAGACTTCACAGGATGAAACCAAACACCTCGTTCTTCCCTCACAAGGGGAAATTTCTGCTGCAACAACATTTCTGCTCACCGAAGTTTTCAGTACTGATGCCTTATACACCCCTCTCTGTTTTCTATTTTCTGACTAACTTGGCATTAAATGCAACTGTGATTTTCAGTATGATGGCTAAAACATTTCCCATCTCCATTGGCATGCTTGTAACCTCCAGCTCCTCTCTGAGCTTTTGCCTTTTCATTTTTTACCTCATCATAATGCTGCATCCACACCTTCCCTTCATCCTTACTTCAGGGAGTCCATCTGCACGTCCAAATTCCTTCAGCAACTTCTCTCCAAATTAAATGACCTCCCTTTGAAGATACCATAGGACTCAGCATCTGCCTCCAGCATTTCCTTTGGGTGCACTGCTATCTCTTCTGCTCTCATCTTGTGCCTTTTGCTAGATAGGTTAGTGGCCTTAGAATGATTTTGTCTTTTTCAGTATGAATTTTCCTTCCCCAGTTTTGTCAATGCCGAGAAAGCAGAGTAAAATCATGACTAGAATCCAGGATTCACAACTAGATTTGGAAGGTATTTCAGCATTAAATCAATAGTACTCCACTGGCTTGCCTATACTTTAAGGATTGAATCCTGGTCTTTGTATGTAGCACCAGAAAATGGAATAATTGCTTAGGTTGTAGGAGCTACAACCTGGTCTATGAACATAGCTGCAGGCCTGAAACCTATCTAAACTGTATAAAGGTTTGGATAGGACAGTGAGGTTGGCAATGATGGAAAAAGGTGTGCATTTCTGTTAACAGGAAGAACTAAGCTATCCCCTCTTTTGGTATCTTCAGGCTGTACAACTTCATGGACACCCAGATATCCCTTCTTGCTTTTCCATACAGAATATGGAATATCCATGGATACCCCTTATCTTTCCTGCTGATACCACAATCACATCATAATTTCAGTTCATAGATAATCCTTTCCCTCCAAACTTCTAAGTCTAGAACTGGTACCAACCAGGGAGATACCAGCCTGAAAAACGATTAGGTCAGAGTCGAGCCAGCAAACCTGAGACTAGTTTCCTTACTTTCTAATAGAAACTAACAGCTGTGTATGCTGGTGGAAAGGAAAGCAGTGAGGTTGTATTGTTATTACATCCTTTTAAAATGATGACCATGAAAGTTATTTGCATGGAGGTGAATGAAATCCTATGCCACAGAATGAGGAGGTGGAGATGGGTGGATGAGATGCTCTGGAAGTCTGGTGGCTGAAGCCTCCATGCCCTATTCTTTGTCTCTCTGGGGTTGCTTGATTATCCCCTTCCAGGAGGCATACTCTCCCCTCAGATTACCTGACAGTTTGAAGCTAAACAATCGAACAAAAAAAAGGAAGTAAAGTTCTTAAATGTATATCTATTAGTCTGTTTGTAAGCATACATGTACATATATATTCCACTAAAAGGGAGGAAAGCAATGCTGCTTTCTTACTGTGCAAAGATTTAAAAAGGGTTGAAAGAAAAAAAAAATAGCAAAAGACATAGATGCAGTCGACTTTCAGATCAATTCAATTAATCTAGGAGAGCATATTCTTAATAAATGGCTTCATTTGCTTTTAAGGATAAATAATCCATGCTAACAGCATGAAGCACCTGCTGCTGCTGTGCATAGCTCTTCATTTAGTATCTGTGGGGCTTACTGTCACCAGCAGCACATAAGAGGAAAGAAAATACTCAACATTTTGTATAGCATTGATCAGATTCTTCATTTTGCTGTAGTGGCATAGGCAGTAAGAGTGCTTAACCCACTGTGGGTTTCCAGGCTTCCCAGGGTGTCTGCACCCTTTACACTGAAAGCAATTTTGTTCTCGTTTAGCTGTGTTTTAATCCAAGAAAAACTATCTTAATGCTGATCCTGAAGAGACACGAGCAAAACCACAGTCACTTAATTAAACTGTAAACCTATAGTTGACAACAGACCATTAGATTCCAAACAGTATTTCCTTCTTTTGCACTAAGCAAATCCTGCCAGATTTGGTTAAATAAAATATGTGACAATCAGTTGCAGAGACAAAAACTGAAAAATGAAGTGCCAACAACTGCTGAGAAGCCTCAGCTCAGAAAATAATAATTTCATATTCACATTTCTCACCAAAAAAGCCTTTCCCTGACCTTCAGAATACGAGATCCGCCTACTCCATCAGTTAGGGAGCTCTAAAGCAAGCGCCTTCGATCCCAAGTAACATGAAAAACCACACAGCAAGACAAAGTAATACAACATCGAACAGGAATGTAGGTAACATCTGCGAGGCTGGTTTTTGCCGGAATGCTTTTATCCTTCTTTTAGTTCTCAGTTTCACCTAATTGCTGACTTTGGCAAAATCCAAATAATTAGTCATCGTTGACTTCAAATATTGGCATTCACAAAACCATAAAAAGCACATACGTACCTCTAGCAACACCTGCGATCGATTATACCGTCACTCTCTGAATACCCTCTGGAGATTTTGCTCAGTCCCAAAAGGAGAGGGGGAAGGGATGAGAACAGTTGTCTGATGAAGAACACTGTATTAACTCCAATAAAAATATGATTTTCCCCACGCGTTTGACAGCATGGTGAAAATCATGCTAGCCGGATTCCATGCAAAGCAGTCCTTCCAAACACTGAGTTGAGTCAAGCAAACTCTACTGCAGCACGATGAGGAAAAAGTTGATGTATCAAGGCAGAAACCCCAATCTAAAATTCAAGGGAATGGTAACAAAACAGAATCAATACACACAGCAATTTCTATAGCAACTGGGAAAAAAAAAAAAAAAAAAAAAAGAGTTGGCTCCTTAACTGCTAGCACAAAGCTTCTGTGGCAAATTAGGGGACCTGTCCCTACTGGCACTCCTCTGATCGACACGCTGAATCGATGCCCAGTGCGTTCCTCCCGCGCTCGCTCTCCTGCTTCCCCGGGCTCTGTGCAGGGCACGCCACGATCCCTGGCTGCGAGCGGAGCGCACACAAGCACACACGCGCAGCCCATGCCAGCACACATGCTCCTGCTCGCTCCTACACCCACAGCATCTCCGCACTCACCGTCACGGGCTTCCTCCCCGCGACTGCAGTTGCTGCAAATGTGTTTGATCTCCTTGCCTATGTGACAGTGTAGCACGAACGAGACATTGCTGTTAGTGGCGGGCTCCTTCAGTGGCTTCATCCTCACTAGATAGAAAGCTTTCTTTTTAGGTTTCTCTCCGCTCATGCCTGAAACAGAGCCCTGCCCGCTGCCAGGAGAAGGAAAAGCCAGCATCCCAGGCTGCCTGGCGCGCGTGCAAGCCGCCATCCGCTCGCTCTTGCCTTGGTGCTCATCTGCCACACGCCACAGGGATCACGGGGAGGGCTAGGGGAGAGGGGAGGCGGGCGGCGGCAGACGGCAGCGCTCCCCAGCTCGGCTGCCCCCCACGACCCTGCTGCTCCACCAATCCGGCCAGGCTGGGCTGGAGGATGCTCCGTGTCCCCTCCACACTGTGAGCATCCTCCCTTCGCTCCCCTCCTCCCGTTCCCTGTCTCTGCTCTGGCAGCCCCTCCCCAGGTCTCCAGGCAGGATGCATGGGCACTAGTGCAGCCCGTTCTACAGTTATCAATATTTTATACACCAAGAGCCAGCCTGCCAGCTGGCAGAGGGCTGTGCCCCCCGGCCCCACATGAGGCTTTGGCAGGCCTGGGTGCTGCAGCCAGCTCCTCTCCTCTAAATCCCTTCTACCTTTTCTCCTTGCTTCTTTTTTAAAGCCAGAGGAGAGCCTCTGCCTGCTCCTGTCCTGTATGTGGCTTGCAGTGACAGCTATTGACAGCAGCTGGCACTGCCCTAGGACATCTGAGCAGGACCACTCTCCCTCACACTGAGACTGAGCAGCACGCAGGGTTTGGAGCTCATCATGCACACCCCTTTCTTTGCCTCTAGCCCAAGACACAGCAGCCCAAGGAGCAGCCAGACAGCCCTGGGTGCATGCACTCATGTCTGGGTGCTTTCATGGCTCCTGCAGCCTGAAGGGAATTGTAACCTCTGATCAGATGCCTTCCTGATCACCTGCTGCCCACATGCCCCAAAGCACACCCTCTTTCCATAGCAGAGCAAACAGCCTGAGCTGCCCATCCTGTTGGAGCTGAAGCTCAGGAAAGAGCCTGTGACTCAAGGATGAGGGGGCAGGAGAACACAAGGGACAGGATGCCTGCTTCCTGCAGGCTTTGGGGAGGAAAACCCAAAGAGGTGGTAACCTTAGCTATTTTGGTAGCTGTTACAGTAACATGAGTACTGTTGCTTTAAATCTTCAGCAAGCTATCTGTTTGGCAAGCACAGAGCCGAGAGTGCAATTGGGGCAGGCAAAACAAGGTAAAATGACACCATTCCCCTTATTTTTAGCCTTTTTTCCATGCTAGAAGAAATCATCTAATTCCACAATTCTTTGCCCTTTTCACACCTTGTTGCCACATTTTCTCTAACAAGAGGCTACAATGGCTCTGATCCTCCTCAGCTGCATGTGAAGCAGGCAGTGAGAATTCTGCCTAAAAGATGGAGCAGAAACTTAAGGATTCAGTGCCTGCTTTTCCATTTTCTCAAATGCACACACACACACACACACACACAAGATGCATGCAATGAAACCACTGACCTACTTGTTCTGCGTCATTCTGATGCAGGTCCAACTTCTCACCTGGCACTACAGGGAGCTGAAGCCTTGAGATGTCACACAGCAAGAACTGCGAGCCTTCACTCTCCTCAGCAGCTCTCACAAATGAGACGAGGTGCTGCGAGGGCTTCATACCGTTCACTAAGCCATGCAAAGCATCCTGCACATTGTGCTATGGTTAGGCTCATGTTGAATGGAGTCAGGTGCCTCGGGTTAAGCACTGCCCTGAAGGACTTGATTTTGCATGGTTGTTCATCTAAAATTCTCACCAGTTTCATATTTAAGTGTGAGGAGAACAGGAAATGCAGCACCACTGAGGAGCAAGCAGATGAATTCCTGAAGCGTGCATCTCACGTAGCTGTAAGTAAATGCTCTGAGAAGCTGCCCCTTTGAATGTTTGATGCTGAGACAGTGTTTGCTCAATTGTATGTTTGGAAAGAAAAAGCTGAGAACAATCTGATCCCCTACCAGTCACACAGCAGTTTGGTCACTCACAGTGGATTCCCCTCTAACTTAATTGTTGCCTTTGAGAACACCCGTGATTCAGAAAATAATTAGCTAAGCAGAAGACACGGCCTGCCAGAATTCACCTCCTGAACTTCCTCAGAATTCAGTGCTGCCTGTCATGGGCACCCAGCACTGCTGTGCTAGGGAAATGCATCAGGAAAGGAATGCAAATTCCAACATCAACTTCCCTGCATTTTGGAAATGCTGTCTTCCGGGCAGTACTGGGGTGCTCTGCGTCACCTGTTTTAGGAAAGGAAACTACAGTGATATGTTCAGCAGAGCTGGATACCAGCTAAGCTGGTTTTCAGAGGCAAATGGCCTTGTGCTTAAGGAACAGGGTAGGACTCGGGGCATGAAAAACTGGGTCAGACTATCAGTTTTTTTGCAGTCTCCTTCTGTGACCTTGGACAAATTACTCACATTGTCTTGACATCTCAGCTCCTTTGCTGAAGAGCAGCCATATCAATATTTCTGCTTCTCAGACCAATTCTATGAAATCACACTGCAAGGTGCTCTGAAAGTATTTGCATATGACAGGGAAGGAACAAAAACTATTCAAATACTGCTCTCCAGAAGGAAACAAAAACACTTTCCATTAGGCTAAGTGTGAATGGTTCACACAGTTTGAACTTAATGCTTTATTTTCAAAAATCCTTGGATTTTCTTTCAAGTGTTTTAGTCCTTCTCTTTCAATTCTTTTTATTCTGAAACTGTAAAATACACCTCAGATCTGTAAACAGTTTTGCTATGTAAAACCTTCTGCTTTTTTAGTGACACCATCACTATCTCCTGTCCTCAAACAGGTTTTAGAGACCAATGGGAGCAGCCTCCTTCTGTATCTTCATGTAGAGACTAAGTAAGATCATGTGTGTACTCCTAAAAGTCTTAAGCAATTTGGTCCAGGTTCACAGGTCAGTGGTACAGTGGGAGAACAACCAAGTGTTTACAGGAATGGACTGAGCTTTCTCAAGCAGATCCCAGGAGACTGCAGGAGCCCAGCTGTTTGGGGACATTTAGGAATTAAACAACTCCTTCGTGGCATCATATCCACGGATTCCATGTGGATATGAACCCAAAATTATCACAGAGAAAGGTCAGTGCGTTTTTTCTTGCAGGTGCTATGTATTTTAAATGCAAACAAGTCCTGGAGCCATCTGCCAGTACATCTCTTACAACACTCACTTTGCTACAACATGCAAATTGCCTTCATTCCTAAGAGCTGTCTTACAGAGAATCTGAATTTCACACAGCTCATAAAACAAAAATATGTTTAATTATGATCTGCGTAATTATGGTGAAAGCTGCCGCTGCTAATCAGTTCCAGGACAAATAATGTAGAATGAACATACTACAATATTTCTGCAGAAAAGGACTTGCTTTGTCTTGTTTTTAAAAATAAAAAAATAAAAATATATATAAAAAAAAAGCTTAATAACTCTTCCACTGCCTCAATATGTGCCTGAAAACGCTGGCATAATTTTATTGCACAGTGGACACCAAAATCAATGAAGAGGAAGTCAGTAAATCAACAAACTTGAGTTTTCTTCCCACTCCAAATTCATTTCTTGTATAGCCTTGGGAAACCACGTGTGAGATCAGTTCCTCCCACCTCAGCCTTTCCCATTCAGAAAAGTGCCACTTTCTATGTCCATAGAGAAGCATCCCCTTCAAACAGACAGCTACTGACAGGAGGACTCATATCTGCACCAAAATCTTTGAGGTTCCACGCTGTTTCTCCTGCAACATGACTCCCTTGCCTCAAATCCCCTGGCTGAATCTTTCTTGGGCCACCAAGATGCTCTCAAATAATCTGTGAGAAGCAAAAAAGGATGCTGAAATTGGTCAACCAAGAACAGGCAATTCTCCTCAGAAAAGAAGATTTCTTGCTACTTAGTTCTCCAAGCAGTGTCATTGTTCACCCAGTGCCAGTAAGGACATACTTCTCAAATCCTCACTAAGCTTTTCAGCCAAACCATGGGAGCTTCTCTGCAGGCAGGACTGGTTCCATTCTGCTTCCAGAACAAATAAATGGACGTCAGAAATCACGTGGAAGCCTCACAGCCACATCTTCCTTGAGTGTCACACTGAAGAGCCTGTGGCTAAGTGTGCTGTCCTGGTGGCTGCAAGTTCAAAATGCTACACAAACCCAAGTCTAACAAGGCAAGATTGCTTTTCCTAAGCAGTTTAGCCTTTCTAACCAAAACATCATGATTCACTTGTTTTACTGTCTATTAAGACAGTGATGTTTTTGCAGGGATGCCTCTGTACTTGGCAATTTTATCTAAATATTTCCATATCTTTCCTGTTTCTTCTGCCCACTGTACCATGAATCCAGTGAAAATAAAAAAAGAGATAAAAAATAAATTAACTAATTACCAGCTGCTCTGGTGATTAATGCATACATCTACGTTATATTGCACATATTCAAACCGATCAGCTTGCAGAGAAGATGAAAATATGTACAGTCTGATCAACTGATAGCAACAGGCAGACACCAACACTGCACCCCCTTTGGCAGCATCAACACGTTGGATGGCATGACATGTAGGGAGCAGCCAAGGGCTCTGAGTTTGTTCAGCCCAGAGCAGAGGAGCTGAGGGGAGGCCTCATGGTGGCTGCAGCTCCTCACAGGGAGCGGAAGGCAGCTGTGAGCTCTGCTCTGTGTGACAGTGACAGGGCCTGAGGAACGGCATGGAGCTGCATCAGGAGAGGGGCAGCTGGGCATTAGGGAAATGGTCTGCACCCGAGGGTGTTCAGGCCCTGGAACAGGCTGCCCAGGGCAGTGGTCATGGCCTCAAGTGCTGGAGTCCAAGGAGCATTTGAACAACATTCTCAGACACTGAATTTTAGACGGTCTTGTGTGGAGCCAGGGGTTGGACTTGGTGATCTCTGTGGGTCCCTTCCAATTCAGGGTATTCCATGATCTACTCATGGACAAGAAATCCCCCAAGTCCACCTCAGGATAGCTAACATTTGCCAAAGGAGTGTTGTCAGGTGGAGAATCCTCCTGCTTGTGACAAAACTGGACATGCTGCTCACCAGGCAGTTGGTGCAGCGTTATCTGGCCTGAGATGGAGCTCCAGAGTGCAAGGCTGACAGCATTTCTGTGTGTTTCTGCTTACTGCATGGCACATCAGCAAAACTAGGAGGGCAGGGAGGAGGGAGAATCAGCTTGAGACTCCTGCAAGCCAAAATAGAATATGACCTTTTTAGTTCTGCAGCTATAAACACATTCTTAAGCAACAATCCCATACTACTCACAGTCACAAGCCCCAGAGAGCCAGGTGATGAGTGCTGCACAAACAAAAACAAACTGAAGGGAGAAGAAAGAAAGGAAAGTGCTCTGTCTTGGCCATCCTGTGTTTAGCAGAGTTGCTGAAGCATCTCATGGCTCCTTTTTGCTCTACTTGCAGGAATCTCCACGTCTTGTGCACACACTTTGCCATAACGGAGCTTTCTCCATATTTAGGAGAAGCCCTGATTTATTTCAATGTGATGCCATATGGTGTGATAAAAATGAACAGAAAAGGTTACACACATAAAACACATAAGCTTACAAACACCTGTTTGCCACAAGTGTGAAGCACTGCTGATGGTGAAGGGCTTCTAAGGATAGAAAGGAAGATGCCATCATACCCCGCAGGACAGACGGGAAGTTGCTGAGCTGCCATTTGAATGCTGAACAGTGCACACACACAAAAACCCAGACACGTATGTGTAATTAATTCACAAAGGCCTGAGGAAGCTAAGAGTAAACATCAGCAGCGAGCCAGTGTGGAGTCTATCTGTAAAACAGCTGGGCAAGCAATCACTCATTCTCATTAGATGACAATCAAAGGAAGAGAATCTTTATGCTGAAATTAGAGGGGAAGTTCTCCCTAGCAAAGTCACTGCACGTCACTCCTGTGCTCCCAATTTAGATATAGCTACCACCTTGAGGCCAACAAAGCAGTTCTGAAAACCTCGGTGCAATTACGAGACTGAAACAAAAGAGAAATCTGCATCTAGTTCTGCCTGGCCAGTTCAGCAGCTCACACTGCTGTACATCAAAACATACACCAAAACACAGCAGCATTGTTGACCTGAAGACTTAAACATGCAGCAGATTGACACTGGAAGAATACCAAGTCCAATACACGTTGTGGATTTTCACTCCTCCCACCCCCAAAATACCTCTTCCTTTCTGCTCATAAATAAAGAGTTCTGCATCTTCTCCTTCCACCAAAACCAGAGCCATCTTATATATATGCACAGAAAAACACAAAAAGAACAGCACCACTATAGAACCAAACCCACAGTCAAATATCTGGCTGCATCTATCCTTCCAAACAGGGTTATGTTCTCCTACAGCACGCTAACAAAAGCTCAGTGAGGGGAAAAGGGAGAGCACATTTGCGTGTGTGCTTGCCTAGCGAGCCCCTAGGGGAGAAGCTGGATGTGACATTGTCACAAATGCTCCTAGTCACAAAAATGACAAGGAGACAGTCCAGAGAAGTAGTCCAAGACTTTATAGTAAAGGCAGGCCAACACTGGCTTGCTGGGGGTGACAAACAGGCAGAATGGTTCTCACATCATGGGTTTGTTTCATACCTTTGCTTACGGATGCAGTAATAAGGCACTTGTGTCCTGCTGGCTCCAAGTAATACTACATCTAAAAAATGAAGTAAACAAGGAAATGGGAGGATTCCTGAGATTTGCATTACAATTGTTACATAACAACACAATCAAATGTTTACCTTAATGTAACATGGAAAACACAGCAGAAGCCCTGCATTTTCTATGTGCAGTGGAGCAATTTGGAATTGTGGAACTGATCAAACTGCATGTGACAAACTGTCGACTTGCAACAGGCTTTTCTGGACAGCACGCAAAGACAGCGCAGTACAGCTAGTCACAGACAACAGCTTTCAGAACATCACGAGGTTTTCTTACTATTTTCTCCAGAATAGTAGATGCCTCAAGATGGGAGAAACACTTGGGAAAAAAAAGCTACTTGCAATTGCTAGTGCCTAGGAACCTTGGGTGATCAACCTCATGCATGTGAAGATAAACTCAGTCTTTCTAGATATAACACTTCACATATCGTGAAACTCCATCCCTTTTTACAGTGTGTTGGATAGACATGATTATCACAAAATCCCAGAGGTCTAAGACTTCCCATTCCCTGCCATGAGCATTCAAGGACTGAGCTGCACACAGTGCTCAGGCTGCCTGGTCTTCAGAGAGGTTTGAGTCATCCAGCTTCAAGGAAAATTTAAGAAAATAGGTCAAACTGAACTTTCCATCACAGGCAATTGTAATGAAGTCAATCAGCTTGCCACAAGCATTGCTCTCAGCACGAGTTGCCCCTGCACTTCTGCCAACATGACTAATCAAATTAATTCCTGATGATATCATGGCTTCCCAAAGAATATACATAGGCTACCATTCCCTGCCGATAATCTGTAATTTTATTGTCACTTCTTAGGTCCAAACTATGGTGAAGGATAAGACTGTAGAAATCTTTGGTGAAACAGTGCATCCAGAAAAAGTAAGAGTGTGGCCTGAAATTGCTAGACAGACCAAAAGACTCATTTCAAAGCAATTAAATGGACAGTTATTATCTCAGAAATTCTCTACTGGCTACTGAGATCACCAGTCTAAAGCAGACAAAGTTACATCAGAATATAATAGGGATGACTGGATTTTTTGCCTCTATAAATGACTCATATTAAGTCTGTTGCTCGTAGTTCAGAACAATTTACTTGAAGGTCAGGAGTGTGACTGTGCATGCAGAACACTCGTTTAGGGAATACTTTCATTTAAAAAAAAAAAAAAAAAAAAGAATAAGAAGAGGTAAATTAAGAATAAGTTTTGCAGACTTTGCCCCAAAGATCTCACTTGTAATAACTTTTTATACACTTGCTCAAACTTTCCAGGCCTAGGTCTTGCATGGGTCACTGGGCCAGCCATGTAGAACTAATGAGCTTTCATCTCAGTTACACTGTTCATGACAGATCCTCTGGTTTTCAGGGCAGCTGTATTTGAAGCAATCTGAGAAATCTGTAAAAGCTGTAGAAGATGTTCGTGTGGGGAAAGCCAGAGAGCAATTCCAGTAGATTCCATTCCATCAGACCCTGACCAATCCCAGAAGAAAAACAGGAGACTAAGCTGAAGGAGCAAGTGATCTGCTTGCAAAGTAGTACAAGTGATGGGCAATTCAAATGATTAGGAAACCAGGCAGAGATTCAAGAGGGAACATAAGGGTAGCGGAAGCAGCAGGAAGAGAAAAAAGATGATGGGAAGGAGGAAGAAAAGACAGAAGATTAGACAAGCAGTGAATAGACGTTACACTTTCAGGGTGCCTTTGAACTGGCAGGTCTTCAGAAGCTTCCACACCACTGAAAAGCTCTTTGTAATTACAGCTGCACAGTGTGGGAACCTGGAATACCCAAGTGACTGCAAAGGAAGATGAAGGCATGCTGGCTGGAAGTGGAAACTTTCAAAAGCATATGCTTCCACTGGGCCTGACAGTGGAACACACCATCAATCTCTCCACTTCAATAAGCACTCATATTTCTCTCAAATTAGAAAAGAAAAAAAAAAAAAAAGACAACACAGATCTCCAGGAACAGCATACAGTTTCCATACGTGTATCTCAGTGAGCTAGCAGCTCAAGGTATTGAAATGAAGCAAGAAGCCTCTGACAATATAATAAGCCTCTTTTTCAATCTCTTCCTCCTTCAGCACAAACACAGACTCCTCTGAACAGCATGGAAACCTGCATGAAGAGTCTTTCTCCAAACAGCAGCAAAAGAAGGATTCTTCCTTCCTTCCTTTCAGTCCTCTATTATCTTGCTGCAGCCCAGCCATTTTCCACCAGTCAGATTCCTACCTGCCTGTACTTTCGCTGTGGACTGGGATGAAGCACAACATACACAGTGCATTTGGGACAAGTTTGGCTTTGCAGCATTTCCATACCATCATTTCTTACTGTCCCCGGAGTTTAACGCAATCAGGCTAGTCTCTACAAACCAACGGACAAGACACGTGTCTTCAACACATCTTTCTGATGAAAGGCCCTATTAAATATTGCTTTCCTCCTTAAAACTCTCAATAGAAATCAACAAAAGAAGCGAGAGTGTGCTAAAGGATCTGAAGAAAGCGCTGTATAATCAGTTCTTGATGAAATCCTGGAACATATTAAGTGAAATTTGCTGAGCTCCCTAACATCTGTCTGTTGGATAATTATAAAGCCTAAAGATCCAGATTGGATTTTAGTAATTTTTCAGGATCTTTCAGAAAAGAAGGAAACACTAAGCCCTACCATGGCTTAAATCTAAATCAGCTTTCTCAGTGATGTACTGTCATAATGTATTAGCTATATTACTCCTTGAAATCTTAGCCATCGTGTGTGCAAATTATAAGAACTTACTACTCATTTTTTTGTGTGTTTTTTTTGTGTTTTTTTTTTTTCTTCTCAGTTTTGTTTAGGTTTTTATGGATCCAACTGTTCCACAGGATCCAGTGTGATTCTGTGCTGATCGCAATCCTGAAGCAGACAAAGGACAAAGGTGGGAGTAGCACAAAATATACAAAAAGATTTTGCTTCTACTTAAAGTTTGAATAGAATTTGAATGCAGGCAGAAACCCGAAGTGGAAAGTCTGCAGTACAACATACATTTCATTCGCAGTGGAGAAAATGCAGAAAAATGGTGGAAATACCTACTTCAGAACTTTTTTATTGCTTTGTATTACAAAAACTCCAAGGAATCCCAGCAGAACTCAGGAACATACAACGTATGTATGTATACAACTCACTCTGAATAAACATTTCAACAAGCTTTTTATCTTAATGACCTTTTTCTTCAGATTTTCTCTAAGTGCAATAATCTTCTGAGTTTAAAGTTGCCCATCTTTGAGACACCGATAAGGCTCTAGGTGCATCATGATGTCAACAGCAGATGGGCTTTGGACTGTGATTGGAAATGTATTGATAAAGTTTACATTAAGAGGCCAAACACATTGATGTTCCTTGCACCACTACGAATAACTAAGTATTTTTTATTGGGCAGCATTTAAATAAGACTATGCTGGGGAGAAGATCCAGGAGAGAAAACTGTTTGCATTCTCCTGTGATGCTTGCACAGGATCACACCCCTCTGCATAAGAAGATATTTCACCTCTCCACAATGGGTTGTGGCTTAGAGGTAAGACTACTAATTACTCATCTCCAAGCATACGACCAAGTTGCCCAGGAAAGGATGAAATTTGGTGCTTACCAACACTGGGCTGAACAAGTCCCTGAGCATGGGCCTGTTTTGAGCTCCTAAAACCCCATCCCACCTAAGTTATTCCATGACTTTAAAACATGCAGTCAATAATATCTTCCTCTGACTTGTAAAACTTCATGCTAACTATCAAAGGCAATCTAGCTTATGGAGGTGTCTCCTGATTTAAAAAAAAAAGAAAAAAAGAAAAATAGAAGAAGATGAAGAAACTTACGCCATGCCATACTGCTGCATTCTATGCCTGCAAAGCAACCAAGCTTGACAGCCTGGGTAATAGTTTTTAGCTGCTTGGCTGAGATACTTCAGTTGGACGTGACCATCCTCATTGCCCTTTGTTACGAAGCTGCTGAGTTGCACACATGAGAATACACCTAGTTTGTCAAAGTTTTCTCAGAGGAACCCTTTCTTCCTCATGGAACCTTCAACTTCTTGAGAGATCACACGCACTATAAGCTGCAAATAAGGTTTTCACATCAAGGTGCTGCTTTTCTTCTGGCCCTATTTTCTAGCTGCTTTGAGAAATCCTGAACTATGGCACGTTTTCTAACTACGCCTTGCAACCTTCCCTGACAGAGGCTCATCCATCACTTCTGAACTGCTTCTGTCTGAAGCAACGTGCTCTCTGTGCTCTGGTTGCCAGAGGACAAATCTCTGGGCACATACAACAAGTATCACACAAAGTGTGTGGCCGAGGAACAGCTTCTTTGATATCTGAACAGAAACACAGAAGTACAAATGAAAAAGATTCCAGCTCCTGACAATATAAGGCACTAACAGTCACTGCATGTGCAAGAGAAGGAATTCTGTGAGGCTAATCTGGCCTCCAATAGGAGGCATGGAGACCAATAAGGGAGGGAACAAGTGTTTGCTTTGCTCTTTTTCTTGTTCTTCTGACCAAAGCAGGACTTAACAGTGAAAAAGGTGACAAAACAAGAACACGAGTTGTAGAAAACGAAGTAGCTTATTATAAAGCTATTATGAATAGTTGGCTTGCTGCTTAGCTAAGGGATAACGAAGTTAGCAATTAGAGATGATGAATGGTTGAAGGGGTTTTATAATGATATGAAACGATTTTCATCTTCATATCAGGCACATTGAATTCAGGTCAAGTCAGTGCCAAGTGAACGTGAATGCCATATGATTTATTTCACCAGGCTGTGTGGAATAAGCTTGGTCTCTTGTAAGCTCTTTAGGACAAAGGCTTATTCATAAGTAATTATCTGTAATAAAGACCTCAACCTGCACGAGGAGCTGCTTTATACAAGGTATTTTTCAAACAGCTCAGCCTGGAAAAGGTAGTGATTCAACTAGATAGAACTGCAGAAGTATCACCTTAATTTCAATATGACAAAGAGAAACTGGGCACAGCTTGGCTTGTGTCTTATAAAACTGTGTGCCAGAGCCAGACTTGAAGCCACATCAAATTACAAGCTACGCCTCCTGCTTGGGCATTTAGAAATTGCACAGTGCACACTGGGCACAACTGAAGTCTTTGTAAAGAAGCAAAGAACAAAGAAAAGGTGCCCTTTTCTAGTCATAGTTTTCACCAGCAACTAAAAAGCCTGCTTCTGTTCTTACAAGTCCAGCAGTGAGAAAGAGAAGGCATATTAGCTAGTACCAAGAGAAGGCAGCAGCTTCTGGCTCACTAGCAATAGATATAAACAACATCTTCACACAATCTACCTCTTCTGCTGGGTTGCAGTCATAGAAGCTCTGGGATTTTCAAGTGACAAGTTGCAGTTCAACTCCTTACCAGAGTATTTTTAAGCAACTCAGACTTATTAGTCCCCCATTTTTTTATGTGTTGGGAACAATAAATGTAGCCACGAATAGACAGGTTAGAGGCAGTGCTGAATACACACTGGTAAAGGGGCCAAAAATTAGTAAAAAAGCTGGAGGACAAGAGGAAGGTAGGGAAGTAAGTTGAGTTTGGGAGATGTATGATCACGTTGAGTAATGGGACTTTGCAAACTTTCCCTGGGTCCCTAAAATATTACCTCAAAGCCAAGCGCACAGAGGGGAGGCAGGTGGGAGGTGAGTCAGTCTTCAATTCTCCCTGCTGAACTGCACAACCCGCGCTACCAAATTTCTTGTTTTGGCAATTTGCCCAAAGAGAAAACAGTTGCCATTATAAGAAGTTTGAAGCATTGAGTTTAGAAGCAGGTTTTGAGGACTTGTAGATGAGAAACTTTGTCTCCAGGGCAGGAATGTGCTAATTCAGGTATGACTAAGTAACATTAATCAAAGCATCTGAGGGAGGAGGTGGAAGAAAACATCCCCATGGCTACAATAAAAGCACAGTTTTGTAAGGAGGATGAAGTAGAGACAAGGGAAATCTGGCTTCGGGTGGCACAGGCAGAGATGTCTTTTCCTTTGTTTCTTTGTCTTTTCTCCCCATCCTCCAAGGAAAATAGAGAGAAGCAGGCATTTTGGACAACAGAGCAATGAGGAGCTGTTCCAGCTGGATTCAGGTGAACAAGTTAGAAGCTAGCTGAAATGCCAAAGGGGTCATGGAACTTCTTTACGCTCAGAAATAATGCTAAATTCTGTTACATTATCTTTTCATGTTTTCTTCCATTAAAAACCTATAGATGGTTCCTCTTCACGTTATCTTCTGCCAAATTGGACATAGACCATGTAAGGAAGCATTTCTGCTGCACAGTAACGATGACATTGGGACCCTTCTATAAACATCAACATTTTTAACAGTCCCAGGATACTCAAAGGCTTGCAGCTGCCCAATCAGGGGTGACGATGCTAAGTTTTAGAAGATAATAAATCACTCAGTGATTGAAAAGGAGAACACTTTGGGGGAAAACAGTAAGGAGAAATAGTCCTCAGGATGCTGAGGAATGAAAGGTGCGGTCATTCAGATGCAGAACACCGAGTTCAACCGTTTCATGGAAGCAGCACAGAAAATACAATCTGTCTGTGCGTGTTTAGGGGTGGTTCTCCCAGGCATCAGTAGATTGAGGAGATATGGCAGGCCTGGGACATTTGCCTCAGCTGACAAGAAATACGGGACACCATAATGTCGTTTAGTCTCAAGGGTCTGAACTGGTGTTAGTCAATGCTCTGCAACTGAACAGCTCCCAACTGTCAACCGGTTAGGAGGCCAGGCAGTAAGAAAATAGTACCTGGAGTCAACACAAACAAAATATTGTTTAATGAGCATTTTAATAGTGATTGCAGAGGTTTTCTGTTTGTTTTTCCTTTTGTAGATTTTCACTTGCATTGTGCACTGCCTTCTGTACCTTTGGCTCAAAAGATGGCTGGGCCACTGGGTCAGATAAGACATAAGTCTTTTTAAAACATGAAACCATCCTTCAAATGCAGTAATCCTAATAAAAGGTTCTGATAATGCAACCTTTGCAAAAACAGGTTTTACAGCAACAACAGATCTTTGCAGTTGTGGTGACTTAAAAAATAAAGCAGAATAGGGAAAAGCGTCCGTGCAAGCTTTGTGTCTGGATGCTTGATTTATAAGCATTTATAATATACCTTTATAACTTTAATCTTTAGAAACATTCCTTGTAGATTGCTGTGCTCAGAAATGAAATACATTGAAATTCAAAGCAAAGATCCTGAAACAAACCTGACCGCAGGCATTAACAATGCTCCAGTAAGTACGCTGAGACACTTTAATATTCCAGGTCAATGAAGCTTATTCTAAGCAAAACATCTGGATCATTGTAAATCCAGCCTTCTTTAAATACTACACTGAGCTTCTATTCATTTAAGATTCCTTTCCATTGCACTCCTAATCAACGGCATTTTGCAAAACCATCTCTTGCACTATCTCCCGCATTAAAAATTAAATCTTCCTTTTTCTCTCTCATTCTGTCAAACGTAGTTTTTCAGGGCAGAATGTTAAAATCCTAATTTCTGGTGACTGGTGCTGGCATTTGATCCACACACAGAATTTAAATGTTGGTACATGGTCAGAAAGTTTTAAAATTCATTCATACCTTTGCTCTGAGATTTTTTTCTTTCTCAGAGCAGGACGGAAACAAACATTTGTAGCACACAAGGCTAGGTTCAGATCTAGGCTAAGGAAATGAATCTTCTTTGCTTCTTAAGCTTTTAAAAGGGAGTCACTCATATCAGAACTGAAATGGAAAAGGGAGGAGTGCTTCTAACCCATTAAGCTGGTGAACAATCATTTAAATAAGCATCCAGTGTATTTTGTCTGCATTCAACTAGATCAAACTGGAGAATCTCAATCTTTGGAGAATAAGCTTTCTTGGCAAACTGATATTACCAGTTCCTGTCCATAAGACTTTACACAAGCAATGTCCCCTCCTTCCTCTCACTGAAAAAAACACAACTACAGAACATTTCTCCTATGCTCAGTACATCCAATCTGCTGCATTCTCAGCCTCGAGGTTTAAAAGCATCAGCAGCACTGAGGCAGTGCATCTAGTCCTGAAAAGCATACAATTCAGGCATATTTTCTACCTCAAAAATCTGTTGCTTTCACACAATACTTTGAGGTCCTTCCTAAAGCAGATGCCCAAAACTGATGCCTGCTTGATAACTGTCCTCTTTCACGCTCAGAAATTCCTCTTTGGCCTTGCCTTACAGTCAAAATATCTTATTAAACAAATCTGTGTAAACTCATCATCAGCCTCCTTTATCCTATAAACAGTAACTACTATGAACTTAGTAAACTAAAAAACTATATATAAGTAAATACTTATAAAATTAGCCCAGATCAATGTTAAATTAAACTCCCCACTGTGCTAAACTGAATGCAAATACATGCAAATATTGCTGTAAAATGTCTATTGCATTGCTCAATATGAAGCAAGTGATCCCAGGACCGCAGATGTAATTTTCAAAGAAAAACCACTTATAACCTCTCCAGCCATGCCATAGGTAGTTGTTCACAAAGAGAATGTTTGATTTCAGTGAGGTTCATATCGCGTAAGGATGGCTTCGTTTGTTGTGCTTTACACATAAGTATTATTTTATGGATACATAGCCAGGAAAAGGTACTACTCAATCCTGTCCTTAAGTGGCACGAGCCCATTAGAAGGGTGATTTCTAGAGCATTACTGAAACAGTAAAATCTCTCAAGACAGACAACAGCCAAAAGTGTAGCTACACTGTATAAACAAACACAAATCTCCCAAAGAAAACATTATTACTTATAACTGAACTACAGTACGTCCTGGAGGACATACAGAAGAGAGATGAGGGCAAGTCACTGTAATAAAAACCCAGGAAAATCTCTGTCCTATTGCAGATGGGTGGTTTCTTTTTAATGGGTAAATAACTGAGACAAAGAAATGGTACACACAAAATCATAGGGTATCTAAGAGCTGCAAAACACAGAACAAGTGAGGGCAGCTTGCTTTCTGTGGTGGCTCCAGTCAGTTCTTATGGAAGATATTCACTTTAAAGCCTCCCGGTATCTCTGGAAGAAGGGACTACAAGTCGCCAGTGGCACAAGGTCGAGGACAGGAATTTGCTTTTAGAAGATACCTCTACACAAGGTAACGCACGTATCCTTACCTGGAAGAAGTGCTGCGCCATGCAGACGTTCTGTCATCTAGCTGAGAGAAGCAGAAGAAGAAAGAGCTGACTTTTGCCAGCTTCCCTAGGATTTGTGGTAACAGCTAGCAACCGCGCGTTGCCATTTGAAAGGAACGAGCGAACGTGTGTGGGCTGTGGCAGGCTGTGTGCCGGCTGTTATGCCAAGATGCAGAAGCAGCATCTCAGAGGTGGCTTTTCAGGATATTCATCGTGGGTTCTTCTTATTTATTGATTGATTTCCTTCTCTAAAAGTGAACAAGCAACCCTATTCGGGCTCCAAGAAGAAGCCACCCAAAGACGGTGCTTCCAGTAATGCACAGACTTTTTGGCTATGGCACAGATCTTTGGATTTTTTTTCCAGCTTTGTAGTAGCTTTCATGCATTACATACAAAAATGAATACATCGTTTGCCTAGAGTTTCCCTAAAGGAGCAAAGTTATTGAAGTCTGAAATATCTTCATCCCATTTGCTGCTTCAGGGCTGATTGCTAGCCTGCACCTGCCATTCATGGGAACTGAAAGTTAGCTGGTCAGAAATAAAAGCTCATGAAAAGAAAACATGTTTTATAGAAATATATGAAAAGAAAAATCTATTATTATCCAGTCACATCAGTGACAGTGAGATCCTCCCAGCTTCCCAGCCAGGTACAATTAACAATTGTTACAAACAATCAATGACTTAATTAAAGCAGTAACTTTCCATTACATTTCAAAGGGAATATATTAGATGGTGGAGAGCATCGGAAAATGTAAAGTAGTACTTATATTTAAAAGATGAGCAGGAACAATAGCAGGTAAGGAGTGTATGTCTGAGCGCTGCATGACTCCCTAGCAGCACGCAGTGCCAATTGCTGGTGTTGCTGCATCACACAGAGGCTCTTCCACACTTGTGGTTATATATTATACTCACACAAAGAGACCTGAAGACCCAGCAAACTCAAAACACGAGTTTTCCCCCATGCAGAAAGTCATCTAATGAGCCAAGCTGCTCCAAAATGTGTGTTTAGAGGCACAGTGATGAAATGTAGCATGCAACTGCCACCAACTGATCTCTTCCTCTAACCAGCACATTTGGAAGTGGCTGAAAGACAATATGACACCTATCAGCAATCGCTCTTCACTTTGAACACTGGATTGCTGATTCTTAGAGCTGTTTTTTTTTTGGTTGCATTTTTAGGCTACTTACTAGTAAAGACTGCTGGTTTCACTATCCCTGTGAAACAGAAGAAGAGGATGGGAAAAACAGGGAGCACACTGCCAAGCACAACTGTAACTTCTGCATCTTTACATGAATCCTACTGCTCAGCTCTGATTTGCTGCAGAAACATAATTTTAGCTTGGTGTGAGATACTCATTTGTATCAAGGACAATTGATAAATTGATGCCTACCATAAAAGCCAGTAATATCTAGGGCTTTCAGCTTTTGTGGTTCATTATGATCTCAAGAGTGCTCAGGTCTGCATCCAATTATGTGTTGCCAGAATGTAATTTCAGTATCAAGTAGAGACTGTGAACTTCTTGATTCTGCTCAATAAAGCCAACAAAAACCATCATTGTTGAGTTTCAGCTGAAGCCCAGTCCCTTCTTCATCTGACAGCTGGGCATTTCATTACAACAGGAGCTCTTTGGATGCTCTCGGAAGGATAACACATGGGTACCAGAAAGCCACTGCTTCTTTGATGAAAATGCAGCAGAATGCATGTACTCTGAGTTCTCCTTTTTCAGGGTGATTGGAACAAGGGACTTCATTGGCAGAACAGTCACCCCACTCAGGTACAGGGAAGGTGCCCTGCTCTGGCACCCCCCAAACAGTAAGCATGTTTGTCGCTCAGATAATATGTATTCCATATTTTTAAAAAGACAAGCTTGCATACAAAAAAAGAACAGGAATGTATTAGGAAAATTATAAATCAAGCATTTCTCTCTCTATCCCTAAACAAGGCCGAGTTGCTTACTGTCACCCTCCTCTGGACATGTCTGTCAGCTATACTGTTAACTGCTTGGATGCATGAGATGTAAGCAAGACAGGAGCAATCCATCCCCTGCCTTCAAACACTCCAAGCACCTACCATGCTCACTCATCAGTGCCGAACTCAGTATAGAGCTCAACACCCTCAGCTGCTGGTACACTTTCCAAACTTACTTGTAATTCGTTGCTGGGAGACATCCAGACCTACACACTTAGACAAACATGGACACGTTAGGCTGTGTAGGGATGGGGTCAGGAAAGCCAAGGCCCAGATTAATCTAAACTTGGCAAGGAATACCAAAGAAGAACACGAGAGGCTTCTACAAGTACCTCAACCTGAGAAAAAGAAAGTCCAGCAGGGTGTATCCCCTCCTCCCCCAGAGATTGATACAGGCAAGCTGGTAATAAAAAACAAGGAGAAGGCTGAAGTACTTAAATTTTTTTTTGCTTTGGTCTTCTCTGATAACTGCTCACCACACAGCCCTCAAATGTTTAGTTTGGTAGGAGGGGATTGGGGAAGCAACATCCCTCCCACTGTAAGCGAAGATGAGGTTTGAGACCACCTGAGGAACATCCATAAGTCTACATGTCCCGATGAGGTGTGTCTCAGTGTCCTGAGGGAACTGGCTGATATGGTTACCAAGCTGCTCTCAATGACATTTCAATAGTTGTGGCAGTCAGGTGAAGTCCCTGGTGACTGGAAAAAAGGCAGTGTCACACCCATTTTTAAGAAGGGTAAAAAGGATGACCTGGGGAACTACCGACCTGTCAGTCTGATCTCTGTGCCAGGAAAGACCATGGAGCAGATTCTCCTGGAAGCTACACTAAGGCTCATGGAAGAGAGGGAGGTGATAATGGAGCACCAGCATGGCTTCACCAAGGGCAAATCCTGCTTGACCAACTTAGTGACTTTCTATGATGGTGGCACTGCATCAATGGACAAGGGAAGAGCCACTGATGTCATCTACCTGGGCTTCAGTAAGGCCTTTGACGTAGTGCCCCACAATATCCTTCTCTCCAAATTGGAAATACGTGGATTAGATGAGGTGGAGATGAAGAACTGGCTGCAGGACTGAGTCCAGAGAGTGGTGGTCAATGCCTCAATGTTTGGATGGAGGTTGGTGATGGGATCAATACTCTTTAATATTCTTTAATGACATTGCTGGTGGGGTCAAGTGCACCCTCAGCAAGTTTACAGATGATACCAAGCTGCAGGGTGCAGTCAACACACCAGAGAGATAGGATGGTATCCAGAAGGACCTAGACAGGCTTGAGCAAGTGGGTCAACCTCACAAGGTTCAATAAATCCAAATGCAGGGTCTTGCACCTAGGTCATGGCAACCCTCACTACTAATACAAGCAGGGGGATGAAAAGATTAAATGCCGCCTCGGCGAAAAAGACCTGGAATACTGGTGGATGGCAAGCTGGACATGAACCAGCAATGTGCCCTCAAAGCCTGGAAAGCCAATCATATCCTGGTTGCATCAAAAGAAGCATGACCAATAGTCTGAAGAAGGTGATCCTGCACCTCTGCACTGTGCTGATGAGGCTTCATCTGGAGCACTGCATCCAAACGTGGAGTCTTCAGCACAGGAGAGACATGAACCTGTTGGAGTGCATCTAGAGAAGTGCTAGAAAACAATCCAGAGGATGGAATACCTCTCCCACAAGGAGAAGCTGAGGGAGCTGGGGCTGTTCAGCCTGAAGAAAAAGGAAGCTCTGAGGTGACCTGATAGCAGCTCTTCAGTATCTGAAGGAGAGCTACAGGAAAGAAGTAGACAGTTTCTTTAGCAGGGTCTGTGGTGATACAACAAGGGGAAATGGCTTCAAGCTTAAAGAGGGTTAGTTTAGCTTGGATATAAGGAAAAAGTCTTTTACAGTGAAGGTGGTAAGGCACTGGAACAGGTTGCCCAGAGATGTGGTTGATGCCCCATCTCTGGAGACTCTCAAAATGAAGTTGGATCAGGTCCTGGGCAACCTAATCTAGCTTACTGCAGGGGAGCTGGATGACCTTTAAAGGCCATCTAGTCCAACTCTGAGGATTCTGTGATTCTATGATTTACACAATGCAGAAATTTGGCCTCAGAAACCGAGACATTCCTTTCGTTCATTGATGCTATAACCAGTTCTAGATTGTGTCTGTTTTAAGGAGAAAAATTTATATTGCAAACTAGTTCCTAATATAAACTTAATATTTTTTGCACACTGGGAACAGATAACTTTTTTTTTGCTGTATTATCACATTCAATCTCTGAGGCTTTGACACAATGAAAGCTTCCCTGTAATAACTGCACAGAGACTTAAAAAGAATTATGCTCCCCTAATGGAATGTCACCAGATTGTGATTAATTTGCCTTCCCTTGAGGTCTCAGAGTAAGATGACTTAAAGAAAACAAAAAGGCAAATCTGAAGCCTCAGGTTTTCAAATATGACTAGCAACTATGAATGGTCCAACTTCAAGTGCACTAAAGATTTCTGAAAGCATGGGCAAAAGTTTTCTAAAAGGCAGCAATCTTTAAAATGTGCCCACCTGACCGCGCTGAGAAGCAAACAAGGCACCAATTGTTTGGAAAAAAATAAGTCTAAACCACACCGATTTTCATCTCCTTTTCTAACACAATCCCTAAAACGAAGCCATGGTTTTCCTGGAGGCACAGAGTCATGTACATGACAGAAGTAAGGTTGTAAGCACATCAGTTACAACAGCACTTTTTCAGAGAAAAGTAGTTTGCACACAAGAAAGCTTGAATACAAAACAGGCCCAAATCACTCCAAAACGACACAAGAGACCGCAAAGACTTCAAAACAACTGACCAATCTGATGGCTTTCAAAAAATAAAAAATGAAAATCAAACTAACACTGTTCTTCAGAGAACTCACACATCAGAAATAGAAAAGCGAACACATATAGGGTTGGTTGCCAAGTCATCAGTTTTCCCACCAACTGAGTCCCTGCACAGCTCGCATGAGGGATGGACACAGTCCAGTACAACTAGGGAACAAGTTAGCATACAGCCTTCCATTGAAGCAGACCTTTTAGGGCCCATTCTACATTGGTGGAGGAGGGGGTTAATTTCCTTGATTCATTTATTTTTAGGAAAAATAACAACTACTGTTAAACACCATGACATCCAGACTGGACTTCTCCCACTGCTTCTGCTATTTTAAGGCATCTGTAAATAACTGATTACAGTGCCACCACTTATTTATATCTACAGATGGCTTCTTGTCTTGGCAGAAGGGGGAAAACTACCACCTCAGGCTTAAAGGAAGTTTCTCAAGCAGGTTTGTCACTCCTGCTGCTTGTGACTACATGCTTAAGCCTTAGAGCTACTGCATCTACATGGCTTGTGAAGGGAACAAAGTTTCTTTCATGTTGAGATAAATATGCAGAACACAGAACACTATACTAATTGGCTAAATACACTGCTGGTGTAAGACAGCATAAGTCCATAGAGCTGAACATGTTGGTGACATTTACTCCAACTTGAGGTCTTTCCTAATAAGAAGAGTAATAAATACAAGTCATTTGGATGACAAGCCTGCCTCTCTCCTCAAAGAATAATAGAGTGATTTGAGTTGGAAGGGACACCTAAACATCACTTAGTCCAGCTCCCTTGCAACAAATAAGGACATCTACAGCACATCAGGGTGCTGAGAGCCCCATCCAGCCTGACCTTGAATGTCTCCATGGACAGGGCATCCAGCACCTCCCTGAGCAACCTGCTCTAATGCTTCACTACCCTTACTGAAAGAAAGTTCCATATATTGAGTCTAAATCTCCCCTCTTTTAGTTTGAATCCATTTCCCCATGTCCTGTCGCAACAGACTCTGCTACAGTCTGTCCCTTTCTTTCATACAGTCCCTCCTTTAATGCCTTCTCTTCTCCAGGCTGAGCAGCCCCAGCTCTCTCAGCCTGTCCTTGCAGGGGAAGTCTCTCGCATCATTTTTGTTGCCTCCTCAGGACATGCTCTAACAGATCCATGTCTCTCCTGTACTGAGGACTCCACATCTGGATGCAGTACTCCAGGTGAGGTCTCACTAGCACAGAGTAGAGAGGCAGGATCACCTAAGCTCACATCACCTTCCAAGCACACGTGTGTGTGCAGATGAAGGCTTCTCAGGTCTCCTATCTTGCTGTGAGGTTAGCAGTTACACTCCATCCATGAAAAACCTGAGCAAGACAGGTAACTTCAAACTACAGATGAGCTCGGGAGCAGCAGCAGAATTTACTGGCTTTTTCAAAGCTAGCGATCCCACCAGAATCCTACTGTGCTTATTTCAAGACCTGAAGTTTTCCCTTGGAGATGCATGTCTGATCTGCATCAGGTCTCCAGAGAGTAGGTCAGACTGGCCTTTGGGGAATGAAGAAAGCACATTTGGCTGGTTTCATTATTTGGATGTTTTCAATCTCCTCTGCTTAACTGCTTATGGTAGCAGGACTAAAGGAAGAAAAGCCATAGCTTGTTTTCTTCTCAAAAAATTTGATCCTTGTTTTCTCCTACATAATTCTAACTTCCATTAATTATTTTAGATATTTAATGAAGACAAAAATACTTCCAATATTTATTTTTGGTAAATTAGAAATGAGAGACTCAAAAGCCTCATATGCTTAAACACACAACTTTCTTTCCTATTTGCTTGTTTCAGATTTGTTTACAACAGATAAAAATTTAACAGAGGAGTTATCTACTACCCTTCATACTTTAGCATTAAACATGGAGGTTGGTGGCCCTGCATGTGGCAGGGGGTTGGAGATTCATGATCCTTGAGGTCCCTTCCAACCCTGGCCACTCTGTGATTCTGTGATACTCCCGCCCCTTAAAAAAATCAGTATGGCATAGCTGAGCATAAGATAATACCAAAATTCTTGGCTGTCTGGATCAGCAGTATGCAGGCAGTAAAACTGAAAGAAAGCTCATTAGCATGACATAACAATCATTTATAGTAAGTAAGATTTAATGTTAAGTACTGCAGCCTGATTAATCTGCAGATATTTCTATTAGCAGGAGAGGTGCTGTACAAGTCTTGAGGTTTAGTTCATTGCACCACATTAAGCAAAAGGTGGGAAAGGTACAAGGAGAGACAGATTCATCCCATCTAACTCCACTGACTCGAAAAGCTGATCCATTTCATTCTTGGAGAGGCTCTGACCTGATGTCAAATACATGTAGACTGATGGCTTCTCCTGATAGCCTTTCTCCTGCAGGATACTGAAGGTGCTTTGGATTTACTATTTTGAAGCATTTTCCCCACTCCATTTCTCAGTGTATATAAAGTATGAAGATGAAAAAAATGAATGTTCCATGCTTCAAAGTATTTTGGGATGAATTCACACTTATCAACCAGGTGAGTACCAAAGGAAAAAAAACAACCACATCACAGAAAGCGAGACTTGCAACCCTGCCTGCCATTACATCTGAAAAAGGCAGAGCATTTTTGAAAATATATTTCTATTGGAATGGTTGGTCTTGCAGTGCTCAGCAAAACTCAGCAGCTCACTGCAGAAGTGATTGCACAAGGTCCCTCTTTGCAGGGAACCTTCAAATCTCTTCTATAGCTTTTAAGACTAGCAATCTAAATTCTCCAGAGTCAAATCTTGCTTACTTTTCCACTGATCTGCTGAAGGATGAAGCACCATTTTAACACTAAACCATTAAACAGAATACCTTGACATCCAGAAAACCCTTTCCAGCCTCAAATATTCTGTAATGCTAAATAGTGTGGGTTTACTCAGAAACTAACTTTGCTACACTGGAAAACAGTCCAGGGAAGAGCTGTTTAACTCAAGTTGAAAATCTCTAAAAAAGCAGATTTAGAAAAACATTTTGAAAAAGGAAAAAGAGAGTAATGCTCCAGTTTGTTTTGATACAGAGTAAATCCTGGACGACCACATGGGATCCTCTTTCCTACCTCACTGTCTTAAAACAATTCAAAGTAAGACACAAATTGGTTTCAAGCAAGAATATCACTTCTACCCTAGCATGAGCTTCCCCTCACCTTTCTTGAGGGAATGGAAACAACCACTGAGTAATGCCTGTCTCTCAAAAAATGTTCTCTCCAACCACAGAGGTTTTTTTTCCCCCCTATAGCTGCACTCAAAAAAGTCCACAATGTTCTCTTCATTTATCAACAGTATTCTGAACCTACGGTGATCTGACAATTAGTAAAGAGAATTAGAAAACCAAGCACATTTTGCAATAGATGCTTAGCACAGCCTTGGTCTTAAGTAGCTCAAAACAAGAGTTACACAGAGGCAGAAACATTGCAGTGTCAGTCAGACTCACAGCTGCTGTTAGCTCTGTTCTACAGCTTCCCCGTTCTCTAAGTATAATCCTGCAGAGTCTTTTCCCCAGTTTCAGTTCACTGCTGGGCTGCAGGCTTTCTAACAAGCATTTCTGCTCCTTTACCAGCTTGATAGGCTCTGAAAAGCTCTGAAGACATCTTCTGTTGAAGACATCTTCTATCAGGTAGTGCTAGGACTAGAAAGCTTGAAGTATCTGGATTTTACTCACATACGCATGAGTCACTTGCAGATCCAGGAAAAAAAAAGTTAAGTTCTAGCTTGTTTCTCAACACACTTTACCAGACCTTAACCCCTCAGTTGGGCTATAATTCTCTTCTAGTCAACATATGCAAGATTGCTCTGGGGAGACCTCATTGTGGCCTTCCAATACTTGAAGGGAGCGTATAAACAGGAGGCGGTACGACTGTTTACGAGGGTGGACAGGGATAGGATGAGGGTGAATGGTTTTAAACTGAGACAGGGGAGGTTTAGGTTAGATACTGGCAGGAAGTTTTTCATACAGAGGGTGGTGATACACTGGAACAGGTTACAGGATGAGACATTTCCACCAGCTGCCCTCCAAGAAGACGAAACAAGAGACAAGACCAGCTGTATCTCAGTTTCAGCTGACCACAACCAGGGCCACAGGCTCAGAATAAGAGAACAGAGCTTTACAAAGGGCCGGCCCTCCTTAGGAGCACCAGTGTGGTAGGTGTAGCTCTGTTAATGTGTCAGTAAGGGCAGCAGGATTAGGTCCCCACTGCAGCTGTTGGGTGATGCAGTGACAGCTACACATATGAAAGACGCCTTCTAGTTATCAGAAGTTATCTTGTTGAAGCCTTTTTACTGTGAATATCTCCACTGAGAAATAAATGCAAGGAAAAGATTTGGCAAACACTGCAAACCCTGACAAAGCTCCAAACACACAGCACTGTGAGCAACACAGTTACTGTGGAGGACTACCAGGCATAAAACACATTTTGTGTTCTCTCAATGTTTATTTACAAACTAGTTTATTTATTTTTCAGAAATGACATCACCCACCAGCAAAATCTTTCTCTGTAAAGTCGATACCCATACAGTAACTTTGTAAAAATAAACACCAGAACCACTACTCAAACTAGAAGCTTGAATAGCACAAGAGGAGAATGGAACTATTCAAACTAACACAAGGTTACGTCACGCCCTCCCAGGAAAACAATGAAGTAATTAAGAGAAAAAAGCTGTTTGCTTGTTTTACAGCAATGAGTTAGTGGTTAAAATATTGGAAGATTTATTTTGCTTTTCCAGTTCTTTCCCAAACTACTTCTTCAGTGCTGGCTAAGTTGTTTAGTCTTTCTAGACTCTAAATACTAATATTTTAGTACTTGGATGTGCAGTATGGTTATGGTTGTGTAAGTATCCGTTCTTTGGCCACAAAGAAAGACAGCAGAAGTACATTGAGGAGAACACCTATTTTGTTCCACAGCATGAGCACACGTGTATTTACCCACACAGGTCTATCATCACAGCATTCCAGTGCCAGCAATCAGCCTCTCCACTCCCAGCCATGTTTTAGAACAGCTTGAGCAGAAACCCACATGACAGCTCATAACTGACCCATACCTGTTTCCTCATGGGAAGAAAAATCAAATACCACTGCTCATCACTGAGAAAGATCAGCTCTGATTCCACTCTTAAAATCCATGATAAAAACTGCCGTAAGAGACAACCAGTCAATTTCTTGTGAAAGCATCTCTTTGTTCACCTACAAAAAAATACTGTTTTTGCACTCTAATCTCAGATCATGATTCTTCCCCAGTTCCTTTCTGCACTTTGATAGATGCTGCAGTTCTGCATAATCACAGAGCATAGAACAATCATAAGATGGGCTTGAAATGCAAGCTCCATTTCCCAGTGCACTCCCTACTGCCTTTCTGAACAAAGCTTCTCTACTCTCTCTGCTTGTGGTCCTCCTGCAGTGAGTTCAAAATCAAATGTCAACAATAATAAGAAAAAATAAAAATTATCAGCAGAAAATCATTTCCCTCTGTTTTAGCATTTTTTTTTCCTATCCTTCCTAAGCTTCTTCACAACAGGGGACTGAAAGAAGTTGTTTCAGGTCTTCTGGATAACTTTTTATGATACCTTTATCATGCATGCTGCTCTTCAGCAGTTACTGCAGATCTCAATTGCAGTAGGATTTGCAAGTCAATCCTCTATCTGTAAATCCCAGATGGCTCAGTAATTTTTAGCTCAGCTATTGATCTCCTCATTCATACATAGCAGCTTCTGGGCAAACACACCCAGCTGCTATCATCATCCACATCCGACTGCCACAAGCAGAAGAGAGGACTTTGCAAACCCAAATGCTATCGATTAATAACATCACCACTAGAAGAAATAAAACCAGGCTCTAACAAGTGCAAGGCTTGTGCATTTGCCTACCCGATAGAGATCACAAGGCTGAGTCCACACTCCCTTCCTCACTCTGCAACATCCATGCTTTCTGAAACTGAGCAACAGCCTCCTTAAGTCTTGTACTCTGAAAACCCATCCAGCCTTGCGGTGCCAGACAGCCCCTTCTCTGTCCTCAGCCAGCCGCAAAACAAGTCACAATTCAATGACCAGCTCCCATACGAAAGGAAGATACGGAGGTCAAAACAATCAATGCAATTAACTGTCCCAAAAACAGCGCAAGGATTTTTGTAAAATGGGAACATTCAGTTTTTAATCTGGCCCTTCCCCTCCCCTCTCCCCTTCCGATATATTAACTATAAATGAAGAGGGTGCTGGCATATTTCACTCCAGCTGCTCTCTCTTTCTCCCTCTGTCCTATACCACTGCAAAACTGCGAGAATGGATTTTGGATCCCATGAGTTTGGGATGCTGGACTGTTGCTTACCTCTGTGAGGCAGCAACTCCTAGCTCCTTGCTTAGGTCTCCAAGGAACCCTTCCTTCTGAGATGCCTTAGGTGAAACCATTTTCAGTGACAGAAGTTTGTTGTGGGGGAAAGGAAACAAGCCAAAAGTCCGGCCAGCCTGTGGCTCTCCCTCTCAGAACACTGAGGACCAAAAATGCTGCTTCCATGTGGCTGCAGTGCTAATAGGAGATGTCAGAAAAAAACGGCAAGGGTATCACATGCTACCACCACACATTTGTGTTTTAGACACTGTCTGTTGAGCTCCTTAAAATGCAGTTTGTCTCCTTCTGCAGGGAATTACTCAGGCAGCCTGTCACATGGCCTGCAGCAGCACAATTATATAATTCACTCCAGGATAAGGCTCTCCAGGGTTCAGGTTGGGGAACCAGAGAAGATAGATAAAACCACACGATGACAAGGGAACACAGTCTTAGTGCAATTAACACCTTGTAACTCTACCAGCTTGCACTCACACTGGGCTCGCTGTCTCAGAAAAACTTGGTTACATAGCAGTGTAAACCTCACCTAAGTTAGAAAGGAATCCACTAGTATAGGAAGTTGAAAAGAAGTTAGCAAGAAGTCTGCAACACATTCTCAGTAAGGGAATGGCCAGAAGGTGGAAGAGAATACATATGCATGTTAGTTTATCGGATCTGGGGAGAGCTGAAGGTTCAGTAGTATATATAAAAGCAGAAGAAACTTCTAAATTCCAATTCAAATCCCATACGAGGTTTCTCCAAGGTTTAAAGGTGTTCACAACCAGGAGAGCATTTCAGGGTTTCATAAAGTCTAAAGTGATCTGATAAAAACATTTAGAATGGAGATGTTGGATTCCAGCACCTCTATCGTAATGCTAAAGAAGGTTTTTGCAGTATAAAGTAGATATAATCAGCATGGAGTTGTTTATCTATGCAACTGCAGCAGAGACTCCCTGGCCTGTTGTCACGACAGGAGTTTTCATTTGATTCAGAACTTAGTCCAAGCCATTTACACCCAGTTCCTGTCCAAAGTTTAGGAACATTTGGATTCATTGCTTTGGTGCATCTGAGTGTAGCAATAGATTCCTGCAGCTACGGGTCGGACCTCCATCAGCACAACCAGCACTGATATTACAGAGATCTTGGGGTCTGGTGGATGCTATCACCTTCCCCTTCCACATATGGTTAGAGATATTCCTTAGGTTAGGACCACCCAATGCTCCATTTGCTCCAGTTGGTAGATTCAAACTCATTTTCAACTTCTTTCACCAAACTGCTTGTCATATTTCTTCCCTGACCACAGTTTTGTTTTTTGCCTTCTTTCTGTTTAAGTTGTTAAATAAGGAGCCAGTTTCATTTCACGGATTATTTCACACAATTGTCCATTCATTCTCCTGCACAATACAGGTTTTACTGGTGCCTCTCGTATCATGAGGGATATTATTTACTATGCCAGAAGATATCCAGTTGCCAGCCAATGATCACAGCACTGTGCCTTCTCTCCTCTCATCCATGATTTCTGACCCTCTGAAACTACCCTGATCCTATCTGGCTTGGGGCACTCATGCCTATATGGCTGTGCAGCCCACCCAAAGCACCCAGTGATCACCACAAACCATCATCTTGCACTGAGGAGGCAGATGAGGGGTGACTGCCAGCCATGCCCACGAGAGCCAGTGCTCCATAAAACATCCTCAGGAAAAAGAGAGGAAAACATGCATACCTGAGCATGCTGTTCATGTAACATGCTGCTATTCTGCTCCAGCACATTCTCACTTAAGAGCAATACAAGCCCGCACTGATCTCCCAAGCACAGAGCACCTTAAGCTGGAGCCCAGCTGTCTCTCAGAACTTCCACACAATTTTCCTCTCTGGAGAGCTTCACACTTTGGGTATGGCACCATCTCAACACTGCTCTCACCAGCAATCTGCCCTCTCCTTACTAACACCACTTAGCCCCACAAAGCAGGCACGGGACAACCAACAGGAAATCAACATTCACTGTGAAACTGAAAGAGTGCCCACAGGGTGAGTTTGGTGCTGGACATCTAAACAAAAACTGGCATGTATGAAAAACCTTATGAGAAAAGTTGACAGTCTACTCTGATTTCTGTGATCATACTGTCCTAAAGCTATTAACCTCTGGAAGGAGCACAGAACACTATTTTAACTTCATATTGATGATTGTATGTTGTACCGCTGCACACTTTGAATCACTAGGGGAACAAAAGACAGCTAGATGGGCTTATGCCACAGAGTACCTCTCCAAGTGTTAGGAAAGAAACACCTGACGCTTGTCTCACAAATGTTTCTGCAGTTCTGATGCATCACGTAGTTTCATCTCCGAGGCCCATGCTTTAACACTAAATCTCACCGAAGATACGAGATTCTTGCATGGCCTCGCAGTCCCTGGAGATGGGCTTCTAAGAAGATTCTATGTGAAGTCACACGTGAAGTCTAGATGTGCTGCACACAGAGAGGCTGAATATTTGGGGCAGCTATCATCATTGGTACAGCTTCACTGGATTCACTCCACTCAGTACAGTGGGTCCATTTTTTTTTTGCACCACAGCAATAAATATGAAAAAATAAAACCTGTTTCATCAACTAAGTCAGATCAAAGTGGAAAACGGGTAAAAACATCCAATGTCAAGCAGGGCTAACACGAAACAGTCAGCAATACTTAAGAAGACTTATTTTTAATGTTATATCTCAGAGCAGCAAGAGCGTAATTTTCCTTTTTCTTACTACTAGTGCCTTCCTATTTTAAAATGATCCCAAATCTTGTCTATTTCAAACTCCTCAGGAATAATATGAAAGTAATGCCTAGCAGAATGTTAATGACACAGATTTGCTGAAGATTAAATTTGATTAAATGCTGCAAAGTAATGGAGCAAGTCAGGGGACAACGAAGTAATGAGGGAGTTTCTGAACTCAGTCTTTTGTCTGTAAAACTTTAAGTAATTTATTAATATAGTTCTTATTATAAAGTATTTCATACAGGCAGCCTAAATGAGTGTTAAAAGAAAGTCCGCAGCATAAATATTCTTAGCATTAGAATGCTGTATGTCAGAGAACATTCACAAAACAAAAACATCTTGGAAACAATAGCAATACAGCTGCTTTCCTTTTCTACAACGTTCAGCAGAAAAAGAAAGCAATTAATCCTTACAGCATTCCTCTGAAACTCAGCCAGAACTTACTGTTCTCCTTCTTCAGACAGTCAGACTGAGGTAGGACAGCAAAGTTGTTTGGCTAAAGACACAGGGAAAGCCTAAGGGTGAAAAACAGAGGTGTACAGCTCCAAGCCTGTTCCAGTTCTGGTGACTCAAGAGGTTTCTGCAATGTTTTCACTCACTCATTCTCTGTGCAGAGCCTGCCACAGTGCAGATTCCTTCCTACCTGGCTGTAAGACAAATCCTGGTGCAACTAATTTGGCGAAGATCTTCATGTTGTGCAGCATAAATGAAAAATGAGGCTATCCACTGTCTCGTCTCCTATACGGTTTGGCTATCCACTTAGTGACACAATACTGTACCAAAGGAATTTGGGTGCTATGTGACCTCAAATCACAAGAAGCATAAATTCCATATAGCACATGCACACATGCAATCTTACTTTCTTAACAAATACTTCTGTTATCACATACATCCCTACTTCTTAAATACACAAGCTTTTCCCAACTCCATCCCAATTAGAAAGGCTATACTGAAGGCTCTATACTGAAGGCCGAAAGTTTCTAGGAGAAGAGAAATATCTTTGAATCTATGCAGACTAAGTACACTGTTCAACCACAAATGTGCACTGCATCCTTTGTAACACACAGACAGCTAGATTAGGACAAAAGTACAGACTGATTTGTTTGGCAGTGTATGAGTTTCCCCCATCCAAACAACCAGAATGCTGCAGCCAGGGCCACAACAAAAGCAAGACAATGAAAATGGCTGGTTTTTAGTAACCTTTGAGAGTGGAATGATAAATGGGAGCAAACATAGCTAAGTTCTGTCAACTGCTTTAAGAAGGTAGGCTGTGGGCTCATGAAATACAAGCAGGTAGCATTCAGAAAGAAAGGAAGAAGCAGCAAACATGTTCAGTCTCGGCTTCAAGGTCAAATCTAACAGCAATGGCAGAAAAACAACTCAAGTCCTACGGAGAAATCATTAATGTGCTGATATCTGCATACCTTGGCTACAGATAGTGGCCAGCAACTGGAAACCAAAGCAGCTCACTTGTGGTGCAGTCACTGAATATACTTCTTTAAAAGCTCCACACTGCTTACCTAAGACACTTTGCAATGAGAGGAAATTCAAGAAAATTCCCATTAACCTAACACTGGATCTAAATATAAACAAGACACATATTTTTTCTTTTCTTACTCAAGGTCTGGAACTGCCTATGCAAAATAGAAAGTCTGAGTTAAATACTCTCACCTTAGCCTGCATATTAACCTACTGTATTTGGGTGCTGCCACAGTACTAAGTGGTGATAAATAGCAAACCAAGATTACCAAAGCCAGTTCCCAGCTTTAACACTGATATTGGTTACAGGGGTCATTAGAAGCATCTTCATCGCCCATCCTGGTGGCCTTCACAAGGGTACTGGAAGAGGCTTATCCCTCCTGTTTTTTCCAGATGTGTATGCATAGAACTCGCTGCAAGTTACACAAAGGAGGTTTTCAGTGGTATCAAGGGTAATGCTGAAGAGAGGTGCGGAAATGAACACAAGTGATAATGATGTACTTCAGAATGCAAAGTTCTGAGAACAGGTGACAGTGGGCAATGGAACGGCCAATGCAGCACACAGACAATGACAGAATATCATGCAGGCCCACATCTTCCCTAATACAACTGCAGTGAAGCGCAACAGGGCAAATTCTATGAAGGTAATAATAGAGAGAAGTGAAGAGGAAAGCTTTGTTTGTTAGAGAAAAAGCTTTCTTCTGAGGGCTGAGGAAGCTCATTCACACAGGACTTCAACTCCGAGTTTTAAGTTCTGTGCTCAGCACGGTATGCAAGCAAACCCATAATACTTAGTACCTGCATATATCCCATGGCCCTGAGGAGAGCTAAGAACTGCAGCCTGAGTGAGCTGACGAAGAGCTGCAAGCTCTTGAGATGGTCAGTTTTTCACAGAGCTGGGATCAGGTGGGTGCAGCAGCAAAATGCCTTGGAAATTATTATTCTTTTGTATTTCCAAGAACTGAAAGAGACCGAAGGAATAATCTTTTCTGATCCTTCATTTAAGTAGATTAAGCATCAGAAGATGCATGCAGAAAGCACCTCACCCCAATCCCTCTGAGCTTCTACAACAAAGAAAGTACCCAGGAATATCCAGATTGGTGACTAGACATCCTTGTGCAAATAAAATCTCCAAAAGTCAGCAACTATTCTACGGAGAAAAATATGCACTATCTGTGGGGAGATTCTGGAAAACCGGTCTGTGGATTTATCCTGACTTTGGAATACATGTACCCAATGAAAGTGTTACTGAGTGCTATGCAGGCCAGGTGTATTGTCACAAACAAACCTCAAAGGGCTGAATCTGAGTTCAGTTTCAAGTGATGTGGATTTGACTCATATTTTAATTCCAGAGCTTAGTCTAATCCCAGCTGTGAACCATAAGGAGAAGACTATGTTGGTGGAGTTCTGAAATAAGCCTGCAGGCTCCTCTTCCAGCTTCCTCATCTGGCTTCAATAATTTCAAGCAAAATCCTTCTCCTAGTAGTAGTTATTTACAGCTTACGTCTCCTTTAAACTCTCAGATATTCAAACTTTCCAGACTGTAGGGACTGCCTAAGAAAACGCAATAAAACACTCATAAGCTCCTCCACTGTATTCAATGTAATATCCAGCAGAAATAGTGACTTTCCATCATAACACTCAAAGGGCCACCACAGAAGACTCATCTATGACATGACACTGCCACTTACAATAAGTTGCACCATAGGAGCTAAGAAGAAAAAGTAGGAAACCAGTAAGACCTCCTTAAATTACTGCAAGGACATCAAAGCTAATAATCATTCAAATGACCTTCATCTATGTGCTATGGGTTGTGAAAAAGATGGAAAGGGTGTGAAAGAATAAAACATGAGAAAAGGTAGATGAGACTATATCAGAAATTGCCAGAACTGAGACTAAAATGAACTGTTTGATCTTCTAGAGGCAAGATCCAAACTGAATCCCAGCTGTGGTTATTTTTAAAAACATTTCTGCTTTCTAACTTTTCAGAGAAATGCTTTTATTCTCTTATTTAACATTTGAGAGAGCACAGATTGCACCACATGTGCAGATGAAAAAAAACATTTGCACGCTTCAAGAAAAACGTTCAGAAGAACTTACACAATTTTTCCCCCAGTAACTTCAAAACCCTGACACAATACCAAGAGCTCATTTAAGACTAATGCAATGCAGATGATGCAATCCATGCTGAAGGAGTCAACTTCAGAAAAAAAAGTTTTCCTTGTCCTTTCCATCTCAAGGACACAAGGGAATCTTGTTTTGGGGAAATCCACTGAATTAATGGAGGATGAGGTTCCTCTTTTGTCTTGCTCTAAGACGCTCTGCTTAGGTCTGGAGCCCTTTGAGACATACGGCCTCACTCATGCACCACAGTTCAGGCATTGAAAGCCATCCAAATTTCCTTATCCACTGTGTACAATTAGAGAGAGTACAGTCCACTGCTGGGATTCTTTTGAAAACACTGTGTCAAAAAGTATTTACTGCTCTGAGATCAATGAGAGCAGCACAGCAATTGGGAAAACGTCAAAGCTGGCTAATGTGACTGATACCAGGCTTCAATTTGTCCACAAAGCTACTCTGCAATGCAGTGAGATCATCTTGTCTTCCATACCCTCAAAATCAGCTTTTTTTTTTTTTTGCTTCTCTGATCTCAAATTTCAAGAAATGATATTCCCACTCCTAAAGAAAGAGACTGTTCTCATATGGGTACCACAAAGGTTTTTGGTTTCTTGTATAAACTGAATTCGCCCAAAGACAAACCACTCTGCTAAATTCAGCTTAAAAGTTATATCTAGTATGAACAGATCAATGACTACATGTAAGAACTACTCCTAAGTCATCAATGAAAAAAGGTCACACAGGAGGAGATGTAGGAACCACCCTGCAGACATTTACCCAGCATTCGATTCTACTCTGAACACGGGTTTCACACAATGCAGAACAGTGGCTGCTCCACAGCAGGTTAAAGCTCCTCGTGTACCAACCTTCCAGGTTCAATCCCAGCCTGTGACCAAAGAAAGGCAGAATCACTAACAACAAGACAGAACAAACACAACAATATCGTGAGTTCTGCAGAACTACTGCTTTAGAAAACTTCACTGAGAAACTTTCTACTTTTCAATAGAAGATTTCCCACAAGTTGCTTGTGAATGGTCAACAACTCCTTGATCAGTTCCTTGATTTCTTCAAATGCCAAACAACAGTGTGGAGAGCATGTTTCCTATTATAACAACCCTCATTTGGTATGTCAGGACAAGTGGAAGTAGTACAATGAATGTCCAGTCTGGAGATCTGTGCATTTATTGCCCTTTGTTTAAAATCTGGCCATGAAAGTTCCTATAGCAAAGAAACGGCATCTCCTAGAGCACCTGTAATGCCTCTGATCATGAGGATAAAGATTGAACATATCATTCAACAGCATCCAGGGAAGGAAAATCATATACAGAAGGAAAAAACCCTAAAACTCTGCATTTTCATTCAGAAAAGGATAAAAAGAAATGGCTACAAAAGCAAATCACATCGAAAATATTTCAGGTTCTGTACCATGCCTCAAAGAAGTACAGGGTTCAGTACAGGGTAGATTGTTCAGCAAAGAAAAAACTGGACGTTATGGTACCTCCATAGCAGCAGATGGGGAGCTCACAAAAGCCAATTTCCTCCTGAAATCTCTGTGGCACTGCAAGCTGTAGCCTTGCTCTGGGCAAGCCTTCGTGTTCTTTCAGTCAGAACTTCAGAAGGATCATTACTGCTTTATACCTATGCTCATCAACACCTGTATTTCAGGAAAGCCACATTTCATGGCTAGCATGAAACATTTGAGCTATACGCTGAATTCTTCAAGTTCTTCAGCAGACTGCACTCTTTGACAGCAAATCCCAGACCTTTCCAGCACCGAGCATCTTTCATAGTGAAAGTCTTCCCCCAGCCAACAATTAGCAGAACTGCATCTGAATGAATTGGAATATCATCCCTGCCTCTTAATTTCAGAGCAGAATTCCGTGGGGGAAAAAAAAAAGTGATTTCAATTTATGGAAGTTTCTTACGCTTGTTTTTGTTGTGCCATGGGAGGAAAAAAACCCCACATATTCTCCCAGACCTCAATTCTCTAAAAAAAAAACCAACAAAACAAACTGAAGAAAAAAAGAACAAACCAACAACAAAACACATAATCAGCGTTCCACATTATAAATGCTGGTTACTCAGAAAAAAAGATCATGGACCAGAATTTTGCTCCTTTTCTGCAGACATATAGGTAAGTGACAGCTCTCTCTTCCCAGCTGCGGGCCCAGGGGTTCCACTCTTCTCCTATGTGCTCTTCATCCCCACTAAGGAGAGGGAACCTGTTGGCTGAATAAGAGGCACCCTTAGAGGAGCAGTCTGCCCAGGAGCAGGGAGTCTGCAGTCCCAGTTCCTTAAAAGATCCAGAAACCAGGCAAAGGAAACCAGACAGATTTCTAGCAAACATTTGCTTGCTTTCTTGTCGGTCTTTAATTGGTTCCAAAGAACATTATAATTGCAACAAGTCAGCCCTCACAGGTAGAAGAAATAAACCATCCTGATGGAGAGCTTCTTGCTGTTCTCACATGAAGTCATGAACTTGGGATGTTTTCACTTTGCGCTTCTTTTAACAAAAGCCAGTAAAACATTCAGTTCAAGGCAGACTGGCTATTCCACATACAAAGAAAACCCAAAGTGGCTTAGGAGTTGTTTGGGAAAAAAAAATAAAATTACTCATTCCATTTTATGTGTGCCCTCTGTCTAGGTAGGGAATTGTCTGACAATTTTAGAAGCATCAAGAAGCGGCCCAGCACACCTTTCCCGTATGGAAGACTTACAGGTTTTAGATCTCGTACCTCAAGTCATTTCCACACCTAGAAGCATTCACTATAAATTTTACTGCAATCTTGTGAATCCTAAGACTAGATCAGGCTGTGAGACAGCAAACCTTAAATCTGTCACTGGCTGGAAAATCTCACCTTGCTCTGAGGATAGCTGGGAACACATTTGTAGCTCTATTACAAATTGAGTTGGGTGACTTTGAGCAAGTCACTTGCCTTTGCCTCAGCAAGCACCTCTCTTCATCTCCTTGTCCATTTGTTTATTTAGATTGTAAACTCCTCAAGGCAAGGACTGTACTTGCCCTAGGGCTACTGGAAGGGGCTAGTTTGCCAACTACTACCTTTCATCACAATACTGCTACTAATAAGGACTGAAGATAACCACGTCTCTCCAAAGTACTTAAGCGTGGTGATGCTGTCCAATACATAAAGAAAACAGTTCTTGTTCTCTCTTGCAGACAGTGAAACTAATTTGCTATTTTGAATTCAGATAAAATGATAAAAGTTCCTTTTAAAAATTTTAAGCATGTTTCCAAATTTCACAGCAGTCCTTTTTCAGGAAAGACATTTCTAGAAATTCATTACACAACTTCATTCTTTATGAAAAAGGTCAAGCAAAGTGATAATCTTAAAAGCATTGAATCAATTCTTATAGAGAAATACATATTTTGCCCATGCAGTTTCAGGAGCAAGCATCTAAAATTACCTCAACTGTCCAATACCTTTTTCTCTATTTGTTAACAGTGCAATATTAACACCAAGAGGTGTGACATGCCCAGTTCGACACTTGGATAGAGATCATCCTCAGGACTCCAGAACTGCCCAGCAGGATGCTGCACAGCACAGATGAAGAAGACATCTAGTGAAGGAAGTCAGCAGGACTGGAGGAAGTCTGGACTCCATGTCCACACAGTCTAATCTTCCAGGTCCTCTGAGTCTCCTGTGGGAGGGTGGCAGGCAACCTCAAGCAGATTCCACGTCCAAATAACAGACTGTGCTCCACTAACTTTACAGCATTAGCCCTGCTGAAACCTATTTAATGCATCGAAGAGTTCACTCCAAACTGGCTGCTTTGGTTGCAAGTGTGCAGCTGCCACATGGCAGCTGTAATTCATACACTTTACTTTCAAGCTAATCAAAAAAATCACAACAGAGCAAGAACCTTTCTCCCTCATTTCCCTTTTTAAATTTATCAAGCTCATTTAATACAACTGGAGTGCGTAAGAGATAAGAATATAAAATTGTATCATAGAATCCTAGAATGGCCTGGGTTGAAAAGGACCACAGTGATCATCCAGTTCCAACCCCCTGCTACGTGCAGGGTCACCAACCACCAGACCAGGCTGCCCAGAGCCACATCCAGCCCAGCCTTGAATGCCTCCAGGGATGGGGCATCCACAACCTCCTTGGGCAACCTGTTCCAGTGCCTCGCCACCCTCTGAGTGAAAAACTTCCTCCTAATATCTAAACTAAACCTCCCCTATCTCAGTTTAAGACCATTCCCCCTTGTCCTATCACTGTCCAGCCTTGTAAACAGCTGTTGCCCATCATTTCAGGTGTCCCAGGAAGGAACTGCCCCAAGAAAGGGCTGAGAAAGAACTACTGGCCCACAGTTACTCTTATTCAAAAAAGTCATTCAGCAAAATGAAGTTAACTGATATAGGTATATTTCCTTTCTATTTCCTTTCATTTTGCCTGCTATCTTATTATGCACACCTCTTCTGGTTTCTTATCACAGCTATAAATGGAATGAACTCTGGATGCTTTGCAGATGAACCATACCCAATTAAAATTTTAGCTCTGAAACACGTCTTCTCCTTCATGTAATCTGAGTTTAAGTCCAAAGTTAGACTTCAAGAACAATCCCTTAGTTTTAGCATGTGGTGATGTCAATTAATGGGGTTTGCTCCACACTGCATCTAGGACTCTGAAGTCTCATAAACCAATAATGATATAGAGACCTGAAATAGCCTTCCTAGGAGTGAATGAATGCACAATACTTGATTAAATATGATGGTTTAAAACTAATCAAACCACTCATCACACCCCCCAGAGCCTCTATCCTGCAAAGAGCTCAATTGGACTACTCGAGTATGTAAAATAACTCGCTTGCTAATGTCTGTACTTTGCCTTTTATAAAATTCATGCTCTTCTAAACGCACACACATTTGTACATTGGTTTTAAAGGAATATGGTAGTGATAAATGTTTTTTAATAAAAGAAACTGAATTATTTCTACCATATTTTTCTTGAATTATTTCCACAGTGAATTTCTTTCCTACTCACAAATGCTGCTTCGCGCTCATAAAATGTATGCTCCCAGCGGGTATACCAACCATCTGCCTGCATGTGAGCATGTCCTAGAAGAAGTACATGAATTTGCTTTCCCGAATTTCATAAATGAGCAAATATTACACCAACAATGAGAAATTTGTTTGAAGTTGCTAGACCACATCTGTGAGTTCCTTCTAAGCAAAGTACAATGGAATGCAACACAAACAGAAATGTGTAAAACATTCCATAACTGTACTGCAAACAGCAGAATATAGAATCAGTACAGAAGCATAAGATATCCTGAATTGGAATGGACCCACAAGGATCGTGGTGTCCAACTCTTGGCCACACAGGACCACCCAAAACCCAAACCCTATGTCTGAGAGCAGTGTTCAAACACTCCTTGAACTCTGAAACTTGGGACCGTGCCCACTGCCCTGGGCAGCCTGCTCCAGTGCCTGACTACCCTGTGGAGAAGAACCTTTCCCTAATGCCCAATCTATAATAGAGCTGGCTGAATACCTGTGTATTCTCTTTCAGAGATGCTAATAATGACAGAAGCTTAATTACATAATAAGTATTAACTGCATCTTACCATGAGTGAAGTTTATGCCCAGAAATTCTATATCCTTACTGTATTGCTGTAAAGAGCTTGGCGTTATTCACACAGGATTATTTATCAGATGATGCCCCCTAGCAGATATTAGAAATACACAAGATCTGCTTTTCAAGAAATAGCTTTTGCCTTATACAAATCCAGCAGGTTCACAGAGAGTTTAAGCTGCAGCTTATTGAGATTGCTAATACGAAATACAATCCTGTGAACTGTTTCTTCAAAGATCTTAATGCACAGACTCAAGAATAAGGATAAACTATTAACTGTCAGTAACATTTCAGGCAGGGGCCGTTGGAGATGAGACTGTCTCTTTCAGGAATCCACAGTTCTGGTTAAACAGTGAGTAAGATGTATGAAGACAGCTGGTGGTATGCGGATCTGTGTGGCTCCATATTCTCAGAGTGGCCAACTTGCAGCACTTTTATGGCTCTCCCAGGAGCTGGCAACTCTCTGAAGTTTCAGCTCATGGAACCAGGTGATCATATCATCACATCTGGTCTTACTGACAAAAAAAGAAAGCGAAGGAAAACTCAGCCCTTAGACCTATACAGATAGCCCTGAAAATGCGACTCCTCACATCTTAAATTCCAGAATGCAAACAAAAAGCATTGCATATTTCATTGAAAAAATACTTCAGGAAGTGTTAAGAGTGCAATAGGGGATGTCCCATGACTTTAAGCTCTTGCTTTTGGCACTCCTGTTGCAATCCTCCAAGTGGTTTGGTGACAGCCAGCTGTATGCTGAGACTTGTCCTGGAAGCAGTGTAGCAGAAAAGAGGAGAGGGAGAAACCAGGGCAGGAAAGAAAGGAGACAAACCCGTTATCATTTCTGTATGCTAACTAGAAAATGGATTGTCCCTTGCACCATTTCCCAGAGTTACTTTAGAGAATGCTTAACAATTTTATCTGCACATACATTTACTTTTTGTAAATGACTTTGGAAAGATGTCATAGCTGAAAGGAATAGAATGCCTTGAATTTGCATCTCTGTGGGTATTTCCCCCCCCTCCCCAACTTCAACTAACACTTAATGCTTACTACTTGTTTTTTATTGCCATCAGCTTTAATTATTAGCCAATATTTACCATAACAGCATTGATGAGCCCCAGATCTTCCACGGTTGGTTAGTTTTCCAGCACATGGAAACAATACAAGTGTGTGGACTGCAAAAGCTTCCCAGGACTGCAGTGTGCAGGCTGCATTGCCTGTTACCACCAGATGTCAGTGCTACATAACTATAAGGAGCACCAGAACAGCCGCATCTCCAAATCACATGGAACCAGAAAGTTTTTGAAATATCACCATCAAGACAAAAACAGTCAAGCAAACAAAAACAACCATGGATCACACTGCAAGGAGACAACCTTTGTCTTTTTTGCGGAGGTGGTGCTATGTTTGGGTTTTTTTTTTCCTAAAACTGGCTTACTCTGCTCCTTCGAATTTTCAGTTCAGCTCCCAGCAGTTGGTATGAGATGGTGTTAATCCAAGGAAGATTGCTTATCCTATCCACTGATTGTAAGCAAGGCAAGCTACTGTTGCATTCATGGTTGTTTTTGTTGTCATTGTTGATTATATTTAAATTGCTACAAAATTATGAAGCTTTTTCTTCAGTAATAATCATCCCTCTAATCTAGTAATTATTCCAACTCCACAATAGACAGAGTACTTTATAGCCTGATATTCCTAGATTGCTTTCATGTTCAATTACTCATAATTATACAAACAAGTCTGAAATTGATGATCTGTGCATATAATTATAGATTCTGCAACTCAGCATAAGCAAATAAAGGAAACAACCCCTATCTTACAACAGTTTCTAATAGGCACTGTAAATTTAATTGCAGTAAAGGGTAGATGGTATATTAAGTAATTAGCAACAAAACTATTATTTCAGGATAATTAAACCATCACATGGGCATTGGAGTTCACTTTCAGAGCAACCTTTTAAGTTATGGTGAAGGAGCCCGAGCAATTTCCAAACCTGAGCATATGAACACCTTTCTTCTCTAAGTATGTTAAAAATATTGTGTCAAAAAGACGTATAGTGATGATGTGACTGTATTTTCAAACCCACTTAGGACTCTCTCCTATTATATCATCCACTTTACTGAACTGACAGAAAAAGGACAAGTTTGCTCTAATGTTCCAAAGAATGAACCAAAGACCAGTGATGGAGACACTACCTCAAACCCACGAGAGAACACTGAAGGGACTTAACATCATGACGAGCTAAGGAACAGAAGAGATCCTGAGAAAGCACATGCAGATTAGAAGGATATAGTCACAAAACACTATGAGGAGATAAATCCAAATTCAATATCATAGGTATCTTCACAATGACTGCTTCTTTAACAGTCTTTATTTTCTTGTACATAAACAGAGTTAGTGGGCTAAGGCTTGCAGACTGCTAAAGACAGTCATTATAGAAATATTTAACAATTGTGACTCGATTAATGAGACTTGGTATGAGTGATATACTGAATTCTGATAACGTTAATATCTTCTTATATGGCATCCTTTCACATCTAAGTTCTTAACTTTCACATTTTAAAGTCAGTAACAAATCTCCCATTGACTTTAATGGTACATGATCAGAGCCCATGGATAAGACAAATTGACTTGGTTAAATCTTATTTTCAGGATCATTAAAGCACAAGGAAATTAATCGATCCTTTCTTTGCTACATTATCAAGCTTTCAGATGTGAAAAAAAATTGTTTTTAAACTTGAGCATTCAGTTCCAAATTACTGCCTTACTAGATAGACACTTGGTAGCAGAAATTAGGTTCCCATTAACTCTAACTCATGTGCTAATGGAAAAAACTGTACCTCTCTGCAGCTCTTCTTGGCTACCATGCAAGTACTTCTTTAAAACAAAGGCTCTCAATTCACAAGGTATTTCATTTTTAACTTGTTTCTTCTGCATTATTGAAAAGTAATTTGCTAACTGATATGTCAGTCCTGAAATACTCAAGGGCAGGGCCACACGTACCCAGGCGAGGGAATGATTGTCTCTGCCCAGAGAAACACTCAAGAAAACTTGCCATCTTCCAAGGAAGCAGAGAACCGTGCTGGAGGAAAGCAAACTGTACAGTGGTGACCTGAACAGAGCTTTAGCAGAACAGAAGATGCCAAGTAGGTATTTGCCTCTCCCAGCTTGTTAGCTCTGCCCAGTATGATGCAGATCTGTAGAGCACTACAGAAGGACCTGAATGTTCTGATGGGCAGCAGGTTGGCCATGACCCAGCAGTTCTTGCCTCTAAGCCAAAAAGGCCAATGGTATCCTGGGGTGCATTAAAAAGAGCATGGCCAGCAGATCGAGGGAGGTGATCCTCCTCTTCTACTCTGCCCTGGTGAGGCCATGTTAAGTGTGATTTAGGTCACCTCTTTAAACCTACTTAAATTTGGTTCTGCTGTAAATCCACAAAAAAATCTCATTTTCTAATAGCTGAGTAAATCTCAGAGTTTGATTACATTAAAAAGATAATTCCTGGCAGTTAAGGTTTAATAATGAGGGTCTCATTTAGTAACTAAACTAATATAGTGGCTTTCTACTGCCAAAAGGCATCCATCTCTCCTCCCGTCAGGCAGCTCACTCACGCTACTTCCTTTGAGTGGCTTGCTAATCTGGAAAAAGAAAAATAAATAGTAGCTACAATAACAAGAATGAATAGCTTATGAATAGCCAAGGTAGCACACTGCACGAATCCAGGATCTCATTGCTGAGAGGTGGCGATAAGGAAAAGGGAATGGCATTATGTGACTGTCAGGCTGGGAGTCAGGAAAAGGTTCTTCTCCAGAGGATAGTCAAGTCCTGGAACAGGCTCCCTAGGGCTGTGGTCACAGCAACAAGCTGCTGGAGTTCAGGGAGGCTTGGACAGTGCTCTCAAAAATATGGTCTGATTTTTGGATGGTGCTATGTGGAGCCAGGAATTGGTCTCAGTGATCCTTGTTGGCCCCTTCCAACTCAAAACATTCTACGACTCTAAGAGCAGGAACACTGATTTGGTAGAAAAGAGGCATTAAATAATCCATCTACCTCCCTTCCCCCCCCAAAAAAAATAAGAATGCACATTTACAACAGATATAGTTGTACTATAATAAGATAATGAGAAAGTCTGAAAAACTGGGACTTAAGAACACCCGAAACAATAAACACTCCATCTCACATGCAGTGTTTCGTGTGACCATGAGATGGAGATGAAACTTAAAAATGAAACTGAAGTCTCACCAGCGTGGAGTCATACTAGTATATAATCATTGCTGATACCGACTAATTGACAACCGAGCGTTACCGGCAGCATGGGGATTTCTTAGCTCCTTGCTCTCTGCTCAGCAGCCTAGGATGCAATCAGTACAAAGTAAATATTGTAGAAACGTGTCACAGTGGGTTTCATTTGGGGTGGAATAAAGAACCACAGCACTGTGTCAGAAGCAGCCTTTGAGTGTTGCCTTAGGTTCTGGACTGATACAGTGCAACAAGCTGTGATCTGTTATGTTTCTCCCCTCCAGGCTCCAGCGTATTATTATTTTTGAAATAATTAATTGGTTGATAGGGAAAATCTCCTCATCTCTGACTGTTTAAAATCGTGCACTAGAAATGTTGAATCAGTTCAGGAGCAATTAGTCAACTAGTTACCCTCCACAGAATTTGAGCTGAACACAATGAACATTATTACTGTGCTCAACCCTGCAGCGTTGTGAATACTGATGCACTTTTAACAAATAGAAAGAATCTGCAGGAGGAACAAGTTCCCCCTACCTCCCTCCCCTATTTTGTGCTATTTTTGTGTAGGATTAAAGCTTAATACTGGAGCTATAGAGCAAGAGCAGCCCACAATGCTGCGAGCAGTTCTTTCATAAACGTTGCAAGATCTTAGATAGAGATAGCGAGGTTCCCTCACGTATATGAAAATGCTGTTCATGCACATGTTGAACAGTTAGGGAAATAGAGGTACAGAAAGATGCATGGAAGTGATTTCCCAAAAACATCCCATCCGTGCCTAAAACCACACAACCTGCAAGTACTTCCTTAGCATCACATTATGCACCTGCACATATTCTACCTCCTTGGCTCCCCAGACTTCCACAAGAAGGAAATCCAGGCATGCAGGCTCTGGTGATATCCAGCCACATCCAGCATGATAAGAGCCAGGAGTCTGGTACAGGCTGGGTGCGACTGGATTCTACCATGCAGTTTGGCACTACCAGCAGTGTTAAAGAATGAAGTGATAATTTCAAGGCCTTTTATAAGCACTAAAACCTGTCTTGTAATCACAAAGTGCTCAAATGCTATTATGATACCTGAACCTGAAAATTCTCTACTGTTTTTTTTTTTTTTTTCCCTCTATGTTACTCCTCTGTATTCTGCCAAGAGGCCAGATTGAATCATAGACAACATATGCAGTGAAGACTGAAGCTACATAGGACACAACTGCCCTCAGATAATAGAACCTTACAGAGGAGAAAAACACAAAGCACTGAACTGTCATAGGATGCTCAGACAAAATAAACCATTAGTTGCAGGTTTTCGCAGACTGAAGACAAACTCAACAGCTGAGCAAGAACCACTTTTCAGAGGTATCCTATGTACATTATGTATGTTTTAATGCGTTAACATTCTTGCTAACCATCATGCAGATGTGCAAGAACTAGGATGTGTGAACAGACATGTAGACTCAGTGATGGACAATGCTCTGAAACCAAGGGGAGATTTCTTACAGGCTAGGGAATTTTGTGTGGAAAAAGAAAGACCTTTCTAGTAGAGACAAGCAGAAAACAAAGTGGATCCCTCCTCTCCCAACACACAAAGAGTGTCTTTCACCAGCATGTGTTTGCAGTCACTTTGCTAGACCAAGATTATTCTGGTTTTCTCTGTATAAATATAGAAATCTGGAGACAAAGCAGGGCAGGGATCTGTAAGTTGCCTGCTGCTCATACTTTAAAATCACTATACAAGATAACCAGGTTACATTTATTAAAACTCAGACAGCAAATACTGCAATATGTTTTGGAAACTGGGCAGAGAATTATTTTCCTCATTGCAGTGAAGCTGAGCGGCACAGCAATCAGATAAAGTTGTTTTTGGACACACAGAGTTTTTCCTCTTGGGACGGCCGAGTTGTAATTTTAACTATTTCTCTAAGCTGGTGATACAGTAAGAATGAAATTATGTGAGGGAATGATTTACCAGCTTTCTCTTGGCATCTATATCTGGAAATAAACATAAAGAGCAAATAGCTGGCAAGCCACAAAGGAGGACAATTCTTTCTTATATTAAATACACAGTCTGCATTTTTTCTGCAATAAACACGGGCTGAGATGACAATCAGCACAAGAAACAGAGCTTATCCAGAATGCCCTTAAATAACACCAGTTCCTGGGTGCAGAGGTGTGGGTGTTGTTTTATGGTACTGTTGATCAAGTAGGCAAGCCCTGAGCAGTTCTAGAAAATAATGTATTCCCAAAATTGGGAGCCAGATACCAAAACTGCACGTCACTGTGAGACATCCAAACCACCACAGTGAGCAAATGATGCTCTTCTTTTTCTGATGAGTAATGGATGCCAAAGGCTCCTCTGGCTCTTTCCAGCACAGCTGGGGCTGGGCTAAGGATCAGCTTTGAGCTCAGATCAGCTGGCCCCAGTTACCTCATCACTCCATGCTGCCTCACCTCCATGCAAAGTCAGGGGTGCTGGCTGTACTGCGCTCTCTGGCATGCAGCACTTACTGCTGGCCTCTCACAGAGCGATGCTCAATGTGCCTGCATGTTGGTAAGTCTTACTGCCTTCCTTGCAATGGAAAAGGTACACCACAGCACTGACATCAGGTGACGTGCATGAAGCTGCATCACTCTGTTACATCACGTTTACTGCGACAATGCAGGCTCTCCTTTGCTATTTAAAGTAAAATACAAGCTTTTGCTTATAGATGTGGATAATAATACGGGCTGAGACACATCAATCATGCTTCACAATAACCTTATCTGATAAGCTTGAATCAGCCACCACTCACGGCAGGGGGAAAAATGGAAGTCTTTCCCCCTTTTCCCAATCTAATGCTCAATTAATGAATTTCAGTCTGTTGAAAACATAACTCTGCCTGACAGAGGACTAGCTTTGAAGGTGTCTCAGGTAAGGAAGTGCCAAACTCTGAAATGCTCCCTGCTGATTAAGCCCCTGAAAGTCTGAACTTGCTCTGGATTACCTGAACCTCAAATGGGCGTACAGTAGGACATCAGACTGCTTCCTTTTGTTTATTTATAACAAACAATAACAACAACAAAAACAACCCATAGAAGCACAATAAGAAACTGACTCTAAAGTTTTGAGATGGGGCTTCTATAATTCGCCGTCCCATTCATTATACAGGAATAGGGAGTTAATTCATTATTTTAGCTGTTAGAATGGTGAGGCACAATCTTTAATCTGAGTCCTAAAGATGCCTGATGCTCTGCACTTGGGAGCCAAGTGGGAAGACAGTTAAAATGGAGAGTGGGAGGAGAGGAAGGAAGCAGAAGAGAAATTTAATCTTTTTTTAAACAAAAGTGTGAAGATGAAAACCATGACTATGAAAACCATGTTGGATTATATGTGCAAGTTTTATGGTGAGACCTTGATCTACAAGTGTTATGAAAGTCATCAAAAGTCTGTTTGCAGAGCTACTTATTCCTGTGTTTCTCTAAGGTTGAGGACAGTCCACACGTGTGACAGGCAGTAGAGATTTTATAGAAGAAAAAGATGCGGAATTGAGCTGTTATTGAACTGAAGGATTAGAAGAAAAAAAGCACATAAGCAACAGTTGTTACTCAAACAAATCAGGAATAAATCCAGTCTATAAAATTATGTTATCATCAAAACTTCTGTGCATTTACCTATTGATATCTCAAGGCAGGATGTTAGAAAATATAATTGTGGCCCAGGCTTGACAAAAAATACAGAACTTTCTAGAGTATGCTAAATTAACATGAAATCTAACTTAGTGGGCATTTAGCTCTGAATATCTTCAAATTTCCAGAATTTTTCAAACCTGTTTTCTCACTTCAATTTCTTAGAAAAACAGCTTTAGTTTCGAAGGACAGATCATTGCAAGTGAGAAGAACACTTTGTGGAAAAGTACTTAAAGCAAAGGAAAAGCATACAGCACATTTTGATCACATTAAGACATGCAAATTTAAGTCCTATGTTGTGCAAGTTTATGTTCCATTTTTTAATTGCAAGTCTCTCAAAAAAAATATTATTGAAGCAATAATAGGATAAACAGTGTGACATTGTGAAATCAATGAGCGCATATGAATACTAATGAAATGCATATAAAATATGCCTTGAGTATTTAGCCTTGACTGCCTCACTTTCCATTTCCTCCACTATATAGCTAAATATAGATTGCCTGTTAGATACAGGTGTCACAGCTCATTATATTTAAGCCTAGTGCCCTAAGTCTATTTGTTGGTATGTTGTTTACAGAATTGCAGTATCAGCCTGGCATGAGACCGCGTGTTAGGAAGGGCTGGTATTAGGAAGATGTGTGGAGATAGAATTTCTATAACGAAGATTCAAACCTGAATTCATTAATTTTGACAGAATCTTTTACCTGCCCTTTTTTAATTATTACACAGTAGGAAAACAACGCTGGGAATTGCTGCACATTGCACCCAAAATAAAATAAAAGCCATCCTCAAAACCAATATTAAATATTAACAAGTTAATGAAGATTTATGCACCAAGAATAGACAAGCTTGATCACCTGGATGTCTTGCTTCTTTTTGCTTGTTTAAGAACACATTCTAATTGATGGTGTCACTATTTATTGCTTTCTCTCATGAATTGGGCCACATACTGTGAAAGCATCAGAATCATGGTGATATAAAATTGCGTGACTCTATATATAACATTCTGGTGAGAAACCCAAACCTCAATATTTCATCTACTTAAAAAACAAACAAACATTGCTTTTATGCAATTGAACAACAGAGAACTCAGTTACATACACAGACTGCAATATCTACTGCCCACGCATTTTGTGAAATTCCCCTGTCTCGTCACTGCATGTGTGATGCTGAAGCAAGTGTTCCCACATTGCATTTGTCCCCCCTTCCTTGTTTGTTTGGCCTAATTGTGCTTGCTGGTGATGCTGTTCTTGCCAAGGTTTAAACAAAAAGATGTTGTTAATAATATCATTCACATTATAGGTGCTTCTAAACAAGTATTCATGAGAGTTCTCTAAGAAAGACTGCTGACTCTCTAGAATTGCAAGCTACAGTACTGTCATTAATAGAAGGCTCTGAGCCCTGCTCTGTACTTGCAGAATGCAGTATTCTGTTGACCAAGACAGCAGAGGGGCACAACAAATACTGTGAAGGCTGCAGAGCTCAGCAGTTACAGATGATGCTGCCATTCAACAGGAGCAAAATCAGAGGAGAACCAGCACTGGGAAAATTTCTGAGTAATCACTGATTTTCCTTGTTTCTTGCTAAAAGCAGGGGTACTCATTTACTTTATCTCTGTGAGTGATTATTGCACAGACCAAGACAGATTTATAGACTCAATAGTTCCACAGGTAAAAACGTGATTTAAAACAAGATTTCACATAATGCAGGCTCTTCCACCATGAAAAGATACATAGCTAATTCTAAAGAAAGCATTTAGCTAAAATGAAAATAGCCCAAGATGATGGCAGATACATTCATTAGCAATTGAGGGATTTGGAAGAGATTTTCATAGACGGGAAAAAACATAGGGGAATTTTCATATAAAGCCTTTAAAACCCAACACCCACACATCCCTGAAAGGACTTAGTGGTGAGGGATGAACGGATTAATCTGTTCTCCTCCTCCTCCTCTGGGTGTGATGGACAGCATGAATGAGAACCATTAGAGCTTTAATGAGTGCAAGCGGTAGAAGAGAGATGCACGTAAATGGTTTCTCTGACACAGCTGCAATCACCGAGATGGTGGGACTGCTAAAATCATCCTTGATGGAGCCTTGTGAATCTGGAGGCAGGGGTTGGTGTGAATGAAAGAGTAGAGGAGCTGAGGGGAGGCCTCATGGCAGAGCAGAAGGTCTGCGCTGAGCTCTGTTCTCTGGTGACAGCAACAGGACCTGAGGGAACTGCATGGGGCTGCGTCAGGGGAGGGTTGGATGTTAGGAAGAGGTTCTTTATGGACAGGGTGGTTGGGCCCTGGAACAGGATGCCAGGGCAGTGGTCAGAGTCCCAGGTGCCAGAGTTCAGGGAGTGTTTGGACAAGACTCTCAGACATTGGGTTTGAATTTTGCATGGTTCTGTGTGGAGACAGGAGTTGAACTCAATGATCCTTGTGGGTCCCTTCCAATTTAGGCTATTTTATGATTCTGAAGAATCTCTTCTTGTTCCTCACTGTGACTGAGAAGCGCTGGATGGTCAAGACAGCATTCTAAAATATGAAGGTACAGTATGAGACAAGACAGACACGAAGTGCCTGCAGGAAAAGAGGAGATGAGGGTATGAATGCAAGTACTGGGAAACGCTTCAGTCATGTACACAAGTATTGCATAAACTGTCAAGTGAGATGTCATGATTTCTGACTACATCATTTAGACATGGGAAAAAAAAAAGAGGAGTTCTGTAGCATCTTTGCTCAAAGTTCGCAATGAGTGACAGTAGATCCTCCCCTGAATTATCCAAAGGTGTACAAAAACCAACAAATCCCTGATCCATAGGAAAAAAAACAAACACCCAGAAGACACCACCTTCTGAATTCCCATTTTTCTGCAGCTAGCTTAAGCAATTTTGCAAATAAGTGGTTTAGCCTATTCTAGTGCATGTATAGGAAGTCAGGTCAACTCATAGAGGGCCGAGAAAGGCTTCACAGAGTGATGCAAAGCAATAATATTCTTCATGATATTGATATGCATGTTTGTAATGTAATGCATCTTGTGCATCTCTGGAAAAAAAAAAGTTGTATTTCCCTGTGATTCATTTTTTAAGTGGACAAATTTTGTGTTGTCCTCTTCTCATTCAAGAAAACGAAAGAATAAATTAGTGGAGACTGTAAAGTTCTAATCATTTAAAACTTGTGGCATAAAACATTGGTAATCTGTGAGAACTTGCTGAAGTCAGAGCTTGGCAAGCTCTCCTGGCCCAGAAGAGCCCATTACAGCTTAATCCTTTCGGATCCCACAAACCAAAGCAAAACACACAACTATCATTCATTAAAAAGGTGGCACATACAAAAATGTACGATTATCTCAATTTGGTCTGGGCTGGATCTATTTCTACTAAACCTGTTCTGCCAAGCCTAATGAATTAGCAGTTAGAAAAAAAAAAAAAGGGGGAAAAACATTTGATTCAATTAGCCAGAAAAAAACCTAGTGTCTATCTTCTGAGCCACAGTAACTGCATTATGAAAAGACAGCAGGAAAACTAAGACTTCTGCAATTGGTTCTACATTTGGCTTTAAGTCAGACACCATGTTTCATTCTGCAAACTGCTGTTCCTAAAAATCAGTAGTGTTTACACAGAAAAAGATACAAACAGCTTTTTGTTTAAGCCCAAAATGCTTATGCCAACATCCAGAATGTCCTAGCATCACCCTGAAGAAGGATGACCCTGCTGGCATGGCAGGGAGGAAAACCAAGCAGGCTCTGAATCACACACACGGGAAGTAAACACCGCAGCAGCCTTTCACACTTGGAAATACAACCCATTTTTACTCAGTTCCAACTCCCATGAACAATCATCCTGAAATACAGGCTTCCTAACTCAACAAACAAGATCTGATCATAACGTTCAGTTCTGTCACCAAATTTTTCACAGACAAAAACCCTGATAATCTTCATAGACATAAAACTTGGTGTTTGAAAAGATGTTACTTTAAACAAAGCTTATAAGATGCTTCCATCTTACAAATGATCACACTCCAAACTACAGTAACACAGACAATGTGGTTATGGGCTTCAACATCAGTTTGAACTATGCTTCACCTCTTTCCTTTGCCTGCAATGCAGAACTCGCTCTTTATTCAACACTAGTATTTTGCCTATGGATTGCAGATCATCCTTATTAGTAAATGTAAACATATCCTTATCTAAATCACTTGTGTACCTGCTGCACAAGTTTCAGAGTCTCTCTTCTATTCCTGAGGGTCAAAAAAAAAAAAAAAACCTCCATCACAACAGGCAATTTTATTATATTTTAGCAGCAGTTCCAGTGGGAATGTTAGAACAAGCATGAAGAATCGGTATTCCTTTTAACTTCAGAAAATTCTGTATTTGAGCACCTCAGAAAACAGCTAACACACTTTGTGCTGTTTCCCAGAGAACCTCTTTCCAGACCTGGGAAGCCATTATATCTTTTCTGTATGTCATCTTAACCATTTTTGAGTGAATATGATGAACGCTTTTGATAAAAGCATTTTCCTTTATTAATATAAGGCAAATTTCCACAGGCTTCAGTTCATACTGAAGACAGTCTAGGAGATATGCACAAATCTCCTGTGAATGCGTGTGTGTATGTACGTATGTCTATAAAAATCTAGTTTGTTCAGGGTAGGTCCACTGCATTCATTACTCTTATTTAATCAGGTATCCTTAAATTGCCCACTACATTTGACAGTAAGCTACAGAACAGTTATTGAACACCCTGTGAATGAAGAGTGGGTGTAACAACGGAGATGAAATGAGCTGTGAGATGGTACAGGTATCACACAAATTAGACTTACTACTGAAAAAAACAGGAATATGTAGGAGAGAAAAACAAACACTTCTACAGTGTCTTTTAAAGCTGGGAGGCCACAGCGGTAACACAATATTTTCTGTGAAAATAGTACCTTCTAAGCTGCTTATGTATTTTCAGACTGCTCATTCATATTTCCTTAGCTGGCACCAGAACTGATTGCTAAATGCAGAGTTGATTTCATTCTCTAGCAACTATACGGAGGTACCTGAGACTGATGGAAAAACACACTGAGGGTAAGCAGCGAGCCCCTGATGTGACAGTACAGTGAACAGCTGCACAAAATGGAAGGAAGCAGCAGCGTCTCTATTAGGAGGCTGAAAAAAGGTGGTTTTACTTCCATTGCTCAAAGACTAATTGTGAGAAAAATAAATCTGATGACATACCTGTGCACTTGCTTATGATCTATCATCTCCAGCCACAAGCCAAGACTGGAGTAGATGAGCATGGGACTGTTGGGAATGAAGGAAAACATTGAGCACATGCATGTGCTATCACCAAGGGTGGAGTACTTACAAGTTTTGCAAAAGCAGCTGATTCTGGCAGTTGCCCTTGGTCCTCACAAAGGCACTGAAGAGATCTCAAGTCCTAAGGTCATGTCCTATGTGGTTGGTCTTACCTAAGTCCTTATTATTAAGTGCCAAAACATTCTGATAACTTGCTCACCCTTGTCTTGCTGTATACCAAAATTCAATACAACTGCAAAGCCTGCATTACCCAAGAACTAACATTTTAACCAAAGACAGAAGATCTCCATACTTCAGCAACTTTAAGAGGAATTTGAAAGGCTTCATCATGCAAAGAAAACACATCAAAAGAAAAGACTGTTTTTGTTTAGAAGCAGATAAAGCGTGGTCATTTTATGTAACCATTTTGAAACAAGCAGTTTGGAAAGGACTCAAGTGATTCTCAACTGCAGCATAGACATCAGCGGGGACAGGAAATCTTGAAAGATTTCTCTCTTTAGTCCAGATGAGCATCATGCAGTTCATTTCAGTCCACCCACCCTCCTTAGTGCAAGAGCATTACGCAAGAAGGAAGGAGAAGTGTGCACACAGGGACGGGAGGGAAAGAGTGGATGTGGGTGTATATGTGTGAGAAGGATTGCTTGTTCTTTCTAGCTTTACTTGGGTGTGAAATAACAAAAATAGTTACTCTTGACATGTTCATGTGTTTGCACTTTAGCTAAAAAACTTACAAGAAAATGGAGGAAATGAAGTACTTCAAGAAGTTTGCCAAACACTGGTTGAGAGCTGGACTCCTGCTGCATGGCTAACAGGAAAGCAGCTTTGCAATAAAATGCAGCTCAGAGATCTGTATGCAGAACATAGAAATAGCAAGGGAAATAATGAATGCAGCATCTGGCATGGCTCACAACAGCCCAGAGTCCTGGCAGAACATGGATTAGCTATGCACAAGTATAATGTGTGTTTATACGCACCATATCATTCAAAAACGAATGTTTGTCCAGCTTGCTTATGTCTTAACTTGAAATTTAAAGCTGTCATATCAAAACCCAAGTAAATGTTCCCACAAGGAGAGGACAATCTCCCTCTATGTTCATTTAGGCTTCTCTGGTAGAACTGCCAACAAAAGCAACAACTAAAATGCAAAACCTAACGAGATAGCACAGGTCTCCTGAGCAAGACCATCAATTAACTTTGAGAGCAACCTTCTGACAGCCTGTCAAATGGCAGAAACTATCCTCAGCATTTGCGTTAGGGGACAGCCTTATGCTACAACACCTTCAATTGCTGGTGACAGACTTTCCCAGGAATATTCTGCAATTTGCTTGATTTGCTGGGTTCTGCTATACACATACTTTGCATTTTACAGTTGCTTTATTTTCCTCCTTAGCTGTATGAGAAATTAATGCCTCAGAAAGAAAGACAAAAAAAAAAACAAAACAAAAAAAAAACCACAAAAAACAAATATTAAGCTTTGTGCTTTTTCAGGACGTGCCAAGTTGTACATAGATTTTGGCTTTAGCCTGCAAGTCTATTACATCCCTGTGGTACTGTTTTAGCAAGACTGTGAAGGACCCAGAATGGGTGCAGCTAACTGAAATAAGTAAATGTGTATACATAACCTCATAACTATTTCACTACTCCTCTCTTATAGGAAACTGGCTGCTATCTGGTTACTTGTATCCAAAGACCTAGCCCTCTTGCAGCTTCTTTCCTCCATGTACTTCCATGAAGGATACCTGTGAAAATACACTTGAATCAAATCCCTGAGCCCCTGCTAAACTGACATTGCTTACTGTCTGCTATAGATAAACACTGCTCAGGTGGACAAAATAAAACAAACTTAACTCTAAAGTAGGGCACCGTGTGCAACAGGAAATAGACTTTATGTATATAAAGAATATGCTTGCAATGAGATGAGCAGACTGTTTTCCTAGCTGATACAATCAGTATGAAGTCACCTGGATCACGTTATCACTTTCTTAATTATATGAAAAAAGCAGGAAAAGTAAGTATAAATTTAACTGTATACACTATTACGTTGTTGTTTGTTTTGAAAATGGCAATGAAATTAAGAAACAGATCAAAGGAACATATAGCAGATGGAAATGCAGGAAATAATGTGCAATCCACCTTGGAAAAAGAGTAGGCTACAGAAAATTCCATAACAGCATTACTGAACCAAACAACTGTTCCACTCCAATGGCCTCACTGGACATGGAGGTGGAAATTTTTTCCAACGTGGAAATGGAAGAAAAAGAACATCAACCAGAAGCCATAGCACTTAGGTAGCAGGAACATAGGTTCCAATACCTCCTGAAAACTAATTTTTAAGTATTTTATGTGAAAAGTTAAGCAAAACAAGAACTCTGGTGTATCTAACGTTCAGATGCCAAAAGTTCCTCATAGATAGCAGATGGAAAAAAGACACCTAAGTCAGGGCTGTGATTTCTGCCTGGCAGCACAGTGTACACAGGCTGCCTTAGTCCAACTCCCCACTACATATCTTTCCCAAAGAGCTTGACTGAGAAGGAGCTCCATCTGTAAAGACCTGCATCCACACTGAGACCTGTTCCATCAACACAACTGATTTATATTCTACACTTAAACACTTGACACAATTTATCTACATCCCTTTAATTGTATCTAATGACAGTCTCTCATTTATCATCATCATGTTTTCAGTCTTGAAGGTGCTAACCAAAATTACAAATCCTTAGCATCCACCTTTCTAATAACAGTAATCATTCAGGTAGTTAATATATTCCTTCCCTCTCATTTCTCTTTTCACCTTCAATGCACAGCTTGTTAATTATTGACATCCTTTGTGTGGGCAAGAGCATTGGGCTGTCTCTTTAGTACTTGCCAATAATTCTTTGACTGATGTCAGGGGAAGAAAATACAACTGAAACAACTAGGATTGGAGACACTGGCAGCCATTCTGCAGCAGCTGATGCCTTTACATGACAAGGGCTGAATTCATTCTCTGTGTACCCAGAGGAGTAACAGGGATAAACATGGCCCACAGAGCAACTTGAAGTACGTCACTGCCAGTTTCCCATATGCGTAACACATGAGTTAATCTCACAGGAAAGAACAACATTTGAACATGGGGCAGGACCTCAATGCAGCCAGGATGGGTCACTCTGCTTGGGGAACAGTGCTAAATTGTGAGTGGAAAGGAATAGCACAGGTATTCAGGAAAGAAAACAGCCCAACTCAGGTCCTAAAGACACAGTTGTCCTCTCTACCACCCTGCTGCCTATGTTCCCAAGGCTGGAGCAGAACAAAAACGAGAGGAAAACTAAGGAAGAAGGACAGATTTAGAGACACGAGATATTTGTATTTCTAGCATTTCTGGGTAACACTGTAAGCCAAGTTTGCTCACACCAATAGGCTTCATGTCAGTCTTCTATGTGATCAGATCCTTGTTACAACAGCAGGCTCTTCCTGAATTGTGGTTCATTACTTAGCATGTGTGACAACCCAGAGATGCTTCTGCAGGTACTTAAAGCAAGTGCCTGCAGATTTCAGAAGCAAGTAGTGTCTTCTTCACAGCCTTTGCTTACTAGTCATTTCTGACAAGTATAAACAGTAATAACAATATCAAGCTCAGTTTTGAAACCAAGCTCTTATTCCAAGTTTCTCTAATATGCTTAAAAGGATGCATCAGCTTGTTTTGAAAACAGCCAGGTTCTCTACATGATGCCCAGGGATCTAATTATATAGATCAACAATGAGAAAGGACTGAAAGAAAGTCAGGTATTTCACTTATTATACTGTATAGCAGCATCAGAATATAAAACACTGCATGCTCCTAACATCACGCTTTTTAAGAATATAAATGCAAAACATTTGATATTTATTTGCAGTCTGATCCAAGAGATTACTGAAGTCTTTTTCCATTGTTTCCCTTGTTTACTCTCTCTCTAGCTGATGCCCTCATTAAACATGGTGACCCAGAGTCCACGAAATGGAGATCCCAGTTCACGCCACAATTACAGCCAAAGCTTGACCACCCAGAAAACAAAGAAACAAAAAACAATGAAAAACCAAATATTTTAATTATCAAATGCCAGAATATTGATCTCCACTTGTAATACATTTTACTGGATGACATTTTTGAAATACCAAGTTCTTATATTGATAAAATGTGAGGGCAGGCTTGTGGGCCAGAATAAGCTTTCCTGTTTCTCCCAACTATTTCTGTCTATCTAAGAAAAATATATTTTCTTTCCAAGCAAATCTTATCTTACTTAAACTTAAACATAGAATTTAGTGTTGATTTTATGCTTTCTACTGTCTGGTTATACCAAATTTAAATGTGTGCTGCTGTGTTTAGGGAAACAGATGTACTCCTAAGAAACCAGGCAGTTGGGCTGTTTGCTGCATATGATGCACAACAACAACACACAAAACAACAGAGAAATACTATGCATTATTACAGTTCCACAGAAGTCACAGAATCATTAAGGTTAGAAAAGACCACTAAGATCATCAAGTCCATCCATCAACCCATTGTCACCATGCACACTATAGCACATCCCTCAGTGCCACATCTACACATTTCTTGAACGCCTCCAGGGACAGCGACTCTACCACTACCCTGGGCAGCCTGTTCCAATGCTGCACAACACCTTTGAAGAAGAACTTTTTCCTAGCATCCAGCCTGAATCTCCCCTGGTGCAACTTAAGTCCATTCCTTCTTGTCCTATAACTGTTACTCAGGATAAGAGGAAGATCCTCACCTACAGGAGGCTACAGCCTCCTTTTAAGACACTGTAGTGAGCGATGAAGGCTCCCCTGAGCCTCTTCTTCTTCAGACTGAACAATCCCAGCTCCCTCAGCCTTTCCTCATAAGACTTGTGCTCCAGACCCTGCACAGCTCTGCTGCCCTTCTTTGGACATGCTCCAGGACCTCAATGTTTTCCTTGTAGTGAGGGGGCCTAAACCTTTAACTACCACTACTTGAGATGAGGCCCAAATAAACTATTACATCTAGGATCGAGCTGCCTATCAACTGCCAGTGGCACACCATCACTGAAATGTTATGGTACAATAAAATCAAAATCTAGTGGCTTTGACATGGTTATCACTAATTAACTACTCTGCCAATTAACGGTCCTATGAAAATGAATGGCACTACTTCTGAAAAAAAAAGGTATCACTGATAATCAAGAAGCTTAAGAAAACAAGATAGATGAACCCATCCTGAAGTTTTGCGAAACATTTCATTGCATCAAAGGGGAACAATAGATTATGCCACCATTTCTTTTTCATAAGACAAAACATTCATATGTCTACTATTAAAATATATTGAAACTGAATCCAGGTAATGATGACTAAGTGTTGAAAGTTGAATAACAGCACACAACGTTTTATGAATATTGACACGTGTCAAGTGAATGACAAATAGAATGAACAGTAAATTAAAAAGATGAAAATAAAGATACGTTAAATGAGATTACCATGCAGGGCCATCAGGGTTGAGCTAGAAGAACTTCTCATAACGTTAGCCTTTAAACACAGGCCTGCAGGAAATTATGTACTTGGCATCATTTGTTTCATAGAAGGAGTAGGTAAAAGAATTCATCTTGACACAAATCCCAATAATAAGAACACAACCATCTTTTCTGGTGTCAAGCTGACTTTCTGTTTTGAAAAAAATCAGGATTTGAGGAAACAAGTATTAAAAGAGCACAGTAGCAGTTTCTTTTCTAAATCTTAAAATTCTAAAAATGAAAGTGGTACATGACTGGAAACTGATAGTTCAATCTACTGACTCTAATTAAATGTTTTGTGAACGAGTAAGCTAGTTTTGAACACAAAAATGTTTTGGCAAGCTTATTTTTTCCTGTCTGCAAAAAAAAAACTTTTAATCCTAGCATTTTAATATTAAATAAAGCCATTAAGCAAAGTAGATTTCTTTCCCCCTGTATAAATGCATGATATACCCACAGCCTGAATGCTTATCAAAACCAGTCCCCATATAGGATAACATGAGAAAAGGTCCAGAGAAAGACAAACAGATAAACAGGCACATATCAAATATATATTCCATGTAAAGAATAATAAAGCAGACGACATCCAATCAGGATCAAGAGATAGCTGAGGGAAAGATGACAGGCATTCATAAAGCTTGCAGGAGATAAATAAGAAACAACCATTCACTGTGCCTTCTAATGAAATAAAATTAGAACAATAAGTCCAGCGTGTGTCAGGACAAAAACAGCAAAAGGAGGCTTTTTTTTCCATGCACAATTCAGGAACTGCCTGCTATAGGAAGAAATGCTAAAAACCTCACTGAGTTCATAAAGCACTTAGACAAATAAATGGCAAAAAAAGAAAAAAAAAATATCCGTCAGGGGATATTAAACATAGAAAATCTTATTTGGCTGATATAGTCCATAAGTGACAAATCTCCAGAGAGCAAAATAGTGCACTGGGGAAGAATTAATGCATGCTTACCTCATTATTATGTTCTTTCCTAGGCACGAAGTATTAGTTGGTAAAAGAGACAAGGCTAAACAAACCTTCTGTCTGCGGCATGTGAAGTTTATCAAATAAAAAAACCCCTCAAAATACTAACATGAATATCAACTGCACTGTCATCAGTTCCCATTCTTATATTGCCTGGCATGGCATAGAAGTTTGAAAAAAAAATAAATAAAATCAACAGCAGAAAAATCACATCCAATAAAGCTGACCAACTTTAAAAATAAAATGCTAGAAATTGAGAATGCTTAATGTGCATCCATTGGAATGAAATTATGCAGGCAATTACATAATGTGCATTTGCCAGTTTAACCAAGCAGCCCTAGCTTTTAGTTCATAAGTGTCATTTAGTTGTAGATCAACATGGTTTAGATGGTCATATACACTCTAAGAATGAGCATTTCTCTGGGAAAACAACAAATGAGTACAAATGAAACAGAAAATGAATATGAACCATTTACGTAACGGATTTCTGCTGGCTGATTATTTAATCTGTTTTAATCACAATTTCAAATCCATCAACTCTGCCCGTAAAAATACAGTTCCTTCTGTTTCAAAGCTATTTGCAAGAAATATCAGTTCACAAACTTCAGTGGGCTGTCAAGAAATAACATACTGTACTGAGGCACTAATTAATTATAGACACACACACACACACAAAAAACAACACAACATCAATTGTCAGCACATTTTCTCCCGCAGATGTTATCAGAGTTTGCAAGAGATAAATCTGCAGCATGAACTTTGCTCTCTAGTAATAATAGTAATAGTGGCCTGAGGAAACTAAGTTGACTTGACACACGCTGCATTTCCATCTCTCTGCCCTTCCCAGTAGCTTCAAAATCTGGTGGCCAAAGCTGAGCCACTAGGTAGCAATCTTAGTAGTGACAGTAGTCCTACAGGGGAGGGAAAAAAACCCTGGATGATTTGTTGGCCTCAGCTTTCGACAGGCCTTGAGGCACCACCATGAGAAGCTGTCAAGCCTGCGCTACTGGAAAATCTGATGCCAAGTGGCTGAGCTTCATCTAACCCAGCCAGACACCCTCCTACAAGGCTGCTGTAGCTAGCAAGGCTTTGGCTCTGGTGCAGAGCAAGGCAGCAGTCTCACCTCCACAGGTACCCCTTAAACCCACCAAGGGGTTAAGTGCCAGACTGATTAGAAAGACATCCTGGTGCTAGTTAACTTGATGGAACAGATCCAGCCAGAGAGCCTGAGGAGAGGGAGAGCTGCAGGGAGAGGGCCTGCTTTATACGGTGCCTTTCTTCAACAGCAAAGATTTTGAAGGCAGGATGAAAGCCTATAAAAAATTTGGCTTCGTTCTTTTTTGTGCTGTAGAACCCCATGCAGTGCCTTACTTTGGAACCATTCTTTTTCCATCTCCTCTCAACTGCTACATCAGCAGCAAAATCCAGTAAAAATGACAGCTTTCTGAAAATCATGAGATCATTTAGCATGAGGGAATATTTACAAGGACAAAAGAAGCAGCTGGATGCTCAACTCCCCCTGTTCAGTAAAAGCTGAGAACCTAAATCACAATTAAGACTGAGTTAGCTAGCAGCCACCAAGCTGCTGCACCCCAAAGCAGGCAGCAGCAAATTCCCCTGTGGAGATCACCTGTTGAAGAGTAGGTGCTGGTGCACTTGCTAAATGAGCAGTCAATGACAAACCACTTCTGCTTTCTCAAAGCAAAAGGATTTAAGCTCTACTCTGAGACAATAGCATAGAAATGAGAATGACACAATAAGACCATTTCACACAGAGCGTGGTGAAGCACTGGAACAGGTTGCCCAAGGAGGTTGTGGATGCCCCATCCCTGCAGCCCAAGGAGGCTGTGGATGCCCTTCCCTGCAGCCATTCAAGGCCAGGCTGGATGTGGCTCTGGGCAGCCTGGTCTGGTGGTTGGTCACCCTGCACATAGCAGGGGGTTGGAACTGGATGATCACTGTGGTCCTTTTCAACCCAGGCCATTCTAGGATTCTGTGGTTTGCAAATGGTATTACTCTGGGGAGCACACAAGGGACTGGCCTGATATCTCCAGTCATTATTCTTCTGCTAGTCTCATTATTACCATTACTTGAAACAGCAAATGCACATGATCACAAAAATATGGTCAGGTGTGCCATCTTCTTTTCCCATGTATGCTGCTAAACACAATTTTTCAAACTGGTATTGTGTGCTCATAGTTCCACCAGCATGAAGAAACTTATTTTAGGATTGCTCTGTACATTGGGTACAAACAGCAAGGCAGCAGTTCATGCACTTGCAGGCAGCAACATTTGCACTAATGGGGGGCACAGCTGAGCGTGCAAAAATACTTGCAGAGATTTATAGCACAAGAAAATAAATAAAAAGAAAGAAAAAAGTCACTCATCTTCCACTGTGAGTGTTTTTCCAGTCAGAGAGAGGTGAGAAAGAAGGTTCAGTACGGTGTCAGTCAGGTGTTAAGTATGTAGGTCACCCCAAAAGTAATGCCTCCTATCTGTTTTCATGGAAACTACAATAAATACAAAGAGCACAACCATACTATTTGACAGAGCAAATTTCACCTACAAAACACTTTTTCAACATAGTCATCACCATTAGCTACGCAGCTTCGCTAGCTGTGAACAAGAGCCTGCACGGTCTGAACTCTGAAAGTTTATTTCAGCTGGCTACATTGCAGACTTGCACCATTTATGCTGGCTTTTATTCTCAGCAGGGCGCCAGTCAGCCAGTCAAAATCCAGTCAGTATGATGCCCTGAGCAAGTCTATTTCAGCTATTTAAAAGCACTGAAATTAATGGACTCTGAGAATCGCAAAACTCAGAAGAAATACCTGCCTCTCAATAGTAAGCAACATTTAGTGACAATAAACAAATCCTCAGCATTCCCTTCATCTTCAGATTTCCTAGTATAATACCATCATAAGAATGTTAGTCCTAAGCTAGCACAGTACAAGTTTACTGATTTTATATCCCTGCTGACCCTCAAGGATGCCAGCAAGTGTTGATTTCTAATGCAGTATACAAAGCTCATGGAAGGAGAGTGCTGGAGGCAAAGGGGAAGAAATAAGCCATGTTATAGTTAATCAGTAACTGCCCATTTATTTTTATATTTAAAGCAAGCTGTCAGTCTGACATCAGCTGTGCTTATGGTCACCACACGAATTCCTACAGGACAAGCCATTTATCTCTGGCAGCAGGACTTCAGGCCAAGACATCTCTACAGCTCTTCAGAAGAAGATCAGTTAGTGAGTAATGCCTACTCATGTCTTCCTCTGATCATTACTATTGATAGTATAGTTCTGGGCCTTTCCAGTCACTTACTTTTAGTTTCAGTTTGAACAGAATACAGATGAACATGTCATGTTTATTTGCAACTGGAAAAATGTTTAAAAGGAACTTCTTTTTTCAAAACACACACAAATCAGTTGGCAATGTTCCTGTTGGATCTCCAGCTTGTGCAGACTGAGACAAATACAGCTGTGCTGATCAGTGATGCATTTGACTACTTTTCTTCAGCAGATAACAATGCAACCAGATGCACGCTAGCCAGCATCAGCACTCTTCTAATTGCATAAGAGGAAAACATCAGATCATGTATATTTAAATAACATTCATCACAAAAAATCCCAAATTACTTTCCCCAGTTAGTACAGGTTATTCAGACTGAGTCCAACCAAAGAAGCAGTTCTGCTGGAAGAGTTTGCCTTAAGCTGATATAAGATTTCTCACCAAGCAGATCAAAGGTTACTTCGTAATTGAAAAACTGCTGACTGACTCCTACATTTATTTTGTGCTTGATCTCCGCTCACGTATGCAGACTGGCGTTAATACTAAAGCCTTTTACTGTCAGGGCAAAATACAGAATGCACTAGAAAACGCAACACATCATGAGACTGGCCATCAGCACATGCTTCTGTCCCTACTCATCAGAGTGTCTTCCCACTTCTTCCCTATCTCTATTTTAGAAATCAGAAACTTTGCCTGCTCTAAGTGACAGAGCTGAAGCTCGGAAAGCTCTGTAGAGTCTTCTGATAAGGAAGGATCACGAACTCATCAGTGCCTCCCATGGTATAAGCAATAGTTTCACATTCTTCCCTATGTGAGGAAAGTAGGAAAACAAACCAAGTTACTTCTGAGTTACAGCAGAGTAATGAACACACACTCTTCATCATCATTTGTAAAGACATCGTGCTCTCAGTGCTGTTGAGAACCACAGAAGCTAATCACCTTCCATTCAAAATTAGAAATTACAGCAGCTTTCCAGATTATGAACTAGGATTCATAATCTCTCTGAAATTTATTTCAGAAGAAGGAATTCTGACTGAGGCAACAAGTTATTCTAGTCATTTTTTCTTTAACTATTTCATTAACTTCTATGAGAAGCTTTTTTGGTTGGGCTAGAGAACTAGGAAATCTTAAGATCAGGTGTTTAAATGTCACTGTTGTCACATACAAAAAAAAAAAAAAGTGTTTTTAGAACATCCAAGGGTACGAAACTGATCCTAAATAAGTTAGAAGTTGAAATAAAGGGAAAAACAACGTGTCTAGAAACTCACACAAAATCTCAGGGTAGGACTGCACATTCAACATCACGAGAAAAAGCTGTGAATTATTTGATCATCACAGATGAACACTGAGGATTGACTTCTGGAAGGGATCCCCCACCCCACCGAGTCACATGTGAAAAGATATCTCTAAGCAAAGGTTGAGCAGGCTTTTGCAGCATTAAACAGAAGTAGCGTAAAATCATCCTCCAAGGTAGTACTTTGCTTATAAGAACAGTACTTAACTACAACTTCCTTACACTGAAATGGAACAATTGACAGGCACCTTGTTACTTAATAAGGCAGGTGAAACACTTCCTTTAGATGGAAATGTAGTAAGTCATTAGATTTTTGTATGCAGGATTTTGAACCCAAGCATGCTCAATAGGATGAGATGCTGAAGAAGTGATTACTTGAGGTATCATTACTGGAGTGTATTGATGAAGTAGAAAACAGAGCACGAGGAGGAGATGCATGGGAGGTATAACTACCATTTACAGTGTCTGACTTTAACGGTACACTACAGCAATGTGAATAAATCCACAGCTTAAGTGCCAAGGTAGCTATGCTGAAGAGGCTCTCCTGAAACCATGCTGCACATAAACAACACGTACGACTATAAGGATCTACCTACGCACAACTGAATCCACTGATTATCAGATGATTGTAGCACCTCTTCTGTGCCAACCCACATAGCTTAAAGATGATTATAGACTGGAACAATGCTCATCTACTTACAAGTATCAGCGTCTGTTCACTTCACTGAGACACTAGGCTCAACTTGTGTATAAAACAACCCAAAACAAATCCTTATTCAGTATAATCTACAAGTGGGCAAAATCATCTTCGATTAGAAACAGCAATTAGTTAAACAGTGTTTAACTAATGAAGTTCACCTATGATGTACGTATTTCTCTCTAACACACACAGCTGGGAACGCATTTCTCTGTTTACACCTGTGAAGTCACATCTCCATATATACACAATAGCTGTAGGTCTGTGCGTTAGCATCTACTGCTTTACTGTTGCTAAAAATGTCTGTTGTCATTGCATGAAGCTGTTGCCCCCAGTTGTGACACAGACCTTTCTTCAAATTGTCAGAACAAAACATGCTGCCACTTAATGTGCTTAGCCACTAAAAATTTGGAGCTCTTTCCACCCTGCAGCTATTAAAGATCTTAAAACTGTTTACCTGTTTACTCAGAAAAGCTCTGACTTGGAAGAACTGCAGTGTCATTTCAAAGGCTTCCATGTTGGAGGATCAAGAGTGTGGGCTTAGTGATCGTCAAAGCAAGAGAACACTTTGTTCTGGAAAACATATTTTGAAGAATGCAGTGAAACAGTAGTGTTTCCTCCATTATATTTTAAAACAATTGTCTATCTCAAGGTCCAACACTTTTTAGTTACGTAAAGCCTGCTACAAGGCAGTATCGATTGAAGAGCAGAAAAAAAACAGCTCATAGCAACTCCTTCCATCCTTGCTCTCACTGAAGAGCCACTCTAAAGCACAGGACAAAGACAAAGCCACCAGAAAAGCTCTCTTCGTTATACGTCTTCTGAGTTTGAAGGTTGTGGGATGGAGAAGAAGCACTCCATGAAAGCCAGCTGATTGCCAGCAGTCTTTCTTCAGCACAGGAACGTATGCAGCATGTGGGAGTCGGACTGAAGACAACATGGTGCTTTGATCAAGTTCTGCATAGAAGCATGAACTCTGATCACCACACTTCTGCCTTTGTATTTTATTGCTTTTTATTTCAAAGGTTACAATTTGCTTCAAAGCAAATAGTTAAGAAAAAAAAAAAGTTAAATTTCCTTGGAAGTCGTTAGCTTTAACTGAAAAAGAGAAAGTACACAGTTGTTTGTGTTTTTTTTTAATCCAAGTGTTATCTAAAATATACTTGTGGCTAAGCTTGCTTCTAAAGAGAAAAACATTGAAGATGCTTCATTTAAAACCAGTCCAGTGTGAGTGGTTGCCACAGTCCCATTTTTGGAGGGCTTGTTACCACTGCCAGGTGCTCCAGTCACAGGTAAGGACTCATGTACCAGGTTTGCTAAGGGGCAAAGCATTCTTAAACTTCAGCTCAACCAGATTAGGCTCTCCTTCACAATATCATGAATCCTAAACTTTCAGTAGCAGGTTCCAAGGCAGAGTTAAAAATATTTCCTGCATGTATTCATTTCACCACATTAATGCAGTGCAGCACTGACGTTTGCAGAGGCAGACTTTGTAAGTTCGCTTCAGTAGGGAACAAATCAGCAGCAACTGATCTCCCCATAAAGTAAGCCATCACAATATGGAAAATGAATTGCTCCTTTAAAGCTTTAAGCATCTCTTACATTCTTTTGTCTGTAAATGAGGGCTAAAAGGATTAGCTCAGATTTAGACACTTCCCTTCAACAGGAATCCTGTCCAAACTGTCCTTATGTCACATATCCAGAGACCTGTTGGGCTTTCCCATTATCCTGGGAGCCACTGCAAAACAAATGCAAATTCTAACAAACAGAAGAAACAGTCTGCATCTCTGCTAGGCTATCTGAAGGAGATACTTCATCCTGAAGATATCATTCTGTCCTTTGCTACAGAATATTAATCAGAACTAACCCCTGAGTTAATGGCATTGTGCATTAAGAGGATGGGGAGGGAAAGAAAGAAAGGGTTCAGGACTGGGGATGTTCAAGGAAAGACTGGATATTGTGTTGAGGGACATGATTTAGTGGGAGCTATTGGGAATAGGTGAACGGTTGGACTGGATGATCTTTTAGGTCTTTTCCAACCTTGGTGATTCTGTGATTCTATGATTCTATGATTCAAGGAAGAAGTCTATACTAAAACAATCTTACCTGGAATTCATGCTGCTGCCTGGTTGTTTGAGAGGAATGGGAGCCTTTTCCATCTTCTCAGCAGCAAAAAAGCCTTTCTATATGTATAATTTGGCACCCACACAGTTGGGCCCTTTATGGCCAGGCACCAGGTGCCTGGAGCACTCAAGATCCTGTTACAGAGGCCCTGCACCTGCAGCAGCCCAAGGGGTAGAGCTCCACCCTTCAAAGAAGGCAAAATGCCCTGCAGTGTCAAAACCAGGTTGGTTAGGTTTCCTTTACTGAAAAGGTAAGGCCTATAGGCTTTGTGTCAGTAAGTAACCAGCAAATACTTTCAGAGTGGGGGAAAAAACTTTTTTCCTATTGACTTCCTTTGCTTTTACTCAGAACAGAAAGACAGCCAAGCATCCTGACTACTGATAGGGTATTTCTGTGACAGCCCCTCTCATTCACAATAGAGGCAAAAATAAGAAAGTTCTCAAATGTGAGCTCAGCCCCTTGTTGCTGAAACCCTCTCTTCCACCTCCCCATACATAAGTCAAGCACCACGCAAAGCAAAATGGCAACCACATGTCAAGTGTGAAAAGAGCTGCACAAATCTACAGCATTCACTCAAACACTGCTTCTCCACAGCATGACTGTCCACCTTTTTTAAATTAAAGAAACACAGCATTATCTAAAGCATCATCAGCCAAGCTTACTTCTGCACTGAAGTGGGAATATCTTCTCACTAACCATTTCCTGTTAGCTTTCCCCAGTCTTCATGTAATTTCTAATATGTTCTAATACTTTTGTTTCCTCTTTCAACTAAAGACACATAAAACATCCTTACCTTATGTTACCTCTAAGAGCCATTACTTTACTTTTTTTTGTAGAAATGGAGAGACACTATGTATGTACTCCAGTATGCTGGAGACCAGCATACTGAGCCTCTGGATACATCAGAAGTGGAAAGGAAGCTCACAAAATTCACATCCTTACTCACAATAAAATTAACATCCTTCTTACAAATAGGAATACTAAAAGATTATTTCATATTGAGATTCAGAAAAGAATAGCGAGCCTAGCAGAGCAGCCTTGACTTAACACAGACTTGAGACATTATTTAACATTTGGTTAACTTGAAAATTTTATAGTAGAGCGGCTTGAGTTGGAACGGACCTTTTGGTACTTCATCCACGTGAGCAAATTCTATCAGCCAATCAAGCTGCAAATGTGAATCCATATGTTAGGAGGCACATCCAGTAGATGTAGTCCTGGTAAAATGTGAGCAAGCAAAACCTGCAATGAAGCTTTCATCAAGTACAGCTAGAGAGGTCTAGAGAGGCTGGGCAGAAGCCTCTCTATAATCCCTAGCATGGGCATTCTACCCATGGAGGGCTAAGAGGGGGGTTATGTGTTTCATCCATACTTATGCATGAGATGTTTATTTGCAGACATGCTTGTTTTACTGACGTGCATTTCTCCAGAGCAATATTAAAATTTTAGCTGTGTTAGCACAGCATAACCTGACACCACACACAGCAGTGTTTTCTTAGCTAATTTGAAAGAAAGCTGAAACCTTTTCTTAATCTCATGGGTTTTATGCCAGATTCTACAAGGACCACAAAAACAAATCCAGGTCCCCAGCTCACAGTCATGTGGACATTTGCAGGACACATGCAAAGCAGTGTAGAAGGCAGAATTGAGTTTTGGACCACACACCACACTCATGAAATTAGGCAAATATGTCTGTAAAACTAGTTGCAATTTTGCAGATTCGTACAGAATCTTATCTCAGGTTTCGGATAGCACAGTGTGATCAAATTATCCATCTGACCATTCTGATGAGAGCTCTGCAGTTCAAAACTTCCAGAAAGCAGCTCAGAAGATACAGCTTTTAAATACCTAACTTCAGGCAAGTTGTTCAAAGACAAAAATTGGCTAAGATTCACCCCATCCTGTGTTTTAAAATTTATGTTTAAGAAAACCACTGATTAATTTATAAAGACAGATTTCATGCTGCGGGCTATTTAAATGCCTTTCTCTTCCCGAGTTACTTTATAATCCATATTTTATGATGTATTTCTTCTACTCCATATTTGATAGTTCACAAATAGGCATGGACAGAAACCTCAGCATTGGAAATACACTTGTTCCAGATCACTTGATAGCTTCCTTCAAACTCTTACATACCCATTCAAGATTCAAGATGTACTGTCATCAGAGTTCAGCTTCACACACATCCAGTGAGTAAAAAAAAACAAAACACCACTGAAGACCCTGTTTGCATGATAAACGTTTGTGCTGTTAGCTTTAGTAAGACTATTTAGATTTATTGATAGCTAAGAAATCTCCCAAATGACTAGAATTCAGTGCAATAGATTGTGATGTATTTTATATTTCATTGCAATTCTACATCTACAGAATTTTTCTACAGAACTACAGCTGTGTTGTTGCATCTGTTCTGTAGCTGCATAGGCTTACCTTCCAGAGTAATTAGGCACTTCTCTTAATGCTTAAAAGGTAAAAATCCACTCCCACATTCAGGCTCTGCAGTACCATGAGTACTGGATTTGCAGTACCATGAGTACTGGATTACAGTGACTGAAGTCAATGAGGTGTTTTATGAAATACTCAGGAAAAGTGTGCCTCCAGTAATGTCTTGCTAAGATGGAGTAGCAAAACTGTAACGTTGCTTTTTCAATTTAATAATTACTTTCTTTATTTCCTATGCAACTATTTTTGAACTATAGGAACCATCGGAAACTAGGCAGTATCACCCTGCTGTTAGATTATGCAGTGAAGACAAGGCAGTATTGAACCTGGATATTTCTGTTCTCCAGCTAGATTTTCTGGAGGAAGGGAAAGTAACTGACATTTTCTATCCTGTACATAAATGCTTTAAATGAATCTCTGATTGCCCCCAAAAACGAAATCAAACTCTTGAGACTTACAGCAGTCATTACACAGAATTACTGTCCTCTGACTAAGGCTTAAAAAGACTTAAAAATAGTTACTAACTTTGTCATTAGCATCAAAAGAAGCATTTTTAACCCTTTGAATTGATAAACTCTATGTTTTAAGTCCAAGAATTTTACATCTTAATGAAATAGCATCTATTTATAAAGACATTTTGTTGATCTTGGAAAGAAGCTGATTTCATCTGACTGCTGGCTATGCTTGGATCCCCTTTAGGGATGCTGCCAAAAGGCAGCATCAGCAAAAACAGCTGAGATTGTATAAAACCTTTGCCTTTAGAGACCTGGATCATCCTGCACAATCAGAGAGGAAAAAAGGGGGAAAAAGGATTCAAGAAGTCTTGGTTTTAAACCTAGTGTAGTTGCAAACTTATTCTGTCACCTAGATGATAATGGTAAGATTTTTTTTTAATATATGTATATTTAGGCAGAGCTCATTCATTTTCTAGACTTAACTGGAAGAAAGCATGATCATGCTGCAATTTGGTTTGCACTTAGCACAGCGGCAGACAAATGACTCCTCATAGTAGTGCCAGCTGAAACTGTGGAGGCAGAATTCTAGACTGACACCATGTTGCAAAGTTTATTATGACAAGATTATACATAAATGACCTTTACAATCCTGTTCTGTGCCTGCAGTTCTTAAATGCTAAAGCACAAGACTATGTGCTTATGAAGAACATAAATGCATATGCTATTTAAAACTTCAGCTGGATTATAGAGCAAGTTATCATTTTTAAAGAGCACTCTGAATTTGACTAAAGAAATTAAATGCCCTAAATGAGAATAATCTCCTGAAATATTCACGAAGGGTTTTAAATTCAATGTATAAAAAGATTTATCCCATTTGTCAACTGCCATGTAGAAAGCCAACTCCAGCAAGAGAAATGCTTCAAATTTCACTCCTCTGACATTTTCTAAAATTGAAGTATTTCTTCATGGTAGGAAGTTCCAGGTTATTAATGAACAGTAGAATAGCTGGCAATAAAATAATAATTTGAAGCAACTCTAATGGTCTCTCTAATTTGTCATAAGGAACAATGTAAAATGGTGGTTTGCTAACGTTAATTCCATCACCAGAGATTGATTTTAAGCAGATACCCTTTATGCCAATGTGTTTTTAATAGTCTGTGATTCAGATTTAATTTATGGAGAAACATTTTCTTGCTCTTTTCCTCTCCATATTTAGCTCTCCTTCGCCTATTAGGTTTGCAGGACAGTCACTAATATTGAAAAATACAGCACCATACAAAACTGAAAAGTCATACTCTGAACCTAAGTAGAAAACATGTACATTGCCATCAGATTTCCAAGCAGTCTCACGAACACTGCAAAACTGCTGTAATACTACAACTATTCTGTGACGTATGCATGTCCGTTCAGGTGAAATGGAGTTAGGAGAAGTTAGCAGCTAGATAAAACTAAATCACAGAATCGGAGGAGTCAGAAGGGACCTCAAGAGATCATCAAGTCCAACCCCCTGCTAAAGCAGGTATCCTCCAACAGACTGCACGGGTAAGCATCCAAACAAGTCTTGAATATCTCCATAGGAGGCTCCACAACCTCTCTAAGCAACCTGTGCCAATGCTCTCTCACCCTTACTGTAACAAGTTTTCCACGTTAGTACAGAACTTCCTATGTTCAAGTTTAGGCCATTGCTCCCTGTCCTATCGCTACACACCACGGAGAAGAGCCTGGCCTCATCCATTTGCCTCCCACCTCCCTTTAGATATTATAAACGTTTATCATATCCTCCCTCTGGCTTCTTCTCCCCAAGCTGAATAGACCCAGGTTATCAGCTTTCTTCATAGGGGAGATGCTCCAGACCCTTAGTCATCTTTGTTGTCCTCTGCTGGACTCCTTCCAGGAGATTCCAGTCTTTTGTGAACTGGGGAGACCAGAACTGGACAGCAGACTAAAAGTGGCCTCACCACAGCAGAGCAGAGGGAGAGAATCACCTCCCTCAACCTGCTGGCCATGCTGTTTTTAATGCACCCCAGGATAGATAGAGACCTAGTATTTACATAAAAAGATATGAAGAAAATAACTGTGAGTAGATTCAACTTGTACTTGAATCATAAATTATAGGATTTGTTTCTAATCTTAGCTTTCTAGTGTGCTAGAACTGCACTTCCAGACACTCTTGACAATTTCTTTACTCTTACTGATCAAATACTCCACTAATAAACATTCTCCCACCAAAGTCTCCATCTCAGGTTCTCACTGAATAAGCTACTGAAATACTGTAATACTTGACCACTTAAAAAAATGGGGTGATGCTGCCCACCTTTCACAAAGTACAGAAATGAGAAGACTTGAGAAGTTTGAATTTACTCCCCCCTTATCAGTCTGAAGGATTCAACCCCATAACTCCTCCAGTCTTCCACTGAAAATTTACACTTTTAGCATCAGCACCCTGTATTGAGGAATTTCATAGCTTAATAGCATGCTTTGATGAACAACATCCTTTCGTTGGTTTTAAACCGCCACCACTCCAACTTCAACTTGACAACTCTTAGCTGTCATATTGAAAGAGTGCTGACTAGATAATTTCTATTCTCCTTTTCCACTCTCCCACCTGATTAAATATATCTGTGTTGTACCTTCTCACACCTGTACCTTTTTTTTTTTTTACCTTACTTAACTAATCAGTAATTCCCACAAAGTTATTTCCACAGCTCTCATCATCCTCACCACCTCTATGCTGTTTCCATTCTGCTATATTTCTTCTGATACAGGCCAACCAGAACCACAAAAAGCATTCAAAATGCATCTGCAACTAATGTTCTTGGTACCTACACAATGAAGGCTTGGCTGCAGAAGGTCTTCAGCGAAAGATTCAGAGAGAGGAACAGAACAGTACCAGAAGCTCACTCTGAAAAGCAGCCACACAATTTGTAAGGTGAAAATCAACAAAGCAAATAGTCCAATATAGTAACAAAAACAAACATAGAGACCTCTCTGCTAGGCTTTATGTCTAGGCTTATGCTAAAGCTACTCTTTTTTTTTTGTCAAAACCAGAACTGACAGTACAACTCCTAGATTGATAAAAACTGATCCTGTTCAGAAATGTAATTACTTCATAGTTGGGTGAATTTTACTCCATGGCTTTAGGAAGTGTAAAGAATATATTCCTTTTCCTAAGAGGGGGGGATCTTATGATTTGGGACTGCAGCTCCTTTAAAACTCAGTAAAAACTGTTTACTAACAAAATATCAGAATGATAGAGTTAACAATAATCATATTTTGCTTTGCCACTCCAGAAATGAGAAGTGTACAGATGCCCGGAGCAGGCTGAGGGCTCCCAAGAGAAAGTGGGATGCTGAAGCAGATTGGAAATGAGCCAGAACAAGCAAAAAACACAGCAGCAGATGTCCTGTCTGATGGGGATAGGCCTCTCCTCAGACTTCAGAGGTCTCAGTTCAGAGCAGGTAAATCTTGAGGGAAAAGAGAGCATCCAACAACAGAAGCAAGAAAGTTCCTTCCTCTTGTGCCCCATTTATAAAGAATACTGCCAACAAAAGACTTTAAACTAAAGGCCATTATGGTGGGGTTTTTTTTGCAACAGTATTTATCATCTTTATTTTGTGCTGTTCCACGATGAAGTACAAAGATAAGCTGAGTGAAATATTCTGCTATTGACAGAAGAAAAACAACACACAGTTTTATAGACTGGTATGAAAATAGAAGAGATGGAAGTGGTAGAACAAAGGACAATCTGTCTCTGGATAAAGATGCTTTTGATAAGCATGTTTAAAGCTAACTTAAAATCAAATCATGAACTTAAAATCAAACTTAAAATCAACTTAAAATCAAATCATGAATTCAGTTCTCTCTTGAAAGAGTGACCACCACTCATGTCTGCTCGCTTTTCATGGCACTGCTGAGCAGGTTTAAGGAGGAAAAGCAAGTAGTAAACTGGGAAAACAACAGCACTGCCATTTGTGAGGTCAAACACTCGTTATTGCCATTTCGGCAAGTCACCAGACAGTCCAAGACCCAAAGCTTTACACTGCAAAATGTATTGGGTGAGTTACACATTTCAGATAGTTCCATTCATTAAAATGACAGGAGATCCAAGTGATACATTTAAGTGAAAGGAAAATAAAGTATGAAATACTAATTAATTTTCACTATGTCAGGAAACATATTCCATCTGGCTCTGCAGAATATATTGATTCTCTTACTGGAATAAAAAACTGATTAGTCTTCCATTGTTTCAGTTTACTCACAAGGGAACTGGAGTGTTTCTCTCAGGGAAACTTCTTTCCCATTATGTATTAAGTATTGAGAGCAAAATCAATTTTGCATGGTTATGTAGCTGCTACAGATTTTCTTATACTGCAAGCATTTCCTTCTCTACTCTGGCAAGTAATAGCCCTGTAGAAGTTAAGAGTTCAGCTCCATCCTTGCGCCAAGTCAAACCTTCAGGCAGGAAAACTTTCACTAGAGCAAAGAATTGTGTCAAATCAAGTTAACTTTTATTTTCGGTAGGAGCTTTGAACATGCACAAGTAAAGGTTTTGCCTTACAATTTTCTCTTCCTTATGCTGATCAAGCAGAATTCAAGTTCGTTAAGAGACAATTGATCAGTGACCTAAAATTTCATGACGTGGTAGAAAAATATTGCCTCTTGCAGAACTGGGAGGAAGAATGCTGCCAAGAAACATTTTAGCCAAAATGTTGATCACTTTTCCTTCAGGTATCTTTATGGGTAAGATCCATAGGGGAAAAATTAAAAAGAACAGACTGAAATCACTGCAGACAAATTGACAGAAGTTACTCTGCAAAGTCACTGGACTAAATGCTAAGAGATGGTCAATGATGTAGTTGAATATAAATTCAGTGTTACTTTTTTTCCAATGTTCATATGTATATGCACACTTCTGCACACAGAAACACACTTCTACATTTATTATGTAAATAAAAAAGCAACAAAACAACCAGTCTTCTACCTGTACAACTTGACACGGATTCATTCTGTTCTGAACTTCTTACAATCACTAGAAGATTTACCATTCTCTACTTGGCTGTATAGATAGCTTAAAAACAAAAACCAGAACAGCGCAGCACAATAGAAGTGTTCTCACTCTACATGATTCTCCAGGACTTCTCAACAAATATCAAACACTTCCATTCTCACAAAGTGTTCTTGCTTTTACTGCTTATCCAGATGGACGTACGTTCAGTTTGCTTTCGCACAGCACTGAAGTACTGATAGCTCACAATTATTTATCCCCAGGAGCTCCATGTCCAAAATGAGTTCATATCCAGAGATGAACTCAGTATGTAAAGACATGTGGCCCATATTACCAACATAAAAATAAAACTACATAGGCCAATTGTGAAAAAAGGTGACAATTTCAACTCTAATTCAAGGAAAGCATTAAATCTCTGTCCAGCAAGTACAGCTAAATAAACTTCTGCCCATGTCTTTGCTACACTACCATCATATCTTGTGGTTGTTGTCAAGCCACCCTGTCACTGCCAGCCCACTCAGTGCACTGCCATTGGAGCTGTTTAGTTAAGCAACTACAGCTTACAGCTCCCTCTTTGTACAGATAATTCTAGCTCTGAATAAACTGTCAATCTCAAGAGGCAATTTTTATTTTTCATAAGGAGAAGAAAATTACTGGCTGCTGACTCAAGAGAGGTGAATAACGTTAATTGATATGTGTGAAGTACTAATGCTGAAAAGCATTGTTTAGGTGCTAAGTATTGTTACTGCTGGTGATGACCTATTAATACCCTGATGACATCATTGATAGGGAAGAAGGGCTTCTTCCCTGTACAATCCTGAAGCATAAGAATATAGATTCCCCAGACGCCACCACCACACACATTTCTGGCTAAATGCATTTTCTGTGAGCTGACATATTCTTACTGAGTTTAGGGAGACTGCAGTGGGATACCTTTCTTAAAAATGCTTATGCTTAGTCAACAAGCAGCTGCCGGTTGTCTTCTGGCTTCTAAATCCACAGACCCAGCAATAAACAGATTTAGAAATGTCTGTGCAGTGAGCGTTCTTGTTCAGCAGCCCTTCTGCTAAGGGTATCAAGCTGGATCAGCCACTGAATGGAGGATTTATTTCACATGAATGAAAAAATCCCCTTACAGCCTTTCTTCCCCGATATTAATTCTCAGTTTAACAACTTTAAGTCTAGAGCTGGATTTGCATTTGCAGCTTCCACAAGGGGGATTAAGTGCATTAAAACAGCCCGTAAAGGAATGAAAAACTTCCCCTCTGTCTGAAGTGTGGTCTGACCGAAGCAACCATCCATGTTTTTCATTATCTTGCCTTATGCCCCTAAGTGGCTACGACCTCCAGCTGAACTGGGAAATCCAGTTCTTTCAATAGAGCTCCGAAGCCTCAGATAGACAGTACTAACAATTCAGCACTTGGGTTTTTTTTATCATCCACAAAGGAAATCTTGTGCCGAGTAGCACCTTAAAAGAATGCTTGGGGAAATTGGAATTTCGCATTTATATACTCATGAGATATAAAAACATGTTCAACATGTTTGTGAATGAAGAAAGATACCCTTACAGCGTTTGTATTACTGGATTCAGTAAGTAAATACACTGCTTTGAATTATATAGCACTTGGAAATTATCATTTTCATTGTGGATACCTAAAAACATGCTATTAAGTGTTATTAGGAAACATATGTCTGCCATAGAAGTTCTATTATACAAACTGACAGCCACTTTTGAAAGGATGTGGAAGCTTAAATATTTAGTCCTTCCGAAACAAATATTCGCAGGAGGAAAACCTGCACTGAGAACCCAGTAGACAAGTTATTAAAGATCCACACAGTGACTGGCACAGCATTTTCACCTGCCTCTTCCATTCTTCAGTACCATCATTTGATTTATTCAGGTAATCAGAAATATAGGGGATTAGCACTGATATTACAAAAGACAATATTTTCCATTTCCATTTGTTCTAGTAAGTTGCAATGTTTTCCTAAGTAGAATTACTACATGTGCCCTGCTTGTAAAAACCTACTCACAATTAAACCCACAGATCAATCTTCAGGTTAGTCAATACCAAGTCTGATTTTTTGGTTTGGCACTATGGAACTTAATGTGCCTTGTTTATGAAGAAGTTTGAGCTGAAACGATAGAAAAAGGAAGAAATAAGAGAAATAAATCTTTTATCAACTAGAGAGGGGAAACTCAATTAAATGAGAATGCAGCACTATACAGTAGGCAGAAGCTCCATCCATTTGAAAAGTGAAGGAAATTTAATATTAATGTAAAGAATAGGCAGGTAGACAATATAAGCAGCAACAGGACTAATATGACTAGGATATAAGTTGTAATTCATCAGCATTGAATGCAAGGTATTCATTATATTGCTATTCTATCACATTTAAGAACTTTACTGGGTTCTTGGGAGCAGTCCCATCTTACATCTTTTCCCTTTCCTTGACTGATGTGGAGTGTCAGCCTCAAAGTCCCATAGGAGACCATAACAGTTGCCCAAATTTTGTGTTCAGGCCTGCTGAACTCAACAGCTGCAGTTCAGCACAATTACAGAAGTGTAACAGTACAACCTGGGAAAAGCAGATATCTGAAAAACGTTCCTAAAGCCTTTAATATGAACATGAAAGTACAGAAAATTAGAAAACATATCTACAGCTGAAGAGACTATTAGTTCTGAAGTGAGCAGGAGAAAACGTCATCTCTGTAGTAGAAGATGTCAGAAAAGAAGATACGTGTGGCACGTCAAAAGCTTGTTTCTGCTTTGTCAATCCAGTGTTTGTTCTGTTGTGCTACAAATGTGGCTCCTGTAAAGAAAGACTGACACTTGCTCACAAGTATGCAGTCTATAGATAATATCTTGTTAGGAAAAAACCACCAGGTCCACTGTAATCAGTAGAAGCATTATCCGATGATGACTTGTAAACTCTTGAAGACTGAAGCGGGAGTTTCCACTGATCCCTACTTCCAGGCATGGGGAGCCACTGTCTGTTTCACTGTCAGAAGCAGCTCCAACTACATCCCAACAACAGCAGAGCTCTACTCTTCTTGTAGATTGCAGGATAGACTGAGGTATAGTGAGAATCAGACTCAAATTCAGCGGCATTGTAAGACCAAACCACATTTTCACTGATCTAGAATACCTCTACAGCTTTTTCCCTCATGGCTGAGCCCATACTCTGCCAGCTGAGACACTTACCATAGAACCATTATGTTCTCCCTTCTCCTAAAGGATCTTCAGCATCTCCCAAAATACAAAATGCTGAAGGGCCATAAAAAGATGAAAACGTGAACATGGATAAAACCTTATGCATTAACTGAGACCGTTGACATAATTATTCAAGAGTAACTACTTGGCCCAAATACAAATGCTATTTTGTGGGTGTGTGCAATACGCATCTTTTGCTGGCATCGAATAGTTCTTACTGTGCTAACATGCTGAGAAACCTTCAAAGAGCTTTTCTGTATGCTGCAAATTGCTGGTATTTTAAGAATTACTTCTGAGCTAACAAAATAGCACATATATTTATTTGAATATTGTATGCACATGTGTATGCAGAGCACTCTATAGTAAGCCCATGGATACATTTTGAGTAGACTTCCTACACCCTATGAAATTGTTTGTAATTTCACCCAACTGCATTTCTGATTAAACAGTTCTGCAGGTCTGAAAATGGAACTTCAATAACACAAGCTAAGTTTAGAACTTGCATTAACTTGCATTATCTGTTCCACAATTCACACTGCAAAAAAATCATCTTCTGCTCATTAATTCTTCTAAGAAAGGTTCTGGGTGTTTGGTTTTTTTGTTGTTGTTGGGTTTTTTTTTGTCTAAATAGCAAATTAAAAGACAGAAACTCTTTGTTTCCTCACTCTTCCAATTTGTAATTCACCCAGTGTCTGCATTTTAGGCCCTTCAGAGGAAAGCCATTTGTACGGAGAACCATAATAAAATTTGGGACAACTGTAAAAATAAATGAGAACAAGATACTGGGCCATTAAGGTGCTGTTAAGCAGTTCCCACCATTACAGGAGATACTAAAATCCAATGGCCAATAATCAGTTGGACTGCGTGTGCTCAGATTCAGAATTGCTTCTTGTTATATCTTAATTGCAGCTATTTTTAAATTAGAAAAAAAGGAACAGCTGGCAGATAGTTTTAATTGGGCGTCCTTCCTGCGGCAGTTTAATTTCCTTTCTTGAAGCTCCGTGAAGAGCAAAAGCTCTTTCTTTTCATGATTGGATTAATCATTTATCAGATTAAATAACTCACTGCCACCGGACAAATGTCTGAGCTTTGCAAGTTACCTTCAGTCTCTGAAAATGTAAAAATCTAGGTTCTCCTTCAGGGAGAGAGAAAATACGTCACCAAACTACTGCTACAAACACCAGAAAGCAGGGCTTTATCTACTACACCATGCCAGCATTGCTAATCCTTGCATGGCTACAAACTGCAGGACAGCTCTATGCAGAAGCAAATTCTAAGCAAGTTCTAGGGCCTACCAGTGGAAACTGGTGTGCTACAAGCTTTGGCTGGCTGCTCATGAGGACAGCTCTTCCTGGACCAACTCAGTTGTACTTCACTAAATAAATAATCAGAAAAGTATAGAGACACTTATAATAACACATTTAGGAATACTAAGTCTTCAGGTAGCAATGAAGTACATTTTTCATATCTTTATTCAAATCACTTATTTGCCAAGAAAGCCTTAGTGGTTGTCTTGAACTTGTTTTCATCAGAGTAAATGTGTTTAACAGACAGGGACAGTTCCACTGTTACCAAGCTAAGAAAGACGTAAATGGATACATTTTCAACAGAAGTCACCTTTTCAACATCTTTTTACTAGGATGATGTGAACGGTCTGGGATGCTAACAATTACTAAAGAGGAATTTAACACATGAATAATGATTTTTATTCCATCATAAACCTCAGGAACCAAAGAACAAAGTGAATTCTGCTCATATTGGTCACAAATAAGAACCCGAATACTGTCAAGGCGCCAATAAAACCAAAGCATTAATTCTGCTGTTCCAGAGATGGAACCACTTTGTGTTGTAATTGAATACTACAGGACTGGATCTACATCAATTTTATAAAACACCAAATTCATTTCCTATTATAAGAAAAAAGCAAAGGTTCCTTTTTTCTTTTTTCTTTTCTTTTTTTTTTTTTTTGCTTCATGCTACAACTCCACCGTGACACACACATACGTACAGACACATCCTATATATATTCCTTTGGGTTGATGAACTCAGATGCTGTGTCAAGATTAAAGCATAAAAAAACTTCCTCTGTAAACCTGAAGAAATCATCTTCCATTACACAGACTAGCTTGCTAATAGATCTAGATTTGTGACTTGCAACCTTTCCACAGTTTTTATAAGAAAGAAAAACAAGGCAATTTCTACTCTAATGATTTTTTTTAATCTGTTGTCAGAAACATAGCTGACCAAGCAGATGATTCAAGGAAAAGATTAAGTCTCATTGTCTCATTAGAAACAGTTGAAAACAAATGAGATGATAGAATAAGAGGGTAAGAAAACACTCCTAAGGAAATGATCTTAAGAATATGCATCAATGGGAACTATTTATTCCTCTGCAAAATACTTCCTCAATGGCCTCCAAGCAGTAACTCAGGACAATAGGGTTCAAAGTAGCACATAACCAGGATGTGAGTCAGAGACTTGCTTCTACTCCTTGCTCTGCTATTAACCTACTGCGTGATCTTGGCAAGTCATGTTGCTCTCTAGACCTCTCATGCCTCGCCACTGAAACTATGACAGTGATATTTTTACCATGAGTATTTAGATAAAAAGTTAATCCTTTTCTTAAAGTTGAATGTCCTCTACTGACTTTGATTGAAGTCTCACCCAGATACTGTGCCAGCATTACTCTCTCCAATGAAGACAGTGTCATTTGGCCATTATACCAGTTGAGAGAATACTGTAAGTCCGTTGCATATAAATCCCCCAGAATGAGGAAATGGGAGAGGCAAAGTGGGACTATAGAGGTGATATGTTATGATTCAATCAATGGCTTCCTGAAACACCAATTCATAAATAATAAAGCCTGCTCCAAAAAGAAACCCCTGCTCCAGTGTGGATGATCTGATTTTTCAACTGAGGTAGAAAGCTTAAGACAAAAAATTGTAAATATCCTGTTATTTTCCTGAAAATTATTAAAGAATAGAACTAAACTTTTCAGGATAGATGGCTGAGAAATACGAAGATTCAGACTTGCTTGCTCATCAGTCAATCTTCAAGTAGTACCTATATAGCTCAGGCTAATGTGGTACACTAGTGGCCTAGAATACATACCATGAAGATCCATGTCTGCAGTTTATCTATGTAACAGCTAGAGAAACAGATCATCTTAGCCAAGCTCTGAAAGCAAGAATACCTTGAGATACAGACTGTAAACCAAAATGACCTCTTTCTAAGCAAGAAAGATCCCTAAAACTTTACTGCAATGTAATACTGGAAGTCTCTAGATGGGTTAAGGTTCTACATGCTAAGGACTGTCTGCAAAAGTAACTCAACAAATATACCATGATGGAAAAAGAAATGTAATCATTCACCCTCCAAATATGAAAACCTACTTCTAAAATAAGCCAACAAGTCTGTACATTTGTGCAATCCATTGGGCAGCCCTGGAGTCAGACCTGGCAAGCAGCTTGCTTCCACCCACCATGTCTGATGAGGAAACCTAGCCTAAGCAGCTGAGTGCCTGGTTACTACTGAGATTTAGCATGTGCAAATGAGCTGAAAATACTCCTGTCTCTATGATAGGAAAGAAGATTCTTCCTCACCCCTCTGCTGCAGAAACCTGGATCTTCTTCCAAGCTGCAGCGGATGAGCCAGTGGCATCCGTCCAGCTCTGTGTCAAGACAGCACCAAGCTACTTCAGTAGCAAATGCACTGATGGAAAGAAGAGAAGGAATTATCTCCTGCTTCAGGGCAGTAATAGAAACTGTCCCTCCTGAAAAATGGTGATGTGGAGCTTGTCATGTTGTTCTCAAGCCACAGTTACTCATGTTTTAACATACTGGACATATTATATAACAGCAGCACATGCATACAATACAGAGCACAAGAAAGACAAATACATTGTTCAAACTAGTAATTTGATTAAAACCTATGCAAGCTGGTGCTATCTTTCTCTACCTTTCCTTTTTCTCCCCCTTCATTACACTATTGTGGGGTGAAAAACACCAGCAAGATAATGTTTCCTCAGTATCTTCCTCTTAATCAAATGTATTCTCCCAGGTCTATTCTAAGATCATTGAAATGTTTGACATATACAGACTTCCCCTCCTCCCAAATGTGTGTTATTTCCTTTAAAAAATGTTGTTTATGTATTCTTTATTTTAAAATAAAGGAACATAACAGACATGCTTCAATATTTTTTGGAGTATGAGGGACATTCTACTCTAAACTCTCTTCAACAGAAACCAGAATAAGCATTTCTATGTTAGCTCTTAGTTGTCAGAACTGGAGCTTTCAAAGGACATAGAACAAAGCTGCTTTGATTGACTGTCAATTGGAGGAACCAAAAACAAAAAGAAGAAAAAAAGGATTCTGTGATAAAGTAAATGTATTCCCAGGATTTTCCAAGACAGAAGATGGACACTTACTTGATACAAGTGGTATCAGCATGAAGTATCATTACATACTGGGATGCCACATCTAGCAAATAACAGAGGAAAGAAAATAGGTCTTTGAATGGTAATACGCAAAGCAGTATGGAGGGAAGAGAACTGCTAGTGAGAAGAGACATTTAATGTGATGTCTGTGATAGCAGTCGAACTCGATGACAAAAGTATCCTCTCAGGCTTGTTCTTGAAAGATGTACGACTGGGCCAGCTAAGCTCAAACTCAAACCAACCATGGAGATATTTTGACATTTCCAAGCAAGCAAACAAAAACCAAAATTCTCTAAAGACAGAAAAAGGAAAACTGTCATAACCAGATGAATGTCACTGCTCCCTGTCCTGTTAACATGTCATGTTAACGTAGAACCATAGAATGTCCTGAGTTGGAAGGGATCCACGAGGATCATCGAGTCCTCTGCACAGGATCGTACAAATTCAGACCATATGTCTGAGAGCACTGTTCAAATACTCCTTGGACTTTAGCAGCTTGGGGCTGTGACCACTACTCCGAGCAGCCTGTTTCAGGGGCTGAACTCCCTCTGCTGAGGAACCTCTTCCTAACCCCCAACTTGACTCTCCCCCCACAGCCCCATGCCATTCCCTCAGGCCCAGTTGCTGTCACAGAGAGCAGAGCTCAGCACTGCCCCTTCATGAGGTGCTGCATCCGCCATCAGGCCTCCCCTCAGCTCCTCTGCTCCGGGCTGAACAAACCCAGGGACCTCTGCCCTGAGTTCAGAAAGGCTACCCTTCAGCAACTGCATAAGATGCAAAAAGGTTCCATAGCAAATAGCAGTTCAAGTGCCAAAAATACAACGCAGCACAGGTTTGCCAGCTTGGGCTCTGAAAGCAGTCAAGCTGCTATGTGCTCAGACAAGAAAACCTTCTTTAGCTGAGCTACTGACACTGGGTATTGCAGCACACTGACATAGCTCTGCAGATTTTGGAGTGAGCTGTGCTACAATAAACTGTGGTACCCTTTTGCCACATCATCACAAAGACCATGGATGTTATCCTCGATGTCTGTGAACCTCCAAAGCTGCTGTAGTTCCTAATTAGTCTCCAAAGTATTATGTTAAGCCACGGTACTTCTGAAGTGTTTTCAATGGATAATAATCACCAGCACAGCAACACAAGAAATGTTCCACAGTTCTGACGTGTCATATAATCACAAAACAGAATGGCTGAGGTGCCACTGACCTCTGGTTGTTATCTGGTCCCTGCTCAAGCAGGATTACCTACAGCCACATGTGCAGGACCAGGAGGCTTCTGAACACCTCCAAGGAGGGAGACTTCACAACTGTCCTTGGAACATGTGCCAGTTATCCATCTGTTGTCCAGTTTAAATAAAAAAAAAGTGTCTGCAAATGTTCAGATAAAACTATGTTTATTTGTCCCCATACCTATAGTTAAGTCACTGAGCAGCTATGAAAAGAGCCTGGCTCTGTTTGCCCTGCACTGTTCCTTCACCTACTTATAGAAGTTGATGAGAGCCCCCTCCAAGCCTTCTCCAGGCTGAAGAGTCCCAGCTCTAGATTCCTCAGACAGATGCTCCAGCTCCTTCATCCTTGTACCCCTTTGCTGCATGCCTATCTTGTACTGCAGAGACAACAATCAGACTCCAGATGCAGCCTCATCTGTGCTGAACAGAGGGAAATCTCTCTAAACATGCCAGTAACCCTTTTCTCAGTGAAGCCAAGTTATCCTTAGTCTTCACTGCAGCAAGGGTACAGCGCTGGCTCACACTGTCAGTGGATCGATCGCCAATCATGCCTTTAATGTATTGTCCAGTAGAAAAATGTCTGGAAATCTAGACACTGAATATAATCTTAACAGAACACTTGAACAGATGCTCTGGGATTTATGGGTATGAATAAATACAAAGTAAGGACAATCAAGTTTTGTTAAAAAATAAAAAATGTAGCAAAATTAGAAACCATGGAAGGAATTCAGAATGGCAGTTATTGGGTGTGAGCATAACAAAAGTATGGCAAGCAACTGCCATAATAAGAAGCAGTGAGACACTTTAAATACATAAAAAACAGAAGCAAATAATATAAAACATCTAAGCAAAACCACAACTTTGTGAAATCATATGTAGAAAAAAAAACAGAAAATTAGACAGGTAGAGAGGCAAAAAACTGACAATTCTCTAAATACATCAGGATCAAGAGGAAGAACATTATTTCAGGTACTTAACAGGTAAATTTCTCAAGGCAGAGTAGAGTCTACAAAAGTATTCAAAATCCAATTTAAAAAAAAAAAAAAAAAGCAGTTGCAATCAAGAACTTAAGTTAGATTTAACAATAGAGAATTTCAGGTCAAGATACAGAAAGAAAAGGTCAAGATGTATTTAGTGAAGTTATTTTTACTCAAGTCAACAGGACAATTATATCTACCTACAATTCCATAGAAAGAAGCTGGAAAAATTGTTAATCAGCAAGTGTTACCTCTGGGGGACAAAAACAGTGTCTAATCTGTAAGAGTGTGAAGAAAAAGACATACAGACAAGACTACTTGATTGTCTGGAATCGCACTAAATAAATTCTTAAACAATCAGCTGTCTACCACCTTTTCTCCTCATCTTATCTTGAATCCCAAATTATCGCACAGACGTGTTGAGAACAAGTTTAAGTCCAATCAACTTAGTTTCCTACTTGACCTCATGTGTTAGAAGGAAGGGCAGGGGAAAAAAATAGGAGAAATATTACAAGAGGTGATGTAAAGCATTGTGTTTTCTTAAGCCTGTTTGTACTATTCCTTCAAATGACTCAGATTCATCAACAGGTTGAGAGCACATATCTAAAAGAGTATCTATGAATCATCCAACACAAAGCAAAGAGTGTTTTAAGTAAGATCTCTGGGGAGAAGTCGTTCCTTGGCATGGGCACATTCAGTATCTCCAGCAGTTACCCTAATAGTATCACAGGGGGTTGGTTTTGACTGATGGAGTAGCACAGTGGTTCAGAGAAGACAATTAGAAATAAAAATGAGCTTGATCAATTTATGAAATAGTCCCATATAAATAATACAAAATGAAGCCAAGCAAAAATACTACAGTGAGAATGCTACAATGCTACAGTGAGAAAACCAGAAGCAGAACATGAATGCTGGAATAATTGGCTAAAGCGTGCAAAACAAATCTTTAACACACATCCAAAACAAGCCTTGTGTGTAAGCAGAAGCCAGACAATAATAGATCAGGAACAGTATTTTCTATGATACTTTTTAATGAAAGGAATTACCTTCTGATAAAAAAAAAATCTCACTTTCACCATTATTTTGGTAAGGCTTCACTAAAATCTAACAAGCTTTGACTCATAAAGAATATGTAAGTATTGAATATAGCTTTATCTTTAAAATATTTAAAGACACTCATTCAAGAGACAAACAAATCTCAGTGGCTGTTTTCATCTTTATGTTCTCAATGTTCTTGCACCATCAAGACTTTGCATTACTGAAATGAGAAAGTTTTACAATATATTAGGGACATAAATAATTCCAGTGCATTAATTATTAAATATGTCTCTGCTGCAACCCTCACCAATATTCATGAATATTACAAAGAGTTTTTCACCAATACTCTTCATGGAGGAAAGGAAAAAAGAGCTTAAGAGTTTTCACTACAGTAAATAAGAGAAGTCCTGTTTTTATTTTCTTGTTTTATGTAAATATCTACTGCACTGCCCTGTAGAACAAGTTGTAGTGCCTGTTAAAGTGAAACATTCACTTTGCAACGATTACAAAAATATGAAGTTTTGCAAGCTTCTCATTAAATCAAACCAGTTTGCTTAAACTAAGTTCCGTAGACTTTTGTCTTAAACAGTAATGGTTGAATTATAGCATTTTTAACTGCAAAGGCAGTCTTTGAACATTAATGCTGACATTAAAAGATTGTCAATTATGTAGGAAGGTATCACCTATTTCACTTCAATTTCATAAAATGCATATCAGTATTTCCTATCAGCTGGTATACAGGCTTATGTCATTGTACTTATCTTTGGACAAATCCTGTATTACACCAGATAAAGCAGTCTTGTCTATTAACAGAACACATAACTGAGATAAATCAGCATATATGATTAAACACCCAAATGATGAGTTTGATGTACATTCAACAACTAAATCATAATCACAAGAGGAAGTGTGTTGACATCCACTTCTTAGTGTGCAACACTATTTCCAGGTGCTAACAATGCTACTTTAGTTAAACTGTAAGAATTCTGAAACAAGCCAAAAGAGCCAAGTTTCCCAACCAACCATTCCTCACAGGGAACTCAATCTAAAATCTGGTAAAATTCAACAGAAATTTATGAACAATTTCAGTGGAAGCTGGCAGGAAACAAGCTGGTGTTCCACAAATACACAGAGGTGGTGAAAGCTACCTTTGAAATTTCCTTATTCCACGTGGAAACAAATTTAGGACTTGAAGTCAAGAGGAAAAAAAAAGAAAAAAAGAATTTGACTTATAGCTTACAATTTAACTTGTAAAAGACAAATTGTCACTCTTGCCTCAATGTGAATGAAGTACTGTGCCTCAACTTCAGGTGTTTTCTTCCCTTCTGATTTCAGTGTAGCTAATCCTGACACAGTGAAAAGTCAATTAAGCACTCTAATAACATTAGCTAAAGCCACTGCATAAGAAATTGCTCACAATTTATTTAAAGTATTTGTATGGCAATTACTCACAAAATGCTGCACTTCGTTGGGATTTCCTGTTCATCTTGATCTGATTACAAGAAGTGTTTTGTAATCAGAGCAATTTGAAAGTATTTCACAGAAGTAACGATGTGCACACATTAAATCTAATTTGGGAACCTGAAAAATCTACATTTTTTAATGGTCTTGTGGACTGGAAATCTTGTATATACAGCAGCCATTTTGAAAAAAGCAAGGCTCCTACCATGCTCCTCCCATGGAATATATGCAGTGCTGTTTTGTTGAAAAAATAGTTTACGTTGCACTAATTCTGATCTCCCATTAATAGCAGTAATTCATTTCTTTAGTCTTTCAGTATTTATCTACTCCAAAGAATGTTGGAGTGTGGATAAATTGAAAACAACTCCCCCCAGCCTCTCCCTTCATCCCCAAAGAACTATTTGTACTTGGAAGTGAATGGAAAGGCACAACACTGGAAATTCACTTCTGTGATACTCAGGTCAAGCCTGACAATACAAGATGAGATACCAAAGAGACTGGAAGCTCATGTGACTTGTGCTAAATGTCACACAGCAGTAAGAGCATGCTTTGCAGAGATGCTCTGCACTCCAGGTCGTCACAGTGTGACTCCAAAGGATACCAAGGCAGAATTACTAACATAAAAATCGCAGAAATTAGTATCCACAGGAATACAGATCCTAGTGCTTTCTATAACTGGCCAGACTAAATCCTGGAGAGGAGCATGACAGATGCAGCATGTGCCTCTGCACGCAGAGAGCCATTAAGTGGACTATGTGGACCCAGATGGGAAAGGTTAGCTAAATCAGCAGTAAATGTGCTTTAGTCCTGAAGAACTGCTTGATGAGAAAGACTTGTATATCTGTTTCCCTTCAAGAAACAGAGATCATATACAATTATTTTTCTCAATTACGAGACATGTGAACAACATAACTGAGTGAGTGTGGGAAGGAAAGTGGTAAAAGAACAGCTTTTGGTTTCATTAAGCTATGTCTCAAAACAATTGCTCAATTTAGCAGCCTAGTGTGTCCTGAGGATCAAGATGCATCACACAGCACAAAACATACATGCACCTTCGTTGTGTTATTCTTCAATAGCCTCCACATCAGTCTTTTACAAACAGGTCAGCATTCTCTCCTATTCTATAGGTCAGTATTCTCTCCTATACTCAGAAATACCTTCTCTCTTACATTACATTCACACTCATCTGATCTCTTCCAAATATCCTCTGAAGACACATGCACAAACAGCTGTTGATGTATGGAGCATGATAGATACTCCTTCAGCGTGCCTTCCTGCTTAGTTTAACCTGAGGGAAGCCCAGCACCCAGAATCACAGACCTGAATGCTCACAGTTTTGGCCAGAGACTGCCCAGTTTTGTGGGCTAACTGGTCCAGGCATTGACTGCATTAATAGTTTTATTTCCCTTCCCCTGCTTCAATTTGACAGTTGTCTCCTGTCCTCTTTCTGTGTACCTCCACAAATGGCCTGCCTCAGGCGTGTGAAAACTGTCCCCTTTCCAAGGCTGCTGGACAATGCAAGCCAAAACTGCATTCTGATGAACACCAATATTGATATAACTGACAATTATGGCCCAATTACGGGTTTGAATTTACATCTGGATAGATACTGCATTGGAAAAGCAAAGTGTTAGTTCTATACCAGAATATTAAGCTAGTTTAAAACCCTGAAAGGACATCCAGCTGAGCTTAGATGAGTATTCTTCTGACAGGATATAGTCCATTTTAAACTAAGCTGATACATTCACATAGGGAGTTTTAAACAGGATTAAATATTGCAAGTTTTCTACATAACTTGAAGAATACTCTAGCAAAAAGATGCTGCACTGGGCTAAAGAACACTTTTGCTGTGATCCAAAAATGAAATATCCTTCATGTTATAAAAGTGCCTTTTCTGTTCTACTGGGTCATTTTTGCACTAGTTTCTCCTGCAGATGAACATACCTTCTTTTAATGAAGTAGAGCTTGTTCTGAACTTTGTGGGAGTTGAACAAATTCACAGACAGATTTATGTTAAACACTTCTTCCCCAGCATTACTTCCAGCAGAGGCAACTCTGCGTGAGCTATTGACAGACAAGGTTTCAGGCTCTTGCTGACATTTCAGCTCATGTTTAATTCCTTCTTTAACAGGCCTCAACAGCACAGTGGTTAAAATATCATGTTCTAGAATTAGAGAATATTCTGAGCTGGAAGGGACCCACAAGGACCATGGTGTCCACCTCCTGCCTCCACGCAGGACTGCGCAATGACCGTATTTCTGAGAGTTGTCCAAACACTGCCTGAAGTCTGGCAGCCTGGGGCCATGCCCTGGGGAGCCTGTTCCAGAACCTGAACACGCTCTGGTGAAGAACCTTTTTCTAACCCTCACCTTGACCCTCCCCTGACGCAGCCCCATGCCGTTCCCTGAGGTCCTGTCGCTGTCACAGAGAGCAGAGCTCAGCACTCCTTGTGAGGAGCTGCAACTGCCATGATGCCTCCTCTCTGCTCTGTGCTGAACACACCAAGGGACCTCAGCTGCTTCTCATACACATTGCCCTCCAGGTCCTTCATTATCTTCATAGCCCTTTGTAGCTTTCTTGTATAGTCATGCTAACATTTCCATATGCATCACTGCTTCCCAGCAACAACAGGACTCAGAGCCTCGCAAACCCCTTACTGCATTGCCAAGGGAGAAGACTGCAAGCACTGCCAAAGCAGCCCCGGTTTCTGGAAGAACTGCTGGCCCTCAGACTCAAAGCACCGCCAGCTCAGGAACAACCACAGAGTGCCATGAGGCCTTCTCCTGCGCTTGCTATAACATAGCAGTCAATAGAAAGGAACGTATGAATTTAGGTGAGACTTGTTCCACTGAGTCTCCAAGAAGCAACTGTCATCTTCTTCACATAGTCTGCATTCAAGCATGGGAGAAAAGAATAGGAAACATCAATTGATTTACAGGAGGTGAAAAATCTAAGATGGATAGGTGCCACAAATTAGAAGCTGAAGTATAACAGTAAAAGCCTCATGCTTAAAAGTCCACAGACCGTATGCCCTCATTTCACTGAGTTCATTCCTTTGCTTCACATACTATTTCAAAATAGGCCTTTCTATAATTAAATTTAGCAGAATTTGAGCAATGCAGCTTCCAGAAACTATTTACTTTGTGTTTTATAGGGTTTAGCTGGAAAAAAAAAAAAGACAAAAAGTTTTCCTTGTTTTTAGATGAATGCTGGAGATCCAACACAGGCCCAGGAAGTCCTGTTATTTTCTTATTTCCAAGGGACTACTCTAAAATGAGACAAGAAACAAAAGCCTGATACCTTTGCACCACTTTCCACTGCCCATTTGCACCACTTAACTACTTCTGATTCCTGGAAAGTTTCCAGTGCTCACTGTCACCTCTCTGATCTAAAACATTTCATATGATATCATTTATTACTATGCAGACTAAATGCATAGTGCTGCAATTTCTTGTTTTTCCAGTTTAAAGGAAATTGCTTTATATCTTAGGTTGACTTATTTTTTTTCTTAAAGTCCTCCCACAGTTCAATTTACAAAATGAACCATAGAAATACTTACACAATTAGATTACACAGGACTGTATTAGATTGAATTCAGTATTTGCCACTAATTTCTATGGCACGTTCTATAATGGTATCTAAGAACCAGAAAGCCTTTTTTTCCCCCTTTTTTGCTCAGTTATGCTATGCTTTCTCCTTATTAAATAAAATACATGTGCACGTTTGAATTAGCAACACTTTGGGAAATGCATCTCATTCAGTTTGTTTTATTACCACAAACGTAAGGCACAAAGCAGGTGCAGGTTATCACAGAATCTGATCATGGTCTATTTGCTTCTGGTCAGATGATGCAGCAGTACCATGTACACGGGAAGGTCTCTCTACTCCTTCTAAACTTGGCTTGTATGCTCTACTAAATCCAACTCCTGTAAAGTAACAACAGGGCAGAGCATCTACAGCTACACCAAACTTCTACCCAAGTATTCAGGTCTCAGCACACAAGAACAGGGATACAGTAATCAGTAAGCTGCTCAGGTTACAACTCTTACTGCTGTTTTATCTGTAGAATATCAAGTAGGTATGCTATTTTAAGTTTATTTGCTCAAAGCTGTTTTGCAGTTTACGGCAGTACTTCTTGAGCTACAGAGCAAATGCTTTGCTCTTGTGTACCAAGCCTCTTTCCTCAGGCAATGCTGATTGTGAGAACCCTGCAAAGAAGACTGTTGTAACGGTGCTGTATTAATCTAAAAGCATTTGTAACTGAATGCTGAAAAACAGGCTTGTAAATCTGCATGCTCAGAATCTGCACATGTGAGGTTACACATGAGTTGAAAGAAGAGTTGTGGTAGGATTTTGAAGCACAGAAATGTTATCTACTTGTTTAAAAAATAAAATAAAATTTTTAAGCCACTGTCATTGAGTAAAACAAGGCTTCAGAAGTGAAAATCCAGAGCAGTCAGCTTTTATGTACTGCTAACACAACCCTGACCACATTAAAAGCCTTGTTCTACAACTAAACTAATGCCTCTCTATCCCTTCCCACTTAGGTGGACAGCCTACTAAGAGAAATTTGCAGCCACTGCAAATTAAATGTAGTACTTCTGGTCATATCTACTGGCAAAAAAAGAATTTAGAAAAAAAAATGAAGAAAAAAAAGAGGAAAGAAACAAAAAAGCCCAACAAAATAGAGCATAAAAATGTGCTCCCAAAGAAGGGAAAAATAGACTTTTGTGTTTTTACAATGTAATGTGATGTTTATTAAGGTTCTCTTGGGCAGGCTGATGAAACCTAATCATTAGTCATTCAGAAAAACACTAGAACCAAAACATAAGAAAATCTTCCCAGAAGCAAAGCATGTTGATTTCTACTTTTTCTCTATTAGGGAACAAAAACAAGGACAAAAAAGACTAATGGATTGGCAAAGTGTAACGTAGCTCCCAGGTACCAATTGTACTGAACCTGCCTACCTGATGACCACAGGCAACTGAGCTAGAAGAAACTATACAAAGAAGCACAGTAAGAAGCACAATACAGAAATTAGTACTTTTCAGCCCATCGGGAACTTTATTGCTGCAGTGTGAAGTCACAGAGCTAAATGATACTCCATCTTCTTATTTTTGACTGGAAAATGAGGAGGCCAGCACATCTTACCTGTGTAGGAGCAAGGAGACGAGCTCAAAGCAAGCTAAGAGAATTGTTTCCTCACACTTTGTGTAAAGCACCAGAGAGGACACATACTTTTTCAGGCACAAAGTATGTTCCATGCTCAATGTGACAATTCCTCCACTAGTCTTCATTTGGCTGCACTCTAGCCAGGCCTGCAATGGATGCCCTCAAGCAAAAGAAAGATAAGCACCATCACTTTGGCTCTTCTTTCCAGAAGGTACAGAGAAACTACATCTCTTCTTGCTCTATAGACTACGTAAGAATGTTCCTGAGGCTTGATCTTGAGCTCAAGACAAACTTGTTCCTTGCTATGCATCACCTCAGGAATTAGCAGGGAAATAAACTCAAGGGTAAAATCACTTCCCATTGTCCTACACACAGAAATTGTGGTAAATTTGCAATATAATCTTGGAAAACTAGGTAGACATACTGAAGTCTTAAAATAAGTACTGTGTTTCAGTAAAAAAAAATGATTCTATGAATTCTGCATGAAGTGATTTCAACTGAGATCACCAATCACGGTACTTGAGTTCAATCAGGCCTCTATGCAACAACAGCTACTGCTCCCGAAAGGGCTATTGTGCAGCTGACAATCATGCATCTACAACAACAGCAAAGATAACACCACTGCTATCAAGAAACTGACAGTTCCTCAGATTGTTTAAGAATGGATTTTGTAAGGATGCGTACAGCTTTTCTAATATTAGTGAAAGAATGATGTAACATTTAAATAAGGATTTAAGTATCGTCACCCATGCATCACAGAATCATAGGGGATGGAAGGGACCTCTGAGGGTCATCAAGACCAAACTTGGAACCAACGTGCTGAAATCCTGACCTAAAAGATCTACAGTGAATTGAGATGCCACTGTAATCAACTTAATGTTCAAATTAAAAGCTATTCAAATTTTCATTTCGTACATTTGCCTGAAGTGAAATCATTAATTTCTACAAAATACTTAAAAACTGTAATGCTAATAAGAATCTCTTAAAGCTTCATCTGAAACATTTCCTTTCTCATCCTTTCCAGTTAATAAAACATAGGAGGTTATCCTACACTTCCAAATGTTCCTGAAGGCAAAGGAAACTAATATGGAAGAACATTAGCCATACCAGAACAAAAGATCATCAGGAGAGTGATTTTCAAGAGCGGCCAGAGATGGAAGTCATTTTAGGCAGTGGCTCACAGAGCCCTTGAGCACATTGAAGAAAACCCATCAGCCAAGTCATCTGCTTCTTGATTTGAAGGAAAGACAGATAATTACTAGTGCCTTTCTTTGTACATGATTCTGGGAGGAACATCTCTTTCCTTCACATCTGTTCCAGCTTATGTTACCTTTCTTAATTTTTTAACTGAGGAAAGGTCAGAGAAGAAGTTCTGCAGCTCTCCTTAGGACAGTCTTTCTCTGCCAGCTTTAGTCTTTAGCAAGCAACTGGACACACAAAGTAGAAAGCTTCAGCAGCCACAGTAAGTGAACACATTCCAACAGTTAGTCAGCAGCCCCGGGCTTAAAACTTTCAGTTATGGGAATGGGAACTGAAAACCAAGTCTTCATCTCACTGGGTGAATCCAGTGAGATTGTTCCTCTTACAATTGCAGCAGATGAGAAACACTGCAAATCAGACATCAGAGAAAACTAATTATGAGACCCCAACCTCTTACTCAGCACCTCCTCCTGTCTTGCTTACGTTGCCTTCAGATCAGTTTTTGGCTTCTTTCCTTGGTCCCTCAGCTATACAAGGGGTCCAAGCATCAAGATTAAGGTACTGGGACTCCCGTTCAAAGCAAGCTCTGTAAAAAGTCCCTTTGTAAAAGCACCAACAAAGACTCTAATATCTATGCAGTACTAAGTTAAATATTAATAACATGTATTTTTATTCTTGTACTTCTATAAGCTTTTAGGATACAAGGGCTGCTCTGAAAGTAATGCCTCCTATTTTACTGTGATAGCCCATGATATCAGAGGTGGATGCTGGTGGGATGGCAGTAGGGGTTGAGTCTTCCCATTAATATCCCATTACATTTTGTTGCTGTGCAACAGATGGCAGTAGAGGGGCAGTCTGACAAAATGGTGCCTGACATGGAAGTGTGGATGAAGCAGAGTTGTGTCACTGAATTCAACCATGTGGAAAAATGGAACGCACCGACATTCATCAACACTTGCTCAGTATTTCTGGAGATCAAACAGTGAATGTGAGCACAGTGATGCAGAGGGTCATGAGTTTCAGCAGTGGTGACAGGGGTGTGAAAGACAAGCCATGTTCCAGGTGGCCATGCAGATTTTTACAAGAATGGCATGCAGGCTCTTGTTCGTTGACGGTGAAAATGTTCATGATGGAGACTATGTTGAAAAACAGTGCTTTGTAGCTGAGAATTTGTTTTATCATGTAGTGTTACTGTTCTTTTTGTATCTGTTGTAGTTTCCATGGAAAAAGATAGGAGGCATTACTTTCAGAGTAACTGTGTTGAGACCTCTGAAACTCCACTTTTTGTACTAAAGGTCCCAGTGTTGTTACTCATCAGCATGTTGTAGCTCTTGGCAAACCTCAAATAAGTGTTGTTTTAATCTGAATTAAAAACACCTACAAGTTTATCACTGGACTTGAAATTTGTGATCTACTTCAGCAGTTGAGCCAGTTGTCTCTCCTCCTCCATGCTCCAAAACAGTAGCAAGATATTTAAGATTACTGCTGGTGCAGGAGGATATGCTTACATTAGTAATACAGTTATTGAAAAATTAGTTCTCAGTATGTTGAAAGACACTTGGAAAAACATCATCTAATCCTGTAACCAAGCAATTTGTCAAAGAGGTCATTCTAAATACATTTTAAAGTTTCTCAACAAACAACATTTTCAAAACAACTTCACAGCATTCAGCACAGTTTCTTTCACTTGTTTTATGAGGAGCTTGTACCTATAGCATTTAGTCCCTCCATTCTTGCAAAATACATGCAGGTTAATGACACCAGGAATACACAGCCCCTCCTGGGTTGGACCCTCAGTATCAGCTCCTGGAAGCACAGCCTGGTAACACAGCCATCTTACACTCTTTTTCCTTACAGAAAGTCAGCTTAGAGGTAAGAAAAAAAAAAAAGTCATTTAAAGACAAGGAAAAAGCCTGAACAACTTGACACAGTAATGGGAATAAATGAAGACAGCTTGCCTGCAAGAGAAAGAGTCTGTCAAAAGACTGCATTTAAGCCTTACAGCAGTTGTGCAGTACTGCTGAAGGCTCAGTATGCCACCGTGTCTCTATAGAAGCTGTCAAGTGCCAGAGCAGGAACTACATAGCTTGTAGCTCTCTCTTTCTTTCGCCCTCCCTGAATAACAGGGGGAAGAGGCCAAATTAGGAATCAGGCCTCAGAGGTGCATCTTAAAGACAAATGAAACTAAGCCAGTGGGCATTCAGTCACATCTCCATCCCTCAGTGGCTGGCTGCATTAGCAATAATGCCCTACACCTCTTGAGGATTGCTTCCTATGCAGATAAGTTAAAAGAAAGGCTTTTGTCTTGTTTTGTGTTTTTTTTTTTTTCCCTGTGCTTCTGCAACCTGAGTGACTTGTTATTTGGCCTTTCTCTTGGCTTGAGCAGCTCCATCCTCTTCACCTCTGCTTCCAACACCTACACCTTCTGCGTAGTGTTACACAAAACAAAGAAAATGAGATGGTCTCGCTGTATGAAAAAAAGACAGGGAACAATATTCACTATTTTAAAGCTATTGTATCTTTAAGAACATTTGAAAAGAAAGTTAATTTAGGGGAAGACTGTTTTTCACTTTCACTTCAAAGCATTCATAAAATTCAAGTACCTACTCAGAAAAAGGAAAAAAAAAAAGCAATTGGTTCAGATTGTGAGACTTCAAATGAAGTTTTCGATATGTTTAACTATAAATGGCATAAGTTAAAAGTCTTCATAAGTCAAGTTTCATCCTCAGAGATGTACCCTATCAATTTTACATGTAATTAAGCAGCATTTTTTCATATGCCAGAGAGAAATTAAAACTTAGCACAAAATTACAACACTCCAGAGGAAAAAAAAAAACTGACAGCAGTGAAAAGCTGTGTGTTACATCATCTTTAAATCTAGACAATTATGTATTTGTTTCCCTGGCATTTTTCACGTCATTCATAAGATGTTTTGAGGTAGGGGTTAGCCTCTTCTCCCACATAACAGGATTAGAGGCAAGGGCCTCAAGTTGTGCCAGGGGAGTTTCAGGTTCAGTGTTATGAAAAATTTCTTCTCTAAAGAATGGTTGTGTGCTGGAAGAGGCTGCCCAGAGAGGTGGTTGCATCATCAACCCTGGAGATGTTCAAGAAATGTTCAGATGTTCTACTAAAGGACAAGGTTTATTGGGAAACATTGGTGGTAGGTGGATGGTTGGACTAGATAATCTTGAAGGTCTGTTCTAACCTTGATGATTCTATGATTCTGTGTCAGGCATGTAGGGAATCCTTCAGTCTCCTGGGAGATTCAGACTAGCACTTCTCCTTCTAATGATTGCTTACCTATCAACAATTATTACCTACTAGATGTAAACGATTCCCTTCACACATGCAGCAGGCCTGGATAGCCCCAGCAGAGATATACTGGTGTCTAAATGTGATTTGTTTGGTTTTAAAAAGAAACTTCTACCTCCTGCTGCAAGGAGAGCAGTTGGGGCACTTCTTGAGGCCTTCAAACAAGGCACTACAAATATTTGCCACAGTATTCAAAGAAGACAGCCCAACTAACAGACAACGGGTGCTCGGAAATTCTTCTCCTATGCAACACACATGTAAGAATGTCACAACCAACAATATTTGTGAAGTGATCGTGGGGACAGGTAGAGAGACTCTGAGTGAGAGTTCCTCTTTGTAATCAGGCTCCAAAAAGTAAGCCCATCTTCTTTGGGCAATTACTGTGTACCAAAAAGCAGTGTCTCTATCTATCAGTAGAAACAATAGCTATGCTAGGAGATATCCTGCTAGAGGGCAGTACATACACATACTCCTAAAAGCCAGCTAGAAAATGCCATGGAAAAGGTAAAACCTGTTTATTAAAAATCACCTGAGCTTTATTTAGTTTTTAATCACCTTTGCTAGAGATTGCACCAGGAATATAAACTGTTTCTTCACCATGTGCCATATGTTGCTGGTCTGCACTAAGATGAAAATGTGGTGGATATGGCGTAAGAATCCAAGATGAGCACTGAAAGGAGGATTACAGAAATCAGTTCTCAGAATGTGACATTATGAAGAGCAAGCAATTTTTGTCTCAGGTAGCAAAAATGTGAACTCTTACGGGGAAGGGAACAGAAGACAAGAATAAACTCAGCATAAAATAAATCAAAGATGTATTGCCAGAAATTATCAAGCTTCTTTTTCATTACGAGTCTTCCTAATTTGCTTACATTTCTCAAGTAGCTTGAGCAAAGAGTTTTCATTGTAACAGCTGTCCGAGAGCTGCTTCACTATGTGATTTGGTTTTGCTTCTTTTTTCAAACATTCCCTAGTTGAAACTTTTTCTAAAATCTCAGGAAAATCTTACTGGTATTATAAATTGTTACTACATTGAAAAGACTCCTGAAGAATCACCAGTGAGACAGAGTTCTGCAGACATTCTTGCAGAAAAAATTGTCACTTCTATCACTGCTCATGAAAAATGAATGAAAGTGTTCATGAATACCATCAAAGTGTTCTGATTTCTGTCTTCAAGATGATTTTGTACTTGTTCAGTTCTAGATTTAACCTTTTCTTCTTGAAATCTTCTCTGATTGATAGGGGTCCACACAGTTCAACTGCAATATATTTTTTTTCTCAACAAAATTGAGTAAGTATAGAGCCAACTCTGCTGGGAAACAAATATTATATTTCCAGAAACTCTGGGCTATTTTAGCCAATAATCGATCTTTGTCATTTTATGTAATAACATTATTCACTTATTTACTTCAAGTAAGTACAATTATTGCTGTAGCCTGGTGGTGGGGTTTTTCTGTTCTCTGTTGTTTCTTTTTTAGAATGGTTACAGAATTGACATTATGAAGCTTTAAAATACCAAGAAATAAGGATTCTGAAATAATTTTTATCTCCATTTTTTTATGCAATAAGCATGAATAATTAGAACAAGACAAACAGTTGCCACTTCAAGATTAAGTACAGATTATGAAGAGAAAAATGTAAAGGACATGAGAGCCCATATGATGATCTTGATCCTTCAGGTGAAGGGTTAAAGTCTGGACAGGAGTGGATACACGTTCTGAGTTAACAGCCCACCTGGCATCTGGTGTTGCAAGTACTGCTTTGGGTTTTATCACCAAGGATCCCTCTTTCAGGAACAGGAGCACAGAGAACCACTTGAGTAAGCAGGATAAAAGCACCTTTGCCAAAAGACTTGCCAACTTGGTGCAGAGGATTTTAAACCAGGCACATTTGGGGACAGCAAAAAAAGCTCATGATTAAATGGGAGAATGGAGACAGGGGAGAGTCAAGTTACTGAGAGTTCTGAAAAAGAATAAAGCAGGTTTAGAGAAGACTCTCTTGTGTTCCACACAGGCGTACAGCCTGGGATTCAAATAGGAGCTACCAGAGCCCCATGTGTAGGTACACAATGACAATTTGTTGGAAGTACCTGTAACACAGTGGGATCGTCCACAGAGACAAAGCTGGATGGATGGATGGGTGGATGGGTGGATGGATGGATGGATGGATGGATGGATGGATGGATGGATGGATGGATGGATGGATGGATGGATGGATGGATGGATGGATGGATGGATGGATGGATGGGTGGATGGATGGGTGGATGGGTGGGTGGATGGATGGATGGGTGGATGGATGGATGGATGGATGGATGGGTGGGTGGATGGATGGATGGGTGGATGGATGGATGGATGGATGGATGGATGGATGGATGGATGGATGGATGGGTGGATGGGTGGGTGGATGGATGGATGGATGGATGGATGGATGGATGGATGGATGGATGGATGGGTGGGTGGATGGATGGATGGATGGATGGGTGGATGGATGGATGGGTGGGTGGATGGATGGATGGGTGGATGGATGGATGGATGGATGGATGGATGGATGGATGGATGGATGGGTGGATGGGTGGGTGGATGGATGGATGGATGGATGGATGGATGGATGGATGGATGGATGGAGACAGGCAAATGAAAAGAGCAAATGAAACACAGTCTCCCACAGCCCTACTGTGAAGAGAAAACCCAGTTTTAAAGTAACAGAATGAATACATTGGAAAGTTGCCTTTGCAATACATTCAGCTCTGCACTCAGGTACCTAATACCAGCTCTCTTAATGTGCAGATCTTTGCAGCCAAATATTTCTTCTTCTTCCAATATTTCCCAATATCTAGTTCACCTTAGCCATCAAGAAAGCCCATCCCTAAGCTTATCTTCATGCTGAATGGTTATATTTTCACTAGATTTTCACCTTCAGAATAGCTAATATTCATGAATTTGCAAATGCGTATTATTGACAACTTTTGATTCAGAATAAGGATTGTTATTTCTGTGATCATTGATCACATTTTTTTAAATTTTATTAATTGTAATTAACACACTTATGGCTTTGGAATTGAAATTTCACAATATAAAATGCACCAAAATTTTGATACAAATGATACTGGTAATGAAACACAAACAAAATCTAATGCCATATGAAAAAAGATGCCTGACATTTTGCCCTGAAGGAATCCAAGCAAAGCAAGATCAATGAGAGTACTCTCTGCTGATTGTATTCTGTCATCTTCCTGGAGAAAACAATTCTCAGCACATTTGGGTGAATGAGAGTTCATGCATTCTGAAGGTACAGAGATGATTTGGGAACTGGAATCCTTTATTAATCCTCTGCTAAGGGATGGTGAGACATCCTGAGAGCTTTACCACGTCAGTCAGGGAGGAATCATGGTATCACATTATACAGATAATTCACACGCTTTTTGCTCAAACCCATATTGTCAGTTGCACTGAAATTTTTACAGAACTGAAAATTAGCAACTAAGTAGGCTTTCCTGGCAGGTATTGTCTGAGCTCTGAGATTCCACCTCATGCTCTCTGGGGGTCCTTTGTTCACCTGAACAGAACTGCAAGTACCACCTTGTTAGCACAAAGGAATAGTGGAAGCAGAAAGGAGAGGATCACTCAGAACTAGCACAGGAGATAACTGCCAAGCATTAGGAAACACTTAACTTTTACAGGCTTGCTTTTAAAGAGCATGAGGGATGCAGCAGGGGAAGAAAGGGGAAGAGGAACATGCTTATGTTTCAAGCTTAAAAGATACTGATTCAATGGAATATCTAAATCTGGGGATTCTGAAGCATACTGTACAGACATATGAGCTGTCAGCTGCAAACTACTCCTACAGCTCTAAGAGTTGAATGTAGCACCATATGTTATGCCATGAGTATTGATTTTCAATAGATGTCAAAGAATACTTCCAATTTTAATCTTCATTTTCAATCATTATTTTATTTGGCAGTCTAAACACAATGATGACATATTGTCTTGATCCAATCTCTGAGCACCTGCTGTAGGTATGTTCCTTCCCCACTCCTCCCTCTTCCTTTAAAGTTTGAAGGGACAAAAAAAAAGAGAAACCTTGAGACTGAACAAGTCTGAGGGATTTTGCTGGGTGAGAACACCGGGCTCATTAATCACACTGTTTCCTTATAAGAAAGCTATGATGGACAGAGAACCTGCTTTAGCTGGAGGGTTGGACTTGACGACCTCTAAAAGTCCCTTGAGATCCTGAGATTCTGTGTAATAGCAGCCTATGACTTGTGGCTTTTAAAGAAAGAAGTCACACTGTATTGTAAAGCTAAAACTGTGTAAGTACAGATCACTTCCCATACAGAACAAGGCAATCCTATGAGGAAGCTGGCATTCCCGTCCCTTCTCACCTTCTGACTCTAGCAACAGGATGAGAGAGGAATGTCAAAACTGAACATTCATCGCCCTCCTTTTATTTACACAGGGATGTGTGAACAGGCTGGAGAACATTTAGAGATGAGTGCAATGTCCCAGCTCCATGTCCTTGTTGATTAACCAAAGTAAAACTGCATGTGCTGGTCCCATGACATTTATCAAAAGTCATTTAATCCCATCTTTGAACAAATGGCAGAAGAAGTGACACAATGGTCAGAGGAGTTTACTCTTCTGATGCTGTGCAGTGGAATGCCATCCTTGGCCACACTGAGCTGTATAAAGGAGGAGGATAGCATTCTCCAGGGAAAACTGCACAGCAGCTTCATGAACACCGTGACTCCTCCCACAACAAAATGCCAGTCTATACATTACTGTCTGCAAGTATGCATTCTATACTTGCACAAAAGCTTTTGCACCTGTTTCCGTATCTGTGAGTGTATCACTGCTTTTTGAGTAAGAAAAAGACCCCCACCCTTTTCAGTTGGGGTTAGTGCTAATAGTTCACAGGTGCACGTAAAGCAGTTGGGAATGACTTTTGGATGCACAGCAGCTGGCAGCACAGGTCACAGAATGCCATAGACGGCAATGGTCTCAGAGGCACTGGCCCTGATAAAGCTATTCCCTGTCCTTGCTGCAGTAACTGCTCTGTTCTCCCTGTTTTCTCTATCTCTGATGTTTAAAGTAACCTCAAGCAGTGAACCATACGTAATTGCATTTTGGTTTGTCACCAGCCCAGATAATTCATGTAGTCTTCTAATGCTACCAGATCAATCGCTTTCACTTTCCCATCTCTTCACACTTCAATGAGGTGAATAGTTTCTGTAGCTGGATAATGTCTCCCTAGTATCATTTTTCCTTCATTTTATGCAAGATTTAGTACATTCTCCATCTACAAATTCTAATAAAAATGTTATTTGAATTTACACAAAATAGTTTGCATTTTAAGAATGCTGGGAACAGCAGCAAAAGATTACATTTCCTTATGGAAATTACTCATTCAACACCTGCTAGTCACAGTGAAAGCAACAGAATCCATACCTACAGCCTTCTTATTTCTTGATTTTCTTTTCAACTCCTCCAGGTGCCTCAGGTAACAATATTCTGACAGAGCAGTATCAAGTTACAAAATATAACTGTATAGCTCAGTTTACCTCGCAAATCAAAATTCACTTGGTAATGTAGTAGGGACATAACTGTTCAAGCTGGAGTCACTGTCAGGTTTGGGTTTATGGTACAGAAAGCGTACTGTTTGCCAACATGCAATAGCTGGCAGTGCAAGGTCAAACACAGAGAGCATCGGGCTGTGAAGAGGCATTTATTCCATTTACTAACACCATGCTGAGTTTCTGGTACCTACTGTAAAGCAGCATCCCCTTCTCAGTACAGCTTGTGCTAGCTCTACCACTGTGCAACTTAATTAGAGAGTAATTTTGCATGAAATAGCTCATGAGGTTTGAGCAGGACGGCAGCACAGGTAGGTCAGTAGCTGCTGTTACATTTGGAGCACCAATGATGATGACACAGCTATCGACAACCCAAAAATAACACTGCTTGAGCAGCGCTACGTTTTCTAGTGGGAGCCGAATTATTCTGCACTTGCCATCAAGATAGGCAGGGCAAATATTTCTAGTCAGCATGTCTCCAACTGTTAGATCATTAAGGTGCCTGCATATGCTTGACATCTCGGATAGATGCCATTTGTAAGAAAAGTACTACTGTACAGAAATACACACAAAAGATGTGTGTGTGTATGTACGTACACAGACAAAATGCAACACAAGACACAGCCAACATACTACAGCTCCTCCTGTTTTCTCAGTGCAGTGAGGGGAAACTCAAAGCCTGACCAGTCAAGAACAAAAAGCCAGGAGGTTGGTCACTTTTAAAACAAACAGAAAGGAATTACATTGCCACTTCTCTGGTCTGCTGTGTGAGACTCCATTCTCCACAACTGCTTTTGAACAGCCATTCTGGTTTTGCTTTGCTTTAAATAAAGCACACACTGCATGCTGCTTCCTGATTTTTTCCAAGCATAAAAGACATCCAGTGGGATCTGATGCAGTAATTCTAAGTATGTTAAATTCTTCTGGGAAGTACATGACTGGAATATTTATTTGAAATAACAATTCATTTTCCAGCAGAGTTTTCTGTTTGAGCAGACAACAGAAGCATTCCTGATCCTCTCAGCAGTGTCTATTTGTTGAGTCATACACAGAGGGAGAAGACTCTCAAGTGAGTTTTTAGGTAAACTTTCATTGTATTATTTCACATGAGGAGCATTAAAAATATAATATCAATAGAATTAACAACAAAAACAAGACTGGATGACCCACACGTTTTATACTGGCCCAGAGTCATAGAGGCTTGAGCTCTGAAGGATTTGGTGAGTGATATGCTAAATATTTGTGCAGTAAGGATGTGATCACTTGGTTTCTATACCAAAGCACTGACTGCTTTGATTTTAGCAGCTAGAGACAAAACACTAAACACACCAACACCCACTGTACCTTTGTAGTAAGATCTTCAAAGGTCTCCAGCAAGTTAGGTCTGCTTTTTCTCTGTTCAGCCTAATTCTAACACTCTTTAATCAGTTTACATTTTTCTGCATGGCTTCCCAGCACATCAGTTGAAGTCTTATGCAAAGATGCTTTTCAGAAAGGCTGGCCTACATGCAAAATATAGGACATGGCTCTTCATAGAGCTCCTGGGACTGGTGCTATGCTGTGTCCAGGCCTTCAGCCCTGCACTTCCCAGGACCCTCACACCTATGTTTTCTATTCCTTTATCTTATTGACAGAATTGATTTTCTGGTTCTGACCCGCTTTTTGGCTCCTTGTCCAGGCTTCTGATTGATTTTAAAAGAATGGAGCCCTATGACAAACTTTTAATAATCCTTCCAGACAAGAGCAGTAACCTGAATAAATCCAAAGCATAAAACTACTCTCCTCCGACCTCTGCATTTTTATTGTTTCCTACAGACAGTCACAAATTGTGGTTGTCCAGTCCAAAGGCTTCTGCTCCCTACACAACTGAAGATTCCTATCTATTGTCCTACCAGTACTGTCCTACCAGTTTGTTTTTGCTGCTGCCCTGTAGCATCAGGTGAATGATGCCCATGTTTCTGCATCCCAACTGTTAGTCATATTTTCTGCTATTTAAAGGTAAAACAGCTAGAAAGAAGCGCGTACACAGTCGGGATAACAGCAGAATTACATGTTATGTTTGTATCTGATGTGCTCTGCATGTTGCTTTGCAAAAAGTCAAAATTTTTGGAACTAATTTGTTTCATAGCTTCTCATCCATCATCACAATCTGTTGGTGTTCTTGGATAATTATTTTTTAATTAAACAAAGCGACTCTCACCTTCTCCTTGACCTTGAATTCCATGATGATGGTTCCTCACTCAGGTCAAGCAAGAGCAGTCTCAGAACTTCCCTAACTTCTCTTGTATGGAGTCATGTCTGATCAAGGATGCACCTTCTATCTGGAAGGCATTTGAGCAAATCTCTGCTCCTGCAGAGAAGGAACCCACATACATGCCTCTAAAACATGCACTAAATGGGACCTAGCACAGCAAAACTATGCTTTCAAGCTCTAATTGAGCCACTGCAAGCAAAAGGTTGACTGCTTTTCTGCACTATCCCAGTGGCATACAACTAAGCATATATTTACAAACAGATCCTTTAATACATATATACAGTTGCAGCATTGTTTGCTAGAAGGAGGAAGGGAGACATGAAGAATCAAGAGAAAGAGCCAGAAAAAAAGACAGAGAGAGTGACTATATGTCTTTTGAAAATAGTTTGCTTCCTACCATCTAGGAGGTATTCAACAACCATGATTTATACACTTATCCAAAAATTCCCTTCTGATTTGTCTGCCTCAGTAACCATCAGTCCTCCACAGGAGTTAAAAAATGGTCTGCTGCTACAACAAATAAAACACACAAAAAAAGAATCATAAGACTCTATGGTGTACTGGGGCTACTATTCAAATCACAAGTTCTTTATATCTTGTTTAGTAACAACCATAAACTAAGCAATAATAAATGTCATTGTTAGCTCTTCAGACCTGTTCTGGATGCTCAGGAAAGGGAATCTGGCAGCCAGCAGCACTGCTATCATTCAGGCAGGATCACATTCCCCAGGGTTGCCTTGTCCAATTTGTTTGTTTTTCCATCTTATGTTCATATATGCAGTCCTTTTTCCTGTGCTACACGGGATCATTCTGTGCTACTATTTCTCATGAGGATGATCATGAGTTATAAGAAAAACAAGCAGTATTTATTAAATGAGCAAAGTTCATTTCTTATGCTGCGTGTTTCTTATTCTGCAATCTGCTGTGTTTATTCACTTGTTCATTGATGCATATTCATTAATTTGAAGCAGGTTTCCTAGTCTTGTTTCAGACCAAGCTCCAGGCAAGTAAAACATTTAAGCAAGTGCAGGAAAGAATTTTAGGAGTGTAGATAATCCTACTCAGAGAACTGAAGTAGAATCAGCTATACAGCAACATCTGCCCCTGGTGTGGAGTAAGAATAAACTAGGAAAACGTTCATCCTCTACCCTCAAACATTTGTGAAACACAATCTGTTTTTACAGTACTTCACAATCACACTTTTCTCCAGGAAGGGAGGTTTTGCATTAATTGCCAGAAACGGCATGTCTAAAAATAAAAGATGCAAAAAAGGAATCTTACGATACTGATGAAGTGAGAAGAATCTCAAAGCTTTGAGCTCGATTTTTGACGGCAATAGAATGCGCTAAGAATAGCAGATGAGTGGGAGTAGTCAAGGCTGAAAAGTTTCTGGAGTGCTTTGCTGATTTCTCTGCAGTCTCTCATTCAGGCTACCTGTGATGTGAGAACATTAAATATTTTGCGTCTTGCAAGGTAGTTGGGAAATGTCTATTTTTGACTTGTACACAATTCAGTGGCGTAGCCACAATATTAATAAGAGCAGAATTTGTCTTAGATTTGTTGACAGGGAATTCCTATGGTTATATCAACTAAGTCAACAAAAAGATGTAGTGACACGTTAGGCCAAAAGACACCCAGCAAGTGTCTGCCTCCACATTCACTGTAATGCAGTTGGGAAGGTGTGTCACAATAGGATTTAAAAAGAAAATTCACCTGCTAGGCAGGTGAAAGATGGATCTTGATTGGATGAGTCAAAATCTACTCTGTGTTGCATTGCACTCTAGCACAGCTCGACCTGAATCTCTGCTCTCCCAAATAATTATTCTAGAATCAAAATTAGTACAGTTAACCAAATCCTCAAGAAAGTCACCAGTAAATTTCTTCACGAAAATCACTGTGGAGCAACTGAATCTCAGAATTGGCACTAAGAATTTATAGAATTAAGAGAAATCTACAACAGAGCTTCATGCTCTTGGCTTTTTCAAAGAGAAGCCAACACTGACACTGTGGGCAGCAGGACTCTAGCAATACCTGAAGATCAGTAGGTCACTGTCTCTCAAGAAGGCACACTTTCACCTGACCTGCATAAGGTTTTTGTTGTTGTTGTTGTTGTCAAGGCACTGACACAAGCTGTCCAGAGAAGCTTGGAGACCCCATCCCTGGAGACACTCAAGGTCAGGTTGAATGGGGTGCTGAGCAGTCTGATTGAGTTGTTGGCAACCTTGTCCACGGCAGGGGGTTGGAACTGGATGGTCTTTAAAGTCCCTTACAACCTATGCCACTCTGTGATCCTATGATTGGATTTATCAAAGGAAACAGGCATTGACAAGAGGTTTGATAGGAAAACAAACAAGTAAAACAATGGATTTGAAATAAGAACACATGGCAATTGCATAAATAAGAATACAAACACTTTGTGAGAAACAGGCTGCAAAACAGGTATGCAAGTGCAATTTACACAGCTATATTAACACTGGGGTCTCAGACAGCTCTTAGGACAGTGAGACTAATCACTCAATAGTCAGTAACTTTAGAAAAGCCATAAAATAGCTTTCTTTTAAAACAAGTACCCCTGCTTTAAACACCACTAATTTTTAATATGAAATATGAATATCCTTTTCTGCAGTTGAAATTTGCAGTTGAAGTTAAATATGTCATAACACTATGGCTATTACATGAAAACCTTTGTGAAGCTCTGTCACCTTAGGTTATCACACAACAACATGCACTCTCTTTGTAGGCAAGCGAGTACATTTGCTGTGTTATCTGATTTCACACAGTCAAGGAATAAAGATCTGTTGGGGGATCCAGATCCGGCATGCCATATAGCTAACTGCTGAACTCACTTAGTTCAGACATTTCAGTAGAAGACAAAAAATTTGCACTAATTGTCTTCTCTTAGCAGAGGCAGCAAAAGTTGGTGTAGGTGGGGATTTCACTTTCCTTTCATTCTGCCTGCGTCACTAGTTTAGGGCTTTCTGCAGTCTTGCATTCATTCAATAGTCCAATTTGCCTTCTGATTTCTTATTGAAGAAGGGCTGTTTTCCTTGCCTTCCACGCCCTCACTTCAACAGCTGATTCCCCTAACCATAAGAAAGGAAATACTGCAAGAACTCAATAGGTCTGTGGACCTTCCACTGTACTTTTGCTCTGTGGTTACCTGGAAGCATGACAGAATCCCTGATAACACTCAGACCTTCTGCTACAAAACATAAATCAACCTTTGGCTGTGGGAACCATGATGCTCCACTGAGCAGCTCTCACATACCAGATGGTTATGTGACATACCCTGGTTACTAGTTCTCCAGTATATTCATTAAAGTTTTCATCAGAGCCAGGTGGACACCAGGCCCCGTGTGTAAGGAGAGTTACATCATTACATAAAAGAAATGAGGGCAATCAGAAGTACTACAATAAACATCACTCTCCTTATGTTCATCCTTACTGAGAGCGTTACCTGAGATGATTTAGTAACATACACATTATGTCTTCCAAGCCTGTGAAATTGGGCAACTTGCAAAAGTCTCAGTTCTTGTCCAGATCGTAACCTAACGTAATTTCATCATACTGCTAATATTTAAGCTCCTTCACTGTCACCTAGAGAGTTGCAGCACTGCCACTGCAGGAGCTCATCATCATCTAACATTTCTTGCCGAATTCATAGCAACAACTTGAGTCATCCCTGTTCGGGTGAGTCACTCATGCCACATTCTCTTTAAGTCACACAAAATAGCTAAGTGACAGCCACCAGCAGCCCTATGATTTTCAAACTTCTGCATCATTATATCTCTCATTAGAACTTCTTAGTGCTAAGAAGTCTTCACTATGAGACAAATGTAATTAACAAATTTGTTCCTGTTAACATTATAAAAAAACACCAAAAAAACAGATGTTTTACACACATGCAAATAAAAGCCCTTACACCTGCTGATGTCAAAGCACCGCATAAGAAATCATAAAAAGTTATCGTGGTCATTATAAGGAATCAAACATGCAGGAAATTTCTAAAGCTGATGTTTCAGATCAGTTTTCAGAGACTGACAGCAACCCAACCTCTGCAGGGACACTGTAGAAGAGTGTTCTAATTTCTCTACTTACAAGCCCTACCAACTCCTTTCTGTTATCTTCCGAACGAAAAAGTGGTAGTAGTACAAATGTGCAACTGCCGTTACAAGTAGTAATGCAGTAGTGACCTGCTCCTCAGGCATTAACATAATAGTTAAACAAAAGACCTTGAGTATCAGCCCACGGATCAGGAAAGTATGAGACTATCTGAAACGCAGTGTCCAGTTCTAGGGTTCCCATGTTCTGTCCTTCCCAAGAAAGACAAAGATATATTGGAGTGAGACCAGCAAAAGGTGATAAAAGACGATTAAGGGCTTACAGTATCTTTTCTATGTAGTGAAGCTGAAATAGGTGGTACTATTCAAGCTGTAGAAGAGAAGATATCATCAACACGTATAGATATCTGATGGCAGGCTGTAGAGAAGATGGAGTCAGGCCCTTCTCAATAGTATCCAGTGACAGGACAAAAGGCAAGGGGCACAAACTGAAATAAAAGAAATTAGATTAAAGCATATGACAAAATGATTGCAGTCAGGACAGTCAAAACGTTGCCATAGGTTGCCCAGAGAGTCTGTGGAGTCTCCATCCATGGAAATACTCAAAACCCAACTAAAAATATCCCTGAGCAACCTGCTGTATTTGATCCTGCTTTGAGCAAGGTAGACAATCTTCAAAGCACTCTTCCAACCTCAACTATTCAGCATACATAGCTTCTTTAGTTCACAGAAATAGATCATATCTCCTGTGTAGCAATGACTGGAGAATGTCACACAAGTAACTGCAGAGGAGTCAGAAGTGGTATTATCTGTCAAGCATATCAGCAACCAATGTTACTTCTTCAGCAGGCTTCTGGATCATGACAAATAGCCAGTGTCATACCCACAGCTGGACAGCCACCAGTAAAATGTAATTTCTGATTGGGTACACTCTTACACAAGCACAGATGCTTACATGAAGCACCAAGGAATCATTCGATTTTTGGTCTGGAATTATCTGGAATGATATTGGGCAATATTTGTGATATACTTCAAAATAGGCTGGCAAGAGGAGACTTCCTGTGCAGAGAGGATGTGTCTGCCCTTGGTTCTCTGGTCTTTGTGTTTGGGCAAAAATGAATAATCAGTCATTTCAATTGAACAGTTTATCCTTTCCAGGGATTTTTCACTGAAGTTTGTCACAAGAACACAAGAGCCTTTCCTTACTCTTACTTGCTCCTCAAATAGATTGTGAAGGTGCTACCTGGGGACTACAAGGCTTTCATTTTAAAATTACTAACCTCATGACCATGTGAGAACTTCCAAAAGTTCCCCACAACCCTCTCATGGCTGTTTCAACTACGTTGTTTAAGACAAATTTAGCAAAGTGCAACACAAGCAATGATGTAAGACTAAAGTTTGCTGCTACAAGCAATGAAGAATGTGCAATCAGACGCTGGCAAGACTAAGTTCAAAACCTGGCTTTGTGATCCAATCTTCCTCCAAGTCTGTTTTCATCACCTTCCAATGCTGGTAAGCCAGTGTATCTGTGCATGTGTGGGAAGTAAAAAACGTGCTCAGAGAAAGAAAAAGCAAATGGGTGAGAAACAAAGAGAAAGGAATGGCTTACAGCTGCAGTTTTAAAACTGCATATCCCATATCATTAGCAGAGCACTAATTACTTCACAAGCCGACTCCAATGGCTCTGAACCAGCAGAATACTGCTGTGCGTGTGTGAAGCCAGAGGCCACTGCTCCCCTCACTGACAATATCTGGCGAAGCCGAGTTATTGGATCTCTGCCTACAGCAAATGCATGGATGCCTCTGATCCTTTCCTTCCTTGTCCTCAACTGAGAGGTAGAGGAGCAGATAATACACAGAGTTGCAGGAGGCTCCTCTGCACACATGTGCACAAGCTTCGGGCTGCTCGATGTCCAGACAGCACTTGCCAAAAAAACCCCATAACATCTTTCAAGTACTGAAGCTTTATAACTGCTGAAGTTCTCTCTGCCAATTCATCTGGGAATACCAAGTAGCAAACACCTGTTCCATTCAGCTACCTGAAGCTTGTGGAGAAACAAATAAAGAAAAAAGCTGAGTAACATCTAGCTTCCTAATAATTATTAAGCATGTGTTAGTATAGTTTACATAACACATTTTTCTACAGTATTTTGGGTTACTGCAAACTGGAGTTTAACATTTGCCATTTTAATAGTTTGCTGGTCTTTACTAAAGCAGAGATTTGTATGCCTGAGATAAACATCTAAGTCACAAACTTTTGCTTCCTGCTAGAAAAATACCATCTTTAATCCCAGAAGTCTACTGGTTTCTGTCTCTGAGCAAGTTTTCAGGTTTCTGTATCACCCTAGGGAATCACCATGTTGGGACTAAGCTGCCCACCAGTTTTTAATTAGATGGACTGAGGCACTAATTGTTGACCAAGCTACTACTGAAGCCAATAACAGTACTGTAAGGTAAGCTCACACATGCTGTTGAAAATAATGACTTTTGAAAACTTATCCATTAAGTAATAAAAAGAAAATAATGGTATACCTTCAACAGCACATTGCTACAATACAGAATACTGGGGAGCCAAAATTAAGGTTGGATGGATACTGTAAAATGTTTGAAAGTGACAGTCCAATGAGCAAATGAAAAGATGAATGCTTTAAGAGGTGATTTTCTGAATTTCCATTGCATGCTTCCTGTTGTACTTGTGCAAAATTGTTACAACAGTTGATATCCTGCTGCTGAAATCCTTAACCAAGTTGCTTTTTATAGGCAAGAATGTGCACAATTAGCTGGAGCAAGGACTGCAGCAGGAGCACTCCTAGGTTTCAGTTCACTGATATACTTAAGGCCAGGCAAGTGTTTAAGCTCACAACTCAGTGTTTTACTGCTTTAACTAGGACAGTCACAGTCCATAGTTAAGAGCAGAAAAAAGAAATGGCTCTACTGCTCACAGAAGGACAACTTGTTTAAGTTTGGGAAACTATGTTTTTACAGCAATAACAGTGCCCCAGCATATGATTCATGCTTTTACATATGTTTGGCTAAACAAATGCATGCAAACAAAGAAAAACATACACCTTTATTCAATGTAATGCTGTTTGTAGCACTTTCAAAGTATGAAAAGCTCAAAGCTCTTCATCAGGCAGAGAGGGTATGGGTCAGCCCTGAGACAAGCTGCACAAGCAGGGAGTTGGACTCAGCCGTTGCTTTGAAGCTCTTCCCAGCCCTGCATTTTAATGATGCTTTATTGATGCAAAGGAGTAAGCTGACAATGCTTTGAAATAAGATGTGAGATCCGCCATCCTCATGTTGATCCTTTCTGCATGGTAGGAAGGCAGAGTGCGCAAGGCCACTTCCCTTAGCTGCTTAACAATAAGCAAGCCATCACATCCAAGAAACCATGAAGATGTAAGAAAAGATGACGACCTGTGCTAGGAAATGAAGAAATGTTGCGTTATTCCTCAAGAATAGGAAAGGAATGAGGGGCTTAACAATCCCTCTTTTTGCTTCCACACTACAACTGCTTAAGGTGTTGCTAATTCTACTGCATGCCTCCCACATCATCCTTCCATTCCCAAAAGCCAGAATCTTGTCTCGTTTCTTTCCTATAGGAAGGTATATAAACAACAAAAAACTGATGCTACGAGGACAGAACAGGGAAGTTTTGCCTGCAACTGCTGCCCTTGTTGTGGCTTTAGATACAGTTCCAAGGTATTGTAATCGGCTCTAAATCCAAACTGATAAGGGATTTTTCTTTCCTAGCTGTGAATGCCTGTACCCTCCCATAAGGAGGCAGCTACTTGGTAGCTATACAGAGAGCTGGTCCAGGCAGTGGATTTGGCTGAAAACTCTTTTTTAGGAGGGGCTATTCTTTTACTGGATTATTCATTCTGGACAGATGATAATGCCAGCTGAAGACATAAGACATGGCCAGGGATAGGTCAGATCATGGCAACTGACACACAGATTAACTTAAACTACCACAATACTATTTCTTTATAGATCAGAGCAGATCCCAAATTTTCAAGCATGAAATAATGGAATGGTGTTCAAGGAATAGTGGCTAGTGCCCCCTTCCATTCTCTGCAAGGCTCTGCTCCACAATGAGGCTCTCTCAAATACAAGCATTTGTCAAATATGTGCTTTTAGTCTTAAATCTCAAATCACAAACAACTGTCATTTTCAGTTAAGTGATACTATAAGGCTATTTGCAGTTTTCTTTCCATGTACTTGTGGAAGGTTTTATGATGCTTAAGCGTTCAGAAATTTTAATCAAGCTGTGAAAAAGCAAAATAATATTTTCCCAGATTTACAAGCAGTATAGGAAAAAAAAATAATTTCCCAGAAATTAGTTTTCTGGAAGTATGGGAAATCATGTTTAAAGCTAGCCAACTTTGAGCCACCCGTGTCAGCTGAAAATCCACAAGAGTTATTATTCATTCACTGATGTGTAGCTGCAGTTGTCACAGATGGCTCAGGCCCCGTGACACAGTGCAGCCAAATACTTATGCAGTGCTGCAATGAAAAGAACACACTGCAAGAGCAGCCACTCCATTACCAAGAAGCTTTCAAAATCTCTGACAGTCAGAGAGCCTGCAGAGAGAGAAGAGGAAATCAAGTCCGGGGATTGCTAACGTTGAACTGCTAAGCATGTTGGTTTTGATGAATCCAGATCTGCCGAAGGCCTGCAAAAAAAGTTGACTGAAAAGATTTAACAGTTTCAACTGTCCAAGTAAAGTTCTTTGATCAAGTATATTTTGAAAGCACAAAATCCCTGCTATCTCAGCAGAAGATTAAAGAATTTCTCTGCACAAAAGCTGTGATTCTGCAGGAAGAAATCCAATGAACCACTTGGGAAATGATGACCTCTCCGTGAACCTCAGAGGCAGCCTTGGAGTTATTTTTCACTTTCCATTGCTGAATCTCCCCTTTAACATCAGGAACAGGGGTTTATTCACATTTATCCATTGAAAAGCATCTTTTAAATTCAGTATCTAGATTTACGCTTACAATGCTAGTTGAGTAACTACACTGAGTAAAGCTTCTTAGAAGCATTAGGGGTACATCAATAGCTGAGGACATTTCCTCTCCTTCTCCCTCCCAAAGTTTTTTTTCTCACAGATAAGACATGAATGCACTGAGGAATAGTTCTAAATTTGCTTGAATTTAAAAAATGGGGAAAAAAAAATAAAAAGGAGCAGAAAATGAAGCAATTCAAGTTTTGCACTAACAGCAGGTCCACCTTGCCTATTAAATCTTGTTCAAATGTAGCTTCTCTTGCTTATGCCTGGAAATATGCAGAAATTACAGCTGTGTGTCACTGCTATCTTATTCATAACAGTATTTAGTATTTTTGAAAAAGTGATGGGGTTGTTCACAAAGGAAAATCGCAGTTAAAAACCCAATCTGGTTAAGCAAGGACTTTCAGCACCACGTATTGTATGCTTTTAAAACATACTCGTGTAGGAAGAAAAGAAACTGATTTAAATGTGTTCTCACAAATAAAAAAGGGAACCAATTTAATATAAGGAGATTAAAGAAGAACTGATTTGTAGCAATTAAAATAACAGGGTAAACATTGGAAACATCTGCATAGAATGTGAAGAAGACAACTGAGTCCTCTTCATCTGAGCTTCCACAGGAAAATAATGAAATTGAAAGGGTGGTGATGTTCTATGCGGTGAGAGTGGGGCTTTTTGTTTGCTAGACTGACTGATTTCTTGTTGAGCCATTTGCTCTTTTTTTTTTTTTTTTTGAGATTTCCAGTAACCAAACAAAGAAACTCCTAGGAAATACGATGAGTTGCTTTACTGAAAAGGTATAAGACATGCAATTGCATTCATCACTACCCAGTAACTGGAGAAGAACAAAGACAACAGGGAAAGAACACTCCAGTTAATTGGTCAAATAAAGAATAGAAACTCTTCTAAAAGAAAAAAAGTGAGTACTGAACAAATGAGAGCAAGGATAATATGGAATGGCTCACTTGAAACCTCTCTGAAATAGAAATGTTTCTTAAAAACAGGACAACAGTAAACTAACATGCATCTGTGGAAGGGTCAGCAAAAGCATCTCAGCTGAAATTCAGAATAATGAACCAGAGCTACAAGCAGTGTCACTGGTAACTTAGAAAACAGAGTAAGATTTGGCAACAAGGGCAAAGGATACCTAGGGAATATTTTCATTATCTCTTTTCCTTTCATCAGCCTGTGAACAAAGTTAGGATTATCTACAGACTGAATTGCCTTGAAAACTGAACAATAAAATTCATCAGAAAGGATGGAAGTGAGGAATGCCCAGAAGATCCCTGTAGTTTGTAATCTTCTACATTAAGAAAAAAACAGGAAGTGACCCAAAGCTATCCTTAGAGGTCTGAGAAGTGTGAAAAAGTAAAAATAAAGAAATATACATTTATCTAAGGCACCCAACCATTCATTTCAAAAGAGATGCATCTGTTTTTTCTTTAGGTGACTGGCTCATAACATAGCAGAATGCTTCAGGAAGCCACATGAGGACATCACATCCATTTTTAAACAACTACAGCAAATTTAGAGTTTGTCACATGGAAAGTTTTATCACAAAATATTCACACTGATATTTTCAGAGTGTACTGTCAGTACAAATTATCAGTAATACACATTACCACAAACGTTCAATCACACTGACTATATGACTGGTTTCTTATTCATTGAATGGCCACAGAGGCATTCCTTAATACTGGATGTGCTACATCTACAACAGCTGGTGGTACCTCAACTGTTTGCATTTGATAACCTACCAATAAAAGAATTCCTTTTATAAAAAAAGAAGTTTCAAAAAGGGAAGAACGTTTCCCCTTCATATCTCCACAATAGGTCTCCAAAAATGATGCTCTGTTCCATTGCAATTCATTCTAAATTGAGGCCTGATTAATTCTACGCAATTGAAGTTATGAAACAGAAGGCACCTGGCTTTAGTACCAATTTCCAGAAACAGACATGCAGAAATCAAAAGAATTTCCTCGAAGGCCAAGTCCTTATGGCACTCCAAGTAAAAACATGCTAAAAAGACCAACAAACCACAATAACAATAAGGGAGGAAAACCCTCCACAAGAGTAACTGAAGCCCCATTTCCTACATGAGGCTCAACCATTCTGAAATGTGGCAAGCTGTCAGTGAGCCTTGTCTAGCATGGGCATTAGGAAGAATCCCTAAACAGCCTGAGCAACGTAGCAGGCATGTCTCAGTGATGCTCTCGTAAGTACTACAATTAAGGCTAGAAAAGGTCTTTCACAATTAGGATCACAGATTGCCTGTTGGATGTATGAATGAGTGTCTTTTTCACGTATGAATGCGTATGAATGATGATATACATATGTATACGTATGAATGGATGTCTTTTTCACATAGTATAAACTTGTACAGCAGAACAGCAGACTAAAATCCCAAATTTAAAGAGATTGTGTCTGTGTTTCTTTTGACTGGTCGAGTACTAATTTCCTAGGTATCATATGAATCAGCATCAAAATAAAAGCATGAAATTAATAAACTACAAGGATGCAAGGATGGACAGACACAAGACAAAATTGATTTGAAACTTCAATTTTACCTTCTCATTACTGATTATGGTACGATCAAAACCTACATCTATGTAAGCACACTGAGGCTCTTTAAAAGAACACCGATTTCAGTGGTAAAATTGAATCAAGAGGTTATTCCAGTACTAAGTGACCTCTTCCAGCAGAACAGCATCTGAATGGCTGAGACTGGCCATTCTTGCCTTCGTGACTTCAGTTTTCATGCGTTAGTCTCCAGGCAAAGGAGATGAAAGGTGGCAGAACATGCAACTGCATATGCACTGAGATCTAACAAGTATGAAGAACAGTACAGGGCCTGGCCAGAGATGAGGTGTTCAAATGCCATCTGGAGAATTTAAATGGTGCTCATAAAGATCGCTTACCGGACTTTTAGTTATTCTACTTGCTTAGAGGAAAAACAACTCCCTTGGGACTCCTTAAGAGCTGGATGTAGAAGAAAGCCAGAGAAGGATCCTGCTGATGCCAAAGTCTGTGGAGCCTCAGCGTTTTCTGATACGCATCGAGCAGCATTTCCTCCAGGTTGCAGAACGTGTGACCTTCATCCTCCTTCAGTGGCAAGCACAACCAATGCAATGCTAGCCCTGAGTTTGGATCACTCAGCAAAAGCCCAACAAAATCCAATGAACATCTCCTGTACTAAAAATCTTGCCTACAGACCAGCAAGGCAGAGAGGGGAAAAAATTAAATAATTTTAGCAAGAAGGCTTATATTATTTACATCTTCTTGCTGGGTTTATAATAGCTTAACTCAGAGGATTTCCTTTTCACCGACACAGACCTAATCTGAAAAGGAAGCACTGACACTTTTCAAGCAGAGAAATACTGAGGGACAAACATTGTTGTCTTCAAGGGCTGGATCCACAAGGCAGCGGCACAGAATGGCAGCACAGCAGGGAAGCCCCGGAGGGCAGATTTCTTCCCTGACACATGAGCAGAGCATGGCTGGTACTGAGAAACATGACCTTAATGCCTCTTGGTGTAGGCACCTACCTACACGTCCCAGCAGGAGGACTGCTCAGCGGGGTCCAGACTGACTGCACAGAGAATGCAGCTCTTCCCATCTCACATAGCAGAGATGGAAATGCCCTGGGAGGCGTGCTGCCTTTCTCTCTTGCCCTCCTGATCCCCCAGCAGCAGCGTGTCAGTTCTGCAACCCCTGCTCACAAGTGCAGTCCCACTGCAAGGAGCAGGGCTGCTTGAGCAAGTAGCTGCTACTCAAAACCTGTCACCTTCACACTTGGCATAAAGCCTCCAACTCTCAGAATTACCAGTTTCATGATGATTCATGTAACAAAGCAGCCTGTGCAGCATCAAGATAAAAATGCCTCCTTGCAGTGAAACAAGCAGCAAAAAGCTCTGTATAATCCCAGATCCGAGTTACAGGTATCCTTCTTCTTTCCGCTCCATCATCTTTTTTGGTTTTGTGATTATTATTACTCATATTTAAATGTTCCTGTTGTGTTAAGTCAAGGTAACTGTCAATAGCAAATCTGATAATAACACATGATCTTTTTCTTTTAGTTATTGTACTGTGTAGAGACTTTAGAAAATAAGTTCTATGAATACCACTGCAGCAGCACATTATTCTTTTTCTTCTTAGCTTCTACTTTCACAATGTTGTTTTACAAATTTTAATTATTAATTACCAGTAGTTACTTAAGTTGCACATCTGTCTTACTTCAGATGCAGTATCATCTCATGCTTTGCACTGCACCACTAACTTTAGTCTTTCATTCTGTCAGAAGGAGTTCCTAAGTAAGAAAGCAAATGAGGGCACTCCAGTTTCACCTTCATCTTTTTCCAGAGTGCAGAATATTTGGCTTTTCTATTTCTTGGCATTTAAGATGCTACTACTAGGCCTCCTGCTGCCCTGTTAACTGCCAGATAATGCATCATCTGACAGTCATTAGCACTTTAAAGAAAACCTGCAGGAATTCTGACCTCCACTATTTTATTGTATTAAATTAATTTTGGAACTCAAACACCTTGAAAGTCTGGTTTGAACATAGAAGAGGCTAAAAACAGAACATAGTCTGTATTTTATAGCCTCGGTTTGTTCATCAGACCCTTCAAGGACATAGCCATTTGGGTAAGATTCCTTTCCCATCCCTTCATATCCTTCTACCAGCAAACTCCATGTCCCAGTAGCCATTCCAGTTCAGATCTGTGGCATCAAAAAGACAAGAAATGGATGTGAACAAGTCAAGACTGTCGTATTTTCTCTTGCTTTTCTCTCAGATTCTGCCAAACAGACCAACAGCGATCATGTTGAGAACCCCAAGACATAAGCAAGCTACAAGAAAAGCATGCAATTAATAAAACTACATGCAGGTCAGCCACTGAAAAGCAATGCTGAATTAGGGAGTAGACTGGGCTTTTTCATAGGATTTTCGAAGTCCACACACCAAAGTAAATTCTCCATCACACTAGGGCTGAACAAAGTTTCTCAGTACTGGGTAGCAAGCTCTGATTGAAGTAACACATCCTTTATCAGGAAAACGACTCATTAGCTTTGCATGTATTTCTGATATGCTTTTTGCTGGGCGCTCACTGATTCTTTGGATATCATGTGCATCACATTATTCTGAAAAATACAGAACCAGTGAAATCAACCTCCATCACTGCTGTCAGTGCCTGGCAAGACAGCTCTAGAAGAATCAAAATCCTGTTCAAAACTTCCAGGCTCTTGATTTGCCTAATGAAATGCACCCACCTGCTAACCGTTGAATCTATTTCTCATTCCTCTCCTCAAATGCAGAAGACTCAATGCTCTGAAGATGAGTCAACATTGAAAGAATCACTCTGCACCCAAATGACCAAAATAAAAGCATTTATATGACTTCTGTAAACTTTGCCCATTATTTCTCTGGCTTTCTGATGAGCATAGCCAATGACTGAAGAACTGCAGCAGTCACGTACCTCTGATTTGTCTATTCTTTTGACACTACAGAGAGCAAAAGCTCAGATCTGATGAACTGCTGCTCCAATTCAGTGCATCCATTACTTTGTATTAACTGCAGAGATTCCAGCTAACTCAGCAGTGTCTATTAATATTTCAATATAGTTAATTAATACTTCTCTGCTAGGACTTATGGGATGAGAAATACAGTTTTTTCTCCTTGCTGTTGTACAAGTGTACCAACACAATATATACAGCATACCAGTGTCCTCACTGGCTCAGAAAAGTCTACTTGTAGCGCAAGCACTGTGAGGTCAGCCACAAATTACTTTCCATAGGGCATCCTGAGAACAGCAGTAAGGCTATGGCAGGTAGCATCTCCTGCTATATAGTTTTTCTTGGACAGAAATATATACATTTCTAGAATGTGTCTAATTGACCACCATGCATGCTCTGTGGAGAAGCTCTTTGAACATACAGAAAAGTGCACAGACTTACAAATGTCCAGAGGCAGGCTGAGTCTATTGCTCAGATGGGCTTGCTTCACATCTGGAGATCCCTGGCAAACGTTTTGCAGACTTGGATTCCTTCCCCGCAGAGAAGCTGTTTTTGGGCAGAAACAAGAAGAAACCTGGCACATCTGACAACTGTAAGCCATGGAGATATTCAGAGGCTGTATGAGCCAGCAGCCCAAGTGAGGGGGAAGAGACTAAGCAAACATTAACGGTGTGCTGTGATTAGGGATCTGGGGAACACTCCTGCCTTCCTAAAGCTGTACACGTGTCCCAGGCACACCACTACCATGCACTAAGGTGCACATCAGACACACGTCTGTGGCTCTGGTTTCCAGGAGGCTGATCTATGCAAACACAGCACCCAGGGAACTATCTCAGTCTGAAGGCAACACAGAATATAACAGCTGCAAGGATGTTTCTTTATTAAATGATTGCATTTTGATGGCTATCCAAACAAGAAAAACAGCAGTACTTGAGAAAGAAAAACATCATTAAAGAGCTGTAACTCCCTTCTCCAGTAGCCCATTTCAAGCTAAGTAACAATCAGCTTCAATGGCTCTTTGTTTCACAACACGATTTTCATCCATCAGATTGGCTTTACACCTCTCAGCACTGATGTGGACATTCTCTCTTTCACCTTAAACAGGAATGCTTCCTTAGGCCCAAGTGAAAATGAGGGTGCAAGAAGGGAAAACACAAGGCCCTAGCATGTTGATTTGCCTTTTAAAGACAGATTGGGGAGCATTCTTCTGATGTCTGTTAATGATGAACCAAGACACATCAGTGCTTTCCTAAAGTAGCTCCTTTCACAGTTGTAATAGGACAAACCAGGAGAGGGCTAAGAAACAGCTTAACCATGGTAGAGCATTTCCTTCTTTTCCATGGCTGATTACCGTAACAGAACTGTAACAGAATTTGTATCTATTTGAAGAAGGCTGTGCTAACAGTGATTTATCCAGAACTGTGTTATCTATGTAACACAAGCTCACACTGCAGCGAATTTAAGCGCTAATCACAACGATCATCACACTGAAGCTCCTCTAAGACATTTTTCACTATCTTCCTCAAAAGGCATTTCAAATATCTTGCAATTATACCCTTTAGGGAGGGGAATTGAATACAGCCATCTAGTTACTGTTGTACCAGTGAACTTTAATTACTCTGCAACCCTTTAAAGGCTGTTCTGGGAGACTCCTGCAGTGTAAAAGGTAACCAGAGCTTCAGGTAACTGTTTAGTATCCACTGGGAACCTGGCACTGTACTGTATAAAAGGGCCTATGGATACAAGTATAATTTAAACACATAGGAAAGCAGTATGATGAGCTCTTCAGAATTTTCTTTTGTTTTCAAGCCCCACAAACTACTTAAAATTGCATTAAAAAATAAGTCTGTTTGCCCCTTTTTGGTATCCTTTTCCTGGGAGGAAAGGGAGGAGAAAGCAGAGTGAAAAAGCATTGCTTTTACTTAATTTTTGAAGCTGCCAGAAAAAGTTGCTAAGGTGAGGAGCACATGCATACAAACCTATCACCATAACCCTCACTGGGCAAATCATGCAAGTGTAATGACAGGATATTGCAATGAGATAACTTTCTTTGCACAAGATGTAGACCGTAGCTCTGAGGCCAAAGTGGTTTCAGGGTATTGTACAGTCAGTAGATAAAGAGTTGAAAAAGAACTTGCACTGGCTTTTATCGTCACATCCTTAGCCAATATGGAGAAAAATACAGAGAAGCTCTGTTACAAATAACTGCTATTTCTTCAATCTCAAAAGAAGGATGACTACAATGAAGTTTTCAGAAGGGTGGGTGCATAGTTTGGGAACAGCATCCACTCTCCTACACAGAATTAAGGCCGGAGATTGCCAAGGGAAACAGAAAATATCATCAGAGGACTTTGTCAGCTGCAAGTGGTTGGCACTCAGGTTTTAGTTTATAGAGGAGAATAAAAGCCTTTTATGAAGGTACATAAATACCTGCACATTTGTGCCACAAGATACAAAAGATCTAGCAAGAAAAAGTATCTTTGACTCAGATATAATACTCTGTATACAGACTTATAGAAGCTATTTAAGAGATGCTAAATAACAAAAATACAATCCTCTGTATCAAAAATAAAACCCAATAAGTAGAGGAAAAATACACCAAACAACAAAAAAATCCCAACACATTCAATTCTAGCACAAAGAAACATCTTTCCTCTGTCCACTCTTCTTTTCAGGGAAGGAAACATATCTTAATGACTACGTTCACTTTGCCCTTTCTTCCCTTTCTCCGTGCATATGAAGGCTTCCCAGAAAAAATGTACTCATCCCTTCCAAAATTTGGAGAGGGAAAAAGTAAGCAAAACTACTGAGCTCACTTAGTTCCTAGTGACTAGAGAAACACACAGTACACGTTCACCACCACTCTCACTCTTTCTGTCTGCATGGTTTCTAGGTGTTCTGAGGCTCTGCCTCATGGAAAGGACATGCACACTGGCTGGGGACGACTTCTGGCACACTTGAAGACCGAGTAAGGACAACAGGTATGTTCTTGTTTTCACTGAATGGCACGTTACTTAAGAGGTCACGCTGTAAGCAAGAGCAATCATAATAGCAATATTCTTTCCCACCAGTAAAACAAAGAGATGAGGGACATCTTTATGTACAACCCTGGGTCTCCTAAGATTTCACCACTAGCTAAACCAAGACATGAGAGAAGATCTAAGCTACCAAGAACACTTCTTGGAGATTCAGCCTATATTTCCTTGCTTAAAGCACTTTAAACCTCTACCTCAGATTCAATACAAAATTCTAAAGTACATGAAACACCAAGTTCCCAAAGGCAAGCCTTTCATCCCATTCAACAAAGGAAGCTGCACGTACAGTAATGGCTATGGCACAAACAGTTCTGCTGCATGCATAAACCTAATCCATCAGTTTCAAACAAGTGAACAACGAAGATCACATATGTTCCAGTATAGCAGCAAAAAGTTACATGGGACTTCGGATGTTCTGAATGATGGATTTTACTATGGCTAATCCTGTTACCACACCTACTGCCTTGGTATATGCCTTTATATCTTGCTGACAGAAATCTTATTCTTTCTCTGATGAGCCTTAATGAAAGCTAAGTATCTCTTTATTCACTATACTGATACAGCTGGTAAGTCTTTTCACTTTAGCAGACAGAGGGAAGAAAGGAGTTTAAAAGCAGAATGCATCTCTGAAAAGACAAGCAAACAGGTCCTGCATTCAGCTCCCTCTCAGCATTAAGCGCTACTACTTAATATTGCAGTTGGCTACAGGTACAGAAACATAACCTGAAACACCTCTAAGGAGGAAGCAGCTAACACAGCCTCTGACCTGTCTTCCTGTGACTGACGTGGGTAATTGCAAGAGCAAATACCTTGCTGCCAGAGCGATCCTTCCACTGCCCTCTATAAGCCTTTTACACTGGTGGCAGATGGTCCCCGTGCCCTCCTGAGGCTGCTGACACATATCTATAGGTACATCTGGGGCCGCTTTGGGGGCACCTGCTAAGAACATGCTTCTGCTGCCTCAGACAGCATTAACAGGCAGCAGCTAAGTTTAGCCTTGCCAATTCTTACTGACATCCCATGCCCTCTTTCACCTTAATCTTGGTGACTCTTTCCCCTTGTTTCCTACTATTATGCCATAAAACATGTTAACAAAAAGCTAAATTCCATTTATGTAATGATATTTCCCGACCAAACGGTTCTGTTGCTCTCCCTTTGGGTCTCCTTAGCACTGTCAGAGCTGTTAGATGCACTGCTTCCAGAGGGAAAAGCTTTCAAGGTCTGACCCCAAGGTTATTAACTGATGCCTATGTTGTTTTCTGTTTAAAAAAAATAGGCATCATTAATAAATTAATTTGTTCCTAAAAATATCATTTGTAGCAACCTTATCAAATTCATTCTATAGAATGGTTTGTTCATCAGAGCTTTGAGATAAGACTGAATTACAATTCAGTCCTTCCTAATTTCTTTTTTTGCCTCTCAATCATATGTGACTATTTTAGAGGTTATTTGTTAATCCCATCTCATTTTTATATTATTTTTGAAACGTTCCAAGATTCTGCCACGCTTCCACACAGAGAAAATTAAAACAGTCAATTGTTTTCTACTTATTTTTAGCCCTTTCAACCTACTACATAATTGTGATAACTCTGAAACAAGCTATAAAAGTTTTCTGAAAAGTTAATCACTTCAGTGATCTACAAAGAGCCTTTACGTGTAGCGTAAGCCATAAGAAATAGGTGCTGATGAGACAGTGATAAGACAAATTAAATTCTTCATGAATGCCTGAACACGCCACATTTCTTTAATCAGCGACTACTTACAAGCAGCTTAATTCAGTTTATTTGTAGCTCTTCATGTCAGTATTTTCAATAAGCCCCCTTTGTCTACAATGAACCAAAGAGCACTCACAAAGCACAGAGCAGGAACAATTGCTCTAAGGAATTACTGACTTGCCAATAATCAGGGAAGCACCTGATAGATTATATGGCTCTTTATCAGAGATCCTAAGAACACAGAGTGACCACTTAAAGCCCAATGCAGATATGGCAACTCAGCACAGACTTCAAGAAACTGCAGACTCACATGATGCTGCTGCCAGCCCATGCAGCCCTGACAAACACACACAAATGAAAAAGATGGCAGAGAAATAGAGGACACAGAAGCTGAGGGCATGACATGGGACCTCTTCACAATGGGTCAGTAGAGCACAGAGCATGCAACAAAGCCTTCATACTCACATACTTTCAAACCTGAAACAGAGCACGTGGAAAGCTATTCTTATATCCATCAGTAGATTTCTCACCACTGCTAACACATCTTTTTTCCCCACAAGACAGAAAGGACATACAGGCAGACAAGAGTCACACACTGAAAAAAACAGATCCTGCCCAGTGAGGGGCATGAAGCTTGCAACAGGCACTTGCTATTTCCAACACTCTTATAAAGAAGTAGATTTAGCCTTGATGAAAATTTCTCTTCCACTTCAATAATATATCAGCTATTTAATTTGCTTATAAACTATTAAGCAGATATATGTCTGTCCAAGTACTGTTAGCACTAATCATAAAAATCATATTGTGCTATAAATTATGCATGGATATTCTGGTTAGCTGAAACGCGCTGCAGTCATTACCCATCATAGCTAAAATGGCATGTGTCCATACGGTATGGCAACATGAAAACACTTGTCAGATACTTCCCATCCCTTATGTACCTCATAACCAGCATGAAACCACAGACAGTCTGGAGTGTTGAAGAAACACTCATGTTATCTCCCAATTTTGCTTCCCTATTTTCTTGCTGTATTTGCTACTCAATAAAATTTGTCTTTGGGCATCACCTTCATTTTGCTTCTTACAGGTTAAATTTAAGGAACAAGGAATGAAAGTTCTCATGACACCATTTTACAAAGCCTGCAGTAATGGCAATAATTACTTTCTTTCAAATATTCAATAACATCAATTCTACAATCAATTCTATAACGACACCTAGGGAAGACAGCCACGTAGGGCCTCAGCACATCAATATAAAATAAGACCATCAAAGCACTCTGAGCAAAATCAATAGAATTGCAGGGTTATAAATGGTGAGCTACAAACAGTTTTATCTTAAAAACATTCTGAATGAAGAGAAAAATTTGAGATGGCCTTATTAACAAGTTGTATTACCATGTAAAACAAACTAATATAATTAAAATGTTGCAATGGACGCTTCTTGCACCTTAGGAGATGCACCATTCCAACTGTTCACCAGCAAGAAAGAACAAACGCAGACAAGTACAATATTCCACACTCATACCATGGTCTGAAGCACAAGAAGCAACTGTTAGTAATGTAAGATTTCATTAGCATTGAAACTTCGTATTATCTGAAAGCAGTTCAGGACATTCTCTCTGCACCAACGACTTCTGTCATACTGCAAAATCTTAGAAACTTTAACACGAATTCTGATGGCATTATTACTTACACGTCTAGCTGTGAGCATTACTGTCAGTAGTCCCAATGAAACCAATTAGTTGACTCAGAGTAATTAAGCATTAGAGCTAATTATACCTGTTACTGGGAATTAGGCCTTTTCTTTTCACTAGATTGTAATGCTAATATTTCAGAGTTCGGATTGCTGGTTCTGACAATTATATCTAAAGTTTTAGAAAACGTGTTTTCCTTAAAGTCCTAACTCCACTACAAAAACTACATTTCCTGATGAAATAAGAAAGAATAAAAGATTTTGCAGTCTCTCATCTTGCAGGAACAAACTAGACTACATTAACCCAACAACTTTAGCAAGCAAAAGGCAATTATAAAGTGAATGTCTTACTCCAGTGAGTTCTATGATACTGATTTTCAAGAAGAACTGGGTTACCAACACAGCACTACAGCAGCCTTACAATCATATCTAATGCTGACAGTTGTTAAATGCATCAGATCTGCGTATCTTGCCCCAGAAGAAAACCTGCACCTTCCTTCTATCTCCTGCCACAATTATTCCACAGCTATGTCAGTGCTGGAGACTGCACCAGTGTTGGCTGCCTCCAAAGCCAAGTACAAGAGTGAAGAAGCTCAGTTGTAGTTATGGTCTCTCAAAACACAACTTTTGCCTGACACATACAGCACTGATCCTGAGGCATTTTCAGCAACTTCATCTAGTCCTGGAAAGGGACGTCTGTCTCAAATGGCTTATTCTTGTTGTATGATTTGTGGAGTGTGTCTTGAAGCCTTGCTTTCACTGTTGTGCACTCTTTATGGATTCGGCAAAATAAGGGATGGGTACAGATTTGGTCTCTAGTTGTGCTGCAACATAAGCAGCTTGGAGGCTAATGGTCATAATTCAATCAAAATAAAGTGCAGATGTGAATTTCGGTAACATAAAGCCTGATTACAGAACAGACCAGCTGTTCAAACCCTTTCATACAGGTATTCAGAAATGCTTTGTCAAAAATCAGTGAAACAACTTCCTAAGTACAAAAGAATCTCCATGACAATAATCTGAAGGAGTGATTAGAACAGAGAAAGAAGGTGGAATTTTTCCAAGCACGTATTTTTACCAATCTTTCTCCAGAAAGAAATAAAACATCCCACACACATTACAAAACCTACTACTGCATTTATCTTCCCTGTTCTCCTGAGCCCAATCTTTCCTATCTGAAATCATAAGCCCACCATAATTTGGAAGTATTTTTAAAAACACAAATATACACTTCACATTACCCCTTAAGTATAATTCCTAATCCCATAAATTCAAAGTAGCCTAAGATCCTAGTTGTTCCAATCATTAGACCACACAGAATACTTTATTATAGGTAGACACAAACATACACTGGATAAACAGAAACAAAAAAAACACAACTCAAAAACCATTTAACATGACTAGAGAGACAATTGTGTTAGTGTACTAAATCATACATAAGGGTGACCAGAGGCAAACTGAGAAACAGATTTTTTAAGTAAAATGTTGAGTTTTAGGGAAAAAAAAAAGAAAACAGAAATAGATGGGGTGGAGATTCCTGCAGAAAATCGAGCTAAGTCACTTAATTTTGTTTTCACTTTCTTAGACTTTACCCATCTCAGTGAGCTCTATAAATGTTTAATAAAATACAACCTGCTCCTTGCTCACTGAAGAAAAATGTACTATATTACAGATAAATCAACAGATGAGGCTAAGATGCATGACATTATCATTCTATTAGAAAGGAAAATTGTGCATTATTTTGCCCTCTGAGAAGTACTCAGTACAGCTCTAAAGCTGTATGATGGAATGAATGCAGCAGTACAAATAATAACAGTGAGGCAGCCTACCACAAAGGCTGTAAGAAGCACTACAGCCCCAGAAGACTGCCAAAAGTGCCAGGATGGTAGAAATGCAAGAAATTTTTATTTGAACTTTGTGCCCAGCTCAGACTGGGGAAGTTCTTGTGTCTGAAACCCTCAACTGCTCTCTCAGGTTCTTTGTGTTCAGGCTCTCTCACACCAGCCACGCATCACAGAAACAACCAACTACAAACATTTCCCAGCTCACTAACATTAGTCTTAGCCATTCAGCTGTTTCTGCCAGGATCCTCCTCCCCCTTTACACCCTGTGAATTAATTCTCCTTGCAGCAGCACTAACACAGGCTGATGTTGCTGTTTGGAGTTGTTTTTTTCCCCCAAAATGAGTTAATCATCACAGCTTTAAACAGCACTGAGCTTGCTTGCCTTTCTAGATGCAAGAATCTTTCTTCCCTATGCATGGCAAAACTGTGCAGAGCTACTCAGTCCCTTTCCTCTCAGCTTTGCTTTCCCAGAACACATCCCAGGAGAATGTGTGACTCCATACAAAGAGATGGAACCGAGTTTTTATCGCTGAAGGGAAGCAGAGACATTTATTTCTACAGTCTGCTCAGATCCCTGGCTGAAATCTATAAATGACTTGGATTACTTGAGGATCCAGACATTGGGTGAGATCTCCGAGAGACTTCAGTGCACCTGAAACGTGTGCTGTGCCTCAGGACGGACTGAGCCTGTAGGCTCTGGAGCTGGCACTGCCTGCAAGACCTCTGCTAGCCTGTTCTTTCAGTACCTCATTCCCTGCTTACCTGTGCAAATCCCAACCCCTGCATCCCTCTGACCTTGGGTTTCCATTCAGTTGCATCACTGGCCCATGCTTTTGAGTCTAACGTGGGGGGGATGTTAAAATTCAAGAGCTCCCCTCTCCTTGTTGTACAATATGTTCCTTCTTAAGGAACCCTCTTGGCTGACCCCTTGTACAGCTACTGCAGTCATTCTTCCCTTATACCATCACCACGGCACACTGGCTTTCTTTCTCCCCAAGTTTACATTCCCAGTTAAATTCTAAGCAGACAACCAACCTTGTTTAAGCGAAGACTGACACTTGGTGACCTCCCTGAATTATCTTGGGAAGACAGATAGGGTAAAGATGGCTTCTTGCTCCCTTAACAAGAAATCTCTCTCTAAAATCAGCACTGCAATGGATTGCAGTACAAATCTTACTTTTCAGCCAGGAAAAAAGCATCTGTCTGTATACAGAAGAAAACTTAGTCAGATCCACTCAAGGTAGCACTGTCCCCTGCAGCCCACAGATACGATATAAAGGGGATGGCAGAAGAAAAACACATATATTGGATCATTTAGTGAGAGTTATAAGTGGTCTACTTCCTTATCACTCACTCTCTCTGCTAATTTATAAAACTTGAAAGTTGCCTACCATGCACTGCCACTGTAAACCTAGAATATTTCTCAACAAGAGGAATAGAAATAGGTCAAAGCCTCTAAAAACACATTAGCTACTCAGATGCAACAGTCTCAGGAGAGAGATGATGCCATTGAACAGTTGTCACAGATGGAGGCTCAAGTTTTCAGAAGCAATTTGGGATTAGTTTATAGGTGCCTGGATAAGAAGGTTAGAAAGAAAAATTGAAAATTGATGTTAGGAAGATGTGGAATAAAAGCCAAAGCTTCACGTTAAGAGATGGAGCCATGCCAGACTGCTAAACAAAATAAAGAAAACAAAAGATGGCCACTCAAAAGCAAGAGAGCATTTCACATTCCTCTACTGTGGCAATGGAGGAAGTCTTTCAGAAAATTAAAAAAATCATTTTTGAATGTGGACTGATTCATTATCAAATATGGAAAAAGAATTTGTATCTGTCTGTATTTTTATTATGTTATGCAGCCACATTAATTTTAGCAGAAGAGGTAATCTAAATCCTTTGGGAAACATTATCCTCTTGATATGAGCACATAACTCAGATTAATAGGATTTGCATATGTATAGTAGTAAGGAAAATAACCCTGAGTTTGGAAAACAGCTTTGTATTTTAAACGGATTGGGAAGACCAGCAAAAATATATACTGGGGACAAATAATTGAACAGCATTTTTAACTCATGCTAGGTGATAATTGCGAGTTAATTGAGCAATATTTAGAAATGAGCAAAATAAGCTAGGATATTTTGGACAATCAAAACAAAACTGTAAATACGTTCTGAAGAGAAGGGCAGACAAAATTTGCATTGCTAATCAGTTTTTTTGTACAGTGCCGACCAAATCTATGCTTTCCCCAAATTGACTCTGTATGCAATCTCTCAGTTGTTCAACAATATAGATAACAACAGTAATGGTATAATTATAACTTGCAGCAGAAGTAGATAAAAACCTGCTAGTTCTTAACCAGTGGTTGTAATTAAGAGTGGAGAAGGGTAGTATTCACTTATTCTGCTTATGTTTCATTAATAAAGGGAGATTTTAAGTTCCAATATAGGAAAGCAGCTGCATACTGCATCCCAGCCCTGACCATGTCCTGAAAGACAATGACTGGACAATGCGACCCGATGTGTAGCAGCTGTAGGAAAAAAAATACCTCTGTAAGCAGTGGTTGAGCAGCAGCCACAGATATGGAATGCATTACGTGGAAAACAAGTGATCAGCACATAAGGCAGAGGTTATTTCCTGTGCCCCACGTGTCACGTTACTTTCGTTCAGACTGAGAACAAAGCATCGCTTCCTTTCCACTCTCTTCCCCTGCACAAGCACGGGAGCACACGTAGTTGGGTGCGCACCGCCAGGTAACCCACGGGAGAGCGGACACGGCGGGCGCCGCCTCCTCCCCGCCGCGGAGCCGCTTCAGCACCGCGGGCGGCGGACAGCTCCCAGACACGTGTTCCGCCGCGGCCGCAAAGAACCCGGCGAGAGCTCCAGGACGGCCCGGAGTCAGGCTGCCACCCTACATCCAAACCCACATCGCGCAGCAAGATCACGAGAAAGTGGCTCAACAAGATGCCCAGCAGCTGTTTCCTTGGGATACAGAGTCCCTGCATTCAGGGTGCGCGGCTCGTGCTCTCTGCAGAACCAGGGGAGTAAATCCAAAAGCTCAGAAATGAAGTGGGCACCGCTGGCACGTTTTGCTTACTTTGGCTCACTCATTCAATCTGGTTGCTAAGCAAATTTTTTTTTTCCTTTAAGCTATAAACTACTCACTGCCAGATGGATTAATGAAAACGCACGCTTGCACTGCTTAGCACACTTTTCATGTGTATTTCCTGATAAACCAACACTACTTTTAATAATTTCTTTTAAAGGAATTCCACCTCTTAAAGTAAAGATGCAAATTCAAGTGAGGAGAGGAAAGCAGAGGAACAGAAAGAAGCTAAAAGTAATCATCACATTTTCCAGTGGATTGTAGAAAAGAGGCACCTAGGGACTTGACAGCCCTTGGGGACTTGTAGTAAAGACAGCACGCCTGGCTCAGCATAGAGATGTGAGGCACCAGGTGACCTGAAGGAGTCTTGCTCTTAACTGGTTTATCTATTTATAACTACATGACATAGTATTATTACCTGTGACAGCGCAAACCAACACAGGAGTATTTCAGCAGTCCAATAAACACATGCAGCCTCGCACAATTTACACCTTACACACAGCATTGCTCTTTGTGTTTTCAATCCTCGTTCCCTAGACCTAAGACCTGGTTTCTGACACTGTACTCCAGTCTGTGCCCTGAAATGTCACCAACTTACCACAGCTTGGTCTGTCTTTAAGAAGTCACCATCAGAGAGAAATAATGACCCGCTGCACAACGCAGCCAACTGTTCTGCCAATGGTACAACCAAACCACACATTACCCATTACCAAGGGTGTAATTACAACAAGGATGACAGGAGGGGGAGGGGAATCCCCTCCATCACCCAATGGAGAAGAAAACACATCTCTTTTCTGTCATCTCCAACTTTCAGCAAGCCGAAAGGGGGAGGAGGCACAGGGAGCCTGCAGCATGGAAAGAAGCAACACCATGGTGGCTCTTTGCCCCTCTTAAGGAGCTGACAGGCTGAGCTGAAAGAGGGAGCTGCACCAAAGCACACCTCACAGGGGGCTGTTCCATCTGCTGCTGGGACACAAGGCAGCAGCAGGACTTCCCAATCCTCCCTCACACCCTGACATACGGGAAGTTCAGTGCGGTACAGAAAGCCAACAGAAAGTACTTTCTTTTTTCTTTGTGTCAGAGAACAAATCAGTTCGGGTGCAGTTTACTGTTGACACAGCCCATAAGGGATGAAAAGGTCGGAGGAGGGAAACAGTAGGGCCTAGCACCTGGGACAAGCACCGTGTACAATATGAGCTGGTGGGACAGCCAAAACCCAAGGTGCTCTGAGGTGACTGCGAGGAAGGGGCAGAGGTAGTGGAGCAAGAGGCTGAGCAGGGAGGCTAGTTCTAAAGCATACAAGTAGGGAAGCGGGAAGGAGGAAGCGAATTTGGGGAGCCAGAGGTAGACCAGCAAGCGGTGGAGCGCGCACAACTCTGAGAGCCACGAAAGGCAACGGCGAGACAATGGCAGATTTCAGGAGAGCAGGTGGGCAAGGCGGGGACGGCCGCTCCGGCACTTCGCGGGGCCAACCCCAGCATGAGGGGACAGCGGGGCCGCGTGGGAGTCGAGGGGCGGGCGGGCCGGGCAGCACGCGGGCAGCGGGCCGGGGGCCAAACGCAGGCCCCGGGGGAGGCCGGGCTGCAGCCGGCGGGCCCCGAAGGTGCGAAGCGGGGCCCGGCGGCGGCCCCGGGGTGCTCGGCTGAACCCCGCTCCCCGTCCCCAGCCCGCACCGGGCCGTCTCTCACCTGCCTCGAGGTTGAAGGAGATGCGGGCCTCGGCGAGGTACGGAGTGTCGCTTTTGGAGCGGACGCGGCGGATGGGTCTGCGGTCGATGTCCTCTTCGGATGATGCCGCCATTAATGTGGGCACGGTGAGCAGCGTGGCCCGGCGAGCTGGCGAGGGCGAGCGGCGGAACGGCGCGGGGCGGCCGGGCAGAGGAGGGGGCGGCGGGGGCGGGCGGGAGGGACGGAGGGAAAGAGGCGGGGGGGGGGGATGGGGGGGGAGGGGAGGCGAGGCGAGGACGGGGAAGGGAGAGAGGGAAAGGGAGAAAGGAGCGGAGGGAGGGAGAGAGGGAAAACCCGTCAAGGATCCGCGGACGGGAGCGCCGGCCCTGCCCGCTGCCCCTCCCGCCCCGGGGCGCCCGGCGCCGCCCGCCCCGCCCGGCAGAGGGCACGGCTGAGGCGGCCCTCGGAGGCCCCCGCTTCTACCACTTACCCCCGCCTCCCACGACCTGGGCCAGGTGCCCCCATAGCGGGGCTGCGGCCTGCCCCGGGCTCCCCGAGCCGCTCTGGGGATGGGGATGAGGATGAAGTAAACCGCGGCCACGCGTTTAGAAGGGCCAACGACAGGAGCCTGTGGCCAGCACCTGTGTGTACGAGTCGCTTTGGCACGTGTTGGGGAGATTCGATTGATTAACGAGAAGGCGGTCACTTAAGGTCGTTAATTTGGCACCGTCTCAGAGTCCTTTGCTCTGGTCAAGCTCAGCACCAAAGGAACGCCAGCAGGTGCCCAGTGACTGCAGGCATCCACGGAGTTTTGGGGATGCCTTTCTTGCTCATTCCTGCAGGTTCAACGCTTAGTTCTTTTGCCTATTAAACCTGCAGAGGTTTTGGAGCACGCTGGATGTTCTTACTGTGGTTGTAATGTCAGCTTAAGCCAAAGTTTGCCATTAGGACTTAATGCCTTTGTAAAAGTTTACGAGAACTTTTAGGTTTCTCGGTGACTGCAGTGGATAAGGTGTAAATATATCGTGTTTGCAAACCTATTCGGTTTGCTCTGGTGTTACTGCCTTGCCCCAGCAAACAGGGACAAAATCACTGGTCAGCACTTGCAATAAGATTCTAAAAGGATCCGTATTCATAAATACGTAGGGGCATGCAGCAGAACACATGTGACATCCCAGGATCTCTGGTGAACCACCATGCAACTGGTGAGCAAGGGGGTGCTTATTTAAGGTGCTCTCACCTGTGTCAAGGTTGAAGCAAATTCTAGCTTCTTCTAAGTATGGAGTGTCACTCTTAGAGCGGAGTCTTCTGATGGGTCTCCGGTCTATGTCTTCCTCAGAAGATGCTGACATCAGTGTGGGCACAGTGAGCAGAGTTGCCCGACGAGCTGATAAGAAAGAATGAATGAAGACAATAGCAGGAAAAATAGAAATGGGGACAAAGAATGGGAGGGGAAAAAAAAAAAAAAGAGAAGAGAAATAAAATTGTTCAATGGAAATTAGAATCTGCAGCATGTAGTAGAAGTAGGGTGTGAAGTCCCTGTCTCACGTGCTGCAGAACTTAAGGGCTGATTCAGATGATGCCAAGATGAGGAAAGATTGCAGCTCTCTGCACCTCAAAGACACAGCTAATAACTCTGTTTCTGACACACACTGCCTGTTCACAGTTACTAATTTGGCCACCGAAACCATTCTTCACAACTTGTCCATAGCTGCAGTGCCTCCTTCTCTGAATATTGTTTTTCAGACCGTGATGCCTAAGTAATGGGAGTTGCCAAGTGTTCACTTAGTTTGCAGGACTTGGTGGATTCTGTGCCCTGGAGTGCATGAGATGATACGTATAAAAACTAATCCCAAATTCAGTTTCTTGGTGTCTTAATTTGTGCGCTCAAATTGACAGCTAGTTTTTGTTCTTAATCACTCCGTGTCTTAGTGTCTTAATTGTGAAATGTGGAATCATCAGTTTTTTTAATGAGGGATTTTCTGAAAATATAAATTCATTAATGTTTGTAAAGTATTCATATACTTTGGTGAAGCACCAGTGAAAAGCCCAGGAGGAAATGAATATTTCTATCTTCTGTATGGGCTTTAAATTGCTTGTTGCCATGCCTTAAGGGAGGAGAAAGCAAAATATTTAATATTAGTTCATTATGTGAGTACTGCCCACTGATGAAGCAAGTGTAGGATAGTATAAAAATTACTGCGTCATCATACAATTCCAAATTGAACCATAATATGTATGGATTAGAAAACTGAATTAATGTTGCAGAGGCAACCTTCATTCTGGCATTGCATAAGTATTCAGCACTTGACCTTACAGCCTTAATGATGTCCCTCTAATGTCGGTGTTTTTGATGTAAAATGTAATTATGAGTGTCTGTTGAGCGCATTTGGTGTCGTGCCTATAAATTACAAATCACAAACAGAAGAGCCCCTATAAATATATCCACCTCGGCTCTGTGAGTAGATAGAGGTTATCACAAATGCTAGATTGGATCTGTCTGATCACTGAAAGCGTGAGTGCCATGCACAAGTACTTTGCCAGTATGCTGTTTTTCCCTTTACCTCATACGGAGCTGGGAAGAGAATTTCTGCTTGAAACCCCTTCCTTGCCTTTCATGTGGGATTATTAACATTACTGTGGGACTCTGCAAGAGATTGCTCTCTCTTCAATAAGAAGGTGCAAAAAAAATCTAGGGCTTGAGAGTTTCACACCCTCAAATGCTGTCCTTTTATTATGACTTCAAGGTAGGCTTCAGAGGGTTTGATTCTGGTCTGCCATGCACACACACATGCTCTCAAATCACACCTGGCATACCACTGTGCCCTGCCCTTGTCTAAAGCCTGGGTATTTCTTGCTGTTTGGCCATCGCCTTTTTCAAGCCCATATCTCAGGGCTTTTGTAAGCTACTGCACTAATAATGAGCTAATAATGAGCTCTATTTTCCTGCTGGGGATGGAGAGCTGATGGTGACTAAGTGCAAACTCTGCAGCCTGGTAACCGTGATTCTTTCTTTAATGTTTTTTTTCTTTTTCTTTTTGAGAGTTCCAAATAATACCTGTCAATTAGAAGCCTTCTGATGCCTAAAACCTGACTTAGGTGCTAGGAATGATAGCATGCAATTAGTGTGATTTAACAAAAGCTGTCATGCTCTATTTTCCAATTTGCAGAGTTACATAGTTTACCAAACATGCAAATCTGTGCTGCTGGATGTAGTAGTTATTTCTGCTCTAACTTATCTGTTTTCTGGTTTTAAATAGATTCCTTTCAAGTTTTTGATCCTTTCTAACACAACATTTGAATCTGAAGTAAAAGCAAAGGGCAAGAGTTGAAATTGATTTAATGGGGCCAGCTATTTAGATTAAGCTAAAGTAAACACTGCTACTAGACTGTAAACTATTACTCAGTTGTAACAGGGGTGTACAGTAATGAAGATAAAAGAGAATGGAAAAATTCTGCAAGGGAGAATTTTGTCTATGGCATCATCAAATTTACACTTAAGGAAGATTTATCAGTATATGAAGTCAGAATTGTAAAAACCATCTCATAAAAGAACCATGTAAAAAAATAGTCATTCAAACCTGGCATGCTTTAGCTATAGTTAAAGTGAGAGAAAAGGCATCCATGCATTTCAGGGGTGAATGGATGACAGCACAGGAGACCATTTAGAAAAAAGACCCCACCAAATACCAAATTACATACACATTTCTTGTAAACAGAAGATAAGAGTGGACTTTCCTAAAGTCATTTATAAGTCATTTTTATTTTGGAGGTCAAAATATTGGGGTCTAGCATGTATTCATTTTGATTAGAGGTAGGTGGATGCAGGAAAACGTTTCCTGGATTGATCATTACATATTATTTTAACAACCATGATTATCTCCCATTTATGCATATCACCAACAGGAGTTTTCAAGAATGACTTGAAATTTTAAATAAGCATATGAACATTTTAGAGGGAATTAATTTGGAGTAAATATTTTTGCAACAGAAGCCTAAGATTGATTCTTACCCAATCACAGAAGTGGGAGACATGGTTGAAGACATTCAAATATCCATTCAGTGGCACTGAATATGCATGTATGTCATGAGTACAGCTGTGCCTGCTCTTTTCCTTACTGTAATTCATTGCACTCCATATTATGAAAATGACTTGCCATATATTTTTTGGTAAAGCTGACAACATTTCTCCCATGTGACCACATGTCCATTGCCTACAATCAGCCAGTGTCTCTAGCTTCAGATACTGTCCACAAATGAGCTCAGTGTCTTTAGGGTATCACCCTACATGAGAATTAGGAACTATCCCCTTGAAGGTCTTGGAGTATGGGAATGACGTTCTGATAACTGTTGAGGGGCCATTTTATACTGCAAATGGATTTGAGACCAGCATCCAGAAGCCCCTTTAAAATAATTTTACCTTGATGCAGAACACAGAGCAGTCATTTTGGCTAAATTCTTTTGTTCTGCTTGAATTGTTCCTGATATAACAGGAATCAGCACATTTTGCCAGCATCATATCTGATATTTGTTAGAAAGGGAACAAAAACGGTTTCTTATGGAAGAAAAACACTTAAGAAATTGAGTAACATATGTAATGACATGCTAGAATTGATTATATATCATCTCATATTTGTTTTTTTGACAATACTGCGTGTTATTGAAATGTGACACAAGCATGTGTCAGGAAGAGGGGAATGAGAAATGCATGAAGGATTATAGTGCAATTTCAGAGGCACTTGAAACATGTGATTTCAATTTGTGTCGTTACATTGAGAGGAGGTCCTATTTTTGAAAACTGAAATCACTGAAAACACGAGGGATGGTTTGCAAAGAAGTTTTGTGTTTTCCATTTTTTCCCATGAAAATAAATTTTCACATACTTTAATGTAAATATAAGTATTAGCATTAATATTTTTTTGCCAAAAGTCTAGCTTTATGTCTTGGAGAGCTATAATAATTGATTTTTTAAAGACTCACTTCTTTAGAAAAGCTTTCAGAGGTGAAATCGTTCTCCTAAAATGAGTCAAAGAAAATGTGAAATATTCATCTAAATTTCCCCATCCACTTTTGCCAATTAACTTTGACTGAAATGTTAGCATGTCTTAGTGGTGACTCAAATACTCTGGTCATTTTTGGTTTAAGTGTCTTTATCTACAAAGTCTAATTTGCATCACTAATTCTTGCATGTGAATTGCAAACAAAATCCTTAATTTTGATCCCACTACAAGTGAAGTGCTAAAACGTTTCTGCTGGAGATGGCTAGACTGAAATGGAAAGGCCAATGTTTCTGATGTGTGTAATCACAGATGACATGGAAATAACTGTAAGGGGATTTTGATTTTACGACAGCAATCCTTAAGATGTTTTGGAGGAAAAAATTCATTTTTTAGGGCAAATTTTGACCACATTTGTAGAATACCTTTGAAAACATTTTAATTGCTGTGCTGCTGTTGCTAACAGTAGGAGTCTTTCTTGCTAGTTATTTTCATTAGATAATGGTGTGAGAATCTTATTTCATTTCCTGTATTCTGCCCAGCACCCTCTCCTCTCAGTTTTCCTCCTTTTGTGGAAAGGGCTCACCATAGTATCACACAGATGTGATTTTGGCTAGATGAACTGAAATCATTAGTTCACGTAGGTTTTGATGCATCTAGAATATGATGCATCTGTGCTAGAAAAAATACTAGACTGTGAAAATTCTTCTTTAAAGACAGTCAAACAATGGGTCCAAATGAATGTTTACCAGAAAATCTTGTGGGCTGATTTAGTGCCACTTCACTTTTGACTTGTTTTAAATTTAAGTGGTAAAGAAGAACTTTTAAAGTATTGGAGATGTGAAATGGGGTATGACTGTCAGGAAAGGAAAACAGTAGAACGTGTGTGCAAGCACTGGAGAGGACATGACTTGTAATTTATGAAGAATGATGTATAGGCTCATGTCTCCCAGGTAAACACAGAAGTATGTGCACACAGATTGCTGCATCTCTCTAAATGAAGCTAATGAGATCTTTGACATCAGTCTGATGGACACTGATAACCTGAAAGTTCTTAGATTCACAGTTGCAAGCAGTAGTACATAGGGCAAAAAGGCATCCAATCTGTGCACAAGTGTGTTATGCTGGCTTGTGATGTTTGGGTAAATGTTTCTATACCTAACTAGCATTTTTTTGTACATTTTAGAGGAAATGTGCTTTTACTTCTGCCTTTGCATCCAGAGACATAGGCTTTAGAATATCTGTATTAAAAAACAAATTGAGAAGGGTAGGGAAGAGTAAGGTAATGAAGGGGAAAGGGAAGGGGAAGGCGAAGGGGAAGGGGAAGCATTGAGAAAGAAAAGGAATGGAAGGGAAACAGCTAGATGATTATGAAATGGGGCAAGCAGATGTTTTGTTATTTTAAATTATTTTTTAATAGAACAAAATACATTTAGCATTCAGAAACAAACTTTTTCAACTGTGAGGAATGCGGAAGTTTTCTAAAATTTTCTGCTGCATTCTAGTTCTATTTAGATATGCCACTGAGAATTAGAAGATTCTTATTTCTTCTAACTTTAGTTTGGCTGACTGGATGTTGAAATAAATAGCCACAAAGTAGTTGAAGTGTAGTTACAACACACGGTGAACTGTTTTAATAGAATTGATGAGGCTAATCTACCTGACTGTGCAAGACCACGGTGCTCAGTTACCAGTTCCTAACTTCTAAATAATGTCAGAAGATGTGGGAAGGGGAAAAAACATTTAAGAAGGATGAGGGCGAGGCAGATGTTGATTGTTTACTTCCTGGAATTTAAAGGCATGGGAATTGATTACATCAGCAATGTTCATTTGCCATTAGTAATGTGCCGTCATTAATCTCATTATTCTGGGAACAAATGACATCACGTTAATAAGACCTGAAAAATGTCATAATTCTAAAGAGATATTGATCTTTCCAATGGGTAATAAACAAAAATAAATTGATAGGTGGAGTGTCCAAATGCTACTTTTCACAACAAACATCTGCAGTGGAATCGATGTGGGCTAGGATTCGGAGATACTGCAGCAATACTTTTGAGAAGTACTGGCCATCGTTTAATATGCAAAAGCAGGAGGGAAGCAGCGCCAAGTAGTCAACAGTGATTAAAGTCAAATGTCAAGAATGAGTCAGCGCTGTATGAATTAAAATAAGTGAGCAAAAGTGAAGCACGGGGAAATAAATAAATTGTGGCAACAGAGTTGGAGCGGGGAATGTAGAATTAAAACTTGAACTGGGAGTATTTTATTAAACTTTGAAAAACAGTAAAGTAGTATTTCCTTGAAGCAATCTCTTGAGTAATCATTCCCTACGTGTCTATACCATCCAATGCATATGTTATCTGGCTGTCCTATTCTCTGTTATCCACTTGCCCAATATTCTACGTTGTTCCTTATTTCCATATTATTCTACTTTGCATTTTTTAAATTACTCCTCACATTCATCAAGTAGCTTGCAGGAATGTTGCAACCAGTTTGAGCGTATCTCATGCGAGTGGATCTATAAATAATTTATAGATTCAAAGATAGTTTAAGATAAGCCTTCAAGAGAGTTTTGCTCAGTTACTGAAGTATGAGCAGTGTATCCTGCCAAATGGACAGGCAAACAACTTCGACGTCTGTAGGAGCATCCTGGAAACGTTCAATCAATTTTAAGTTCAGTTAATCTTAAGTTTCGTGCCCCCTGCTGGGTAAAAGGAGATAAGGCTGGAAAAGTGGACGTGCAGGTCTGGGAGAAATTAGAAATTATTTTGTGATTGAGTTAAAAGTTGCCTGAGAGCAGAGAGGAACAGAGAGTCGGTCTGTAGAGAAGAGGTGGACTCACAGCCCAGAACAGCATCCTGACCACGATGTCCAGCCTGTCCTTTTGGGTTGTGGTGTGTGGCTTCATTACAACTTGACATATTCTAGTTGCTCCCTTTCCAGAATTGGGTGTTTTCTTGCCTGTTAACATGGGATCTCTCCATGCAAACAAATACCGCCAGCATACTTGTCTTGAGTTCACTGCTTAGGCTTCTTAAATTGGTGCAGAGCATTAGTCGTGATTTATATTATCCTATGGAAGATGTCTACGATTAGGTGAACCTTGCTTTCAAAATGATCGCTGCTCTCTGCTGACACCTGCCAGGTAACTAGTTAAGTGTCCACACCTTCACTGAGAATGCCTAAGGGGCAAGTGAGCTGAATCCTTCTCCAGGCAGTGGTAAATTTGTATTTAAAACACACTGACATTCCAAAGTGACCAGTATTTTCAAAGGGAAAAATATTTTTCAAATATTAAAGCCCTATTCATATTTACATTTCAGATGTTGACTTTCCTACAGAAAGGTGTCAGATACAGGACCACAGTCCCTCTTCTCTCGCTTCTGACTTGCAGATGCGTCACCAGGCATTACGCAGTTGGCAAGGACACCCCATCTCCTAGATCCCAACATACGGTCACAGAAGAGACAGTCAGGATATTTCTGGCTGGTATCTGAAGGCTACAGCCAGCTGGCTTCATTTACCAAGTTTTCTAAATCTAGACAATCTTTGCTGCCAGATCCAGCTTTTGTGACTTTTCCATCCCTCCTGCTTTCACTTTCTGTGGAGGAAATGGGGAGCAGCTGTTTGAGCAGCACATGCGCCCAAATGGCCAATATCCTCTGTTCTGCACTCAGCCCACAGGAGGGAGGTGATGGCTTCTGCTGCAGAAGGAGAGGATGGGAGAGGAGGCAGCTGATAAGGTAACACCTCTCTCCTCCTACCCTACAGCAGCAAAGGCAGCTCTGCAGCTTTCTACAGGGGTAGAAACAGCCTGTGGGTGTTAGTGCAGGCAGCATGGGATAGAGAACCAGCTAGCTGCTGGTGCCAAGACCCTGGTTCTGTCCCTTTGCTAAGGTCAGAGAATCCTGCACTCAACTACAGAAGACCTGAGGTCAGCTGGGATGTGGTATAATCTGCTAGCAGTGCTGTCACAGCTCTTTGAGTTCTTTCCAAACATCTTGCAGCCCTATTCCTTCCCTTCTCTCCCACTCACAAGGAGTGGGTACAGTTGAGAATGAGTGCTTTCCAGCTGCTATTTGTAACACTGTCATGTCATTAATGTGAAAACATTGGAAAGGAGGTTTTGTTCTTGATCTGGAGGATCAAAGGATTAAAAGGCAGAAGTCTCCCAATCTCACAGGAAGAGTAAGTGGGTCATAAACCCCTATTATATGATATATGAACAGAGTAAATTGTAACGCAATAACTGTAATAATAACTACAGTAATAACACATATAATGCATTTTGATATTGTTTTTAATTAAATAGTAGAACGCTGTAGTCTTCTTTCACTCAATTCTAGCATAACAAGGTTTTAATGCACATATATAAGCTCTTTGATAGCATGATTTGCTAATGACATCGTGTTATTATATTAACATCAAACACTTTCTTGTGATACCATTAGGTAGATCTGGTGACAATGCTTTCTTGAAGATATTTCAGTTCCAATCTAGCAACTGGAGCTAAGCTATTTATGTTGGATGGGTGCCTCACAAACAGTGTAGTTTTGGGTGTGTGTTGTTTTTTTTTCTTCTGAAAGTTTAAGCTAACACAGCTTAACTGTTTCTCAGAAGGCAGATAAAGAATGAGATAGGTTCCTTTTGCCCATGTTTGGAGAAATCATTCCATTATCTCATATAGAAATGCCTATGTTGTAGAAAACAAAATTTGGCACGAGGTACAAGATGCCAGGAGTTGTGAGAGCAGTACAGGCAGCATCAACTGCACAGTGGGAGAGGGTTGAGTTCTTTATTGTGCACGGGGGGGTAAAATAGCTCAGAGGAATGAGATTATATCAATACTTTGGAGGCTTAGGGAGGTGATAAAGGCGCCTTCTGTAGGAAGCATTCCAGATGAAGCTTTTCCAGAGGATTATCATTTGGCTCATTGAAGCCATCTCTGTCTCCTCATGCTTGGTGCAAAACCTCAGACAGTGAACGCCTCCTGCAGCTGGGGAAAATGCATTAATAGCAGCAGAGAAAGAGATGAAAAGTTCAAGGGGACTGAGAATAAGCGCAGTTTGGCTCTTGTATCAATGAGCTCTTCCCACTTACAGAGGTGATGAGGATTTGGGAGCCTCTGTACCACACTGTGATACACAAGGGAAACATGTTATTGTTATTGGTGTCTTTCAAAAAAGGTTCACATGCTGATGGACAGAAAGTCCACAGTTCTCAGTGCTGGTTTCTGTTTGTTTTGTCCAAAGGGTAGAAGCCCTCGTGACAGATCTAAATGTCAAACCCCAGCTGATGACCTGTGTATCATACAGATCGTACACGATACATTTCTGCATAATGGATTCTTCTCTCTTTGTGTTTTAAAGGGCAAAATAACTGCATTAAAACAAGGAATCAACCAGGTAGTAAGTTGAACATTTCAGTGTCAACAATATAATTTCTCCAAATATGGGTAAAATAACTTTTTCCTTGTCTTCTTGGAAATATTTACAGTAAATGTTACCTGTGTAACTTTTACTAGCTACCTTGTGCATATTAATGTAAGTCTTCCATTGTACAAATACACATTACCTCTTCCACAGTCCTTTCTGTACCTTGCAGTGCACAGGAAGTGTGCTGTCGACAAAGTAGTACAGTTTATAAAGCATTAAAATGCACATTTCTGATTCTGTGTTTCTATGGAATAGAGATCTGTTCCCATAGGGATATCAAAGAACCTATTCTAACACTGCTTCTATAGCAATGCTCAGGCATCCATTGCTTTTTTGAGATGGAGAAAAAAATGAGCAAAATTAGTCATTATGCTCAGCTGGTTTTAACCTGACTTTGAAGAGCTTAGCATTTGCTTCTGCTGTTGTTCAATTTGGGAGGCAGTATTGTGACAAGAAGGGGTTTCTGGCAATGTTACTTTGTGATGTACAGATGAAAATGCATTACAGTGACCGGGGCAGCAGCTGGGCAATGCAGCACCTCAGTTGAGCCAAAGGTTAAGTGCTGCTGACCTTGATGTGTCCTGGGATGGTGGCATTCCCCTGGTGGGTTCAGCTCTGGGAGGATGGGCCTCCAGAGGGAAGGCCAAATTCTGGTGTCTGAGCTTTGAATGGGAGTAGCAACTGATGAAATTAATGGCAGAAAAAAACTACTGAACCATGATTTTGGAGAACGGTATGTAAAAAGAAAAAGGCTTGCTACATTTTTCTGCCATTTTGTACAATGCTTTAAGGAATAAAAAACCCTCCTCTTTGAAACTGCAAGTTTTCTCCAAAAATAGAACTGACGAGGAAAATGTGAACTGACTTTACCAAAAATATCATCTGTGTCGTGAATACTCAGCTATCTTAAAGCAAACAAGTCTGATTACTCCTTTGCTCTCTTGCTGTTCAGGTGAGGCCAGTATTTCACCGGGAAGGATGCAGACCACCCTGAGTGTGCTGCTTAGATACAACACATTGAAATGCCTCAGAGCTTTCCCAAGTCAGTTGTAGCTTCAGAACAGAACTATACCAGCCAATGTACCAAGCCATCCCAATAGCACTGAGAAGCGAGAAAGGAGGGGAAGGATACCACAGTGTAGCAGCGTGCAGTTCCCAGCTCCCTTCAGTTTGTCCAGTCTGATTCTGCAGCCCCAGCCTGGATCTCATCTGTTCCTTTTGCCCCCATTGTACACCAAGCAGCTTTCCTAGCTTTTCCTTATCCTCTGACGGGGCAGATCAGCCTAATCATTACTCTTCTTGTAATCACCTTTACACCCTGTGTATTTTGAAGACTTTCTGCTTTCGTACATTTCAGTAGCTCAGTCACAAGAACTGGCCGTTGCGTGGCACTGTACACGCTGTATGGTTAAAATAGTAATTGTTGAGATACTGCTAGAGTCTCTTACCTTGGGCTCCTTGACTGTAAAACATCCTCTGAGCAGACTCGACATCCAAAAAGTAGTCCATTTTGAAGGAACTTAATGTGTGTGTGCAACGCTCTGGTATGATCAATCAGATTCCTGGGAAAGCAACACAGATGTCAGACAGAAGAAAGTTGTTGAGTTTCTTGGTGGGGAAAAAAACAAACAAAACAACAGCATAGGCAGTCATTAAAGGAGGTAGTTTGGCATATTAGAGTCAAAACATTTTCAAATCGCTATTCATAGAGCTCCACAAGTATCCTTTGCTATTTTAGGATATTTGGTTTAAACCTTTGTCTAAAGACATAAGAGAAAATTGCTGCTACAGTAATATTACCTTTTTAGTGCAATCACCTTTATGCCAGCCACATTCTCAATTTCTTTCAGTACATACTTAGGTTCCTCTGCCTGTTATATTTGCACTTAAAAAAGAGATCAGAAATCCTCGGGGGTGCCCAGGTCACTCAGTGCCAAGGGCAGCAGCAATGCTGGGACCGCTGAGCAGTCGCTGTAACAGGCTACACTGGTGCTGCATACGGCTAAATACAGCACTAGAAAAGAAATGAACAGAAGAACGAACAGAAACCAACCTTTCCTTTTTTCTCCCCTCTCACTGACCAGAAAGAAGTAGCAGCAAAATAGTGCACCAGTAGTTTTAAAAGCGGTGATAAGAGTGGCAATTAAGACCTGGTAGGATACTCCCAGGACAGTTTCTTAGTCGATATTTGTATTTTTGGAATCCTTCTGAACTTTGGGTCTGTCTAGACCACAGGTTACATCTGCGTGTCCAAGACACCTCTGCCAGCACAGTTCCTGGGATTATGCACCTTAACCTGACCCATGCTACCTCTTTCATTTTCATCTGTTCTCGGCAACTCACACAAAAATCCAAGGTTTGCAGAAAAGGCACAATCCGATCTGCCTTCCACACCTCGCTTAGTTACAGCACAATCACAAACATGCAAACAGCTCTGCACAACGTTTATTTTAAGACAGACAGACAAAAATACCTCCAGTTCTTTTCCATACAAACCTAACAGAAAGATTTGGGCAGAGAGACTTGCGACCCTTGCTTCAAGCAATTCCTTTAATTACGTTGGCAAAAATCAGGAAACCGGGGTTCCAAAGCTTTTTCTGTTTTCTTCAATTCAGCTTTCATCAACATGCAGTCCTTTCTGAAATTCAGAAGCCTACCTTGGCAAGGAAACTTTAAAAATTCCTCAGCAATTAACTTGACTGTAGCACTTCCCAATCCAGAAGCTATACTTACTGCAAAATATCAAGAGCTGCCCGGCAGTCGTGTAAGCTCCAGTAGTTTCAAGGAAGGTTTCTTTGATCTTACTAAATGTCCCCAGTGTAAGCAAACAATTTTGATTGTTTGATTGGAACTCTGATGAATAATGCATAACGTCAACTGGACTTCCTTTATCAGATAAAAATGGCCAGGAGATGTTGTTACTTAGCAACAGGAGGTGACACTATGATCATCTTCTCCACTCCCCCTCACCCTTCATACTGAAAAATTAAGCCCCTGGTTTCGATTTGATAAAAACTTTCCCAAGAAAAAAAAATCTTCTTCAAGTTTCCTGAAGAATTTGGTTTTTTTCACTCCGATCTTCCTCACTGCAGCTCGTGTTCTGAGGTATTTTTAAGTGTTTCATAATGATTAACCATAGGGTTGTGTTTTGTGTAGAAATTTGCTTCCAGTAAGTGAAATGCCTACTTTCTTAATTTACCAAAAGGGTAATGAGACTGTTAAATATTTTGCTATGAATATAATGTAAATCATGTCTTAGAAAGATTCAGTTCTTATCTGGTACTGCTTACTGGACAAGGCATACAGAAAAAAAACAACACACAAAACATGCCAGTAATATGAAATACATAAATTATCCAGAAACCTTTTCCATACCAGAATTCCTACTTTTAAGTGATTCATTCATTCTTGAAGATGCTGTAATACTCGAGACAAGCATTATCAGGAATCATTGCATTTCTGCATGAGATACAGCCTTGTACAAAAACACACGGTGAAGCTTTTTGCAGAAAGTATGCATTGATCAAAAGCAGAAGCACTGTGAAGGATTTTGAAAATAAGTAAATAAAATCACATGCAGGAGATAAGTACTTACCAGTGTTACTGACCTCTTTCCATCCCACTGTCATGGAATAAGACTGAACAAATGCAACCCAGTCTGTGAGCCAGAATGAACAGCTTCTAATTTTCACTTCAACCTCGAAATCAAGAGTACTGAATACAGAAAGGTGACGGATCTGCTGTTTTATATTATGATGAAGTGAAAGCTCTTAGCACAGATCTGAGTAGAACTGCTTTTTTTTATACTACATTAGCCTGCTAATTTGAGGAAAGTGAAAGGCTTTGTTTTACTGTCTTTTATCTGTTCTCTTTGCTACCCCCACAATTTCATTTGCATTTAAAATTATTCTTATGTCTCCAATGCACTCCAAGGTGTGGAGCATTTTCTAATCGTGATGAATGTTCAGTGTGGTTTTTGTGCAATTCCACTTTTATTCTGAGCCAGAAACATGGTGAGTAATTATAATTGCCAGCTATTTTCTAGAATGAAATACAGAGTGGTTGTCTGATGCAGTTTCTGATTTTTCCTCCATTTAGCAGTACATTGCAACAAACTACTCAGTCAAAGCATCAGTAAAAACATAAATCAAATCGCGCAGTGTCATGTCATGATAGCTTAAACATGCATATCCACAGATTGTGAAAGCAGAATAAGATTCTACTGAGATAATTTCAATAATAATATGCCTTTCTCAAGTTTGAAAGTGGGCTTGGACAGTTAATAAACTGAAATGTAACACAGTTATTTTTTTGTTGGCTTCCAGTTGATCTAGCTTAGCATTCCTGGAGTCTCACATTGTTTGGATTCGGAGCCTTAATGAAGCCAGGCACTGGGGGCTGACAAAGGCGTTGCTATTAAGTTGCATGGGACATCCCTCATGAGAGGGTCAGGACCTGCTTTGCCCAGCAGTTCACAGGATGGGTCCCCAAATCCTGATGTTGGAAGTGGACCAGAATGTGACAAAGGCAGTGATAAAGCAATCTCAGAAGTTCTGACCAAAAGAAGCATCAGGCTTAGTATTCAGACGTTTGCAGATGATCTGCTCAAAACATCACTGCCCTCTGAAGTGCACTGCCACCAAACAAAACTGGTGCTCAAAACTGGGGGTTCTGAAAGGTCAGATTTTCATTTCAGCATCAGCCAGCTCTTTAAATGAAGTAGCAAAGATTTTTTGGCTTTTAAGAAGAAACCCAAGAAGATAAATAAATGCTCAGAGTAAACTCTCAGTTCTTTGGTGCAGGCTAGAAAGTAAGAATCACCCTAGGCAGGCTATACCATGGATTTCCACTAAAAAATTTCTTTCATGCATCTGCAAAGCACCAAGGCAGTATCAAAGATAGGGGCGAGCTACGTGATTCTCAGGTAGAATCAGGCATGGTTGTTCCTATACATTGGCACCCTACTAAATGTGATTGGATTGAGTGGGCGTCTCATAGTGCTGCCTCCATGGTGGATCTGGCTTATGCAAACAGTGCTCCTGTTTTCTGAGGTATGACAAATGTTCTCATTCCTCAACACAAATTAAAGCAAAAACAAACAGCAAGAACACTACAGGCTTCTCTCTTGCACGCCTTGTATTTGAGAGAGTTTATGTTTGCCCTGATGACTACTGAACAGTAGATCCTTCCAATCTGTCCTCTGCTAATTACTAGATTAATTATATTTTGGACCACAGACTGTTTGCCCCTTTAGCCCCACTGACTTTCTTTAACAGAAAACCAGGAAAAAAAGAAAGAAAGACAAGGAACAGACACACAGATGGAAAAGGACAAAAGAAGATTATTCTTCACGTTCTGCAAGGATATCTGCTCGCTTGCTTTTTAGAGGCAGTGGATCTCTCAGTCAAAACCAGGCTGAGAACAATACAACTTTGCATGCTGAAGAATGTTTTACAACACTTGTCCATTAACCTTTGGTGTGTTCTTCTGATCCCCTTTGTCATCATCCTTTCAGTCTGCACTGTCACTTCCGTCCTGACCCACAAGTGCAGCCATTGAAATCACCAGCAACCTCTGCTGACCATTGCACGACCAACCATCTCAGGGTTTTACGGTTCACTTTAAATTATTGTGCAGCAGTACTGACAGCTGCCAAAGAGCTCTCTCTGACTAGGGGGTACTTAGCAACGAGAAAGATAACTGCACCTTTTTATTTATATGTTTCTGTGGCATTAATCACAGTGAGGGAAATCCTCGCCTGCCTGGTTTCAAAGCCTTGAGGATGGCAGCGCACATTTGACCTTCAGTACCTCACACAGGGAAATCCATTACCTGTAGTTCAGCTGAAAAGCCTACATGTCTAGAAGAATGTTCAGATGAAACAGAACGGTTCTGAGATGAATATGGTTCCCAGATCAGACTTTACATATCCTTGAAGCTCACTCAGAAAGTGCGGTACTCTTCACACTCATTCGAGGGCAACCACAGATAGAGCCAGAAACTGTAGCCTCCATTTCTCTGAAAGCTTCCCTACACTCCATCACCCCTGAAGCCAAACATGGAAAGACTCTGCTGTTGACCAGACCTCTTATCAGCACAGATCCCTATTCAGGATAGGTTTGCAATGGTTTTGTACCGCAGACAGATACCCACAGAGGAGCAGACTGAGACTGAAGTGTTTGTGAGCTACATGTTAAAACCACCCAACCGACCTCAGAGAAAAATTGTCATGCTTTGCAAAAATCTAAAGCTGCCATTCTTCATCATGTGCTTAAGTAACCTACTGCATCACATTTGACTTTTTCCCAAATTAAAAAAAGAAAACTGAAAAAAAATTCAAAAAATCAACAAACCAACCTTTAAAAGGAAAGTAATTGAACACTTGGCATTTAAAAGAAGTGAGTAGCCTTCTGGTTTTCTAACAGTCAGATACATGTAGGCAACAGGACTGGCTCTTTTTCCTACCCTGAACTCTCTATTGAGAACATAACTGTTAACTGTAGTGACTCAGAGCTTTAAAAAAAAAAAAGGAAAGAAAGAAAGAAAGGAAAGAAAGGAAGAAAGGAAGGAAGAAAGGAAGAAAGGAAGAAAGGAGGGAAGGAAGGAAGGAAGGAAGGAGGGAAGGAGGGAAGGAGGGAAGGAGGGAAGGAGGGAAGGAAGGAAGGAAGGAAGGAAGGAAGGAAGGAAGGAAGGAAGGAAGGAAGGAAGGAAGGAAGGAAGGAAGGAAGGAAGGAAGGAAGGAAGGAAGGAAGGAAGGAAGGAAGGAAGGAAGGAAGGAAGGAAGGAAGGAAGGAAGGAAGGAAAAGAAAGAGAGAAAGAAAGAAAGAGTGAGAAAGAAAGAAAGAAAGAAAGAAAGAGAGAGAGAGAGAAAAAGAGAAAGAAAGAGAGAGAGAAAGAGAGAAAGAAAGAGAGAAAGAGAGAAAGAAAGAAAGAGAGAAAGAGAGAAAGAAAGAAAGAGAGAGAAAGAAAGAGAGAAAGAAAGAGAGAAAGAAAGAAAGAAACGTCTGCTGCTGACAAACACTAATATTAACCTGAAAGAAAGTGGGAGAGAGAATGTAATGTGTGACTGAAAAAGTGTAGGCAAGGTGATTATTACAGAGAGTTGTTTCCTGAGGGATACATTCAGAATAAAGGAAGAATGTAAAAGTTTAAGCCCCTAAGCTATGACAAGTAGGTTTTTAAAAATCATAATTATCAGTATTGTGCTTAGATATATTAAAAAGAGAGGATTGCTAACAAAATTAGGACACAAATGTGCTCTCTGTTTCCTATTTGTAATGCAAGACAAATATTAGGATACACACAGCATACAATAAAAAGCAAAAATACTCAAATGAGAGTTACATGCACTTCACAGTGACAGAGACTAAAATTGATGTTTTCCCAAGTTTCTACAGGTTTTGTACAACTTTATCTTCAGGTTCACAAGGTTGAGATTCCCAAGATAACGCATCTGAGTAATAGGAAAGATGTCCAGAAGAAAAGACTCCCAGTACAGACATACTTGTTTCTAATGTTTGTGCTGTGAAAATTATCAATATCCAGAAACACTGTAGAGATCATAAAGGTAGATCTGGCTCTTTAAAAACAGCAGAAAGTTTGGTTTTGGCTTTTGTAGCGTCAGGATCACACTCCAATTATTTAGTTCTGTAGCAAGTATTTTAGTTTCCAATGCAGAAAACATGAGCTTGAAAAGAAGCACCTCCAGCATCCTGTGACGTGAACAAGAAGTTACAGAAGTTATTATTTAAGAAAATCTTAAAGTGCTGTCATAGAGAACAAAGGTTAGATATCCTGCATAAAAAAACTCTATTCTAATATGATATATGGCAGTTTGATACGCCTTCATTTGAGGGAGGAGAAGTTGAAGTCATAATTATATGATAAACATTAGAGAGAAGAGCTTTTGGAAGAGCACGTGTTAAAACCTAGTCCTTCAGTCCTTATATAGGCAGAAGTTCTTCTGCATTACATAGACCTTCATCAACCTTCAATTACATGACTAGATTTTTTATTCCTATAACAAACTACACTGGAATAAAGGGGAAAAACAGCAAAACTTCCCAGTTTCACTCTCATAGGTGATGTAGGGAGAAGCAGCGTAGTGTAGAGCTATGTGAGGCAGAGGACATGGATGAAACTGGTAATACAGATCTTTTGGATAAGTTTCCTCCATAGCCCCATCAGCACACAACGGTTGTGGAGGCAGAATCATCCTTTTTGACTTCCCACTCTCTATTCTAGGACTTCTGTAGAGGGAGTTTTAAAGGGTTCAAAGGAGCAGCAAAAAACAGTATGTGGAATTCAGTAAAATCATGTGAATTCATGATTGATTCATCAGCTTGATCTAGCCTTCACATGAAGGGCAATGTGATTGGCCAAAAACATGATTAGGAACACTTTTAATTTGCAGTTGATAAAACCACAGAATCATTAAGGTTGGAAAAGATCACTAAAATCATCTGGTTCAACTACCAACCCATCTCTACCATGCCCACATCCCTCAGTGCCATATCCACACATTTCTTGAACTCCTCTAAAGACAGTGACTCCACCAACACTCTGGGCAGCCTGTTTCAATACCTCACCACACTTTTGAAGAATAAATTTTTTCTAATAAACAACCTACATTTCCCCTGGTGCAACTCAAGACCATTACTTCAAATCCTATCACTAATTACCTGGCAGAAGAGATTGACCCCCACTTTGCTACTGCCTCCTTTCAGGTAGTTGTAGAGACTGTTAAGGTCTACCCTAAGCTTCTTCTCCTCCAGACTCAACCATCTCAGTTCCCTCAGCTGCTCCTCATAAGACCTGTGCTCCAGACCTTTCACCAGCTTTATTGCCCTTCTCTGGACATGCCTCAGTGTCTTTGTTGTAGAGAGAAGCTTAAAACTGAACACGCTACTCAAGGTACAGCCTCACCCACACTGAGCACAGGGTCCCGATCACCTCCCTGCTCCTGCTGCTCCAAACCAGGATGTCATTGGACTTTTTGGCCACCTGGGCACACTGCTGGCTCATGTTCAGATCGTTTTCTTCCATGCATCTTTCCAGCCACTCTGCCCCAAGCCTGTAGCAATGCATGCGGATGTTTTGACCAAACTGTAGGACCCAGTTACTTGGTCTTGTTACTTGGTCTTGTTCAAACTCACACATTTGGCCTCAGTCTATCGATCCTCCTTGTCCAGATCTCTCTGTAGAGCCTTCCTACCCTCAGGCAGATCAACATTTACTCCCCATTTGGTGTCATTTGTACCCCTCAAAAAACACCAATGCAGGTACAAATGACCTCAGTCTCAGCTTTCATCAAAAGCTGGGGGAAAACTCAGCACAGGGAGACTGGAAACAAATGTGTTTACAGTCTTCCATTGGCCTTTGAGAAACTGCACTGCTAGGGTATCATTCCTAAATCTGTTTTCAGTTGGCTGCTGGTTGTAAATGGGATAAGCAATTCTGAAATAACTGAGCAGCTGGACAGAAGCACTGTAACTTGATTAAATTTGATAAAAGTCCAGGAATTCTTATCTGGTTAAGACAAAACGAAATTACTTCTTCAACTGACTCTATGTAAAGCAAAGACATAACAATGGAGTATTAATGAAATTACAAAATACAGTTCTCAAATAGCATGGTGTGATTTAATATTCACGGGGCACCATGCATGCATAGATAAATAATGCATATGAATGCCAGACTCTGAATTATTTACATAAAATCAGTCTTCTTTCCTGTTTTTACATCATATCATCCTCCAAAAAGGCATCGATTCTAACAAAGTTTTCAAAGGTGTTTGGCCTACATTTTTAATGATAAACTTTGCTAGGAGAGCAACAGTGAGAGCTTCAGTAAAAACATCCACCTGCCTCTTGTTTCCTACCCTCTGGAGCTACTGAGGAGCCACATCTTTTACAAAACAAGTAAATGTAATCGGCAAAATCATCCTGATACCTCAAGTATACTTGGACAATAATCATTGTACCTCACTATTAGAGTTATTCCACAGTTTGCATCTATCCTTAGATACAATTTTCCATGCGTGCAAGTTGGATGCTTTTGTGCATTTCAAATATGTAAGTATATGCAACTATATATTACTGTGCTGTCCTGACTTTATGAAAAGATTTGATCCTGCACAGTGCAGGGCTATGCTGTGTCAAAAATGACAAGTAAAATAGCAAGCCAGAAGAACCTAATTCTATCTTAATGATGGTGAGATGGTAGAGCTGTCAAGTTACTTCTGCCTGATGGCAAAAGCATGACCTAAAACAGGAATACTTATTGTAGCTACATGCTCCATTAGCATGATGGGGGCTGCAAGAGTTCTCCTGTCTCCTCAGACATGCCTGTTTTCTGCCCACATCCTCCTTTTCACACACTGCAGTCTCAGGAGAGCTTTAGACTCTTTATGTTGCTCATGATTTCAAAGCATTTCTATTTAGCTTTGAGCAAAACTGCTTTGCACCTTCAGTAGAAATTTGTAGGACTACACCAAATTTGCAACCCACTGTGGAACATCTAATCCAGATCCTCTCCTCTAGTTCCTTTAACCTGATGGAAAATCAGGTCTTTGAGCAGAGTGCTGGAACCTAGATGGTTTCTAAAAACGAACATCAGCTGAGGACAGATATAGTGTTTTATGTGGGTTGTGCTTATTTCCAGTCAAACGCTTTGAGAATAAAATTAATGTTTATTCTGGTGCCCATCGTTCACTAGTTATTAGAAACACTACAATCATATGAGTGTGGTCCATCCTCACGAACTACTAGAACAGCATGTGCAGCAAGCTGCAAATTATTGCCCTGACAAATGACATTTTGCAGTCTATGGGTGGCCTTCTCAAGATAACGTTTGATGTTTGCTCAGCATCCCTCCGGCTGATAATAGGCAATTTAAATAAAACTTTCTTTCTTTAGAAAAATGGAGAAAAAAGGCACATGGGGCACAGCCTAGGATATAGTGTTGTGTTGTGCTGTTTTTTTTTTTAATTCTATTTCAGAGGTGCTTGACTGAGAACTCAGTAGAAGTCAATGGAAAGTCTAGTTAATTTAGATTATACTTATCAAGTGTAGCACTTCATTTCCATTGCTCATGGGCCAGATCCTTTTTTTATGGAGTTGAGAAACACTGGAAGTTATGACATTAAGCCTCCTGGTTAGATATCATTTGTGTGCCATATAGTAGTCATTTCTGAAACTTTTATTTTTGTTATCAAAACCAGAATCTTCTTTTTGTTATCAAAACCTGCCCCTTTGTGTGCACACATACTATCCACATTCAGTTTTCAGGGACCTGAATGTCAGCAGACAGCATAGCTGACATTTTGCACTTGATCATACTTGACATGAGAGTGCATTCTAACATCAGATGGCCACAGGATTAGAATGCATGCTGTGATATGGCTTGCATCTCTCAGCTTTTTGACATCATTGTGCAGGAGCTCATAAAATATCTGTAAATTGAAGTCTCATGTTCTGTTGATTCCCAGAATTCCATCCAAGGGAATGTTTCTGACACCAAACAAACAGAAACCTGGTCTGAAAACCAGGTCTTCATAGAATCACAGGGTTGGAAGGGGCCTCAAGGATCATGAATCTCCAACACCCCTACACATGCAGGGCCACCAACCTCCCCATATAATACCAGACCAGGCTGCACAGGACTCCATCCAACCTGGCTTTGAACACCTCCAGGGACGGGGCATCCACAACCTCTCTGTTCCAGCTTTTCCAGTACCTCACCACTCTGTCTATAAAGAACTTCCCCCTGACATCCAACCTAAATCTTCCTTCAACTTAAAACCATTTCCCCTTGACCTGCAGTTGTCAACCCTTCAAAGAATTGATTCCCCTCCTGTTTGTAGGCTCCCTTTAGGTACTGAAATGCTGCAATGAGGTCAACCCACAACCTTCTTTTCTCCAGGCTGAACAAGCCCAGCTCCCTCAGTCTGTCTTCATAGGGGAGGTGCTCCAGCCCCCTGATCATCTTCGTGGCTCTCCTCTGGACCCTCTCCAACAGCTCTGTCTTGTACTGTGGGCCCCAGACCTGGACACAGTACTGCAGAGGGAGCCTCACAAGAGCAGAGTAGAGGGGGACAATCATCTCCCTGTCCCTGCTGACCACCCCTCTTCTGATGGAGACCAGGATGCCATTTGCTTGTTAGTCTTGCTAGTTCTGTCGCAATTAGGGTGTGCACAGTAGCAACTGCAGGACACAGATTTCCTTGGGTTACTGCTGCACACATTTACAGGTAGTGCTCAGGAGGAGTGGTTGCCTGGTAGGTCCTGCACTGCACGACAGAAAATGTGAAGCTCAGAGCAGTTGTGGAATTGCAGCCCTGAAGCTACAAAGATGCATGTTTTATAGAGGTCATTGCCTCTGCAGAGAGGTGAAGGTGATGCCTTGTCTGTTAACATAGCCTCATTGTGTTTTTTTTAGAGAAATATGACTTTAATATATCCTTTTCACCTATAAAAGATTCCCAGGGTAATAATAACAGTAAAAACGCTTCCCAAAATGTTTTCTTTTTAAACACATCAAGCATCAGGAAAGCTGTCATTTCAGACCAACTTCTGCCCATCCCTATGGCAACTAATGGAAGCATTTAATACTATATATACAAAATGTAATTTGCTCCCCCGCCATCTCTAGTTATACTCTTCTTTTTATGCTAAAATTGCTCCATGACGCCTACAATGTTTGGAAAATGCTTCTGAAGTGACATGCATCAGAGGTTCAACGTCACTGCAAAAAAGCTCAAGTGACCAATTAAAAATACTGATTTTGAAAATGCAGATGATGAAATTAACGAAGACCAAAAATATCTAGTCTGAGAGGTCATATTTGTAGTTTTTAGAAAGCCCGTTATTAAAACCAACAATGTCTTTAGAGAATAAAGGAAGGAGGGGGGGGTGAAAATCAGACACTGATGATCAAACCAGCAGTGACATTATTTCATACATATACAGGCTGCAATCAGCAATCTCTGTCATATAAAAAAAACTTTTCAGAGCTGCTAAGCAGTCTCTGGCAATCCTTTATTTGCCTGGCCCCTTATAGCTTTAGAAGTTACTTAAAGTCAGCTTGAACTTAGAGCTTATAATATTAAAATAAAAATAATGAAAAGATAAAAGTAATACGGATTTTTTTTAATCTCCTTTCTCGGAAGGAGAGGATGTGGAGTATTTATTGTTCACAGCTCTGTGTTATGAAGCTTCTGTTACAGAGAGCACATTCTCAGTTATTAGACTCTTCAGATCATCTGCTTTGCTGCTCTCTGTTACTTACATCTTTAATCTGTACCTGTTTCAGAGTGCCAAACAGAAAAACACATTATGGAGTACAAAAATACTAGCAAAGAAGCATACTAGGACTGAACTACTTCTTCTGTTACCCACTTTAAAGTAGCCAAATATTACAAAGAGCATCACAATTTCACACGATTTGCCCTTAACGAAGCCATACTGAATATCATCAATCACATCTTACTTTCTGTGCGCCTTAGCATAACTTCCAGGAGGATCTGCTCCACAGTCTTGCTGGGCACAGTGGCTTAGCAACTTCCTCTGGTAGTTCCTCAGGACCTGTAGATGCATCTCATCAGGTCCCACGGACTTGTGCAAATTCAGGTTCCTCACATGGAATTTAACCTGATCTTCTCTTACAACAAGTGGTTCTTGGTTCTCCCATTCCCTCCCTTTGTCTTCTGTGATTTGGGCAGCATGCCCAGAGCACTTGCCATTGAAGACTCAAGCAAAAAAGACACTGACTTGTCAGCACCTTCGGGGTCATTGATTTCAGCCCTCTCCATATCCTGGTAACCAGGTCATCATATTTCCTTTCAGAAGGGGCCCACATTTTCCCTGGTCTTCCTTCTATCACTGACATACTTAAAGAAGATTTTCTTCTTGCCATTGTTGTCCCTGGCCAGATTTAATTCTGTCAGGGCTTTAGCTTTACTAACATGATCCCAGCCCGCTTGGACAATTTCTGTATTTCTCCCAGGCTACCTGTCTACTCTCTGTAAGTTTTCTTTTGTGTTGGAGTTTGTTCAGAATACACTTGTTTATCCATAGAATTTTTACTTTACTTCCTTTTTGTTGAGATGCATCAGTCCTGAGCTTAGAGGAGGTTATCCTTGAATATTAGCCAGTTTTCTAGGGCCCATCTTCCCTCCAGAGCGTTGTCCCACAGTACTGTGCCAAGCAGATCCCTATCTATAAAAACCTAAGGTGCGGGAAACAAAGGGACGAGGCCAGGCTCTTTTTAGCAGTGTGTGGCGACAGGGCAATGGGAAATGGCCAAAATCTGAAGCATAGGAAGTTTCGCACAAATGTGCTTAAGAACTTCTTCATGGTAAGGGTGATGGAGCTCTGGAACAGGCTGCCTAGAGAGGCTGTGGAGTCTCCTTCTCTTGAGACATTCAAGACCCGCCTGGACACCTATCTATGCAATCTGGTCTAGGGAACCTGCTTTGGCAGGGGGGTTGGACTAGGTGATCTCTAGAGGTCCCTTCTAGCCTCTACAATTCTGTGATTCTGTGAAGCCAAAATCTGCTCTTTTGAAGTCCAGGGTAGTGATCTTGCTACACACACTGCTTGCTGCCCTAGGAATCCTGAACTCCACCATTTCATGGTGGTTTCAGGTTCGCATTCTCCACCACCCTCTCCTTGGTGAGAACAAAGCCAAGTATAGCATCACTCTGTGTTGGCTCCTTCATTACTTGGAGAAGGAAGGTATCATCAAAGCACTCTAGAAATTGCTTATGCCCTAACGTGTCATCTCTTCAACAGCAAGGAAAGCTATCATCTGCAAAGTACTCTCAGTAGCTTTATTGTAGGCTTATAGAGAAAAACAAACAAACAAACAAACAAAAAAAAGAACAGCATAATTGTACAGAATTTTGTGTCTCAGTGATGTCCAGCATGGGTAAGAAAGAAATGTCATCTGACCTGAGAGACTGTTTTTTTTTCCCCAGTATTTCTTTTGGGGCATACAAAAGAACCTCAGCCACTGCTGTGGAGGTAAGCTCACTCAGGTTCACACAGCCAGAGAGGTACTCAGCTGTTAAGCTATTCTCCCAGTGCTCTGTATTTTGTCAGCAGCCAGAAAAATATTAACTACTCCAGGCGTTGCTTCAGAGCAATTCAAGAGAGCCTCCTGCTTCCCTTTCCTCATTGCTTTTCTGAGGAATCAGTGGAAATGAGCTCACCATGAGAAACCTTCTTTACCTCCTTCAAGCCCAAAGTAGCTCAGCATTTGCTCCTGTGATGCCTCAATGTTCACAACTCACAACGAGACTCCGACAGACCTCTAATGAGCATGACTCATCTGGCAGTAGAAGAGAAAATGCTGTACTTTGTTTAGTTCAAACATGAGATATGGTAGGACTAAATTAAATGGTGCCCCTTACCAAAGGGACTACTTGGACAGTATCTATAGCAGCTCTTCATTGTATATGACAGGCTCCTTTAGCCAAACACCAGCACTACTGAAATTAAGATGTGTTTTATGCCTGTCCTCTGTGAGCCCATTGTTTGACCCCATGTGAACAGCACACATTGGGAGATATTAACATTTTTTAGTTTGTGTGATCTTTCATGACTAGTCTGTAATTTTCCTCTAAATGCCTGGAGCCTATGAGAAAATGAAATTTGCTGGAAACAATTGTAAAAGCCTGAGGAGGTAAGGACTGGAACACATGAATTGTATGTGTTCATTAAAGGAGAGATGTAGTGTATTCTCCAGAAAAAGGATTAATGTGGAAGGAAAAAGTCTTTGAAGGCAGCACTTAATGCAGAGTTGCAGTGTAAATGACAAACAGCATACTGGGATAGATCAATAAAAAGACAGTGTACAGCAGCAGTGAAAGCACAGAAAAGGAAGACAGAGGGGACCTTGAGAAATTTTCTAATCCCTGTGCAATGAGGCAAGATTAACCTCATCTAGCTCATTCTTCACAGATGTTTCTCTAATCTACCCTTTAAAACCTCCCTTGAAAGGCAGCCCAACCTCCCTGGTAAGCCTTTCTAGTATTACAGTACCATTTAGGGTTATTATTTCTCTTCTTAAAATCATACAATTTTTCTTTGCTACAAATTTTTCCTTCAGCGCATATTGTGAATAATTGAGCAACATGATGTAACTGGAATGTTTCACATAGAGATAACGTATTCAATCACTTTGCTGAAGGCAGAATCACATTTCTCTGTTGATGACTAGAAAGCCACCATGAGAATCTTTGAAGAATACAGTTGACATTTCTTCTTAATGAAGAACATGTTAACGGTGCTCAATGCAAATCTGCCTAGCTCCTCAAGCACTCTGCTCTTCAAGCACTCTATAAAGGCTTTTTCCTATGTTTTGTCACCTCAGAAAAGGATTCTGTTTAGTTTATTTAATAATCCATTGTATTTCCCAATCATCTGGAACACAGTGACAGAGATAGATGTGGTCGTTATTAGTTTTAAAAGCCCCCATAGCATATTCATCATTAATATTCTAATAATATCTTGTGCAATTTTCAAATCCAGAGCTTCCTTACTCTTACAACTCATGCATACTTCTGTAACAAATAAATTCCTGTCATTTAGCCCCAGACCTCTCACTGTCTTCTCTCTCTGATGGCTTCTGTCCCTACAACATTGATTTGTTTCCCATAAGTTGTATTCATTAGCTGAAGATGTGGTAGGGTAATGGCAAGTTAGAGATCCCATAGTTATCTCCAGAGAGATCATAAGATAGAAGGGCTCCGAGACAACAGGCAGTCAGACTGCCCCTTCACTTCATACCCAAGAAGTTAGTGAAGAGTAGCTACAGTGATGTGTATTCTAGCATTGGTTAGGTAATAAATACCCTGAGCAGGATGAAAGCTAAAACTTGGCAAATATAAAGTATGCTGGCTCAAGCATCCCCCTGGATGCTAGGTCCCTTTTGCCACAGAAGCTGGGCTGGCACCTCCACTACTGCTGGAAGCCACAACTGCTGATTCTGAGGGGGACTGAAACTCCTCAGCAATAGCTAGCTGAGCAATGGTCCTTGGCAAAGCAAAGGACTGAAACAGAGCTCTGGCAATAACTTTCAAAGCCATTGCTGCTAAAAGACTGCATTCATGCCCTGTCTGCTTTGGTATGAAACTCTGTTTTGCCTAAACCTAGCTGCAAGAAGGAGCCCACCTCTTACCTGGGAGTGCAGACTTAAGTACCTGGCAGTCCATGACTTAAGTACCCAAATGGCTTCTTTCTGCTGAGATTAGAAGGGATAGTTCCAGCCTGGCTACATTTTACTCCTCAATTCACAGCAGATCTGGATTTTACTGGGAGATTTAGGTAAGTACTGTATATATTAGCTTAAAAAATCTTCAGAAAAATAAATAATTTACAGTCTGTACTATTTCACTACTGTTACTATTCATAATTTGCCCGAGTCCCTAACATCTATAGGCATTTCTCAAAAGCCCCACTATGTCAGGTGATGCAAAAATAATCCCTACCTGAAAAAAAAACAAAACCCTACCATTTACCATCTAAATGTTTACTCATTTAAATCAACAACTAAATCTCCTGGGAGAAGAGCATACCTTCTCAATGAAAGGGAGCAGGGGAACAACAGAGAGCAGAAGGTTTATTATCATTAGAGGGATACCGGAACAAGCCTGCTGTGTCTTGCTGTGTTTTGCTGTGTTTCACCTCACAGGCACAACACACAAGTGCTTCTGAGATTTCAGTAAGATATAACCATGCTGCATTTACTCCATAGGTGACCAAGTGCCATTTCCCCCCCTTTTCATAGATTTTTTTTCTTCTGGGAAACATTGCATCCTTTCTGCAAATTTTAATCTGCTGCTCCTCCACACACTAAGACTCAACCACATGAGATTCAGGACACTAACATTTGTTGTTAAGAAAGGGAAAAAATACATCCAAACTAAGGATAGGTAGCACAAGCAGCAGTGTGCACTGTTTATTCAAAGTTGTAGCCATTCTGGCACCAGCACTCAAACTGGCACACTAATTACACACAGAACACTGTATTTAAATTCTTGGTCACTGCCACACACCCCCCTTTCCCTAGACCAAGGGGTGGCAACTATAATATGATACAGTGTCTCAATAGAGTGTACTTAATTTGATCCAAAAGTTATGCCTCCTATTTATTTCCAAAGAAACTGCAACGGACACAAAGAGCACAACTATACTACTTGATAGATCAAATTCTCAGTTACAAAACACTATTTTCCAGCACAGTCACCACCATTAGCTATGTGTTTTCACCAGTGATGAACAAAAGCCTGCGTGTCATGCTCATAAAATCCTCTCCAGCAGAGGTGACCCACTGTCTCTGTTGCTGCTGCTGAAACTCACCACCCACCTCCTCACTGTGCTCACATCCACTGTTGGGTCTTCAGAAATATTCAAGAAGCATCAATGAATGTCAACATGTGACATTTTTGCCACGTGGAGGAGTTCAGTGACACACCTTTGCTTCATACACACTCCCATGTCAGATGCCATTTTGTCAGAATGCCCCTCTGCTGCCATCTGTACAATGGTAACAAAATGTAATGGAATATTGAAAGGAAGCTTCAAACCTTACTGCCATATCATCAACATTTGCCTCTGAGTTCATGGGTCAATATGATAAAAGAGGAGGTGTTACTTTCAGAGTAACCCTCATACAAAGGGAGCAGTGGCACTAAAAGGGGCATCATTAGGAGGCTGCAGTCATCAGCCTCAGTCTCTCAGATCAGATGTCATTGATTGCTACTCAGAATTTGGCTCTCGTGAGTTCCCACTAGCACAAATACAATTGAACTTGCAAAAAGAAAAGCAGCTTTCTTCACTCTTATGTTTTAGAAATCAGTAAATAAGGCTAGAAGATAGTGGGAGAGATAATGAAATATAATTAAGTAACTGGCCCCTTGGAACCAGATGATATGGAGAGACCCATCTATATACAAAATGGATAGAGAAAGTGAAACTCTTTCCATCTGGAATTTTTGTAGCATAAAGCTTCTATAGGGAATGCATACACACATGTTTAAAAGCATGTAAAACAAACAAAAAATAGAAACCATTTCTCCATTCTCCACAGTTTGTTCACCTCTAGTGGACATGGACCTAATGATGAAACACGAAAATAGCTATCCTGACCCACATGTACTGCTCTGGTGCACACAGACTTGCTAAAGCTGCAGAAATGTGGTTTTTACTCATATAGCTTTTTAAAAAATAGGATGCCTTTTCTCTAGTCATTCTCTGGCAAAGTACAGTATATCTAATTTTGTTAAATTCCAAAACACAGTGTGCACCAAAGCACTTGTAGGTGTAAGTAGAATGTCAAGAATGAGTCAAAGATTAATACCCAAATTATAGAGTGCAAAAAGGGAATTATAGTCTTAAATATCCCGTTAAGAACTAGAAAGTTTTACCTAGTTGAAAGTACTATTTGCATTGTAATAAGTAAAATGCTATTCCCTTTAGTTAAGGAAATTCTTTAATAGTCTCAGGCTTGAGCAGAAGAAGTGCATAGGATGAAGTGGTGATTTGATCACATACTTTCAAACTTCAGCATAATCCTTATTCATTACATCACTTACTTAATACAGGGCTATATTTCAGTCACATCTACTGCCACTGGTCTGCTGAACAAGGATGAATGTAAGACTGTAGTTAGGTGCTTATGATAACAGGTGCTTGACTCGTTTCTTTCCTTAAAACATATAGCTTCTTTCATTACTGCACTGTAAGATTATCAAGTAGCAAGTTTTCTGCTTTCACCAATCTTCCCCTCAAAAATCTTCTGCTACCTACTCTGTTTTTCCATCCATCCTTATAAAGCTTTCTTTTGCTTTCTTAAATAAATAAAAGGGAAAAAACATTACCTGAGCAGTAATCTCAAAGAACAAAACCAAGCAAAGAAATCCCTGCAAATGATGTTAGTGCTTCCCACTTTCTCATTTTCATCTTTGGAAGCTGACAAACTGCAAATCCCCCTCAAGAGTATCAGTCAATAAGAGAGGTTTACAACTTGGTGTTGCCAGTACAAACACAATCAGCATCTTAACAAACTAGGCAAGTGCACAGTCATGCTCTTTAGTTCCCCAGCCCTGCTAAAATTCCCACTGGGAACAGCTGATCAAAGCTCCTCTTCCACTATCAGCATTTCTATATGGCATTTAGCTTCTGTATGATACTCAGTGAGTGAGGTCAGTTCCAGTTCTGGTAAGAAGATTATATATTCAGTGTGGGTCCTCGTGTCCCACATAAAACCATACTGGCATGTTTTCAGAAGGAAGAAGGAAGGTGCAAACACTACAGAAACAATAATTAGGCCATCTTAAGTAGCTGAGGAAGGAAATGAGCTAATTTCCCAAATGCTCAGTTCCCAGTAACTGAGACTGAGGGCAGGTAAACAGGAAGAGAGAGGAAAGAGGAGGTCATTGCACCTTTGGCTAGAGAAGCTATTTGTGACAGCTGTTCAAAGCGGCGGCTGCTCTTATCCTTAAGAGGTGAGGAAAGATGGACTGCATGGGTTATGGAGTCCAAACAGCCACACACGTAAATCAGTTGTGATGATTTAACATTATTGTTACATGATTATTAAGACTACTCATGGACCTGTTAATGCATTTTTGTTTCAATTTTCTGTAACTTTTACATTGCTATAAATCTAGATTTCAAATTAATTCTTCAAGTTAGAAGTAAAAATGTACCTTGGCTATCAGAACCAACTGATTTTGGTTCTTTGCACCCTAACTCATAGCGCATTCATGGGAAACATGATGAAAATGTCCCAGCTCTGTTCCCTCACACCTCATTCAATTTCTTTTCCTTTGTCTGAATAGCAGGGGCTGAGACCTAGAAAAATACTGGGCCAGATCTGTTGAAATGGCTAGACTTACTCTGGGTTCACAGTAATCTGTGATAGCAGAAACCCACAGGCTGAAAATTCACCTAGAGACAGTCAAAGCATGAAGATAGACATTTCTCCATATCGAGGCTATTATGAGTCACCAGGAGCCTATTCAGTGAAGAACTTTGGGGTTTTGGTGCTTTGCCATGTAATATGCAAGTCAAGAAGCTCAATTAGAGAGGCTCTGTGAGTCATCTTCTAGAGTAAATTTGTCATGCTGTCCTGGAAAACATGTAACAGGAGAAAGCAGAGGATGCTAAGGACACCACAGTGTCTGCACAGATCAGTACATGTCCAACAACACTTAAGTACCTGCAAAAGCATCTAAATCTCTTAATGGGTCTTCCCTTAAATCTTCGAAAACATTGGGAGGTTCAGCAAGGGAATCTGGGGAATTGTTGATTAAGTGACTTCCACAAGTGAGAACTTTGTGAGATCCTAGACTTAGCTGTCCCCAGTGGGAATTGTGGTGACAGGGCCACAGGACTGAAGGAAATACGTTTATCCTTTGCAGTTCAAGAGAGATGCTGGCACAAAGTGTAATTTAATTCTCCCTGCTCCTGTTTCAGGGAATTCATGTCTTTATTTTCAAATTTTCATTTAATTATCCTTTTTGATCTTCTGTTTGTATTATTCTCTCCTTATATCAATAATCTCAGAGTGTTATTTTCTATCTTGTTCCCACTGATGATAGGGCAGGAAAATCAAAAACAAAAGTCAGAGACAATGGGAACATAATGAAAATGAAATCATGTGCCTCCAGATTAAAAAGAGGAAATGTATTAAACTGTTAAAAGTACAGATTAATCAATTATGTTTCCAAAAGGATGCACAAGAATTACAGCCTTGCAAATTCCAGTGGCTCATCCTCTGGCAGTGAATCTATTTCCATAGCTTCTCCATCACTCTCAGGTGCATCCATCTTCATTAATTTGATCGTCAGGAGCCTCTTCAGCAGCACTATTCTCGCATGGAGAATGAGCAGCCACTGTTTTCAGTCACCCAGTGACTGTGGCATTCTAGCCACAGGTTCCCCATAGCACTCAGAACAGAAAACTGTGAGATGGCAGTGACATCAGGAGGTCATGGTGCTGTCATTTAACAGTGTTGCATGGACACAAAAACAAGGCAGTGTTGGCAGTTGGGGCCTATGGCCTGTGAATTACCCCAGTGTTAAAGGAGGAAGAAGAGCAAGGGTGCTGAGGGCCACTTTCCTGGGAATGGCTCCCTTGTACCATTTTTCTTGATAAAAACAATGGCTTTCCCTTGGGCGCAGGGGTCAGCAGGGACTTCAGATCCCTCTTTGTCTCATGCACGGGGTCCCTTAACTGAAAGAGTAGGAAGAGTGTAGGAGATCTGGGGAGTCTCTGCTATCCCCTTTCAGCTGCCCTGATGCCTGCAAGTGGAGCCACCTGGACTTGAAGCCACTTCTGCCACTGATGTAGAGCAAAGCCATGTGAAGGGCTGAGCAGCAGTCAGCTGAACTGAGTATGGTTACCGGGTAGCTCCACAAATCCCATAACTAAAGACACAGGGATTAATCCTTGGTAAATGTCAGAGATCATAGCCAGCTTGTTCTGGTACCAGAAAAAATTCACTTAAGCAGATGGATGTGTAAAATGGTACCTCCAAAGCTGTTTTTGGATACGTCTGTATTTAATAAGGCTCAAAAATCCTTCATCTCACAGTTCATATAAAAATCACACTCCTAGATGAGTAGATGCATACTCAACATGTTCTAAACAGTATACTAAAATCAGGGTAGACAACATGAAATAGAATATCTGAACTTGAAAGGGATCCATAATGATCACCAGCTTCTGGCTCTACATGAGACCAGCCAAAATTCAAACCATATTTTGGAAAGCGTTATTCAGATACCTCTTGAATTCTGGCAAGGACCTTTTTCTAATATCCAGCTGTTCCCTTGGGTCCCATGGGGTTCATCAGAGGGAGTCTTAGGGGGAAGGGGCACAAGTGCATGGGTGGCTGTCCCCCACCATTTGACTCCTATATTCTTCAAGCATCCTGAAAGTATTCAGTTCCTAAAATCAGGTAAAGAGGAAAGAAAGGTATTTCTGTTCCCTGTGCAGTGACTAAATTACAAGCAGTGTTCCAAGAAATTGACCAGACTGTTGAATATAACCAGCTTGTTAATTTCTCGCTGTCATTAAGCACGTCACATGGTAATGGTTCAAGAGTATTTTTAATGGATTGCTGCAGAGACAGTAATGATGTTTCTTTTGATTTGTAGACAAACATATGGAAGTGATTCTAATGATGCTCAGAAGCATGTTTCATCTGCCCCTCACAGCTCTACCAACTACCTGCTTGTTTAGTCAGCGCTCAGTGAGACCAGTACTGCTTCAGCCACATAGGCTACTGTTACTTTGCACTGCTCATTAGCTAATTAACTGTGGAAGAATAGGATACCAAAATAACCTTTGGGAAACAGACTTATTTAGATTTGTGAACTTAGTATAGCGAACCCTGCCAAAAATTATTTTGCTTTTATTATAAAGGAAAGGAGGTTCATCAGTGAAGCTGTTCCAAAGACCCTACTTTCAAAAACTCGCATTTTCATCAGTTAAGGATACTGAATATCTATCCATGCTTATTTTTAGGAGATTCTATTAAATACCACTTCTCTTCATCGGCCAGCTTGGACACACCATACTCCAAAGTATCATATTTTAGCAAGTATTAAGATGACATTTGCTCTATATTCACAGCTTACTCCTTTAGTTAGAATAGCATAGCTTACATTGGCAATTGCTAAAGGAGGTAACCCAAACCAACAGAGATGAGAAATCTCAAGGTATCTGTTGTCCTTGTGCTTCCAAGAAATATTTGTTTCAAGTTAAAGTCAGAGCTACTTTTACAGATGACCCAAGCTACTCTTCTATCAAAGTTTTCTGTATATAATTTTTTGTTTTCCTTCCAGTTCCTTCTTATATAAAGGAGGCTCATTTATTTTTGCTTAATGCAACTCACTCGTTCTGATTTGTGGATGGGTTTGAAAAACGGTCTTCAGATACAATTCAGGGACTCAAATCTCTCTAGAAAGACTGGAAAGGTTAGTAGGCAAACTGTGAACTTACACTTGGTATGCATACATGAGATAGAGAAAGTGAAGGTAGTCAAGTTCTAGTTGTAGTTGAGACATGGACAAAAAATTAATTTTCTTGGATTCTGCTTTAAGACTGTGCCTCATTCACCTTGAGCATCTCACAGACAAGACATTGCACATGAGGACATTCCTAGGAAGTCAAGAGGTAATGGCAATATATTTGGAAGGCTCAAATTTTATTTTCTGTGTCTGTGTAAAGTATGTAAGCAAGCATGTAAGTGGTGTCCAAGTGTGTCAGCATCTTATTAGGAGGGCAATCCACAGAAGACAGCTGAAGAAAAATCGAAATACATGAGGTTTATTCAAGAACTGCACCAGAGAACTGCAATAATAGGAGCTACCACATTGAAATAAGGATTTTTCAAAATCTGTCTCTAGTTAATTCTAGTTTTGTCATTTTGTGGTATAGGAGGGAGACTGAATCACTAACTAAATAGGAAAAGGAACACGGGTGGGCATCTAACTTCAGTAGTTAGAAGCATTATGAAGTAATGCTTCAGAAGTATCAAGGTCAAAGTCACCAAGATAAAAGCTTCAGTCTGCAAGAATAAACAGCATCAGAAACTATTCCTGATGAAAACTCCTTAAATGCAAAGGAACACTGAAACAATTACATTGATAGACTTCATGTAAACTTTGACTTCTACTAACATTCAAAGAATAGAAATTTTTTTCAAAAAGGCCCATAACAACGTACTAGGAAGAAGATGTTTAGCCCTGTGCTTGTGTCTGTAAATAGTAAATGAGATACATAATCATCTATGTAAATGTGAGCAGCATTCTCTTTCACATGAGATTATTCCTCTCTTTAGGCAGACCTATAGGAAGACTCCGGTGAAATAGCAATTCATTCTATGTTTTGCCTTTAATTATGATACTTAGGTAAAGTTGTTCACCTGCAGCAGCCATAGTCATGTGTCCTGCATTTTTAGTAATAGGGAATAGGAAAAGTAATAGGAAAATAGTAACAGGAAAAATTATGCTAGTGTTTCAAATCTTTTCATCTAACATTGATGAAAGCCTTGCCTTTGGTAGTAGCTCTCAGTATACACCCAGAGAAGTTAAATTTGCCTCCAAGACAGGACTTAGACTCCTAGCTTTTTAAGAACAAACAAACACCTTGACAATATGTACACACTGGTGGATGATAGGCTGGAAATCAGCTGCACTGAAAGTGACTTGGGCATTTTGGTTGGTGGCAAGTTGAATGAGAGCCAGCAGCATGCCCTGGAAGCCTAAAAGGCCAACTGTACCCTAGGGTGCATCAGGCCCAGCATTACCACCAGGCAAGGGAAGGGGTTGTCCAACCACGCTCTGTGCTGTGCACCTGCACTGGGGGCAGGTCTGGGTGCCACTATATAAGGAGGGCATAAGACTATTAGAGAGCATCCAAAGGAAGGCTATGAAGATGGTGAACGTAGTAGAGGACAAGGTGTATGAGGAGCAGATGAGGTCACTTTGTTGGTTCAGCTCAGAGGAGCTGAGAGGAGGCCTGATGGCAGCTGCAGCTCCTCACAGGGAGCAGAGGGCCAGCGCTGAGCTCTGCTCTGTGTGACAGAGACAGGGCCCGAGGGAACGGCATGGAGCTGTGTCAGGGGAGAGACAGCTGGGGGTTAGGGAAAGGGTCTGCACCTGAAAGTGGTCCAGCCCTTGAGACAGGCTGCCCAGGGCTGCGCTCACAGCCCTGAGATGCCAGAGTTCAGGCAGTGTTTGGACAATGTTCTCAGACATCAGGTTTGACTTCTGGGTGGTCCTGTGCAGAGCTAGGGGTTGAACGTAAGGATCCATGTGGGTCTATTCCAACTCATGATATTCTGTGATTCTTTTATACTATTCTTTCCTTTTGCTTTCTGCTCTTCTGATTCTTTTCTAGCATGCTCCCATTGAGCCACCCACTTCCTCTGCCTGTAAAATCAGGAGGTCTGGATGTTAAGGATCTGCTTCAGATTACTTGCCATGTTGAAAACAAGAGGGAAGTGTTATAGGCTGTTTATCATAACAGAAAATCTGATTTCTCAGGCACAAATTGAAAGCACTGTAAAGAACACTGAAGACGACAAACAAATTTCCCATTATTTAATGTTCTGATGGAACAAAGTTCAGGATGTCAACGTGTATTATCCTAAAGAACACAGCAAAGGCAGCATCAGAATAAAAGTGGATGGATTCTTTGCTAGTCATAGTAGAAAACTGAGACAAACAAACCAAACCAAACCAAAAATCCATAAGCTAAGTATGTAGGATGCTTCGAAAGTAATGCCTCCTATTTGCTTCCACAGAAATTAAAACAGATATGAAGAGTACAGTAACACAGTTTGATTGAGCAAATTCTCAGCTACAAAACACCAAATTCAAAAATGCTATAAACAAAAGCCTGCATGCTGCACTCATAAAAATCTGCACCAGCAGAGGTGACCCACTGTCACTGTCACCTTTGACATAACACAGCACCCACTCCCTCACTGTGCTCACATCCACTGCTTGGGCTCCAGAAAGGTTCAGCAAGCATTGATGAATGCTAATAGGAGCCATTTTTTATGCATGGAGAAATTCAGTGACACCCTTGTTTCATCTGCATTTCATGTCAGATGCCATTTTGTCAGACTGCCCCTCTGCTGCCATCTGTAACACAGCAACAAAATGTAATGAGACGGGAAGGTTCAGCTTCTACTGGCATACCACCAAGATCCACCTTTGACACTGTGGGCCAAAATAATAAAATTGGATGCATTACTTTCAGAGCAGTCTTCATGTATCTTGAATTTTTAATGCATTTGTATAGAAACTGCTTTAGTAATACCTGTTATCGGGGAAGAACTGTTGACTTGCCTTAGAATGCCCGAGGAGCGACAGAGCAGAGCAAATATATGCATTTCACTCCCCTAACTAGTCGTTTGTAGTTTGTGTTGCATACTGCCTGATTTCATTTTGGTCTGAAAAATATATTAGTGTCTCCAATCATATTTATAGAAACTTTTGTTTCAGTCATCAGGAAAGTAGATTTGTCCCTTGAGCTAAAAAGTTTTGGTTTTTTTTTTTCCAAAAACAGTGCTGAAATTGGATTTGAAACTTTTTTTCCAATATATGATGCCAGTCTACGACAGCTCTCTATTAAATGTCCCTATTTCATAAGATTTATTTTGATAAGAAATGCATAGTAGATTCCTTCAAATCCATTACTAGAACATCCCATACCAAATGTTTGAACTTGTAGATAGTGTCTGTTATTTCAATATTTGCTACATAATTGTTATGATGATGACTCAGAACATATTTAATCATCACACTCTTTGACAAACAACATTTAAAATTGAATGTTGCTTGCTTTCTTATTTTTTTTCTTCCCAAAAAATATGTCAGTGTACTGCATACGGTAATCTCTATTAGCAATACTTCTTCAGCACAATTTCTTTTTTGTATGTCTCCTTTTTTAATTCTTGCTTGATGTTACTGAGAAGAATGAGTATTTCTGCAAAGGCTGATGAATGTGCTATGACTCTATATACATGCTGGAAGCATACAGATTATGCATTTCTCTGTGCTTGCAAAAATATGTACTTGTTCATGGAACTCTGATACTTCTAGAAGTCAACATCTGTTCACAGAAGTGGCTATTGGCATACACTTATCTGTGAATCAATATGCAAATATATGCAACTGCAGTGAAAGAAGTTCCTCAAGATTTGATGAAAACCATTTACTTTTCACAGTTAGAATTCTGAAGTGACTGACAGGTCCATTGTCACAGCCCTTATGGAAGCTGACTGTCTACTTTTTCACCTAAGAAAATTCACTTATTCAAGCGCAAGAAGCATTATGACGAACAGCAGTTTCCAATTATGCTAACATTTTCATAGAATCACAGAATCATTAAGGTTGGAAAAGACCTCTAAGATCATCTAGTTTGACTGCCCAGCTACCACCATTGCTGCCCACAAAACCGTGTCCCTAATCACCACATCTAGCCTTTGCTTAAACATCTCCAGGGACAGTCACCCCACCACTTCTCTAGGCAGCCTGTGCCAAGGCCTCAACACTTCTTCTGAGAAGATATTCTTCCTAATATCCAACATGAACCTCCCTTGGTGGTGCCACTTGAGGCCATCACTTCTCATGCTTCTGCTGTTACATGAGAGCAGAGGCCAACTCCCACCTCACCTCAACCTCTTTCCAGGAGCTGTAGGGAGCGATGAGCTCTGCCCTGTGCCTCCTCTTCTCCAGACTGAACCATCCCATTCCCTCAGCCACTCCTCACAGGACAGTGCTCCAGACTCCTCAGAGCTTCATTACCCTCCTCTGGACACACATCAGCACCTCAGTGTTTTTTGCAGTGAGAGGCCCAACACTGAACACAGCACTTAAGGTGCAGCCTCACCAGCGCTGGGTACTGGGGGACCAATTTTTCAGGACTAACGTTAGAATGCTAAAAGCTTTAAACAACCTGCTTAGAGCCACTGCTTGATAATCAGTCAGCTGCTTCTACAATGCATGTTGTACAGTAAGTAATCATGCCCTCCAATCATGCCATGTCAAACCACAGAGAGCTAAAGCAGTGACTTAAGACATAGGCTTAAGCAAAGGCATTCTCCCCGCTTTAAAAAGCAGATTAAACATGTGACAGATGCTTTGTGATAATTCATGAGTAGTATAGGTTTTGATGACCTGGTTTTGATGATGTTGATTATATGAATGTTGGTTTTATTGAATTAGAAGACACAGACAAAATGTGAAATATTTGGTAGAAGTGACTTACATTCTGATAAACACCCTCAGGCCAGTGAGGGTGATAAAACCCTCATTGTCAATTGTGGAGATCCTATTTCTAGGCTCCAGTCAAGCTGTCAGAATTTCTATGGCCAGTGTTAGTGATTAAGATCAAAACAACTCCAATGATTATGCAAGGTATCCACAGGCTGCAATACTTAGAAACCAAAGAGACTGTCATAAAGTTGAACTGGTGGAGCCTACAGAGAACTTGTATCGCCCTCTCTCCATAACATGGGGAAAAGAATCTGCTAAAGTAACAAGGTCATTTTTCCGCATTTGCTTTATTCTCTGTTGCTTATATTGTTTTAAGACCTTTACATACTCAGGATATATTTTTGGTGCCCATAAGTTAAGCTTGAAGAATTTATGAGGTATCTGAGGGTGTGGAAATCTTACTATTATACAGAAAAGAGAGACAAACATCTGCACAAAGGGACTGAGCTCAGAAGCTCCACGTGATGCTAGCTCTTATTCACATAAATAGAAGCTTTATGTTTCATCATTAGAATAATATATCCTTCATACAGGAAATCTTGTTTAATTCATTGTACGAATGTATTCAATATAAGCTGATTTCCCTGCTGTTGATGCATCAGTGCAGAAGACTTTCCAATAGATCACCAGAAGAAACCTGCACTGGTACTGGTGGAGAGACTCCTCATTTCTCCAGTTACATCTGCTCCTTTCCACTGAGAAGCTGATTGTCTACTATGGTATATCATAACATTTTAATGGACATCTGCTCTGGTACCTGTTAGAACATGGCAGGATTTTACACCATGTTTCTGTGTAAAACAGCACATGTATGGGTCAGGGGAGTGGAACACAAACAAGAAGAAAAACAAAACACGTGCCCAAGTAAGTTTCTGTTTGGTATGAAGCTGGGGTGCTCAGCCTCACAAGCTTAAAAGTAACCTGTTTTCAAGAAAAAGTCAAGTGTAGCACATATGGCAGAGTTCCCAGTGAATTCAGCAGGGCTGCGATTTCATTTTGCACCTCTTGATACTTCTGTTATTTCTTCTTCCAGCTGACCTCACCACAAGGCACCTTTGCAGGCACGGTGATGTTGTTCAGCCTTTTGAGGCCAATGAATATATATTCCTTGTACGTACCACACCAGAAATTCAGCCTTCAACTTTATCCAGATCTGTGTGCAACTCTGTACTAGTTACATGACAAACAGCTCCACTTAAATGTTTTCTCACTCTGCCATCACACGCTGATATCTCACTGCTGACACTGACACACTGCATATTTTGCTGTTCTGCTCACTCATGGGTTATCCATTCACTGGGGATAACCGCTGCATAAATTCTGTCATTAAAGGATTATGCAGGGCAAAAGGTTATAAAAATAAGGTGTTATCAACTATTTCTGTGTCCATAACTGGACAAGTGTTCGTCTGAAGCATCAAGTGAAAAAGCTCCTATAACTTTTTCGACGATAGCGAAATATTTTTTGAATTTGGGTCGATTTGACTAAAGTGTCTGTTCTTAGAAATAGCTGTGGTGGGAGTGCGCAACAAACAAACCTGAGAAAGTCAAAACATTGTATCCTGACATTTTTGGTAGTGATGTATTTTGCTTTTCAAGCACAAAACAACTTTTCCATTTGAAATGACTTCCAAAATGTATTTTAAAATTATTCAGAAAACTCAAATTGAAAACAACACTGCTTCAGACCAATCAAGGCACTTCTTCACCAGAAGTGATTCTTTTTAGTTCTTAATTCTGTGATTTTTTTGTTTAAATATTCATCATCTGAAATCAAAATAACTTCTTTATTTTTCTGTAGCTGTCAGCAAATCAATAAACCCTTCTTCAAATTCAGCTGTAATCCTAGATCCTGGTCTTCAGCTCTGAGACTAAGATAAGTACCTGTTCAGGTTCTGCACTGAACAAATATGAATTCCAGGTCCTTAAACTACCAAGGCCTCCCCAACTCCCCTTTTTCCTCTTCAGGTTTTATAAATAATATTTTTCTTCACTGCTTAATGAAAGAAGATGACAGTGTTTTAGAAGTTATGAGAAGGTGACACATTTTCAAAGATGCTGTTCCTGACATTTTTAGTCATCAAAGGGGCAAAATAAAGCACGACCTACAATTCTGTATTTTGAGATTGTGGACATTTTCTTGGGTATCTGAAAGGCCCTTTGATAAATAACATCTATGTGGGAGTATGAATCTAAGGACACAGAAACCAGGACTGAGTAAAGCAACAGAAAGGTAATTAAGAGAAGATACATCATTTTTACAAAGAGCACTTGCCTAATGAAGTTACCACATGTAGTAACCTCACTCTCTAAGAATAGATTGAGCAATTAAATTCAAATTGAAGTCCAGTTCTTCATTTTTCTACAGTTTAAAAGTTTTGGAATAGACCAGGCTCCATTTCTACATACATATATTAAAACAAGGAATGCATTTCAATATAAAATGCTATTCGAGCTGCTTATATTTTATGCATACACACACTTTTCACACATCAGGAGAAGAAGCGCACAGAACCAACCAGAAGCAGTTAAGTTAAACTCCTAGCACCCTTCCTTTGTTCAGCTCCCACAAATTTCTGCTGCTGGTGGGTGTAAGTCTTTTGAACTCCTTGAAAGCAACAAGAAAAACCATGTCAGTGCATTTAACCATACACCTTCTGGGCTGCAAGCAGAACAGCTCTTGACTTGAACAGGAGCATTCATCCAAGGCTGCGATGGTTTGCAGCTCAGAGCATTCCCTTAGGCTTCTCTATTTATTCTACATTTGTTTATAGGTTTCAATGACACATTTTTATCTAAACACCTCAAACTGAGTGTATTTTCCTTAGTAGCAGGAGGAAGGTAAGCTTTGCTCTCTGAGTGAAAAATTAAATGAGTTGATGTGACGAGAAGAACATTAGAGAGCTTGTCCACAGGGAGCTTCTCCTATGCAAGATGTGCCCATGTATTGCACTTCCACATTTTCTCATTCTAGTTGATGACCACCACTAAATTCAACTCTCTTGTTACTTGTTATGGGGTTGTATTTCCTACAGATAGTGAAAAACCTTGTCTAATGCCTTGTAATGTTTTTGAGAGACACAATTATGAGATACTTTCAAGCTGTCGCAGAAGCAGAAAAAGAAAGCAAGCTACTGTTGCTAGGACAGAATTATAGAAGCTTTCAAATATTTTAGATAAATAAAAGCAAAGAACAAGAAAGCTTGGAGAAGGAAAGAAGTATGAGGGAAAGGGTAGGAATCAAATAAAGCCAGAGCCAAAAATCTGGAAATAGCGAAGACTTTTTACAGGCAAAGACAATACAGAAATAGACTACTACCCCAGAAGGCAGAAGAAAGCTTGAATTCATATTTGCTGCTATTTGTAGACTTACTCAGACACATAGCAGCAAAATAAACACTTACCCACATCATTAAATCAGCTCCATGATGCACCCAAAACATTTTGCTCCTGCTTGGCGAGAAAAGGATGTACAAAACCTCTGTCACACATTGGCCCAATCCAAATCAAGCTACTCAATTGTTTAAAATATGCAAATGGAACAAGCAAAATCCTCAGGAGTGCTATCTGCCCTGCTCCTGTACCAGACAAAGAGTAACCCACTTTGACCAGGTGGAAACCACTTCACCTTCCCATGGGGAAACAGTGGGGTTTTGACTGCACTTGGAGTTGCCCCATTCAGGCTGGTTTCACCATGGTTCTGGGGAGGTGAGAGCCTTTGAAAGGTTAGGGATTGCCCAGAGGTCAGCTCAGCGGGAATTCAGAAGCCTCAAACCAGCAATGCTGCACTTACAGTGAGCACTGTCCCCCTAAATCACAAGGTTGCACGTGTTGCTTCCTTAATCAAGAAGCAGAACAGAGGCTGGCCCTGCACCAGTCCCAGGGGAAATGCTGTTCTGCCAACCTGGCTCTGACTCACTGTTTTGACACTTGCATTAGAGCTTCTGTAGTTTGACAACTAGCAGAATGCAGGCATTTTAAAAGCCTGTTATTTCACCTCTATGCTCAATCTTTAAACAACTATACTAATTCAAAAAAGGTTCATCGTTAGTTACCGCATCAATCCCCTGAATATACTGAGCGTTGTTCCAAGTTACCGTAACTCTCCTTTTTAAAGTGGCTTTAAGCCATTATGGTCTATCACATAAATCCTTCTTAGTTTGTGGATTATTGACCTGATAGGCCCAAACAGCTCCATCTGTCCATTTAAATGGACATGAACAATGTGAGCATTTATTGCTTTCAATCCTATGATGGGTAAAGTGCTTTCTTTCCCTGCTTGTGTGTGTGTGTGTACTTTCAGTATTCAGGGACAATTTACTGCTGAGGTCTTGTCTCAACTCTTTTAATTATAGGGCTTTCCAGGGCAAACTGCCCACATACTGTAGAATAAGCAAGCATAAAGCTACTTGAGTTAGGAAATGAAGCTGCTGACTTAAAGCCAGTGCTAAGTAGCAATATAAAAGTTGATAGACTGGAGGAACATTTGGAAGTGAAAAAAGAACTCCCTGTTGAAATGTTGGTAGGAATCCAGTCTTGGGTAATGAACCTTTTATATCCACAACGAAAGTTGCTTTTGGATATCTACTCCAAATTGTTCTAATGAATTAATGTACGAGATGCTCTAAGGGACAGTTGTTGAAGTGAAAACAGGAATAAAATAGTTTATTGCCTCTTGATATGTGTCGTGGGTCAAGCTGAGAGCATCCAGAAAAACAACAGGCATTTTTCATTAGTCAGTAATTGTTGGTAAAATCAATTACAAAAACTGAGTTAATCATGTTGTTGAGTCCAGTAATTTCTGATGGAAGTATTAAAGTGCTATTAAAAGTTTGCTGTATGTGTAAGCCCTTTTTTCCCATGCCACTGATGTTCTACACACAGAATTGTTACTGTGGTATGATGCACTGAATAGACTGGAGAACAAACACAAAGACAGAAATCTGCAAATTTTGGCTCTCACCTCAGCCTGATGAATTTCATTGTTTCACTGTTCACTGTTGTCCTCTTCGTATGGGAGAGCCACTCAATTGCCAGGCTGGACATGCAAAGTAGGTATGTAGTATCTTAGTACGCCCATGGCTTGTATCTGACATGGGTGGGTTCTGGTTTCAATGCCTATTAGCAGAAAAGAAAACTTTCAACAACTCAGTCCTGAATATTATTAAGAAATCTTAGGGAATAAAAGCACACCTTGCAGATGGCCTGGAATGTGGTTATAGAGTGTGAACTTCACAGTGGTTCAAAGTAAAAGTGACTGTCAGTAAGTACAGAGATGTCTGCAGGACTCTGTGCAGATCATTCACATATTTTCATACACTGGGTTAGACTCTGTAGTGACTAAATCCAGCAAATCTGATCCTAAATGGTCCCAGAGGAGGAATGTGGCCTAGCTTATGAGAACTTTGCTGTGCTGCCCTCTGCTCTCCCAAGAGACGTGGCTGCCTGTGAGTGAGCTCTGTGCAAATAAGGAACAGTTTGCAAAATGGATCCTGCTCATTTAGCTTTGCAGCAGCTGTAAACACTCAAGCTCTTTTCTTCCTCTTAGGTTCCAGAAAGCCTTTGTGGAAGGACTGTCATAAAGCTTTTATATAGTACCTATAGGACTGCTTGTCAGAAGAGGCCTCTGTGTGGTTCCCTAATAAAAATAATGTCTGAATAATCATCAGCAATATACATGCAAATTGGATTTCCGATTGCATGGAGACACGAGACAGTGTTCATCCATCACGGGTACAAAAGCAATTGTGAGCAGTCCCCAGAGGCTGTCCCCTCCAAGACTGCATGAAATCAGTCTGGCAGCCTGTGAAATGCACAGCCCAACTCCTCAGTCCGCACAAACACTCATCCTCTTGCCACAGGGGCACTAAGGATGGTAGAATGTAAAGACTGTTTTCAGGAGTTATATACTTGTTCCTTGGTGAGAGGTTGATCACTATTTTATCTGTACTGAACAATGTCTATAAGCAAATTGCACATAATTCTGACAAAATACTATCAACAACATGACAGTCTCCTGTTGTGTGTTGGGGCATTTGGCACACAACGTTTCCGAGTCAGATGTTTGTTCCTTTTTTGATGCTTGGTGTTTGTGTTTTGCCTGTTGCTTTGACTCACACTCTCACTTTAGTAAAGACTTGTTATACTGTTGTCACGTACAGTGTTCACAGATTTATGCCAGAGGATTGAACTTTAGTAGCCAGAAAGTCTCAGCTTTACTCTTTATGGCAGGGGCTGCTCCTGCTAGAAGCTTTTTCTCTTTCCCAAGTAGAGAAATGAGCCCAATTGGCAATATCCTAGAAGTGCTGTGGAGTCTTGCAGTACTGCTAAGTCACATGTGCCTTTTGGGGATTGATGATCTGTGCCCTTCCAACCATGCCAACAAGAGCCTTTCTACTGACCTCAGTGGGAGACAGCAAAAGCTACAAGGAGTGGAAGCTGAACTCTCCATGTATGGAGGAGCTGTACAGCAAGTGAGGTGATCACATCCAGACTAGACTTAACAAAATCCAGATGAAATCCAGAGGTTTCTAAAGCTTATAAAAATTGAAGGAGAATCAATGGTCAGAATTAATGGCTTCAGCTTTTACACTGCAGGCATTGCAAAGCAGTCCTGGCTGGTTTTTCTGCATTAGGATAAAACTAAATGAATGGGCAAGACAATTGCAGATGAAACTTTAATACTGATGAAAGATTGTGCAGTACAAAAGAATGTCACACGAATGACTAAACGGTGCTAACTGTTAAAGCTTCATGTTCACAGCTTTTATTCTAAGTATAACTACTACCCACAAAAAAAGGGGAAAAAAAAAAGAAAGAAAAAAAAAAGCATGCTTACATTCTATGTGCCCTTGTGGCCAAAAAGGCGAGTGTTACCATAGGGTTCATCAAGAAGAGCATGGGCAGCAATTTGTGGGAAGCAATCTTTCCCCTCCACTCTGCCCTGGTGAAGCCACAATAGAAGTACTGTGTCCAGTTCTGGGTTCCTCAGCTCAAAAACGACAGTGATCTCCTAGAGGGAGTCCAGTGGAAGACCACAAAGATGGTGAGAAACCTGGAACATCTCTGTTCAGAGGAAAGGCCTAAAACACCTGGGGCTGTTCAGCCTGAGGAGGAAACAACTGACGGGAGGATTTCATCACTATTTATGAACACCTAAAGTGTGGGAGGCAGGTGGATGAGGCCAGGCTCTTTTCAGTGGTGTGCAGCAATCGAACAAGGGGCAACAAGAACATACTGTACACAAGAAAGCCCACTAACACCAGGAAGAAGTTTAAGAACTTCTCTCCTTTGAGAGTGAAGAGCACACGAACAGGCTGCCCAGAGAGGCTGTTGAGTCTCCTTCTCTTGAGATATTCAAAACCCACCTGGACACTCTCCTATGTGACCTGCTGTGGAGAACCTGCTTTTGCAGGGAGTTGGACTTGACGGTCTCCAGAGGACCCTTTTTCAACCCCTACGATTATGTGATTTCAAGCAACTGGCCCTGGAGAAGAAAATCAGTCCTGAATACCTCTGAAGGTTTGCCAAGTGTCTGGAGATGCACGTTTATCTGCCCGATTGAGGCCTGGGAATAATAAATAACATCTTTAGTCTGGCTTTCTCTTTGAGTGCAGAAATTCTGTCCAAATGCCAAAACCTGGCTGTGGCACTGGTCTTGAATCTCAGTGCTTCTGGCAGCCCACCCTGGGCAGCACAACGGCATGTCAGCCCCCCAGCAGAAGTGTCACTATGAGCAGATAGGAGGTAGAGTTTAAGAGCAAAGGAGCACAGTTTTTAAGGACACAAACACTGAGAGGGCTGCAGGGTGGCAAAGGGGACTCTCCCCGGTGCCTCCCCGATGGCAAACAGACCCCCTCACACCTTCAGTTTAGAGATCAAGCCATGGGTGACTTTAGAAGGAACAGAAGGAAGATTAAAAAGCAAAGCTAAGCACAGGGCGTTTCTGTGGCGGCGATGCTGCGTGAAGCGAGAACAAAGGGCCCCGTCTCTCCAGCAACGCAAGGAGCCCTCTAGAGGCAGCTGCAGCGAAAGCCATCCCTACCGTGGTGGCAGGACATGGGGAGCCCAGCTTCAAGCCTCTGTGCCCTTCTCGCTGTGCAGCCTGTGCCCTCTCAGCCCCTGTTCCCCGCATCCCTCCGTCTGGCCCCTTCTGAGTCCCCGCATGCTGGAGACGTGCTGAGGGACAGGGAGCAGCCAAGTGTGCAGGCTGCAGGTCTTTATTAAGCTGCTTACAAAATAGTTGCATACCACCCTCTGGTCCATTATATCCAGGCAGTCCTCACCCTTCCTGGCATTTCCTTAAAGGCCGTGACATGGCAAGGACAGAGGAAAGGCTTCTCCCACTCACGCAGTGATTATCCGTGGCCTCTCACACTGCTTATGGTGAGGCCCATGGCCGTGCACCTCAGCACTGCTCCCGGGGTGTCTGACCGGGGCACCTGGTGACATTTGCTGGACCCATCACCCAGAAGTGCTGGAGCAGCAGTGATGACTTGCTTCTCATCTGCCTGAAATGGAGTTAGAGTGGCCTCGAGCGCAGCCTCTCAGAGGCGGCTGCCGTGACTGCCTGCTCTTTCTGTTTCACTGTTCATGCTTCACTTTCAAGGACTTGGGAGTTATTAAAAGCTGCAATTTGCTGTATAAGAGAAGTTACTCACGCTTTAAAGAAAACAAAACAAACAAACAAACAAAAAAAAGCCAACCCTCCAAGCACTTTTGTGCACCTATCTTAAAAAGAGAGCACAAAATCTTTCTTAAACTTTGCTGGGAAATATGCTGTGTTCTGGTTAGATAGGTTCACAGATATACAGAGGAGTCTTGCACCTCTTGCACCCCTTCTCTTTCCTCCTCAAAACTCTAGATGTTGGCTACCTGTCTATTACTAATCCACCATTTCTCCCTGGGGAGAAACTTTCCTTTTACTCTCTGTTTCCCGAAAGCAACCACTCTGTGAGCTCAGTAACAAGGGACTTAAGCCCTCTGTGACAATGTTTGCTGTTGAATGCTTGTGCTCCAGTGGTCCACAAGATAGATACATCAGCTAAATGGCCTCAGCAACCCAGCAACTTATCAGCTAGAACAGCTAGGTCTGGCATTTCTCACCTTTGTGCTTTTCTTGACTAAATCTTAATTAACAACCTACTAAAAATCCAGATTTTAATTAAGAGATTGATAATTTATAACATAATCAATTTCTCTCAAACATCTATCTCAGATAAAGAAAAAAATAAAGAAGGAAAAGCTACAATGTGTTTTAAAAAAGCACCTACAAATCTCTCAGGATATTTATGGGGTGATATGGAAATGGCGTGCATATTTCTTTTCTTTGGACTTCAATTTACTGTGCACATTATTTTTAAAGGTGTGATGTCTGCTTTGATTCAGGCTTCAACATGTTTACCAATCCTCACCTGACTGCTTTTGGAAGTAATACAGGAAGGTATTTTGATTTTTTTTTTCCCTGTCCAAATGGGAGCAAATATTAGGTGCATATGTTTAAAAAAAAAAAAAAAAAAGAAAAGCAAATATATACTTCTATTTAATCTCCTTATATTTGTTTTGGTAAACTGATAAGACTTCTAGAATCAGCATTTGTATGTGAGATAAGGCTTGATGCTTGGGCAGATACGTTAGCAAGGCAAGGGAAGGAATATTTATTTTTGTAAGTCTGTGACAGAATTCCTGTAAATCTAAAACAGTTGCATATCTTTTATAAAATGTTAGTGCTGTGTAAGCAACAGTCCACATATTTCATCTACTTGTTATATTGTTGGTCTCCTATGAGCTAAAATCCCCCACTGCTCTAAGTAGTAGTAACAGCAATTTCTGTCCCACTAGTATCAGATCCCTAAATACTTGTAATGCAGGCTAGTCCTAAAGTGAATAACACAAAAAACATCTTAAGACAACCAAAAATTTGCTTATTACTCCTGACTGTCAGGCAACAGAATCCTAAAGATTAAAGAATTTGCTTTTTGTTGGGCCTACGACTAGAAAACAATATATTGTTTCTATTTGTTCAAAGTTCTTCTTTGAGAACTCGACCTGAGGTTGAATACACAGCTGTATCATAAGCCTTTGACATCCAGACCATCAGGAGGGAAGGAACATGGCTCGGAAGGTGCCATTATCTTATTTTGGAAGCACCCTGGCATTTTAGCCTGTCTTTAGGTTCAATTTTACAGTGTTAAGTAGTTTTTGTCCTTCCTCTTTGGAATTAGAGAAAGGTTAAGGTTGAATGCCTTTCTTTTTGGCCTATAAGGTGGAAATCCTTTGGGACTTGGAGAGAATTTTGCCTTTGTTGTGACTGTCTAATTAGTGCCGAGGTTTTGCTGCTTTTGTCTGAATTTCAGATATCAGTAGATGGGCTTTGAGTGTTCCCTCTCTGGGAACCTCCCCCATTGTGTGACCACCTACACTGTAAAAATGTTTTTCTTACACTGCGACAAAATTTCCCATGTTTTGACATACATCTATTGTCTCTTGTCCCTCCAATGTGCATTTCCACGTCTGGTTCAGTTTTTGCACAAGGCAGGCCTCCCATTCAACTTCTCTCCTCCTGGCTGATCTCTCTCACTTATCTCATTCTATCCTCATATTTAATGTGTGCCATTTTCTTGGTATCCCTCTGCTAAACTTGCTCCAGCGCATCAACACCCTTCTTGTAGAGGGGAGGCCAAAGCTGGACACAGCACTCCAGATGCGGTCTCACAAGTGCAAAATAGAGGGGAAATTATCACCTCATTCTTGCTAACACAGTCCAGGCTGCCATGGGCCTTCCTTCCTGTAAGGATTCATTGCTGGCTCTTGGTCAGTTTGATGTCCTGCAAGATCCCTAGGCCTTGTCTGCAAAGCTGCTTTCCAGCCACTTGGACCTCAGCCTGTTCTGTGCATGGGATTGTGCCTCACCAGGGCAGGGCTTGGTATTTCCTTTTGTTGAACTTCATGAGGTTCATCTCGAGCCATTTGTCCAACCTGTTCTCCAGTATATTGACTGTTTTCTTGCTTTGGTATCACCTGAAAACTTGTAGAAAGCACACTCATTCCTCTCATCCTCTCCCTTAGAAAAGACTCTCAACAGCACTGTGCCCATTATGGATCTCTGAGGAACTGTGGGGATACATGGCCCCCATTTGGACTTTGTTCACATTATCAGCACCCTTGGAGCCTGAAAGTTCAAATGTTTTCCACTCAATTTATTGTCTCCCTCTTTCAATCCATCTCTCACCAACTTCATTATAAATTCTATTTCCAGAGGAAGATATGGAATAATCTGTAACTTATAATAACCACTTGAGTTCTTACCAAAACATTTTTATCAGCTTAAACATTATGTAAATATATAAGTTGCTGTGGAATCTTATGCCGAAGACTTCTTCTGTGGAATGTGAAATTGCTGCTGGTGTGCCAGCAACTAGTGCAAAAATCAAGAATACTGTGAGATGGAGGGCAGCTTGGATAGAGTGGGTGCTGGAAGAAAACTTACATAATGCTATGTCAGACTGAAGTTTGATTTAGTAATTTTAAAAACATTAAGCTCATTCAGCAGATAATGAGACTGTGGGCTAATCTCTAGATGTCAAGCTATCACTGTGATTTGAGATACAACTGCCAAAAATGTATAAACAGTGTTGTTAGTGTCTTTAGTAAGTTTGTAGATAATGCCCTGCAGTGTACATGCATTATTTCTTAGTTCTTGGAGATGCAAGATTTTTTTTTAATTTAATTTGATTTGTAGTAATTAGTTTGATGCTTACTGTTCTGTACATAGCTGTTGTAAATTTCTCTCCTCAGTAAGCTGAAAGAAAGGATCACAGAAATCAATTGATACTATGGAAAATTATAGAAATTAAAGATTGCAAAATTATCAATTAAAGTTCTTTATAATAAATTTCTTCCAGAATATTTCAGAATTATTTTTAATATCCCTTGTGTTATTGCATCTATGTATTATATATAGAAGAAACACTTTCAGAGAAGGGACTTGTGATTTTAAGTGCCACTATTTTAGTTGCTAAAGTGGAAGCATTTTCCTGGAGGCTGGTCATCTGAAGGTGATACTTGTCGCTTTCTAACAACTCTTTGCATTCTCTGATTTCACAAACATTTTGAAAATGGGGGTTTTGTAACTCTTCTGGTTCGTACAGTGCCATCTACTCAGATCATAAGTAGGGCTGTTATCTTATTTCTATCTATTATGCGTCTGCGGTGGTGCTGAGGACGTTTGGTAAACAAGCATTTGACTTTCACGTTGGCTGTAGTAATGCCAGAATACCAGGCATTGAAGAAGCCAGGCTCTGAAATTTGAAGGTATTTCGGAGGATTTAAATGGGAATTAGGAGCCTGCCTTGCTCTGTGTTCTACAAACTGCTGAATCATAGCCTGAACCTCTGATTGACCACCTGAGGTGAGCCATGAGTCAGCCCTGGGAGCACAGGTGAGGGCAATTCATCTGTGCTGCTAGAAGAGGTGGAGCGTGGCTCAAGCTCTCCTAGACCTATTTAAGAGCTGATCACCAGTAGGGGAGGGTCTGTTTTTGGAGATCTCTCCTTTGGAGTTTTACAGCAAGCACAGGATACGGGTAAGTGCTCTATCTGTTATCTTTTGGTGTAATAACCTGCTTAGCCAAACTCTCTGATATATTTCATAATTATAGCATTGATTATACAAGGGTAAACTGCTCCAGATCCTCTAAAGCTTACTATGCTGTGCAAATGGCCCAGTGGCTCAGGTTCCCAGATTGCTCAGCTTTGAAAGACCACAGTGTATTGCAGCCTTGCTTACCCACCTGTATCTTCCTTGAAACAGTGTAGGGACTGTTGTGTGCACACCTTCTGTCTCAGCATGCAGCTGGGACTCAAGATTCACGAAAGCATCATTGACAGCGTGCATTGCCACTAGTAAGAAGTGGATGAACAAAAATATTTGGAAAGACTGGAGGAAGCTGAGAAACTTGTGAAGAACAGGAAAGGCACTCAGAAGAAAAGAGAAACCTATGAAGATGGTCAGAGAGACCTTTTCAAATTTCAGAGACCTATTCCTGTCTGACTGTGCAGATAGACATTAATTTTCTGCAGTGGAAAAATTAGTGCAATAGCAGACCAAAAACCTAAATATAGCTGCTTCTACACTTAGTTACTGTGTAATGCAGTTTGCTGATGGTTGCCAGAGAAACCCATTTATGCTGTTGAACAAAGTTGTGCTGTCCCTGCTTTATCCTCTCCCACATAATGAACTTTTAAAAAAAGTGAAGGTTTAGTACAGAATTGAACTACTGGGAATGTGCTGCATGCAGAAGCAGTAAGTGTTTGGATGTCAACTGCGTGCATGTACTTTTCCATTGTGGAGCGTGGCATAATTGTTCAAGGTATCTTTCTATAGTGCTTGAGAAAGGCAGTGTTGTTAGCACTGTCTGAGCTCTTCTATCAAGACACGCGCTCAGGTATGGAGGTGGATGAGATGTACTTTCACAACACTCTTGGCAGAACTTTCACCCATCTCTTAAATTTGAACTTTTTAAAAGTTATGGGATGTTTAACTTGATGACGAGTGATGGCATCAGTAGGCAAAGGAAGGACAACTGATATTGTCTACCTGGATTTGTGCAAGGCCTGTGATGTGGCCCATAACATGTCCTTATCTCTAAATTAGTAAGATATGGATTTGAAGGCTGGACTATTCAATGGATAAAGAAGTGGTTGGATAGTCATAGGCAGAGGGCAGTTGTCAATGGCTGTCTGTCCAGGTGGAGGCTGGTCACAGTCTCCCAGGTGTCTTATGATTGGTGTTCTTCAATGTCTTTATCAGTGATAAATGACAGGTATAGAGTGTATCCTCAGTAAGTTTGCTGATGACACCACTCTCAGTTGAAACGGTAGAAGAGAGAGTTGGTGCAGTTGAAACGATAGAAGAGAGAGGCATCATTCTGAGGGACCTGAACATGCTTGAAATGGGGGCTGATGAGGTTCAACAGGGCCAAGTGCAAAGTGTTGTGCTTGGGTTGAGGCTATTCCAGATATGGGAAGAGAACTCGCTGAGAGCAGCTTTGTGGAGAAGGACTTGAGTGTTCTGATGGACGAAAAGCTGAACATGAGCCAGCAGTGTGCTCTTACATCTGGGAGGAACAACTGTATCCTGGGCTGCATCAAAAGAGGGGTGGCCAGCTGGGAGAAGGAGATGATTGTGCCCTTCTACTCTGCCCTTGAGAGACTCCGTCTAGAATACTGTGACCAGCCTGGGGCCCATAGTGTGGGAAGGATGCAAAGCTGTTGGAGTGGGTCCAAAGATGATCAAATGGCTGGGGCACTTCTCCTATAAAGAAAGGCTGAGAGAGCTGGGCTTGTTCAGCCTGGAAAAGAGAGAGCTCCAGGGAGACCTCATTGCAGCCTTTCAGTACTTGAAGGGAACTTACAAGCAGGAGGGGGACCAACTTTTTACATGAACTCATAGTAATTAAACTAAAAGAGGGGAGATCCATGTAAATGTTAAGAAGAAATTTTTTACTCAGAAGATGGTGAGGCACTGGGACAGGTAGCCCAGAGAAGTTGTGGGTGCCCCATTTATGGAGGCATTCAAGGTCACGTTGGATGGGATCCTGGGCAACCTGATCTAGTGGTTGGCAATCCTGTCTATGGCAGTAGTGTTGGAACTAGATGATTTGCAAGCCATTCCAACCTAAGCCATTCTATGACTGCACACTTTTTCATGGTGTTGATCTCTCTGAAAGGACTGGAAGCAGACAGGCTGGGAACCTGAACTGAAAGCACTACCTATATCCTCCTATGTCCTTGGACTGACCCTCCTGAGTGCTGCAACCCAAACCTGACTGACAGAAGATCAAGACTGCAGTATCCATACTGAACTGTGGGTCCTGTGCATTAAGATTCAGTGTGATTGCCTAGAGCACAAGGGGAAACAGGCAGGAGTTCTGTAGCCTGGGTAGCAGATTAGTAGAATAGAACATAGAGCTACAAAATCATGAGTCTCAAACGTAGATGTGGAATAACTGTTCTCCTCTGGTACAAGGAGTAGGGTCCATAAATAATTCTGGTCTCCAGGTATCATCCAGGCCTCTTCCCTCACTACCACTTCTTGTCTGAAGGAACCATTCAAATGTATCTTCACTTTTAATGTGCTTGATTTCTGCTGAACTTATACATTGTGCAGTTACTTGGTCACTGAAACTAACCTCCAGTTTCTCATGCTGCTCCTTTCATGGAATGGATTTTCATGTTGGGTTGTGGACTGACATTTGTTATTCTTGGTCAAGATGAAGAGCAAAAACTCAGTCCTCTGGTACTTGCTCTCTGTAAAGCCCTCTAATTAACCCTGTGAAGTTCATGAAGGTCTTACAGTCTTTTAAGAAGCACATCCAGGATTTCCCTTGGGATTTCCCCTTTTAGTTCTGGAATTATCTCAGTTTTATTGTGTATTGATTAACCAAGGCATCAGTCTTATGAAAAAGCTTTCAGCAAAGCAATGAACAGGGAAGGAATTACACTGAATAGCAACAAGGCTTAAAGCATGGCTACTGAAAATAAGAAGTATTGATCTTGAGAAATATTGGCCCTATCTGGGGGACAGCAGAGCCACAGGGAAGAAAAAAAACAAGGGGCATGGTATCAGCTCGCAGCAGAAGCTTGTCTTTGAGATGGGAAAAGCCAAGTCAGAGGGGGGAGTGATGGTAAACCAGTGACAGCACTCATCTAGGGAGAAAACAAAACCAAACAAGATAAGGAAACACCATGCACACATGAAGCCAATCTGCTGAGCAGAGAGGGCAAAGTCACTTAAATGATTTGTGTGCTGCAGTTAATGAACACTCACAACTGGACAGGAGATCAATAGCAGTGACAATTAAATATTGAGTAGAAGGAAAATGATATGGAAATACCATGACCAGACTCCTAGAAACATGTGAATGTGAGGAAAGGAATTGGAAACAATATTTAGAGAGCTCAGTGCTTCAATTTTCTCTGCCCTGTAAACAGACATATTTCTTCCAAAAGGTATCTTTAAGCCTTTTTAAAATAGTCTCAGATGTTTTCCTTGCTACTGGTCAACTGCTTCCTATGATTTCTTTCCCAGAGCTCTCCCCAAGCCTCCCTGTATTGGTTGAAAACATAGAAATGTTGAAGAACACTTATTTTTCACACATTTTCTTTCTCGTGGAAGCAGTATTTTAAACCCGCATTTTGAGTGCTTGTTTCATACTCTTTTCTGCCTAAAATGCCATCTCACTTTTTCTTCATTTCTCCTTCATACTTTGACTTCTACTGGTACTTCATTAGAGTTGTCAGGCACTGCTGTAGCACTGATAATCATAATAGAGAGCAATGCACAATTCCAGGACATGTTCCAGTGTCCTTTTCACCTCAGCAAACGTGTGCAGGCAGGCAATGATACACTGAAATGATACACGTCTACTCCTAACTGCTGTGGTTGCCTAGCTTAAAAAAAAATCCTGCCTTCTTTGTGTTGTTGTCTCTCTGATTACTGTGGCTTTCATTATCGCATTTCTTTCATCAAGGCTTCCGAACTCAGTTGTTAATAGTACTTTCCTCCTAACTTTCTGGCTCTCATCTTTTGTGAACAGACAGTAGCTGTTCTCTTTCAATTTACAAAAGTACAAAAGGTTTCCATTGGCTTTCTGTGCTACCTACACACTTAGAAAACAGAGCAGGGAGGTGGGCTGCACGTGATCCATTAACAACCATTCCCCTTGCAAGAGCCTTTATAAAATAATAACAATAATAATTCCATGTGTGATGCTGACCACAAATAAATTTGCACTTCACAGCATCACCAAATTTTGATAGCAGGCTGAGACAGTCTCTTTTTGCAGCTGTACTTTCTCTTGCGGTCATTGGTTCAACTAGATTCAACCACAGCCAAGTTTCAGCAAGTGCTAGCCTAAGGGGCTGGTTTTAACAAGGGCTCTAATCCTGTTTTCTCAATGATGAGGTAAAATAGGAGCATATCTCAGGCTGGGGAGCCAGCAGTATACTTCTATATATGTGCCCCAGTGGAGGCAGAGCTCACCTTGCTGCCTTGGCCCTAGGATGGAGCCAATGCATGGCCCTGAGCAGTGCACATTGTCAGTGCAGCTAAAAATTTGATAGCCACAAAATGTGGGTATACACTAGTGGTAGTGTCAAGGGCTGGGAGATGAAGCCTGCTGGCAGAGGAATGGAGCAGGGAAATAAGGGATAGAGGAGAGGGTAATGGACTTAGCCACAAGAACACAAGGTTCCTGCAATGCTTAGGGTTCAAGCACTAGGGAAGACATAAGAAAGAATGTGGGTGCTGATCGCTGTTTTCAGTATCCTCCCACATAGCAACTGCTTCTATTGAGGCTTTCTATTGTGAAAGCACTTCTTTCACTGCAAACAAAGATGTAGCTCCTGGTGAGCCTTGGCTCCCAGCAGAGGAAAATACTATGCTTTGGTCAACAACAGGGAAAATGTCTTCATGCCTTTGCGTCACTGGTGTGCTGGAGCTGTTCTTCCCCATCACCTCAGCACAGGGGATGTCCATTACGTCCATGCCATCACGCTGGGGGTATGAGCCTTCACACCTCAGGGAGAGGAAGGTGATTGTCCCCCTCTGCTCTTGTGAGGCCCCCATCTGCAGTAGTGCTTCCAGGCCTGGGGTCTCCAGTACAGAAAGGACATGGAGCTCTTGGAGCGGGTCAGGGGAGGGCCACTGAGATGATCAGGGGGCTGGAGCACCTCTCCTATGAGGAAAGGTTAAGGGAGCTGGGCTTGCTTAGCTTGGAGAAGAGAAGGCTCCAAGGAGACCTCATTGAGACCTTCCATTACTTGAAGGAAACGTATATAAACAGCAAGGGCTGTTTACAAGGGTGGATAGTGATAGGACAAGGGGGAATGGTCTTAAACTGAGACAGGGGAGGTTTAGGCTAGATACTGGGAAGAAGTTTTTCACTCAGAGGGTGGTGAAGCACTGGAACAGGTTGCCCAAGGAGGTTGTGGATGCCCCATCCCTGGAGGCCAGGCTGGATGTGGCTCTGGGCAGCCTGGTCTGGTGGTTGGTGACCCTGCACATAGCAGGGGATTTGAAACTAGATGATCTCTGAAGACCTTTTCAACCCAGGTCATTCTATGATCCTATGTTTCTACGAGACTACAAAAACATGTGCTACTGTTTAGGGAAAAGAGCTTTCTGGTCCATTACTAAATGTATGCATCTTTCAGGATACAATGCTGGAACAAATATTATTAGTAGTAAAGTCATTGAAGAACCAGTGGCTAAGATGTTCAAATGTATCATTATTTCACCTTTGACAAGTTACTTTGAAATGATTATGTACGTGTCCAGGTCAGCTGTACTGTAATGTGTGTGAGAATAATGGTTGTAAAGCAAAATTACAAAAATGCCAAGTACTGTTTCTGTTAATCAATTTACACCAGCTGTTCTCATTATTGGTCAGAAAGTTGGTAATTGAAGGATCATTAAGAAGTGAGAATGTATCTTGAAATAAGTTCTTCAGCAAACAGTGTATTTTATAGGATTTCTTTATCTGAGCACCAGTTCCAATATTTATCAAGGCTGCAATATGCTGTGTATGTACAAGTCCCTCCTGCTCTCCTCTACAATTTACTGAGTGAACAAAACAGCTTCTTGGTAGATGGAATTTAATGCATTTACATGGCAAGGCCTCATCATAGAACTAAAACAGAGCCTTCTGTGGTCAAAACAAACCTTTAGAAAAGCTGTGCACACCTGTCAGAATAGTGACAGCTTGGCAGAGACACTGCAGAGAATAGGGTTCCCAGGGTCTCAGAGGGGTGAAATGCTGAAGATAGCTGGCTTAGAGAGTTAAGAGGAAGACATTGGGAGCTACTTTTTGAACACAGCTGTGGATTGAAACCAAATCCCCTGCAACGGGGAAGCTGGAAATTTGCAGAGATCTTTTTAAAGCATCACTTACCAGCTTTGCTCTCATAACTTAGCAAGCAACATGCCTTGAAAATGAACCAAGTTCTGGGTGCTGGGGCTTTTTTTATTTTTTGGTTTTCATCCTATCTTTCAACAGTTTCCAAAGCCAGGGGATATTCAGGACCTCCTCACCCCGTTTGCCACTCCACACCAGGGCAAACATGGTGAGCTCCAGCCAGCTGCTCACTGTGCATCCTTCAGCACTGACAGACCTCTGTATATGTGGTGTAAACACACTGACTGCTAATGCTCTGTGGATAAACAGCATGGCATTGTTTGGCTGTTATGTTATAACTGCAGTGGGATTTTGGAAACCCTTTTGGATATTTCAGGGCAGTATGGCAACAGGGAAGCACACAAATAGGGAGGTCTGCACTCTGCAGACCTTAACGTCGGCAAAGTGAGCTCATCTCTTTCCTATCCTCAGCACAGGTAATTATGCCCTCCCACTGCTTTAAACAAAAATACATTCTTCTCTTTCAAACAGTCACATTTTGATAACTCTTTTCTGCCCACCTTAGCTCATATCAATCAGGCTTTACGTAACAGTGGTATTTTGAGAAGTGACACCTACTCTGCAGAACAGCTATTAGCAAAGGCCAACCTAGAAAGGACAAACATGAAACGTTATATTCTGCCTATGGACAGTGTTTTCACAAAAAAACAACCAGAAGGAAAAGCTGGCCTGGAGGGAGAATTTGACACAGAGGGATCCTTAATAGTAAATAGGATTTCTTTTCTTGGAGCAATTCCTGGCCTTAATAATGTTTTCACTTTCAGCGTACTACAGAAGAGGGCAGTATAAACTAAGTGTTTTGCATATAGTAATAAAGCTTCTGTGGTCTCATTAGCAGCACTGAAATTTAAATTGATGTTTCCTTAATACCTTAAGGAATGATTTGTTCAAGAGCAAAGCTACTATATTAAATCTCCAGTTCATTTTCCAGAGGATTTTCTATCCTGACTCTTACAAAACAGAGCTAGAAGTCTCCTTTTGGTTTGCCTGTTCTGTAAATCCAGCATACGGTCTGCATGCAAAATGTAGACCTCATAAATGCTAAACAAGCAAAGCAGGTTCAGTAGTGAATAAGGTAGGAAATTGCAGCACAGAGCTTTTACTGACTCCTGGAGGGATAGGAAGCCTGAATCAGAAGAACAGCCTGTGCCTCCAGGGTTCTGCTTCTACCAGTTTTCATTTTCATCCATTTGTAAGGGTGCATGGAGCAGCTGAAGGACTCCTGATGAAAGAGCCTTAGACGGTGCTTTCAGCCTTTAAAAGTGCCTCTGTAAGTTACTGTTCTAGCATACATTTGACAGGACAGCATGGACAGGGAGCTTTAACAAGACTAAGTCCTACACTTCAGTCACAACAAGCCCATGCATTGCAACAAGGCTTGAGGCAGAGTGGCTGGCAAAGCTGAGCAGAAAAAAATGATCTAGGAGTGTTGACAGCTGGCTGAATGTGAGCCAGCACTGTGCCCATGGGTCCAAGAAGGCCAATGGCATCCTAGCTTGCATCAGAAATGGTGTAGTCAGCAGAAGCAGGGAGGTGATTGTCCATCTGTACTCAGCTCTGGTGAGGCTTTACCTTGAGTACTATATTCAGTTTTGGTTCCCTCACTACAAGAAGGACACTGAGGTCCTGAAGTGTGTCCAGAGAAGGTCAATGAAACTGAAATGTCTGGAGAACTACACTTATGAGGAATTGCTGAGGGAACTGAGATTGTTCAGTCTGGAGAAGAGAAGGCTTAGGGGAGACCTTTAACACTCCCTACAACTCCTTGAAAGGAGGTTGTAGCAACATGGTGGTCAGCCTCTTCTCTCACATAACTAGTGATGGGACGAGAGGGAATGGCCTAAAAAACAAGTTTCTTCTCAGAAGAGTGTTGATGTATTGAAACAGGCTGCCCAGGGAGGTGGTGGAGTGTCATCATCCCTGAAGGTTTTCATGGAAAGGGTAAATGTTGCACTGAGTGGTTGGTAGTTGGACTAAATGATCTTAGTGGTCCTTTCTGACCTTAATGAGTCTGATTCAGTGAAGGTGTCAGTCTAGTTTTCTGTTTAAAAATATAAGCATATATGATCATGTCTGCTTGGGTTGACCTCACCAGCACACAGCTGTAACACTGTCCTGTTTTAACACGATTTACCACTGCAGCAGCAGCATCACCACTTCACGAGCTGGAGACAGCAAGTGAAAGAAAGAGGCAATATTCTTAATCAACCTAACTGATACTATGAGGAAAATATGCAAGCTCTCAGTCTTTTCCTCAGGCCTTCAAGGAGTTAAGTTTTCATATTATTTTGTGTGTCTTCCTCTCCATAGCACTCTTTCCCTTACATAACAGTTCTGCTCCCCTTACATAATAGTAACTTTCTAAAAAATCTTTCATTGCTGATTTTTTTTTTTTTTAATGGTTTGAATCTCTCCAAAGAGAGATTTCTGTGTGAACTATGACAGGAAACATCAGACAGCTTGTGGAGGTTGTGTGTGCAAAAGGAAAGAAAAAGTTTCCTCTGAAAGCTGGAAGGAAGGGGATGAAATTACTATATATAACATCACAGGCTGAAAGTTGTAATTTGACATTTAAAGTGTACCCAGGAAGAAACTTGGATGAAATCAAGTTTGAAAATCTAACAGGAAACCACAGGGTCTGTAGGTGGGTACAATCTAATTGAGAATTTCATAGATGCGTTTAGCAGGGATAGTGCTCTAATAAAAACATCTATAAAAATAATTTTCTGTGAAAATCTTTAGGATTCAACAGCAGGAGAAGGGGAAATAAAGAGAGGCAGAGAAACGGGGAGAGAATCTGACTAAAGTAACATCTGCTGAAAATTGCATGTTTTACAATCTTGTGTAGGAGGACTCTAAACATTTAATGATGCAAACGTCAGACTCATATTTCAAGTGCCCCAAAGCATGAAATGTTCAGATGAAGAGATGGAGTTTCTGCCCATCTGTAGCAGAATCACACTGCTATTTATAGACTTGCTTTTCTTAAGTAACTAAAATGGTTTCTTCTCACCAACAGGCAAACCTATAACTGAATGTAACCGAGTCATCTGAATACACTGCAGCAGTCCTCACATTAAGAGGAAGCCTAAATCCTACCTTTTCACCTATGAGAGCACCTAGGTAGGCAGATAGTGTCCGAGTGCTGCCCTTTGGAAAACATTGCAACTCCTATAAAAAAGGCAATTTTGTAATTCTTGGAGATTTTCTGACAGTTTCCTCTGAAATTTTCCACAGCTCTGCCAAGCTTCTCCTCCTCCACTTGCAGATTCTGCTTGCTTGACAAGGAGGATCACGACAGGATTTGCTGGGGAGAGCCACAGAGAAGTCTGTTTTTAACCTACCCACACAGTTAACCTGAACGCGCCCCAGAAAACACACTATTTAAGTGCATTATGTGCATTTACTTTGTCAGCTGCTTTTCATGGGTGTCACTTGAGCAGTCACTGTATGAGCATTCTCCAGTTGATTTAGGTTTGCTGTGTGTGAAATCCCTATCAAATAGAAACAAAGTCTGTATGGAAGTGTGACCATCAGCCAAGACGATAGAAAAAACATCCACCTGACACTGCAATGAATAGAATACAGAGAGATTGTGGTTGTCCAGAATAGCTGAAATTGTGTATTAGTTTTGATTTTTGTGTGTGTGTGTGTGTGTGTGTGTGTCATGTCATGCCATGCACTTTTTCAGGAAGAAGAGCTGCATTATGATTGTTACCCTTGTCATTCCAGGAACCTCTTCAGGGCACCGATGGATGAGTTGGACATTGGCGTTAAACTGAGATTAAAGCTCTGAGGAGTTAGAAAGTGTTGGATAAAAATGAACAAGGAACACAAAGGACAAATCTCTGCCACTTTATGCTTTCTACGTGTGACACAGACTGTCACTAGGAGGCTGTTGTGCCACAGACAACATGACTGCTCTCATTTTCCCATCACTTAATCTCACAGCTTACATCTCCTCGGGCCTTGGAACTGTGCCTGTGCCTTTGCTAGTCTCAGTGAGACCTGGAAACATGCCTTATTCAGACAAGACAGAAAACGCCTAATGCTAGAAGTATCTGGTAGCGTCTCTGAGTTTAGGCAGCTGCTGTTCTCTGCAGGGGGGACTGCAGAGGGGACTCGGCTCTTGCTGCCAGGGTCTCATATCAATGTGGAAAGTCAGTTTTCCAGGGTAGGTCCCCGTGCCATGTATGGTTTCCACAGTGTTACTGGACAGTCGTGAGTGCAGCAAACTGCTTGTTTGCCATCATTGCTTCCCTGTTCGTGCTGTGCAGAGCAGTAAAGCACGTGGGTACATCTTAGGCTTCTTCTGCATGGTGCAGCAAGAGGGAAAAATTTCTCAGAGTCCTGCCAGACCTTGGCTTCAGTTATGTCAACTGGAGAAGCATTGGTCAATATTTTCCCAAGATAAATGCACATTGTACGTGTATGCTATTAATTTGAATGAATGTAAACATAAATGCCTGAATTTCTTCAAGAAGAACTTGCAGAGATTGACCCAGCCCTTCTGGAAAATGTAGTAGACGTCCCATTCCTCTCACCTGGATTTGAGAGAGATTTAAGATTGTGATCTACTAATCTTAAAGGGGACTTCCTTCTAACCAGTGAACCAAACATTACACCATGATTTGTTCAGTTGCAGCTAATCACTGGATCCATTTGTGAATCATAAGGCTCCTCCTTGATAACTCGAAGATCAAAGTTCCATGGCATGCACACATACTAAAAAAATTGTCCAGACCTTAAGGTACTTAAAAATCTCAGTGGACAGGAAGAGATAACTGACTGGCCATGTGCAATGCTGCTGGAAAAGGTAGCATAGGCATGGTGTCCAAGTTTGCACCAGGGAGGTGGGGAAGGAGCATGTGGGTGGCAACAGGTGGATGTTCAGCACATGCACACCACGTGTTATGCAAACTTGGGAAAAGAGCAATTTTCTTATAGGTAATGCAAGTGCAAGAAGTGCTCCTAAATATGTTTCCCGAATTATACACTATGAGTGGCTCATGCTGGTTCATTAGCAGCGACCCGTGGGGCTGCAGAGATGTGGGCCTCTGCTGCTTAGTATTTCAGACTTGATGATTAGTTCTAAGCAAAGCACAAGCTGAAGAAGGTATTCGTAGCAGCAATCGGCTTCTGAGGCACGCACTCCTCGTGAAATGAGATAGCGCTCACTAGAGGGCACCAACACCTCAGCTTAGCTCCAAGACTGCTGCGACCATCCAAAGGAACGGTTTGCAGATGATTCCCCTGCTCACAGCTAGGAATTAGCATATAAGGAAATAAAAATGTTAGATAATAACAGTAAGGAAAGTTTTTCATGTGAAAAGAAAAAGATTTAGGCTATCAATGAGGTTTCAAACTTTTTGTTCAAGAAGAAAACTTTCCTAACGTGCAAACTTTCAACACTGACAAAATAAATTGAATTGTGTGAAAGTCACTTTCAAAAGAAACACGAAAACAGAAAAGAGTAAAATTATGCAGTTAGGTATATGCAGCCTGATGCATCACAAGAAGTGAGATAATTACTGAAGAGGGAGGTGATATGGGACAAACAGTATGGCTTCACCAAGGTCCTGCCTGACCAATTTTCTTGCTTTTTATGATGGCATAATTGTGTCAGTGGACAAGAAATGATGTCATCTATCTGAACTTCAGGTCTTGATGTAGTGCCTCAGAACATCCTTCTCTAAAAAAGATATGAGAGAAAGATATGGAAAGATACGGATTTGATGTGTGGCCCGTTTGACAGACAAAGAACAGGTTGTGCAATATTGCACCCAGGGAGTGGTGGTCAGTGTCTGGATGGAGATCAGTGATGAGTGGTGTTCCTTCAGGCTCTATACTGAGACCAATGCTCTTTAACATCTTCATCAATGGCACTGACAGTGGGATCGAGTGCACTCTTGCTAAGTTTGTGGATAACACCAAGCTGTGTGGTGTGGTCAATTCCTGAAGGATGGGATGCCATCCAGAGAGACCTAGACAGGCTTCAGCAGTTGGCCCAGGTGAGGTTCAACAAATCCAAGCCTGGGGTCTTGTACCTCAGTTGTGGCAACCCCTACTATCAATACAAGCTGGAGGATGTAAGGATGCAAAACCCTTCTGAAAAGAACTTGGGGATACTGGTGGATGGCAAGCTGGAAATGAGCCAGTTATGTGCCCTTGCAGCCCAGAAAACCAACCATATCCTGGGCTGCATCAAAAGAAGTGTGCCAGAAGGTCAAGGGAGGTGATCCTGCCCCTCTGCTCCGCACTGGTAAGGCCTCACTTGAAGTAATGTGTCCAGATGTCCTCAGTACTGGAGAGACGTGGACCTGCTGGAGTGTGGCCAGAGGAGAGCCATCAAAATGAGGCAAGGGATAGAACACCTCCCCTCTGAGGACAGGCTGAGAGAGCTGGGGCTGTTTATCCTGGAGAAGAAAAGGTTTGGGGATATCTGAAAGCAGCATTTCAGTATTTGAAGGGGAACTGTAAGAAGGGAGGGGGTGAACTCTTTAGCGGATCTGTTATGATAGGACAAGTGGAAATGATTTTAAACTGGAAGAGGGGAGATTTAGATTGGATATAAGGAAGATTTTTACAGTGAGGGTGGTGAGTCACTAGAACAGGTTACCCAGAGAAACCCCATTGCTGGAGATATTAAAGGCCAGTCTGGACGGGGCTCTGAGCTACCTGATGTAGCTATGGGTATCCCCATTCATTGCAGGGGAGTTGGACTAGATGATCTTCCAAGGGTCCTTTCCAACTCAAGATTCTATGATTCTATGAAATTATTAGTTAAATGTATACCCGTGTTTTTCAATACACTTTGCATGGAAGCAACAGCCTGAACCTGGAAGGATACTGCAGGTGTTTCACACCCTGGCAAAACTGACCTACCTTACTATCTAGAAAAAAGCTGGTTTCACTTTTTCCAAGAGTGGCAGGCAGGCCCATCCCACCCTTCCATCCCCTTTAGCTCTGCTGTTCTCCACAACAGCCCAACCCAGTCAGCTCAGGACAAACTGCTGGTGCAGCCTCCCAGCAAACTTCCAGCTCTAACCTAAAGCACTGGGGTGCTCAAAATTGAGAGCCTAAAGACAGGCTCTCCTGAATGCAAGAAGATAGCAAGGCTGTTTAATCACCCAAAACCATGCAGCCTTAGCTTTGCTTCCTCAAGGATGTAAACATTTCTTTCTAGCAAGGCTTTGCAGTAACAGTCTTTCTCCTGGATTGCAGCTTCCTAAAGCATTCATGGGAAAGTTGATCATTGTATGATCTGACTGAAGGGGCTGTTGGCTCTAAGGGACCAAACAATGTGATGCTTAAAGCACTGGCTGGCACACAGGATACCAGCTCTGTACAGGGTTAGAACTTGAATCTGGATCTGGGCAGAGCATATCTGAATACCCTTTGCACTGCTTTGTCCTCATTTGGTTTAAAAAGTATCTCTGAGAGCAAAGAATTGGTCTATTGTATCTTGACAATAAAAAGATTGGAAAGCAGGACGAGGTATATTAAAAGTGTGAGAAAAAAAGACCATTGAGGGTACACATGAAAGCAGTTTTCCCACAGGTAGAATAAGGCAGCACTGTGCTTGTTCTGCAAGTCTTGGCAGGGCTGAGTGTGAGATTTGCTCAAAGCAGACCTGTATCATCAGAGACAGGTGGCTGTGAGTAAAAATCCAACTTCCCCGACTGAAACCCAATCATTAAAAAAAAAGTAGATGCTTATAAGGTTATTTGGCATTTTATGAGTACTAAGAGTTGACCATATTCCGCTAGAAGAGCATCCTGGTGCCCAACTCCCTGCATATTTAATATGTCAGGGGGACCCATCTCCAAAGCAGGCAAAGTAGTGGAAGGGAAGGGACAATACCACCAGGTGAGCTCTCAGCTTCTCACGATACTTGTGTTCATCTTCTCAAAACTATTTCCTGACCTAAAGTGTGGTTTCAGAGGGGGTTATTCATCTCACAAGTGCTGCTGAGTAGAACACTTTCTGGTACTGGTTGATACACTTCAGGGAGGAGATGGGCAAGGTGAGCTGGGCTCAGAGCTGAGCAAAAGCAATGACAAAAGGCTGGGAAATGCAACCTGTGAGGACAAACAAGGAGTCATGTGTTAAATCTTGATTAACATATGCTGAGAAGGATTGACAATACGTCCAGTAAACCTGCTGTGAAATATGTGGAAAAATACCTTGTTTCAAAGGGGTGCAGATGATCTCCTGAGACCCTCTTACAGGGTGACTTTGTATGATTCTCTGAAATCTTGGGTTTAGAAATCTGTCCAGAATTACAGTGAAAGGGGAAAAAAAAAATAATCCGATAGTTTTATCTATCTTTTATCATCCAAGAAACCTGAAGCAAGGACTTCATCAGAAGAAGGCCATTAAATGACTCTGAGGTACAGCAGTTTTCCCTTCAGGTGGAAAATGTCTCAATAAAAATCCCCACAACAAGAAACAAACACCATAAAATCCAGAAATATGTTGTGTTTTACCTGAGTTCTAGTAATTTATAAATGAATTGCCAGCATGGGACCTGAGCAAATGTTCCAAGGCAAGACAGACCAAAGGATAAGGCAAGAATAATCACCAGGCTGTTCTTTAGCTTGCCTTTTTGCCTTTAAAAGGTGTCAGCAAAGCCAACCCTGAGTATCAACACATATACAGGCTCACAAATGGGTTGGTTGACAAGAATTTCTCTGTTTATAACAACCCTATCACAATGATAGCTGCATCATGCTGGGATGACAAAAAGACAATTTGCTAGTAAACTTTAGGAAGAGGGGAAAACATTTCACTGCAAATGAGAAAGGGAAGAGACCAATTAACAGAATTATACTTCAGTGAGAGAAGAAAGACCGTAAAGAGGACAACAGTTCCCCTTTTGGCACAGTGGTGACAAGAAAACTTGAGAAGCAGTGCCTGGAAGGAAGGAAAACAGCAGCAAGTCCAAGGAAATGGGCACACCATGGGTACACAATGCACAAGAACCAAGTTGCACCCTTTCTGTGTATGCCTGTTTGTTTTTATTGTGCAGACTAGTTTTTGCTTTGCTCAATAATTCTCTGTGCTGACCTTCTAAGGACAGACACGTTAGGGAATTTCAGATGGTGCTGTAATGTCTTGGCCATTGAAAACTCTTCCTTATTATGTCGGAAATGTTCTGTTGATGCTTTCTTTAGCAACTTTACTGGCTCTGTTGCAAACTGTTATTTAATTTATATTCAGTTTATGAGCTGGCTGGCAGGAACATGTAGCAATTTTAGGGGGAGAAGGATTTTTTTTTAATAGTTACTGGTTTTGGTAACTAACTAATCTGTCATCAAGCTGTTATATTCCTAATGAACCCCATTCTCCTATTTTCTTATTCTGCACGTGCATGCTGTCATGGTGAACAAAAAGCAAAAGCAAAACATAAAACAAAAGGTGAGATGAGGTGCCTAAACCCAAGGTCAGTTACTGAAAAAGGGAAATTCAAAGTCCCATAACCTTTCAAGGATGTTGCTGCATCCTCCAGAGGCTCCCTGTGGTGATGGTGAGGAACTGCATGTGACCCTGTCTTCAAGGTCGAACAGACTGGATGCAAGGCCAAGAAACCACACAAGGTGATGGCACGTCTTCTCCTAAGCAGCCCTATCCCAGTACCAGAAGGAGAAAAGCTCCTAGTCCCATCCTCTTACCTCACTCTAAAAGCTTTTGTGGTAATATTGTTGACCTTCCTGTGGCTTTCTTCCACCAACTTAAGGTCTGTACTAAAGGAAGAAGCAATGACCTCCAGCGCTCATCTCTCAACCTCCCATACAATTTTGCATTCAAGTGAAGGAGATCAAGAAGTATCTTATGGAGCCTCTAATATATACATTTCATACCTTAGTGCAACCTCATCACTTCCAGCTCTCAGAGCCATTCAAGACCATCACTTGCATTTCATTTCAGTTTTAAAAGCAAATGTTTAAAACCAGGCCACACTCCTTGAAAAGCATCCAGAGTCCATGCTGTCCTTGCGTGCCAGCATTCCCCAAATCTGTGGCTTGTTCTTCCATCCAGATCTCATTTTTATTTTCTCTTCCGTTTTAAAACTTTGTGAACATAAAAATAGCTCCCTACAAATTCAGAGAAAAACTCTAGAACAAAAAATAATGCAACAACAAATCTGATAAGAGAAAAACAGAAAGGGAAAGACGGGAGGGCATGCCACAAATTATATCACTGTCAACATGGAAATGCTTAAAGAATGCATATTGAGAAACAACAGGAATTAAGAGGCCACAGCTGTGTGATGAGTAGTGATAAGGAACTGCCATCCTTTAATAAGGCATCCTAGGAGACATGCTTCAAATGTCCTTTTTCCCCTGGCCTCCCTAATCTGCAGGCAAACAGTACCTGAAAAAAAAAGGAGCAATCATAACAAAAATAAGAAATCTGGGCCTCATTTACTCTTGTTGTTCTGGATTAAAACGGAGTTGAGCTAAATCAGTGAGCAAATAAAATACATACAGGCAAAGCTTCTGCAAGCATCAAGGGTAAAAGGCAGAAGAAAAGAAAAGAGAGGGGTAAATAGCAGCATTAACTCTGCAATTGTTACTAGTCTGTCAACAAACATACTTTAGGGATTTTCTTGTTAAGCCAGGTGGATATATAGCAGTGGCGGAGGATTTCAGCCTTTCAGGTTTGTTTAAAACTCTCCACACACTTTAACTAAAAATGCACACAAAAACCTCACCTCAGGCTTCTTTCATGTTGCAGGAGTACAAGGTAAATGTTTTAGCAGCCATTTGTTGGGCTGGACTTTTTGCTGTTGAGCAAACTTTTCACGTGAAAGAGGAAAGCACTTTCACTCCTGCTGGGTTTTATGCATACCATTCCTCTATTTATTTATTTTAAGCATTGTGCTGAGGACCCGAGCACTTTGCAGAACAGCCTAAATGCAAATACGTATCTCAACTTTACAGGCCTTTCTTTTGATTTTACCATGGTCTGATCTCTTCTGAATCACCTTCAATGCTGCAAAATCACTGTGACTTGGGAAATAGTTCACGCCCAACCAAAACCCAAATTCTGTACTCTTATGCTGTCACCATCCCCTTAGAGAAAGGGTGTCTGTGCAGCTGTAGGGAAAAGCTTGGAAATGCCACTAGAACGCCTCCAAGAGGCTGAAAATGCAGATTGTGAGAAGTGAGAATCCCGGATTCTTTATGGCATTTAAAATAAAGGCAGTGCAGTTTTTGAGCTGAAGATTGTGAACTTCTGAGTAAGAATGAGTTTGCATAATGTCACAGAAGCTTTAAAGTGTTGACTGAAAGCAAGCAATTATCAGTAAAAATTAATAACAATAGAAAGTAAACATTTGACAACATATTTAATCTGTAAACATATAAATATTCTTTAGTATTTGTGCTTCAGAATTAAAACAGTACGAATTGCTTGGAATACTGTAAGAAAAACAAAGACGTGAAAAATGCTATGGAGTGAAGCTCTTGAGTGAGAGAAGTGACTAACAAGCAGAGGCTGATCTTTAAAGTCAGCCAGTTATCTCCATGATGGTGAAGGGCTGGAGGACTGAACCGCACAGTTAGGTGTCTCAGCACAGCCTGGTGCCAAGGCTGGACACTCATCATAAACAAACAAACAAGAATATTTTGGTGGAAGTTAACTTCCTGCCCCACTCGCACAGGCTGTGCCGAGGTTATAAAGGCAAATATTTATCATTTGATAAAAGGTTATGATCTGCTGACCTTGGAATTACTCTTGGTCACAAGTAGAGCAGAGCTCTTAATGGCTGTTGTTACAAGCAGGCAGCCAAACTGCTCGAGTTTCCTGTGTAATCTATGACAATTCTATGTCTATGTTCTCCAGAGAGCTGTGCCCTGGTGGTGACTGGGGACTACAGATCATCTTGCGGGATCCACTCATCAGCTACAGCTTCAGACATCTCCAGAGTGCCAGGGATGGATGTGGGGAAAGGGAAGCCCTGAAGTCTTCCCATCTTTTTCACAGGACAAGAGGAGAAAGAGAGCAAAAGATCTCTGCAAGTAGGCAACCAGGCAAGCAGTCCTAACACATGTTTGCTCCCAGTCAGTATCTGTGACTCTGTGCATGAATTTGAGGCTTCAGGTTTATTAAAAAATTCTGACTGCATCTCCTGTTGTCAGAGAAGCTGTAAATGGTTGTGTGAGATAGGATAATTTTTTAAGGCCTAGACACAGAATGCTGGACAGTTTGTTATGCACTTAAAGAAAAAAAAAATCTCTCTGTATCTTGAGAATAACATTTACAGTCTCCATTCAATTTCTGCTTCTTTTTCATGGGTAGTCAAGGAAGGAAAGAGCTCTCGACATCTGCTCCGTACTGCTTCATGCTGGGCACAGGCTCTGACCTATGCTTCTTGCCTTGGTGCTTCTTTCCTCCCTTGCTTGACAGCTTTATCACCTCCATCTTCTAACTGATCCAAGTATTTCTGCCTACAGAAGGGTTTAATTTAGCCCTAAATTAGGAAGTCCAAGTTCTTCCAGGCACACCTCCAAAAAGTGTTTGTTTGTCTTTGTTAGTGTTTGTTCTTTCTCACTGTTTTCTCATTTACTCAATCTCTGTCTTTAAATGTCTTCTGATATATTTCCCCCTTAAGCTGCAAGTTCCTACTTTACTGGGCTGCACCTCTCTGTTTTTCAGTCAGCCCTCCTAGTCCAGCACTGCAGTGTTTCCTTGGAAAAACCTTATGGTGAGAGCTGAAGTACTTCAGTACAGGCATATGTGTGTCCTACCAGATGTGCAGAAGTGACCAAATGAAGAAAAAGAGAATCAAGTCTAAAGCTGTGTTGCTTTGATGCTTTTGTGAGGTCATTATCCTCATTACTCACACACAAAGCACACATGGCTGTATTTCTCAACCTCAGAAGTGTCTTGTATTTCTCTAGGAATGCGGTCGTCATCCTCCTGGGTAAGCATTTCCAGGAAGAAAACTAAGAAGAAACTGAGCAAGTGATCATATCTGATAAACTGTGAATAACTGACTGAAACCTGCCGTAACAAACAATACGGTGTCGTCACAACTGTTCAATGCATTCTGAAAGAAGAGCAGCATGTTAATAGAAACAGGGCTCTACCCAGAGCTGAGCTTTTTTCTTTGTCCACTGAGGTTCATTCATGACTAATCTTAAATGTATGTGTGGAGCCAGTCAAGCCAATGTTGTTCTCGAGGTCTGCTTTGTCTAACTCTTTGCTTTTCTGCTTTTAAATACCCTAGAGGCTATGGCACACTGTGTCTGAACAGCATCTAGTGCATGAACCACAATAATAATAAAAGTAAGCCCAGATCCTTATGCCTGCTCACACGAGATATACCTGTGCCAAGATTTTTTTAAGGTGACTAATGCTTCGAGGAAGATCTTTTGTTACCTTGAACCATGTTCCATCTCCACACCTCACGGATCTGTCCCTAGGTCCTCGGAAGTTCCTATATCCTTGCATATGGGTATTATGTCTGTGGGTGTCCAGCTCTGTAGTCCTTTCTTAATATGTATGTATTACTGGCCAGGCTCCTCAAACATTTCAGTGCCATGAGATGCCATAATTTGGATAAAGAGAGAGGGAAACAAAACTGAGTGATTCTTTTGGACACCAAGACTGATACAGAAGGACATGGAGCATGTGGGTGGGAGGAGGTGTGCACAGAGTGCAGCTGAGGCCAACTTTTTAATTCATGTCAAGATCCAACAGGTGGATAAAACAGGCAAATGGGAGCATTCAAAGGAATGATGGGATGTGAAAGATGTCTATCAGAAGTGTTTCATCCCTCAGCATCTGCGGCAAATGTTAATTATGTGTTCCTTCACTCCCCTTCTCATTTGTTATTTGTTGGAAAACAGTGCTCTTCACTGGTTTGGTCCTGGTCTGGGAGGAGATTTTGCCTAACCCAAGCCAAGTATCTTCCTTGCAAGGCCAGGAGATGTCTCTGTGACGCTGATGAAGCAAAAAGAACAAGACCAGGAGCAGACTATGCCCACCGTCCAGGCTCCTGCCACTCAAGCACCAGCACTGAGCCACCCTAGGGAGGTTTCATCCATGTTCCCCTGCACTGCTGTCCTGTTCTGACTCACCTGCCACGATCTCTAACCAAAATCTCCTTTCTGGAAGGGGATGTTTCTCAGCTTCCAGACTCCAGCATTACTTCTGGGCTGTTGGGGACTGTGCCTGCCCGGGCAAGGATGTGTGACAGCTGCTGGCAAGGTTGAGCACATCTCTGAGAGGCACCAGTCAGACCCTTCTGATTCCCCCCCTCCCGCTCTTTTGTCTGCTCAGTGCAGTGGCAGTGCTGGCTGCGTGACTTTCTGCATGCTGGGGGATGCTTGAGTTGACATGATGGACATTCCCCCTTTGAACTGAGCCCAAGCTCGTGCCAGAAAGGCCCATGATAGATTCCCCGTGCCATCCTGCAAAACAGGCTGAAATATAGCACCTTTTAACCAAAGCTTAGGGTAAACAATACAGCCTGTACTTCGGCTCATAAACAGTCTGCATTATTACAAAAGGCATTTCAAACACGGTGTGCTATGGCTTGACCTTAAAAGCTATAGACAATCTAGTGGAGCACAGACGGTTTCATAAAGTACAATCGCTTCCTGCAATTCTTGGGGCAGTGCAGCCGGAGCCGTGCAAATCCTGTTTTCCCTGCATTGTTTCCTGCATGTGAATATCATCAGTCTAGCGGTGCTTGTAACCATGGCACTTGTTAAACAGGAGCAGGGAGCCTTCTGATAAAGCCATCTGGGACTCTAAAGGTTTGCATGGGGCCAGCAGCACCGATGGGCAGAGCGAGGTGGTGGTGCCAGCCACCAAAGCAACACGCAACAGCAAGAAGTGCTTTGACAACAGCTGCTTGGTGAAGGAGTGGTTGGATCCACTCCTTTAGGTAAAGCATGAAAGTAGGAGCACAGTGAGCTCCCTGCCCCTCCTCAGTCATGTGGGGAAACAGAGATCTGCACATTTGGAAATACCTCACAGATAGGAAAAGAAGAAGCATTGGATAGAGATGCTGCTTCAAACTGACTGACTACATAAGTAGGAGGTGAACCCTCTACTGCAAAACCAGTTTATGCTTTGGATGAGATTATCAACTCCCTAATATATACATGCACATACATATATTTATAGATTTTTTAAGAATGTTAGCTTGGGTGCATCAGGTTTTAGACAGTGCAAATACAGCACTTGCCCAGAGTATTCAGGACTGCCAAATCTTGTCAGTATTACGTTTTTAGAGAAGTCTGCTTTAATTAAATGCATGTAATTACTCATTTAGAGAACAGCACACAGTAAGATGACTATCAGGCATTTGACCATCATCAGGTGCTGCATGGTCTTCTGTGGACTGTGAACTAAAGCTGCAGTATTCTATTTAACATAGGAAGGTAGCTGGGTCAATGAGACTTTGGAGGTGATATCATTCTGTGAAAGGTTTAATTTACTGACTTCAACATCTCATAATGAAACTAATAGCATTGAGTCTGACCTCAGCATACAAAGCAGCATCTGCAGCGTGAACCGGGCTGAGGTTCTGCAAATCTCAGAGCAATAAAAACCTGGTGACGAGGAAATGCTACATAAATAATGAACCAAATAGAGCAGGACATATTTCATCATGTTCTTAGAACACCATACCAAAACATTTTGATTTTAAGAAAGAAGGGTGTTTGCAAGTAGAGAATGTAGTTTTTGTACTGCATGAAGGTGAGCTTTCAAACATAAAGTAAGTGGGATAATGTTAGTCACACAACGGTCAAGCTCATGAAAAGCTACAAAACAAACAAAGAAACAAACAAAACCAGCTAGACAGAAAACTTCAGCAGCATCATAGAAATAGTAAGTCGTGTCTTACAAGAAGAAATTGTAGAAAAGTGCAGAAAAGTCACTGTGTGAGGCTCTGTTTGGACAGTCACAAAGCAGTGTGAGTTGCAGAGCTAAAAAAAAAAAAATAGCAAGCATCATTAAAACCAACAGGATAGGACCAGGAGCTTGTGAAAGATTGCTATAACAAAGAAATCTCTATAGGAGTGGAAGTGCAGACTTATGTTGATGAATGAGGATAAAGAAATAGTGCAAGTGTTGAAGTGCAAATATGAATAAAAGCTAGCAAGGGATGTGAAAGGCTTCCCAGATGTCCAAAGGCAACAGGTCAACACAGGAAAACCTGCTACTTACTGAATAAAGAGGACGGATAACAGCCAAAACAAGACTGTTGAAGTCTGGGGAATAAAAAAAAAAAAGTGAACTGTGAGATTGATTTAGCAGGTGATAGATGTAAAGACAAAGATAGCAAAAAGAATTGCTTGGATAATTTTTAGATAAGATAAATGCTTTCAAGTTCATAAGGCCTGATGAAACTCACGCTACTGTAATTAAGGAACTAATCAAAGCACTCTGAGCTATTAGCCATTATCTGCAAGAATTCAGGGATTAAAGAGGGCATCCCAAGGGGCTGGAAAATGGCAGAGAGAGGACCTATCTTTACAGAGAGGAAAAAGGAGGAGCCAGGGAATTCAAAACTAATCTGCTTGACTTTGATAAATAGAAAGATAATAGAACAAATAATTAAATAGCTAAGTTATAACCCTCAAGAGAACAGTATGTTGACAAATATCAGCAAGTGTGGGTTTTTATTTAATTATTTTTAAATACACAGTATGTCAGGTCATTTCTTCTATGGTGTAAGCAGTCTAGTAATTAAGAAGGAGGCAGGATGCCATCTTCCTACACTATGTTCTGAGAAGCAAAACAGGAAAAAATGGCACTTGAATGTGCCACTGAGTGAAGAGAACCCGAAGTTTGAGTTCAGTTATTGATCATTTACTGTCTTATTTACATTTACTGACATTTAAGGAAGTGCTTCACACATTTATTCTGATTCTGCTCTACTCACCTTATTCATGAGAGAGAGGGGATGGCAGTGAGCAGAGCACTTATAGAGCTAGATGTAAAGCTAGTGAATGATCTAAAGAGGAGGAGAAGGGGAGTTCAAACTGGCAGCATGAAATCTTGTGAAAATGAGGTGTTATTGAATGCATTAATAAATTAGACTGAATAAGCAGAGGAGATGCAGCATGCAAAGAAGAGATCTTGGGGTTATAGAGGATCAGGAGCTCAAAGTGAACGGAGAAAAAGAAGCAGAGCCTTTTTTCATCATGTATCAGTAGGGGAGTAGATATGAGACAAGACGGTCAGCTTGCTCTGTGCAACACTGGTGAGGCATCTGCTTGGTGCCCTCTCCAAGGAGGTCAATGCACAAGTGGCAGTTTAGAAGAGAGCAATGGGGATGACATGATGTGAGAAAGGAGTTATAAGGAGAGAAACAGGAGCAATTGGAAAACAAGAAAGAAGAGATGCTGTTAGTCTTCTAGCATACAAAAAAAAAGGTGTTAACAACAACAAAAAAAAGCTGTTTTTGTTCTCTGTACTGGCAGAAAAATTGGTTACTTTTGCACAATGATTTAACTAGCAGCTTGGAAAAATCTCCCTCATTTGAGGGATAGCTCAGGGCTGGAACAAGCTTCCAAGAGGAGGCTGTACAAACCCTGCCATTGGAGGAAGGTTAGAGAAACATCAGCTGGGATTGCTCTAGGCCGTCCCTGGAGGTCCCTTCCAACCCTGCTTTTGTATGATTTTGTGGAGTAATTAAGGCCCTGTTTAACATTATGCACATAAGTGACTTGCAAAATAGGCAGTGTTCTGAGCTGAGCACATGTTTAATTGCTTTGCTGGTCTGAGGCCCAAGGTATTTCTGGTAGGTGTTAATTTGTTCCAAAGATTCTTGGTAGCAATTATTCCCATATGAACATTGACACCTGCATAAAAATAAAAGCAGCATTCTTCTCTTTCTAAGCTGCTGCATTCTTTTTAAACCATCCTGCCTTCCTCTGATAATACTAAGGAAATAAAAGATTCTCTGTTTGAAAGAGGTCTTATGGAAGGAAATTATTTCCTCATGCACTGTAGATACAAGAGAAACATGATCTCAGTCACACAGGGAGAAAAATATCATATCAGTAATGTATTAGGGAAGCAAAACATGTATATCTTTCTAGTTCATTCAAAACAACATATAGTACACACTCATATCACACTGATATATTCCCCTAAGCCTTGAATGGATGGATAACTTCTTGTCTTACATCAGCAGGGCCATTATATTTAGTTCCTAGTATATCTCTGCATTTAACTACACCATGCTTTGCCTCTGTCGCAGCCAGCATGTGGTGGCTTCCATCACCACAAGCAGCAGCAGAGTCCACAAGGGAGGACAAAGACTCCTCTGAGGAACTGAGGCATACTGAGATTTACTGGGCTTTCCCAAAGGCAAATATCCTTCCCCACACATGGAGCTGAACCCCATCAGCATATGGCTGAAGTTTGCACGGGGACATTAATGCTGAGTACAGCTTGAGTACCAACAAATCCTCATCTTTGTTGCAGTTGTTTTTGTTTTTTTTTTGTGTGTGTGTGTGTGTGTGTGTATGTCTGTGTAACACTGTGTTATTCAGGAGCATCAGTCGTGATTCAGGTTTTCCCACTCTGTGCTATGCATGCAAACATACAACAAACGAAGGAGCCCTGCCTAAAGCCTTCCATACCAAGTGCTAGGTGAAATGCCACAGGTGGCTACCACAGGCAGGGAGGAACAAAAGGAAACCGTGAGTCAGGTTGTGCTGTTATCTGAGAAGTGCTGCTGCGTACAGAGGTGAATTTAGCCCTTATGAGGCTGCTTGTGAAATGGGAGGAGGAACAGCCATCTTTGCCTGAAGATTTGGTGGGTGGAAGAGTGAGTGAATGTTCTGATGGGGGGCTCCTGAGCCCAAAAAGCCAAGCAATTGGGGTGCTCATGGTGCCAGCAAGAGGCTTTTCTTCACATCTTCACTGCAGAGCTGGCTGTGAAAGGACTTGGACCTGGAGGTAAAACAGGATGAGGTTGAGGTGGGTCTGGATTAGTTTTAACCCCCAAGGAGAAATAATAAAGAAAAGCACAAACACTGCAAATAGTGGCTTGGGGCCCAGGAGGTGTCCAGGTCAGGCACACTTGCTGCTAAGCTTCACCAGACCTCCATTAATCACAGTTTCTGCCTTTATATGTTTTGGCTGGGTAAGACAAGCCCCTCACATCCCCTGTTGATGGTGAATGTCACCATTCCATCCTCAGGGCTGGTCCTGTTCTGGGACCTCTCTCTTTCACAGAGAAACTGGTAAAAATGGAGGGAAATACCCATGGTCAGGCACTGGAATGGCTGGGCGGAGGAGGTGGTGGAGTTACCAACCCTGGAGATGTTCAAGGAATGCTTAGATGTTGTGAGAACTGTTGGTGACAGGTGGGAGGTTGGACAGGATGATCTTGTAGACCTTTTCCAACCCTGGTGATTCTATGATTCTACGGTCAAGAGGTTTCCTGTTCCAACTGCAAATTGTCTTCTGAGCAGGATTTCATGGTCACGGTTGGGTGATTTGTTGCTTTCTTTCCTTGATACAACAAAAAATTACCAGTTTTCTTGGGAATATTTTCAACAGAAGTACTGAAACCTTGGTTTTGAGTTTGCTTTCTATAAAACTTAGAACAGAACTTAAGAGATACTTGGATTTTCTTGACTACCTGTAGATATGTTTCGACATGTTCCAAAGATTTTTTTTCTCTCTGAATTTTCAGATATGCTGTTCCACGTATGGAATTTCTTTTTGATGTTGCAGTGCTTTAATTCTGATAAATTTGAATTACCATCATATATGAGTTACTATTTTCTTAAAATGCATAATCTTACCAACCTTTATTTCAAAGACACTTATATTTTCCATCTTTCTTGCAGACACACGGATTGATATTTTTCCCAGCATTTATCCTATGAATACAAGTTTTTCAAACACAATTCCAACAGGCAGCTTCAGTATGTAAGGCCTAATCCTTCAATTGTTTCACTGATGAAAATCTCAATAACACAATTAAATCTCAGGTATGTGATGTGTTTGTTGTTTTTTTTTTCTCTCTCTCTTTATCGGTAATATTTACTCTTAATTCTAGAGTAAATAAAGTGCCAAAATACTCAGACTGCAGCACAAGAGCTTACTGAGTGTTGTCTTATAGACCACTTCCAATGTTCTCCAGGAAAAACCCAATAAAATCTTGGTAAAACCTTAAAATTTTCACCCCAATTAACACTCCCTCCCCGTGCTGCAGGAGGACAGAAAATCCCCAAGACACCAAGTGCAATCTCTTGTTTGCTTTCAAAACAAGAAGGCTTTGTATGGACAACGAAAATAGTTGCTGGCAACACCTTTCTCCCTAAGGGAGTGCCCTTTGGTGCTTGCCCATGGAGCATACTTGCACTTTGTACCTTAGAGCCTATCCATTTTTCTAGACATGAGTTTTCCAGAAAGGCAAGGCTTGCAGTTCATTTCTAATAAACTGCAGAATTAGCAGAAACTTAACGTTCTAAGGCAAAACACAGCTTGTTGGGATACTAAATACCAAAACATTCCTATTATACATTGAATAATTCTGATTATTGTTGTTTCTATTGGAAAAAGATAAGCAATTCCACTAGCCTTGGATCCGTTCCACTGTGGAGAACACATAAAAAGAATGCTATAATTGGAGATGGCAGGGAAGATAAAAGAAAAAAAATGGGAGGGGGTGTTTCCTTGGAAAGCACAGTAAATTAAAACCAAAACTGTCCTTGAAGACCTATTGTTTTTGCTTGCTTTTCAATGAGGAATACAGAAAATATTTTTTGCTTGGGTGCAGAGAAATATCTCTAGTGTAGGGAGGCACACCCCATGATGGTGAGCAGCCAGTTGGTAAGAGTGCTCTTCCTCTTTCAGATTACAGCCCACTTCTCAAGTGAGTATCTGCATGCATGAGCTGTCGGTTATTGTGCATGTGTATTCCCCTCCACCCCTGCCTTCTTTTTTAATTTTTATTTTTTGGCAAAAACATCTGGGAGAGTCTCGGTTTCATTCCACTTTGACATCAGTGTCAACACCTTGAAATATTTTGCAAAATGGAATTCTTGTTGCCTGCCCAGCCCTGTAATCAAAATATTGAGGTTTCCTCAGACACCCCTTTTACCAGCAGGTCTATAAATCCTTAGATATTTAGTCTAAGGATTTATGAGCTAAAATATACCTGCCTACAGACAGAAGCTGGCACATCTTGCATTGAAAATCCTAGTCAGCTCCCCATGCATTCAGTATGATAATTGTTTAAACACAACCCAGCAGCACAGAGCTTGTGAGAGAGATAGCTGGTAGCTGTTACAAGTGGGCAGCAGTGAGGGCACAGAACAAGGAATACAGGTTACAAAAATATCAGAGCGCTGCAGAATAAAACATTCCACCTGCAGTGTTAATAGAGGCTCTCAAGCAACAGCACGAGAGAAACATGTTTGTTGGCAGACACCAACCTTAGAATCATAGAATGGCTTGGGTTGGAAGAGTCCTCAAAGCCCACCCAGTTCCAACCCCCTGCTATGGGCAGGGCTGCCACCCACCCGATCAGGCTGCCCAGGGTCCTTGAAAGCCTTCAGGGATGGGTCAGAAGGCTTTCTGCCTTGCCTTCAGGAAATTTTTAGGGAAGAGGCACGGATGTGTACATCTACAGCTCCTTGCCAAAAGCTGAATCTAATCAACATTTTGGGCTTCTCAAGCTCTGAAAGGGAGTCCTCTGCAACCTTGGCTTTTGTTCCTGGTATTTGGATGCAGGCTAGATGCAGGCTAGATGCCCATCTAGGAAGACTGATGGGCACCCATGGGTGCACGCGATCTCTTCACAAAGATTCCACTAATTGTTCTTCCCCCTTATTTTGTTATTTTTGCCACACAAATGAAAAATCCTTCAGAGAGAGCCTACCGGAAAACACAAGACACATTCAAATGCTCTCTCTTCATTGTTCCCAGAAGATTAATGACACGTAGGCCAATGGGCCCGCTGCTCTATTCCCATAACCCACATGCCAATGGGGAACAAATGGAAACATCTAACTGGAATTTCCACTCAGCTTGTCTCAACAGCATACGAAAAGCCAGGATAAATCGAATTACAACTGTAAGAGTACAACACAGACATTCCCTTCTCCTTTTGAAACAAACAAACAAGCAAGCAAATGCACAAACAAATAAGAGAACAGCCTGGCTTAATTGGTGAAGTCAAGCAGAGCTGGCTGTGTAACAAAAAAGAAAGCTGTGCTTTCATTTGGCTCGAGGCTACCTTCTCATGTCTACGCTAATCCAGCCATCAGTGATGATCCTGTGGATTTTGAATATTTTATGAGAAAGGAAGCCTGCTGTCGGCTGTTTGCAGATGGTTCATGATGCTGCTTACATCTTCCTTGAGTGATTTAGGCCAGCTCTCCTCAGATCCAAGGTCTTGACCCATGCCCTTTGCAGACACCACAAGCAGAAATAAAGGGCCGCTGCATCCTGCAGAACACCCATCGCCATTGAGAATGGATGTTGATGTGTTTGCCCTGAATTCCAGCACAGCTGTCCAAGTGGCTGGCAGATTAATTGCTGCACTGACACCCATCACTCAGAGCCACAAGCATCCCCTGAGGCAAGGTGTCTTCTTCATTCTGGGCTGTTGGTGCTGGAGAAAGGCAGTCACTCACTTTGAAGCATGTTAACAGGTTGCATGCCTGAAAAAGCAAGTGTTATATAAATATGCAGGTCTGGGGGCAATGTTCTGTTGCCTGACTCTCTAAGAACACTCACTGCAGTTACTGAGTTACTGGTTTGGAGAGCTTGGGAAAATAAGACAGGATTGAGTCCAGAGTGATGGCAAAGATATCAGGTAAAGCCAGCAGACTAAGATGAACCCCAAAGAGCCTGAGAAATGAAGGAAGGCAGAGTGCAGTTCATGGAGTTATAGAAAGGTTTGGGTTGGAAGGGACCTTTGAGATCTTCTAGTTCCAACTCTGCTGCTATAAACAGACACCTCCCTCTAGACCAGGTTGCTCAAAGCCCCATCAAGCCTGGCTTTGAATGCATCCAAGGAGGGAGCATCCACAACCTCTCTGGGCAACCTGTTCCAGTGTCTCACCATCCTCACAGTAAAGAATTTATTCCTAGTATCTAGTCTAAACCTACCCTGATCCAACATAATGCCATTTCCTCTTGTCCTGTTGCTACATGCCTTTATAAAAATTCTTCCCCAGCTTTCCTACCATTCAGGTACTGGAAGGCCTCTGTAAGGTCTCCTTAGAGCCTTTTCTTCTCCAGGCTGAAGAACCCAACTGTCTCAACCTGTCCCATAGGGGAGGTTCTCCAGCCCTCTGATCATCTTTGTGGCCCTCCTCTGCACCTACTCCAACAGCTCCATGTCCTTCTTGTGCTAGGGGCCCCAGTTCCTGAAAGAAAGTCATGACTTGGCAGCTTCCATGCCATGGAGCCCTGGAGTAGTGTGATCTTGGCAAACCCAGGGCAGACAGCGCCCTTTGGAGGGCTCAGCGACCCTGCCAAGCCCCTGCTCCCACCACCTCTGTAACAGAGGTGAAGTCAGGAATGCAAAGTTAATTTCTAGCGGAGTTGGCAGAAATGTATCACTTTCCTTCTAAGAACGTGAAATTCTGAATGCCATATCCTTGTGCTTTCTGGCTAGTCCATCTTATCTCTTTTTCCCCAGGAAGATGGGTTTGGGTGTTCAGTCCAGGAAGTAGCTGGGAAAAAACACAGAGCCAAGCACTGCTTCTGCCAAAGTGACTCAGGAAGTCCCTGGTACAAAAAGCAGTCACTGGCACCTAAGCTATGTCCTGGAAATCCCTCTCACATACCTTTCCCAAACTTTGCACCTCAACCCATCACACTGAACGTGCTGTTTTCTATTTATTTCTATGTTAAGTAACACTTACTAGATGTGATGAGTGAAACACACTGATCTTCACCATGGATAATAGTTCTCCTTGTCCAAAACTAACCAACCAGCCAGAGGCTTATCATGCAAGGGGATGTGCTGATCCCATGATGCTGTGAGATATCACTGTTTATCCTGTATTTACAGCCTTACAACAGCCAAGTAGCAGACCATCAGCTGTTTCTAGTCCAGTCTATTTCTTTCAACGACTTTTTCCTTTAAATTTAATGTTTCAAGCTAGCTACAGCAAGCCTCTGTATCACATAATTTTATTGTTTTAAATACAGATACACTAACAAGAAGCTTAAAAATCATACCTGACACAGCTTGTTGTGGATTACATGAAGAACTGGTAGTACAGAAGATCTACACTAGCAAATGGCTTTACTCACTCTGCATTTGCTGGGGCAAGATGCACAGAACCAGAGCTAAAGGCAATCACAGCTTGTTTACTTCCATTGTATTTGCTTCTGGGGAAACCAGAGCAAAGAAGAAAACCAACATTTATTTGTTTGTAGTAGCTGAGAGACATTTGTCAGATTTCAGCTACTTTCAAAGGTGAGTACAAGTAACCGTTATCTTCCAGATAATGATGGCTAAATAACTGTCCTGAGTTTTGAGAGGATGCAACATCAGTAATGGATCCGCTGCAGTCTGCAGCGAATAATGTCCAAAAACATCAAACCTGCCACTGGCATCTGCTACTTAGCAGGGCTGGGAGGGCCAACAGACAGGCAATCCACTCTTACAATACTGATTAGCATCATTGCCTGACCGCTGCACCCGTGGGTCCTTTCTGGCTACCTACATTTCCCTCCTTTGTTACTGCTGGCGATAAGATCCCACCGACCAAAACAGTTGGTGTTTTTGTTGCAATAGCTGTGATGAGTGGTCATAACCTCTGCTAGAGAACACGGCATGGTTGTAGCCATTGGAGAAGGATGCCTGTGTTGAAGGCTGTGCCAGAAGTATAGCATTGCTCTTGTATTGGAGGTGCCAAAGGATGGGTTACTGCAGCCTTCTTTATGGGCTTCCCAGCAATGATTTTTTTAAGATGTCTTTTTAGCAAGCAGCCAGTCTGGAATTAGAAATAGCCAGCAAGGAGGTGGTGTTACACAAGAAGCTTTAGCAGAAGCTGCTCTCTCCAAACCACAGCACAGGGAATACTCGCTCTCCTCAACGTGGGTGGGATACGCACACATCAGCTCCACACAACATGAAAAAGAGTACTTAATTACTTTGATATGCGTGAAGACCAAGAGAGTTGGCTAGCAAAGCAGATGGTGGTAAACATGTACCTAGCTATTTTAGGATGCTGTTGAGCTTCTGCTGGTGCTGCTTTCTCTGTCTCTCCACCAGGTGCATCCTAAGAGGCAGTGCTTGCAGATCTTCCCTCTTTGGCAGCTGTGAAAAAGCCACAGCTTGTGACAGAGTGAACTGGCAGCCCATCCAAGGACAAGTCATCCTTAGGGGAAACCAAGGCCACTGTACCACCCATGCTGCAATACCTGTCACCCACTTCTGTGAGCATCCTGGACAGGTGAGCAAAAGCAGTACGTCAACATACACACATACCACTGATCTCCAGAAATAGCACTACGAGATGCACTGGGACAGTATTTTTTTTTCTCCTCTCCACCCCCATCACAAAGGTCTCTTAACACTTCCCCGTGGTTATTGTTTTCAGGCCATGCAATGGCAGTGCCCCAGAGGGGCCGGGCTGGAGCCTGGTGTGATCCACACCCACATTCCTCGCCAGTGGGAGACGGAAGTCTCCACACCGCCTCTATTTGCACAACTTACTGTATATTTCCCTAGAAGGACAATGAGCAGCTACCAAAGTGTGGCTGTGCAAGAAGTCTCCCAGATGGCAAGCGCTGTTACTTACGCACTCAAAACGAGGGATTTGCAACGCACAGAAATTCCCTGCGTGCTTCTCCTCTGAGGTTTTCTGTGGGATTTGTTTTCTTCCTCTAAGAGACAGTCATTGTATGAGTAACGCTGTCCGTCCCTTCTATGGGTTTATTTGTCATTCATTTCTGCTTCCTTCACGTCAAGGAAACTCATATACTTCTGGAAGTCGATTTGCTTTTATGGATAAAACACAGAAAATCCCTCTTTCGTAAATACATAACCTCTTGAGCTCTTAGATAAAAAAGCCTCAAGTGTTGCCATTTGCAGATGAGAGCATCTCATCACCATGAGATGCTTAAGTATGTTCTGACTGTACAAAACACGAGCAATTCTTCTGGCTTGAAGTACCAATAGACAAGTGTACGTTTTAAAAGCACAAGTTTATCTCACTACAGGCTTAGCATGTGTTCTTCATCAGAGATCAGCTGAGGGCAAGGTAAGGGTAGTTTTGTGGCTGCCTTGATGGTAAGAGAATAGGAAGTAGGCAGAACTAGTATCTTTCAATAAACAAGCAAGCTTTGGTGCACACCAGAGCTGATAAGCTCCTATCTTCTTACATTTCTTCTAGCTCCATGTGAAGTTACTTACCTCCTGAGAAAAAGTAGAAGAGATTTTGACGGAAATTAAAGTCTAAGAACTGAAAGGGGGAGGAATGTAACAGTGGGTCCTTACTGACATAGCTCTGAAGGCAGCCTCTTCTTTGCTGGTACTCATACAATTTACATTTTGTTGGCCATTTCAGTGAGCATGAGTTGATTAAATAATAATAAAGTTTATTAGTGCTTTTTGCTGTTTCTGCTATGAGCACAGCTACCCAAGGAGGATTTATTTCACTTGAGTTGTCTGAGCATTACGTATGTGGCATGACCTGGTGTATCTGGACTCCTGCTCAAGTCAGAGGAAAGAGATGAGCTCTTCTGAGAATGGTTCAACCTGTTCTGTGACAGATATCAGAGACAAGAGAGATGAATCATCCTGTAGACAGCCTTTTCTCCATGTGCTGAGGATATAGGGGCTCTTGATAACGAGACTTAGTCTTAAATGACTAAAATTAAGTGAGGTGAATCATGCCCAGAAGGTAATTTTTTTATGCTAGAAATGCTGACCTTAACCCACCTGACAAAATTAGTGAGACAGAAAAGTCTCATAGTAAAATTGGCCATGACTTTGCAGTTCAGGAATTTGAAATGTCGTTTGCCAGACGTTCCATTCCTCCTACAAACTGCCCTCCCTTCCTGGAGGATATTGTACCTGCATGGCCCTGTGCAGACCTGACACCCCAGAAACTTTTGCTGCCCATTCTTCACCTCCAACCCTCCTTGTCTCAACAATATAGGCCCAAGCCCCTCCAAAGAGAAAAATATCTTTTCCTCTGTGTTTCCAATGGCACTTATGGCAACTCAGAACATCAAGCAAATAACCTCTCAAATTAAACATCTCTTGCATCAAAGATGAGTCTTACCATTTAATAGGAAATCTTGTTATTTAAGCCTCTCCCATCCAATCAGGATGAGAAACAAGTGAATGAGCACTATTACTCTGATAGTGAAATCTCTGTTCTCTGTACTCTGCAATACACACATGTAGGTAATCCATTTCAGCCCACTGTAGCAGGAGAGATCAGTGAAGATCTCATCCTAAACCCTAGGGAGACAGGGCACAAGCTTAAGTCCCGATTTAACAGTTCTTACAACCCTTCCCAAACCTACTTTTGTAGCATTACTTAACACTACTGCAAATAAGCACATCGACATATATTCCCAGCTCTTTCCAAATCTTGCTAAATTCCTGGCCTGAGAGACAGCATGGCCTAATGAGTTGTGTATCTGAATTATATTGTATAGGAAAAACAGTTCAAAATAATTCTCAGCTTACTTGCTACCTTTCAGTTTCTTTTGCATCTTTGGATGGTAGTTAGGGCATTTCAGGAATTTTCCAGTGAAACAGATCAGAAAAGGGCAATTCAGAATGACAGTGTCTTTAGGAAACATGTCTGTTTGACAATCTTCTGATAAAGCACATGTAAGATGGGTCCTGAAGTGTTTTCCTGCTGAGCTGCCTGATGTGGTAATGGGAAAGGGAAAGGGAATTGCTGCTGTCATCCCCACTCCATGGCAAGTCATTGCTGGGTTGGCCACAGGTAGGAAACAAGTGGTCCTGGGAACTCTGGCCCCTGATGTCCTGAAGCTTAGACATTCTCTGCAATGACTTTTAAAGTTTTCATGGACAATGTTTCTATTCCAATTCTTTTTTTTTTTTTTGGTGGAATTCCCCTTTTGCAGAAAATTTGGAAAATATGTTTTGCCCCCTCCTCCCTCAAGTCTGCATCATTTCTTCCCTCTCTTGCCACCCTGAAACAGAAACATTTGGCCCAGCATCACATTCGGTCTTTTTACTTTCTGATTTTAAGAAATAGTTGCCACCTTTCCAACCGATTTCCTTCTCAGGGTATGGAGCCTGCCACCAGTTTTCTCTGCTCTTTAGAATTCCTCTAAATCTGCAGCGCCTGTTCTGAGCAGTAAATCAAGAGCAGAGTTCCCAACGCCTTTACTGGGGAACAGGATCAGTATTTTCCCTGTAAAGAGGCATGTAAATTTAGAATGACTAAATTTACCTGAGTATTTGCATACCAACAACCACTGCCCAAAGGGTGTGCAGAGAGCACGTTGGTGTGTAACAATGTGCAGTATTTGGCAGTACTTCAGAATTTTGCTTCTTCCCTTTTGGTATGTCTCCGGCATGTAACTGCAACTCTCTTAGGAACTTAAATGAACACCAAATACGGGAAGAATGACTCATTAGGTTAGAAATGCAGACCCCTTCTCTTTGCAAGGAGAATTTCATGCTTTCTCTTCCATTTCTGTCTGGTCTGAGAGAATGCACCTGAAGGCACATTTAGGATTGCTTCCTCTAAAGGTTCATTTTAGCTTAGTATGAGCCTATCAGTACAAAATGAAACAAAAAATTCTCACAGAGAACAAAAAGAAAGTGCCAAAAGGTCTTCTAAGGCATGTTTTTCTTCAGTGTCTTTCTTCTGAAAGAGACAGAGGCTACATTAACGCACATTTCAGGAAAAAGAAAAAAACAATTCCCAAACCCTGACACGATGGGTAAACAAACAAACAAACAAACAAAAAGCACCATGGCAAATTCACACCTTTCGTTCCCTTCATTTTTCACACCATTCTCTCCACAACCCATCAAGGGGAATATGAAACAAAACAAGTAGGCACAGAACTCATTTACGTTCGATATTTACAAAGGAGCCTACAGCTCTCCTATCAATAACATCTGCTGGGGGTCTGCAGTCTGTATCACTCCACTGGAGATGGAACAAGATGAAGGGATTTGTTTAGAGATAGCAGACATGCAAATGATGAAGCTGCAACAGACCTGTTGAAAAACAAAGGTAAACATTTCAACATCCAAAGCAACCTCTCCAGCTGCAGTTACTCCCAAAGCCTGGAAGATTTTGAGAGCCACAGCTGTGACTGATAGTTTAGCTCTTTTCCATGTCATTGTCATTCTTGCAGCTTGTCCTCTGGAAAGCACTTGGCCCTCACAGCTGCATCACTATAAAACTCTATGGAGGCACAAGGAAACTTATCACAGCATGCTATAGCAGCCAGCCACCGGTGACAAGTGCACAGACCTTACTGTCTACCTTGAACTATACATAGACAGCCCAGCCTGGAAAAACATGAGTTGGGCCATCCACTCACTCTTACCACAAGGATTATTTCCTTACTTTATTTTTGCTATTGTCTCCCCCTGTCTAGTCTCACCCACCCATGTCAGTCTGACAGCTTATTCCAGTCACACTCAACTTTACGAATTTTTTTCCTAATGTCTAGCCTGATTCTTTTTCCATTTTTAATTTTAGACCAAACTCTGTTCAACCACTTTCTTGATAATCCAGATAACCTTCTTCCTTTCTTTCATGCAATTTCCTTTCACTTATTTATATTGCTATCATCATGTCATCACCCCTCAGCCTAAATTTTTCCAAGAGCTCCTGGCCAACTCTCTCTCTCTATTCCAGCATATCATGCAGTCTTCTCAGCTGCTTTTCCAATGCTTTCCAGCTAGCTTTTCTACCATTATAATGGTTTCAGCTCTCATGTAGCATTTTGCAAGCTAAGTTCTCTGCTCCCATCTGGCTTGTAAATATAAGAGGCTAATAAATTTTGTGCTCTGTATTAGCATTATGTTTGCCTTTGAGGCCTTTAAACAATTCATTGCCTTCGGCATCTTGTTCATTACCATCACTGTTAGATCACAAAACATAAAGGCCAAGATTACACCCAATATGCACAAATCTATGAGCTCGAAGAGGAGACAGAGCAAAAGGTCTCATGTATGGGCTTAGAGGTGAAAGCAACATTTCCCAACACAGTCTGAGCAACAAGGAAAATGCCAAACTTTGTATTTGGGTACAAATCTTCCTCTGAGAAAATGAGTCCTTAGAGATAGCACCAACCCTAGAGGGGACATCACTGCTGCCTTTGCAGCCCAAGGGCCCTACTCCACAAGCCCTGTCCTTGCTAACTCCCACAGGAGACAGAAGCATGTGCTTCTGGGATTCGAGATCCACAAGGCTGCACAGCTCCCAGAGGACAGAAATGTGGATGGCTCTGGGGAGACCCAAAAGAGGAGGTGGCCTTTCACAGGAGATCAGAGGGGAAAAAGTCCATGAAACAGCTTGAAGAAGTAGTAAAAAATAAGAACAAAACCCAGCATTAAAAAGAAAAAAAGTCAACATCCAGAGGTTTTCAGTAAAAGAAACAATAAAATGGGAGTAGAGCAAAACTTTTGAAGGAGAAGGGATTTTTTCAGTGGCATAACTGTTGGTCAGAAATACATTTTTCCACTGGTTTCAACTGGACTTATGCACAAATTCACATGTATCAAAAAAATGGTGTGTTTACGTGTGGATTACTATAAATGCATTGCTGAAAGAAGCACAATCAGCTTGTCAGTGTATTCTGCTGTATCTTAGCTCTCCTTTTCATTATGTGTCTTAGCACTAACCAAATGCTAATTCCCACTCAGCCAGTTTTGCCCACTTGTACTGCTTTATATTATCTTAGTCTGGAGAGAAACTGCTTTTACCTTCGAGAAGTGTAACGCACAAATGATTATTGTGTAAAAAAAAAAAGTGTCACTTCCATATTGTTTCCTTTTTATGATCTTCAAATACATAAATCACACCTTAGCAAATAACTCTCTTCCTTCCCCTCACAATTTGAACTGTACCCATCAATCATTGGAATTTGACCCTTGTTTGTAACTTACATGCTGCAGGTATTCAAACACTGACCTTGCTGACACTGACAACAGCCTAATGACAGGAACTTCTCAGTCTTAAATGCTAGCTAGCCCTATGATTTTTATAGAATATTGATAACTATACAGGAGGGTTAGGTGTGCAACTGTTAGACTGTCATTTTGTCTTTTAAGCTATCTCTCCGTACTATCCTCATGTCATTAGAACCTTGTGAATAGCTTGTATAATTCCTCAGCATTTTCCAGAGTGAGCAACAGAAAAAATAAAGTAAAAAAACCTTTTTCTGACAAAGAATAGTCTATTCTGGTGATGTGGCTGAAGGCAGTCCTGTGTTCCTGAAAATGTTACTGATGGGCAGTGATGAGAGTTTCCTAATGTCAACATTTCTGATTCAGGATCAGCCAAGAACTGAGATAGAGATGTTTTAGAAGATCCCAATTGTAATTGGGTGCTTTCACACAAAAAATATGCCCTTCTCAGCCTCTGGCTGTGTCACCCCACCTCATTGCTTGCATAGGTTTCAAACACTGTGATCCAACTGAAAACAACACTTCTTTTGGTACTTTTAAGTTAGCCTCAAAACCACTAGAGCTGGTGCAAAGCAAAGAGCATGAGAAGAAGGGCATAGATTTGCTGACAGGAGAGAGCAAGCAGGAGCATGGTGGCCTCATACTGCTCAAAGCAACTGTGAAACTGCACCGCTGGTTACTGACCCCAGGCCATGGCTACCCATGGCCTATGTTATCTGCCACAGGTTATGCTGGGTGGATTATCTAATCTTCAAAGTATACCGAGCTTATTAATTATAAGCAGTTCACCTGTGTAGTTCCCTAGCAGACTACTGTGGCAATTTTAACGCTCATAATTACCACAGCTTCACCTCACAGTGAAGATCCCTGCTCTGGGGTGAGCTTTCCACTACTACGCACCTCTGCAGATAGTTTTTCCTCAGTATAAGAGCTATTCACAACTACTTACACTTTACAGTCTTGGCAACATCTACAGCTAACTCAGCTTCCATGGCAGCTCAAGCTCCAAGTACCTGCTTGATGAGAAATTTGTCGTTGCTTAGTATTTTGCTTTTGCTTTGGGGCAGAGGAAAGATAAAGAAAGGAGATTTTTTTTTTGTCCACCCACTTCTTCTCTCCATTTTTTGTTATAGTGAAGCATTAGGGAAGACCCTACATGAATTTACAGGATTAAAAAGCAAGATTATCCTAATTGTCAAAATAGAATTGAAGGAGTCAGATGCAGCCCTCTCCCTGCTGCATATGCAGTATTTAATTGGGCAATGACTTAATGTAATCGCTTTGTGTATCAGTTTATACAATGCTGATGTGAAGCTAGTAATTACCTTACTAAAAACAGTGGCTCTTGTGGCACCAAGTTAGAATAGCAGAATTAAAAAAAACAGACTTCTGAGAAAGTAATTAACAAATGTTTGCAAAGCTCTGTGATTATGAGATAAGTGGCAGGCTTTGAGACACTAATCATTACAGTCAAACCTCTTTTGGTGATGTGCTATGCAGGTAATTGGCATAATGGCTCCAGAGAAAGGAGACCTGCTACTCTCTCTCACCCCGATGGTCCCTAATAGTTCAACAGATTTTACATTTCCTAGCAGCTGTAGTGAAGAAACAGAAAAGTGTGTAAGAGGGAAGAATTAGGACATGATTTCCAATCCAGTAGGAAGGAAAGGCCTTGTCTAGTTACGGGCAGAAGTATCTCACAAGGGTTTGCCAGTAAGCAGAACTGAAAACCTTCAGCCGAGGGATGCAGACATTGGGATAAGAAATATTAGATTTTCCATAGTACTATTATTGCAGGAAAGTGGGTCAGGAAGTCAAGAAACCAATTAATGAATGGGGAATAGTATGCAAGGCAAAAACAAGTATCAGCGTTTTTCCCCCCTTGAAGCTGTTGATAACTTGAAGCTGTTTCAATAATGATATCCCAGACCGATGACAATGTTTCCTCCCACCATCCGACATTATCCTGTTGCTTTGTGTTTCAAAGGGCTGTCAGTCACATGCAAAACAAGGAATAAAGGGTCAGCAAGAGAGGACAGGATATGAAGGAATGTCGCACAACCAAGTCAAGGCTTTTGAATGTACAGAAGCCCAGCATGGGCCCTAGCATCTTGATAAAGCCTCCACAACATCATCCATTGGTGTTTGTGCCAGGGAAGCCAGCAGGTCCATGTGCATCATCAGTGTAAGCAAGAGCATCCATACATGGTCCCAGTGCCATGCATTGCCCAAAGTTAGCACCTTGGTTTAGAATTCTTCCAACAAATCTAGATACTGCAAGGAAACTATTAGTACAGTTTGATCCTTTCTCCTTCCTGACTCTATTTTTTCCTTTCTTTCGGTGCATCTATCCTCACAGAAAGAAAAAAAAATACTATCAGTGGAACTGAGGTCTTGCATGCATTAGGCACACATGCTGCAGAGGAAGCCACATGCATCTTGGAGCAGCAGGAAAGGATCCAATTCAAACTCCATAGGTGTCAACCTAAAGAATGTTGAACACATTCTTTACGTCAGTACAGGTTCATAACCATGGCCATGGTTACCCTCCATATTTACTGCTCAGAGCGCAGTTGATCCAAAGAGATCCAAAGGAGAGTAAGAAATGGCAAATGATACCTGTGTGAAATCATGGGAGAACACTACTTCACTGGGAAAAATCCACTGAGAACATCAGCTCAACACTCATGTCTTGCTAAAAATGACTACTTTCCCTAAGTAACAAGCTTCTTTGGGTCCAGTCTTGACATCTGTGCAGATTACAGAAAAACAGTGTCTGAAATCATGTGCACAGTATTATATAGTATTATATAATAGTATACACAGTATTATAATCGATTCATCACATGATTCGTATGTCATTTTTCCCCATTAAAAAAAGGCTTTACTTATAATCCTGAGAGCACTTGACAGCCTATTTTCTGTGCGCCCATGGATTCTGAACATTTTGTCCCTTAGGTAGCAGTCTGCAGTTTAACACAACATTAGCAAGAGCTCATGTCAGAAGAGGAGCAAAGTATCAAGGAGCAAGAAAAGCCATTAGACAAGCCTGTTTAAATTGCATTAATTTTACCATTGTTAGCATCTAGATAAAAGCATACAAGTGACCATCTGACATAGATGGGTTTCTAAAATTCAGGGAAAACCACAATCAAAAGGCCACATTCCATCGCCTTTGATGATAGATTAAGACTGAGCCTCTTAAGGCTCATAGCTACTAAACTGTTAAGGGTCAGTGAGGAGAGTAGCCGTGGAAGTAATGTGGACTATTTAACAGACTAAAGCTGTCCAGCTGATTTTTTTTTTCCCCAAAAAGCTAAAGCCAGAACAAAAGGGCAACTTCAGAAGGGGAAGAGACCACACACACCTGGTAGATCAGAATAGGTGCCAGGAAGATGTGGATTCCTTCTTAACAAGAAGAAATATTGCTTAAATTTTCAGAACTGCACAAAATTAAGACTCCATGTAATTCATTCAGCCTTTTCTTAACTCTGTGCAAACACTTGGAATTGTAGTGGGCATATCTGAACTTCTATCTTGTCTGATATCCATAGATTTGGCCTAAATACTGCTCATACGGCTTTGAACAAGAGTTTGAACCAGAAAAACTTTTTTTTACAGGACTCAAACTACAACAGTAGTAAGTCAGATAAAATGTAAGGTTTATCATATATGTTAAACCCACTGTAACTACTTAATCTAAACAACAAATAGGAAAGTATCCACTGTTTGGAAATTAAAAAAAAAATCTGACTTCAGGATATGATCTGATTGCATTACAACCACTTTCTGTTCAGTGAGCTTTCACAAAACACATTGCAGTGCTGTCCTGGAGTTTAGATAAGCCTTTTAAAGCTGGTAAAGCTTCCATTTACTAACAATAGTGACAAATAGTGATCAAAGGCGGGTACAAGCTTTTTCTTTAGCTGAAATAACACTTGAATTTTCCTCCCTCTGTGCCACAGCTTTTCTAATAGCATCTTACCCCAGGTTTGACTCCTTTTCACAGGAATGGTGTGAGCACTGAGGAACTACATTTTAAAGTACTACCTGTCCCACTCATCTAAAGAATAAACTAAGAGTGCAACAGAAACATTGAGAAAGAATATCATGCCTGATAGTCCTTTCAGTGGCACTGAATGGATCTGAAAGAGGAAAAAAAGGAGCAGAACTACAGCCTCAGGGAAAAGGCCAAGATGACCTCTTTGATCAGGAAGACAGTATTCCCCTTTACCAAATTCAAGAACTGTTAGATTTTAGCTCAACAAAATCCATGAGACCACTCTCACCCTGATTCCTTCTCAGAATCTCTCAAATATCAGTTGCTTAAAGTTGTGCACTTAATTAAGTACTTTCATTACTAATTGAACTACATCAATGCCATCTCACTTATTCACTTTCACATACCCATGAAATCCAGTGACATTAAATAGTAGTTTAAAAGAAAGCATAATCAAAACAAAGCCTATTTGAGTATAGCAGCACTCTCACTCATTGCTCCTAAAGTTTTCAATAAAAGCCTATATCTTAAAGATATCTTAAAGAAATATTGCCAGTCATTTGCCTACCTGAACCTCATCTGCTACCTTTTGTCCACTCATGTGGTCCTTCTAACATGGCATAGCATTTCCCTGTGCAAAACTACCTAGTATTATCTGCAGACTTGGAGATTTTACCATTCCATCTCTTCTTTCCTCTTCGTTGTGAATGAAGACACGAGTGATCCCTGCAGGACTCTGCTGCTGACTGCAATCCTCTGGCCATTTAGATTCTTAACTTCCACACTGTAGAACACTGTAAGCACTGTAAGAGGCCTTTGACAATCCAGATACACTATGTTGATTGGATTATTTTCACTCAGGAGCTATTGATATCCTTCTAAAGATCCAGAGACAGGCACTCCCTTTACAGAAGCTGACTCTTTCCCAAGCGATATGTGGAGTCATCTATTGCCTTCACAGCGATGAAAGTCAGAGTGGTCTGACTTCCCAGTTCCAGCCTACAGTTTGAAATTCTGAAGGTAAATTAAATAAAGGAAATATTCTAATTAAAGTGAATTTCCCTCTTCACTTAAGAGTAAGTCCTGTCCTCTGTCCACTTCATATGTCTTGCTGGTGAAGCCTAGTTCAGTATGGATAAAGACATACAGCACATTCGTCTGTATTCAGTAGGTTTGAGGCATTGTAGACTAGGGGGAAAAGGGCAATTAAGTCATTCTGGAGAGTTAAAAACAATTTTGGGCAATCCCAAGAGTCTTGTGTTTTGCACTCCAAATTCTTCAGCTGTAAGGCCATTTTCTAATTGAGAAGCACTTCCTAAGGGGCCATTCTTTCACTCCTTTCTGCAAGAGGGCACAAGCATTCTGCATTTTTGACTGTGAACGTACAATGTTATCTCCTCATTCTCTCTTATGTAAGTTTGCAGGAATGCTGAAAGACTTTCCGGGCTCTGGGAGGTTAGGGGTTGGAATCAGGTCCATTGTATATCACTGCATTGGCTTCTTGGGACGTGAAGTTATTGCAATTAAGATACTGGCCGGATGTGTCAGCTAAAGAACCCAACTGATATTACAGGCATTTATTGATAATGCAACTTCTGAGGAAGATATCTGGGGAATTGTTCATGCTTTCCTCTGCAAGCAAGCAAACCATATGGATTTATCGGAAGCACACAACACTTTATCTAGCTACAGAGAAAAAGAATAGTGTTTATTTTTCTGTAGAGGAATGTTCTCTTTTAGTTTTGAGAGCTGGTTGCCTCAACTGGCACTGTGACCCATTTAAGCCTCCAGTAGACTTTTTGCTCTGGTTTAATTCACTGCTATCTTTGACCTGATTATTATTTACTGTGTGTGTTGTGATGACGTCTCTAAGCTGTAGTCAAAGAGAAGGGCATCACTGTGAGGGCATCACTGTACAAACACGGAATTGAAAGATAACTCTTGCTCTGAACTGTACAACTAAATTGGGTGCTTGCACATAAAGAGGGAAGCATCAGCTGGAGGCTAGACTACGGGTCTGGAGCAGGCCTCCCTTCCTTACCTGTGCAATCTCAAATAAGCAGCTTTCCCCCAGTCTCATTTAACATTGGCATCACTTAGCACAAAACCCAGATGTACAGCAGAGCATCCTATATCAAGATTGATTTCTATTGTGGCACCCCGGGATTTAAGCAGAGCTGTGTTTGAGTGGCTGTAGCTTTCTCCATGTGCCAGCTGGCAGATACGGAGAACACACTGACCTGAAACCCCCGTCATGCACCTGACACTCCCTCTGCAAAGTGTTCAGACCTTTCTGTGAAGATAAAAATCCTTTCTCCGAAGCCTTACCACACTCCTGAGAACATTTTGTTTGGCAGCAGCTGCTGGGTGACCACCTGCTCCCAGAATATTTTGGGTCCTCTCTTACTGCTTGAGGATAGCATCCAAAACTCCATTAGCAAGGTCGCTGCTTGATTTAGTTTCACCATTTACCACATCAAGGTTCGAGGCCTCAATGGTCTTGCAGGATGGAGCTGTTTGCCAGAAGAGTTCTGGTTGGATCAGTGTCCACCTGTCTGCATCTGGCAGCAGGGATCCAAATGTTTTTTCCAAAGCTGTTGATTGCCAGACCGCCCTTGAGAAACAGGCTAGATCTAGGCCAGAGCACTGGTAAAAGTGTTTTCTTCTGTGTCTCAAGATGAGTCATGGCTCACTAAACAAATTCTCCCTTTTCAGTGCACTAGCTTAAATTTCAAGAGTCTGAAATGTGCAAACACATATGCTCTACGTGGGCTAAAGGCAGCCCAGGGGAGGCCAAAGGACAGGGAGAAATACTGGCATTCTAGCTCTGTTGCAGCACTGGATTCATTCTCCTGATTTTGTATTAAGTATGTCTATATTACTTTTTCAGTAATATTTCAACTCTGTCTAGGTTTTGATACTCCCCAGGTGGAGATTTACTGAGTCATTTCCATCTGCACTGTGAGGACGAGTATTAGCTGGTGCTGCCAAGAAAAATGGAGCAAAATAACAAACGAGGCTCTGTGGGCTATTCATATTGAGCTTCTTCTCTTTTGTTCAACTGCAGCATCTTGCTTTCCTTGTGCTTCCTCTCTACCTTGTGCTAAAATCTACTACTACAAATATCCATGCAAATAACCTCGCGCATAATAAAAAAATAAATCAGATGGCTATTGTGAACTGGTTGTATCTTTGGTAACAAAATAATAAAAAGTCTGGTGGAACACATAAAAGTCTATCTTCATACAAGATAGACTTTTTTGGTGGACCCAAGGCTTAAAAACTCAGGAACCTTTTATATATATGACCTCTGCATTGAAAGTACAAGAAATAGGCTTACAGAACACCTCTGACCTTCAGAGAAGATGTCAAAATGACATCATTGCTGGAAGAGTTGGTGTCAAACTAGCAACTCATGTTTACCTTATTTCACTTATATTACTGTAATTTAAGAAAGAAATATACACCAGAGACAGCATAGTTGCACAGTTCAGTCATCTAGGTTCTAATAAAATGTATTCAAGACTATGTTTGCATTTTCTTAAGTCCATGAAAGCCACTTTGGCCTCACAGCTATGCACACTTTTAAAGTTGTTCTCAGATGTTTTTGTGTGTGTAGATTGCAAGCTGTCTTGGAAGAAATTAGTATAAGATGGAGAGCTGTTTTTTCTATCTTTTAAGTGGATAGGATGTTTTTAACAGCATTCTAACATTAATAAAGATAATAATTATAATAATTGTCTCCCAATAGGACGTTCATAAATAGCTTAAGGCACACTGCTCTAATTGTAGAAATTTGTCCTCGCAGATAAGAAATGTCAATTAAAATGTAAGCTTTGCATAGCATAACCTTCATATACAAATGATACACACACACACACATACAAAAAGGTATTTGTTTGTTTAATTTTTTTTTTAAACACTACCACAAGTAGTAAATGAAAAGTAATGTGCAGGAACAGAATGAGCATCCTGTAAAAGCAGCACAGTAAATACCATCATAATGACTATGTTGTCTTATCATAGTGGTGCATAGTTTTAAAGGCAAATATTACCTCAGATACAGTCAACTACTTACAATAAAGAACATTTAGGTAAAAAATATAAAAATTATTTTATATTCTTTAGTGACTTGGTCTTCAAAACAACATCATACATTTTCTCATCTGAGTCTAAGTTAGCAGACATTTGCTTTCACTAATTTTTAGCTTGGTACTTGTATAGTGGATACAATGCAAGACATGTTAGAATGTAAAAGGGAACATGGGCTGACCAGAGGCGGAGGCACAGTTACACACTCTCTTGTGCTAGTGTCTTGTGCCATTAGCCCATTAGAGGGCAAAGGGAAGATGATCCAGCTGCCCATCCAACATATTTAATAGTCAAATAATTTTACAATGCAGTTTCTGTGCCAGGCAACACAATACTTTCCTAATATTGCCACCATCTTGGACACTTTGAGAAATTACAGCCTAAGTCTCAGAAGGCACAGGATAATTGAACTGGAAATGATTCTGTTATGCCGTTGTCTGCTTTGACATATGCTGGTAAAGCATGGGCTAAACTAGACTTAATATGAGCTTTACCTTCATGGGAGGTCAAGGAGAGGTTGCACACAGAGATGCAGCAAACAGGATTCTGAGGAAAGATTATCTATAGCTATCCAAAGAATACTGGTAGAGCTTTTCTCTTCAATTAGGAATTTTATGTGAAAGATAGAGTAGAAAGCACAGTATATACCATCAGAGAACAAAACTAAGTAAGGAAGTCATTGATCTCAGTAAATTTCTGGATGCAAGTACCATTATGAGATTTTTTATAGCCTTTCTACTCTAAAAAAGTCAGTATTTGTTTTTAATTTAATACAAAAAAAAAAAAAATTAAAAGCTTGTGTGCTAGCAGAAGAAATGTCTGAAAATGGACCCCTATGTTTGTGTGTGATGGCCATATGTAATTAAAATGCTTAAAGAAAGGAAAACTTTGCATTTCCAGTCACAATTCCATTCAAAAAAATTACTAAGAATCCATCGTTGAGCAGAACGTTTTGCCTGAGATGGGTTGCTTTTTCCCCTTCAGAATTCCTGGCACAATATAAATCAAACAAATTCAAGATAGCAAAGACGGGAAAATCATTATTACAATCGCAAAACCAGCAAAAAGGTCAACAAGAAGGAGAACAACAATAGGATTCTGGTAACTGTTTGGGAAGCAACTATTCCTGCTGCAGTCAAACTCACTGTTTTCATAACACAAATTAAATACCAAGGTAATTCCCCAGAGTCTTCTGCAGAGTGGCTCGGTCGCAGTGGTAGAAGCCACTTCAGCACAGTGCACAATATCATTATGAAAACCTCCCAGCTGCTAAGTTACCATGCAGCTCAGAGGTCTTTGAAGTTAAGCTGGAGTCGAGCCTACCTTTTCAAAGCATTGCATTGTTATTATTATTCTTTTCCTCCTATTCCTGTCCATTTCCCTGTCTTCCTCTCTTACTTTCCCCTGACAGGCAGCTGCACTTTAGACTCCATTCACAATCTGAGAAGCTGTAGGAGGGTGTTTGTTATACTGGAACAGACGGCTGAGCTGCTCACTTCACTAGCCAGGGATGAGGGACTCACAGATGCTCCCCATTTTCAATATTTTATTTGATCATTGATGTCCTATGAATGTGTGATCAGTGAGGTGTAAGCTGCCATCTTATACTCAAATGGAGACCTCTGCAAACATCCATTCTGAAAAGAGGTGGCGTTTGGATTTGCTTTTCCATTCAGCTTTGGACAATGAAGAATCACTCAGATTCCTTTTACTAATCAGTAAAATGTGATATTCTAGATATAGAAGTTTTCAAATGAAAGTTGCCAAGGAACTGCAGGCATCAAAACAACTTTCTGAATATTTTGCATCGGGAAGCTCAGATTTTCATGCCTAATATGCAAAAAAAATGCTATTTTATCACTTATGTAGGGAGTAGATTTGTGTACAGTACTATGTCAGTCCTTCTCTGAGCAATGAACATTAATACAACTGTCACAGAATGTCACAGAAAGAGAAACCACTGTTACAAAAAAAAGCTAAATGCCTGGTAAAGAACATACAGCAGCAATATGATCAAAAGAAAAGACTGAGTTAGTTGTTTCCTGCCAATCAACAGGTTTAATATGTGTTCTTATGCAATTAATATAGCTGTAGGGGTTTCAGCAGGTAATAAACATCAATCTAATAACAACAGGCTACTTCATCATTCAAAACTATTCAACACACAGTCTGAGCCATGGTTTATAGTGTCTAAAATGTGTATTCTCTGTGTTGTTTCATTCATTTTCAGGTACACACCCACTGCTTTACCTTGCAAAACAGTCCAGTATGTTAATTTCTTTCACCAAGGAACTTGGCTGATGTAAATTCATGATTTCATGAAGGTGTCAGCAATGCAGGATGAACACAATGAAAAGAAGAATTCTTTCTGGAGACTCAGTGGGGTGGAGGGAAGATGTTTCTGCTCCTTTTGTGAGCAATGTTTCTTTCCAAGCCATACGTTTCCAGGCCATTAGTGTTTCTTTTCCTTGCTTTCTAGGCCATAGTCTCATGACTGCTGCCCTCAGCAAAGACTGGCTGCCATTTACTGTGAGTCAGGCACTCCTGGAACATTTTGTGCTTCATTTAGCTCTTCTGTAAATGGAAATAAATGGAATTAAGTGGTTGTTTATCAAGATGTTTGTCCTTAAAAGAAATTGCCAGACTAACATCAAAGTTTGAAATTAAGCAGCCAAATAGGAGAAATGTTTTCACAAGTTTGAAATCTTAATCTGCATTAGAGTTTAAACCCAAATATCTGGTCTGTCTCCTACTCACCTCATCTCTCCCCTAGAATCTAGAAGCTTCAGACTCGGAGATACAGAATATCTGAGATACAGAAATCTTTAAAACTTTTTTTGGATATCTTTGGAGACATCCAAAGAGACAAATGATGTATCTGATGCCTGAACAATTGTTCAGGGGGCTTGTTATTAGTAATTTCTACTCTGACCTAGCAGAATTTTGAAAATGAATTGGAAAAAATCTAGAATTTCATTTCCTACCAATGGTTTTCCATGGGACAGCATTACCATGGGCTAGCCATAATTTCCTACAGGTAACTGCATGTTTTATTCCTTCTTGTCGAGAAGCAAAATGTTCCAGACTCAAGTACCTGACAGATTCCAGAAAGTCCATTCTATGAATCATATCTTGTAGTGTAGATTATAAAATCCAGTTTAGGAAGTGGCATTTTTCCTGATGATCTTCTGAGACAAGTGTTAGAAACACAAGCAAGTGTGAGAGAAGACTTTATTCACCATCACAGAAAAAAATAGAGCTGGAAATGGCTTTATATCAAATGGCACACATTAAATTTTATTTAACCTAGAATGAAATTTGAAGATGGTGAGAATATCAGAAAGTATTGGCTGAATGAACTGGAGGAACTTCTGGGAACTCTTAACATTATTGGCTGCCTAGTGCACAATACAGCCTCGTCTGTTCATGCAGTAACTTATCCCATTGCTATTGCTAAATCCCTAAAAAGGATAAACCTTTCTTGGGATGGTGAGGGAATAAGCAATGAATCAGAGATGCAAGCAGTAGGTATCCTATGATAATAACAGTAGTGTGGGTGAAAATACTCCCTGGACCACATCTTTATATAAATTAGATGTGGACTGTGTGGTGAAAAACACAGGTAGAATAGAATCATAGAATCACAGAATGGTTTGGGTTTGAAGAACCCAACTTAAAGAACATCTAGTTCCAATCTCACTGCCATGGGCAGGGCTGCCACTCCCTACATCGTATTGCCCAGAGCTTCATCCAAGCTAGCTTTGAATACCTCCAGGCACAGGGCATCCATAATTTCTCTGGGCAACCTGTTCCAGTGCCTCACCATTCCCTGAGTAAAGAATTTCCTCCTGACATCTAACCTAAATCTTCTCTCTTTTCGTTTAAAAACATTCTCCCTTGTCCTCTCACTATCAGATCATAGGAAAGGTCAGTTTCCCTTTTGTTTATAAGCTCTCTTTAAGTATTGGAAGGTTGCTATTAGGTCTCCCTGGAGCCTTCTCTAGGCTGAACAAGCAGCTCCTTTAGCTTTTCTTTGCAGGAGAGGTGCTGCAGCCCTTTGATCATCCTTGTGAGCCTCCTCTAAACTCATTCCAAATCCTTCTTGTGCTGGGGTCCTGGGATGGAGGCAGACGGGTCTTCATGAGTGCAGAGTAGAGGGGGACAATCACCTCCCTCTTCTTGCTGGCTATTCCACTTTTGATGCAGATAAGGATACTGTTGACCTTCCAGGCTGCAAGTGTGCTCTATTGACTCACATCCAGCTTTTCTTCCACCAGAAACCCTCCAAATCCTTCTGTGTAGGGCTGCTTTCAATGAGTTCTCCCAGTCAGTACACATACCGGGAATAGTCCAACCCAAGCGCAACACTTCACAATTGGCCTTGGGGAACCTCATTATGTTCTCAAGTTTTATGTTATGTTTTCAAGCTTTTCCAGGTCCCTTTGAATGGCATCCCTGCCTTCTGTTACATCAACTGCAGCACTCAGCTTGGTGTCATCAGCAAACTTGCTGAGGGTACACTTGTTTCACTGTCAAGGTTGTTGATAAAGATGTTGAAGAGCCCTGATTCCACGACAGACCTCTGAGGGATACCACTTGCTACTGGCCTCTGTTTGGATTTGGAGCCATTGACTGCAATTCTCCGGCTGCGGACATCCAGACTAATTCTTAATTTTCCCTAAGTCCAAACATTCCTGAGACATAATTTTGTGGAGTTCTGCTTGCCGGTAGCCAGACTGACAGAGTTACTAGAGAACAGTTTTATTTAAAAGGATAAACAAGTTTCTTCTCTCCAGGAAAACATCCTCCTCCACTTCCAGAGATTTACAACATATTGTGGAAAGTATAATCAGCAGAACTCTATTAAAAACATTTGTCTGAAGTTACTGAGCAATAAGATGCACAACATGGCAGGGAGGAGCTTTTAGTTCAGACTGATCAGATGGCCATGGCATAAGATAACACACCCAATCTGTATTTGGTTTCCTTATCAGTAAACTTCCCTGCAACTCAACTCCACATGAATGCAAAACTAAATCTGTAGAGACTCCGTTTTCAAATAGAATCTTCTAGGTCTATCCCAACTGAAAGCAACAGCAGAATCTCAAGTGACTTTAATTCACGGTGATTTCACCCTTTGTCTCCTCTCACTACATAGGCCATTGTAAATTAATTTGGTATTTCAAGTATCTCTTGCACCCAAAAATTGTTTTGCTTTCTGGAAGTGAAATGCTAAACTTAGGCTAACCATTTAATCATATGTTTCCAATGCATTCCACCTGAGCACTGTCAAGGCAAGCTTTCCTTCTAATTACAAAGATGAGCTGAAGACCCAGTGATTAAAATAAGATCAGCTCTTCCTTAAATACTGTTGTACTTCAGGAGTGATCAAAGCCAGTAGTTGTTTCCAGAGGTATATTTGCTTACAGCAGATGAGCTTCTCAAGTGAGGAATAGTAAGCCCTATTTTTCTTGCTCAGGTTCAGTCTACTGGGCAACCCTTCTATTAAAAACCTCTGCCTTCCTTTCACACTAAGGAGGGACTCAGGAAGGCTGAAGGATTTGCCTAAATGCCCCAGGGTAGATTGCATTCTGTCTATAATTTTGTTGTCAGAATAATGCATGTTTTTGTTTTTTGTTTTTTTTTTTTAAAATAAGGAAAGGAGATCTCTGTGTTATGATCAGTTAACATGTGTAAAGCACTTTCAAATCCATGGTGAAATAATGTGAAACTACCTACATACATACACGCAGGTGCATACATGTTTATAAAGTGTTTTTTCTTTCCTCCCAATTCTTGCTTCTCTGTGAAGCATCAGCATAGCGTCTCAGAATGAAACTACACCCAGAGTAATTTATTGGATTTGCTGGAAGAACTGCAGTAAACCTGCTAAGAATTACCACTTCGTTTGGGAGGAGCTTGAAAAAAGCTCAAAGTCCAATTGCTGCTCAGGGCACTGGGACAAGCTGTTGCCTCAGATGGAGAACAGCGCACAGCCCACTCTTCAGAATCTGGAAGAGGTGTGAAACAAGGTTCCCTCAGTCATGTCTAAGATATTTGCAGTAACAGAGGGAAATAGCCACTTTCAAGATGCCACGCTCTGTATCCGTTGACGGTAAACTTTAGGATCAACACTGTAACCTACAGTATAGCTTTCCTGTGTGCCAACACGAATACATTTTCTTGCCAACTGCAAAAGAGGGCAGCAAAGTCTGTTTCCAAAGCAAAATGCTGACAGAGAAGCTGCTCATTTAAATATCTATAAAAATGTGGGTTATTTATTGCTTCTGATTCACCATAAGAACATCCAGGGCATATCTGCTCTGTAGGCCACTGAAGCATAATGTCACAGGTTGTTTTTCCGTGGTAATAAGTGATGACTGTTTGGAGATATCCCATGATGGAGTCATTTTAAATAAGAATGTTCAGCTAATCATGTTCAGATCTGACGTGGATGCTCTTAGCCATCCAAAACAAATGGTGGGCTTGAACCATTTCTTGTGGCCAGGAGACTATGAACTCACTTTGACTCAGTACAGGTGTTGAAATCACTACAGGATTATCCCTGGAGGTGGGTAATCCTTTAAAGGTTCAGAGCTTTGGGTTAGATAAAGATCTAAACAGTTGGACGTTTATCTGAAACCTTATCTCAATAATCTTAAGTCCTGGAGGCTGAACACCCATCAGCTGCACATCTAGGAGTAAAACAGTAGCAGGGCCTCTTGTTTCTACAGACTTAAAGCCTGATCTTGACATCTCTGAATAAACAAAACCTTGCATTGATATCAACCCACCTTTGAGTTGGAGCACTGCTAACAGGAAGTTCCCTGTCAAATAAAGGTGATAGCAAACATTGTCTGATGGAGGAAAAATGATGTTTTTATCAAAAAATATAGCTTTTTTTTTTTTTTTTTTCTTTCCTCATATACAAATCATGCATCTTCCTTGGAAAACTGCTTTTTTTTTTTTCAGTGAAAGGCTGCCCACATGTGAAAATTGGCAAAATAGCTTTGGTTGAAAAGCAGAATATTTCAGCACCTTGACCCACTTGAAAAAATGGGATCTTCCTAATGAACTGCTATGCTTTTAAACCGATAATAACATTTTACCTCAGATGACTCAGGTTTCCTTCTCCTTTCTGTCCTTCATTCCCCAGAACGTCAGATGACTGCTACTCAGGTGTGGTCTGTCATGAAAGACATAAAGACTGGGAGTGTTAAATGTATGCTGTACTTTGCAACACTACATTATGCCATTGCAGAGATAATTTGATTTTCTACTGTGGTACATCAGGTGTTTCATTTTTTCACCGTTTCACACCTTTCTTGCATTTCAATGAATGTAAGAACAGTTGTTCTACCTGATGAAAAATCAACGCGTGGATGCTAAAATTTGTGTAACTCTGTAAATTGTTGTGGGGAAGGGAATTTAAGAAATTATTCCCTTTCCTTCACTGTCATTTGTACAGTGAATGGTCTTCTTCCTTATTCTGCTGTGGGATGTGTCCCATTTCCACCTGGGCCTGAAGTGACAGGGCAAATGGCAATGGGCAGAGCTCCTTCCTCTATCACAACCTCAGTCCTTACCTCAGATGGCCCTCTAGACTCTGGGCTTTCCTATTTAGCATTCTCTTACCTTAAGGAGCATTCCAAAGCTAAACTAAAAAAATCTCACCAAGTAATCGATGTAATATGCAAACAGGAGGCAGAAAAAATCAGGACTGTGCCTCTGCTTGGGAATGCACATAAGCACTTTATCAAGGTCTAGGCCATGTGTCTATGCTGCTGTTTGCAAGCTGAGCCTTTTCCACATTTGGATCACCTTAGGTGGAGAATTAGCATTGTTTTGCAACATTTTAGAGGCTGGGAAGAAAATTCTTTCCCCTTCCTTTTCCCCTTCCTTTTCCCCATGCTGTGCCAGTTACAGCCCACAGTTAGCAGGGTAATTCTGCTCAGTCCTGCTTCTCTGGGACCTTTTGCATAGCTGCTGCTTCGCTCATGTAACAACACTCTTGCTTTGAGAAGGAAAGAAATGCACTTTTTTGTTTGTTTTGGCACTCTCAGTAGGGCCATGAGATTAATGGCCTTTAATTAAAGACATGCTAGTAGGATTCTTCTTTGATATGGCAATGTAAAGTTGATACCTGTAGACAAAATGCTGTTCGGAATTTAACAGAGTAATATTTTCACTTATCCACAGTGCAGTTGGTTTTTGACGTTAAAAAGTGCTTGTGTGAGAATGGGGGGAATTATTTACTCCAAATTATTATATTCTGTAGCTCAAGAGAATCCTACTTCCACTTCTGTGGCAGAAAATTATTGTCATTCTCATGGCGTTTTTCAAGCATCGTTGTGCTTTGGATGACATACTCTTTGTCAAGCTTCCTGTTTAAGCAATATTCTTGTTTCCTCTCGTTAACTGCTTTTAATACCTACAGCTGTTCTTTCTCATTAGTGTTCTATACTTCCAACAAAAACGCTCATCTAGCTCATGCAGAAAGACAGTCAGTCCTTTCTGTCTGAATAACAGTCTTGCCACTGAACTGGTCAGGAAAATATTTGCATTTTATCAAATACATTTGCTGCTGGGTGCTGTTGCTCTGAATACCCTGTCCCTTGCAGGGGCCACCTGAAAAGGAGGCCTTATTTTCAGAGATGGGAGGTAGGGGGTTGCTGCAGCGTGTGGGGGAGAGAGGAAAAGGAGAACCAAGCGAGACACAACGCGCCTTGTTGGCTCATGGGCTGAATACAAAGGCAGGGTTTGCCCACCTGTTCCCTGTGAGCACTGGTTTCTCCCATCAGAGCCTGTGTGGGATGCAGCAAGTGGGGTTTGCCCCAGGGGGAGTGTGCACCACCCCTCAGAGGCATGCATAACACAACTCCAACACAGTGCACTCCTCTCTCCCTTCTCTTGTTCACCCTCTGTGCTTTGGGGGAAATTCTTGCGGGATGCTTTCTCTTATTCATTTAATCCCCTCTCATCTTTAAATTCCATTAAATTAGGCCTTATGAAAGCTTCCAGTGATTTATTAATCAACAATTGTTTTCACAGAGCTAATTTTTGCTTGCAGCCAGTGTTCTCCAGCTATGTCGACACCTGGAATTTTTGGCTGAGGATCCTCACCACTGGTGAGTGGCAATAGGTTTTGCCTATTACCACAGAAGTGCTGACTAAGTTCCAGTAAGTTTTAGCCACCCAGATCTACTGAAGACTATTTAATTGCACTCATCCCACTGAAGGTGTCATTTAAAGCTTAGTTAGTCACTAGACAGCAGGGAGTATCCATTGTCTCTGGTTACGAGTAGGCATGAATTATTCTAGAGCAGCTCAGTAGTAGAGAGGTGCTGCTCTGGAGCTCCGTAGAGAGGACTTGGGCTTATTTTTCTGAGAAACTTGCAATGAATGTCTAAAAACTCCACAGAGTGAACTCATGTGCACCAGTTTGCTGTAGATATTCGCTTTTACATCTCACCATTCATACGCAAGCAATAAACACGAGTAACAGATGCCAAACAACAAGATGTTGTTGCTTTCCGCAAACAACACTGCCAGCTCACATACTTCCTACGGATTTTTTAAAGATGACACATTTCCCAGTTAAGTTAAAAAGTAATAGTAGTAGAATGGCTGGGCTGTAGTTATTTCCCTGCTAAGATGTGATGAGAATTGCTCAGCTGTGTGTCACAGCAGCAAGCAGCCTTGCAAGCTACACCTCACCTGATGGAAATTTAGGTGACCCAGGTGTTAAGCAGAGCATCATCTACCACTTCCCAAGCAGCCAAAGATTCAGTAACATTAGCGATAGAGCTATTGCTTTATTTTTGCATTTTAGTGATCCTTGTTTCCTCATTTCAGAGAGGAAAGCACATTTTCTAAAACTAATTTATGTAAATGAAGGTAGGTAAGAGGTGCATTCCCAGGTAGGAAACACAGCAGAGGATGCTGTGGAGGGAAGTGGAAGCACAGTGGGCAAGTGGATGGAAGAGTGTCAGAGCCAGTAAGAAGGAGCTGTTAACCAGTTAGAGAAAGTTTTTTAGTTCTGCATTTTAAGCAATAGAGCAATTTGTATGAGTAGGAATCCCAGCCAGGCTGATGCTATTCAAAGTATTCCATCTTCCCTCAAATGGAAAAAAAAAAAAAAACAGTATTTTTTTTCTGCTATGTCAAGACAAGCAAAAAAGCATTTAAGCCAGCAAACATGCCTGCAATGCAGCCCAGCCTAAAGGCAACAACATGTGGATGGTTTAATAATGCTACCCTAACAAGCTTAATTTCTGTCCTTAAAATAATTTGCGTGATTGGACCTTTGGGTGAAACATACATTATAGAAACACATTATTTCCTAAATTATAAATTCTTTGGGGCAGGAGCTCTGCATTCCCACAGGCTCTTGTTTGCAGAAGCCCTATCTGCACCCTCCCCCTGCTACACATCCCCAGAAATGAGTACCTGCCTTTGTCTTGGCCCACACTTGACAAAAGGCAACAGTCTGTATTTCAGCTGTTTAAAAATGCTTTGGTTTTTACTGCTGAAGACAGATTCTTGCAGTTCTTTTACTGACACATTATATGCATATACCAAATATCAGCCAGAGAGCAAGCCCTGACTCAGAAAGTGTATGCTACAGCGTCGCCAGGTTTAGCAGACAATAAGAGGCTGCCAGAAAGCAGGATTAACTCTCAGGCTAGGTAAAAAGGAGGGATTAAGTGAAATCCACTGCTATTACTACATGATCTGTGAACATGAATGTGGAACAAAACATTACATGCTAACCTAAGAAACTAAATGGATGCAGAATCTTATGGGGAAACTGCTCAGCATCACCGGACAAGGTGAGCTGTGTAGCACCCTCGACTCTTGAAAATCATATTGCTGTTATCATTAAGGGAACCATTTCGCTTTTTTTTTTCTTTTTTTTTTGTCCCCAGAGCCTACATGGTGCTGCACTGCTGCAGAAACCTTAATCCCATAGGTTACTCAAGGCAGTTCCAGTTTCAGAGTTTGAAATACTACTGGATTTTTCCGTGTGAGGGAAGACCACCACTAGCTGACCAGGGCAAGGAGCCTAAAGACCACCTGGATTACTTCCTTCATCTGTTAGTGAATTAGGCATTTGATCAGAAAAGCCACAGACCCTGCATTGCAGAAACTCATGGAAGAGGCACAACTGGCCATGCTTGCTTTTCCCAGGTTGCCAGGTCACCTTACAGTAGACCTGTTGACAGTTGCCAGTTGACCTGGTGACAGTTCTACAGCACTACTGCCAACCAATGGCAGTGCACTGGTGAACTTGGAGTCATTTTTCTGGTTCAGGAGTGAGGTCTCCTAAAGCTCCTTGGTGATCTCCACCCTAATGCCTGCAAAGGTTCTGGAAGTCATAGGGCTCAGTTCACTCGAATGGCAAGCAGTTTGGTTTTCTCTCGGATCTCTTGCTACCAACTACTTAAAAAAAAAACAAAAAAAAACACAACCCCCCCCCCCCTACAATTCAGCTCTTATCTGCTGAACTCGGCATATGCGAATTTTGTTTCCTGTTATTGCAGCAACAGTAGGATGGAGAAATGCTCTTGATTTCCTTTTTCAGAAAAGTTTTCTTTTCTAAACAATTGGTATTAAGCAGAACAAAACAACCAAGCAACAGCCTGCTTATTTCACAGATTTCCAGTAATGTTAGAGCTCTGTACATTGTTTCAGCTCTTGCCAAGATGAAATTTGGTTACATTACTGTTAATCAGTGTTATATTTGTCTAAGAGACTTCCACTACAGACTTTCTGGATCTTTAGAGACTGGCCCTGCTCTCAATTGGAAGAGTGGGCTCTCAGCATTAGTGCTAAGAGCTTCTGTAGGGTTTTCATCAGGCTTCTACAAAAACAGTTGTGATCATAATGTGCTTGTTCACATGGGTATGCATCTGTACTTGCCAGCAGAGGTACAGGTGTGGCCTTCTCTAGTAGCTCTTGAACCCTCTGACCAATCTCAACCAGCCTGACAGAAGGGCATAGGTTACAAGGATTGTTAAGGTCTTGCAATTAGCGAACAGGAGGCAGACTACAGAAAATGGCCACTCAAGGGAAAGAGTGCAGGGTGACCATCCAACAAAGCGCATGTGAACAAGCAAGAAAAGCCACATTCAGGGCTTGCCATGAGCTGCTTGCTCATTGGCAGTTTGTAGCAAGGCCAAACACCTTTTCTGAATGACTGGAGCAGGCTGAAGCAGGACAAACTAGTAGTACAATCAAAAGCAATGTAATCAGCATCAACATGCTTGCTCATATACCTATTTGGATGGTTAGGAATTGGATTATCCTGTAAGACCATAAGAGCACAATCTATATTGTGCCCGTGTAACGCATTAGCCAATATAAGTTTGGTTAAGGAAGTCGTGTTAATTCAAGGATCTTACAACTAATGGTTGTGAAAAAGGTTCCAGTCTTGTCTTTGATGAATCCCTCTGTGCCATATACTAGATATTCATTGATTTCTGGGGGAACATAAAGCGCTTGTTTATCCACAAAAGCCCCAAGCAACTCAAGGGTGTTTTCTTGCTGCATGATTTTAATTAGGACAGATGAGATCAGTGGAGGCAGTAAAGAAACACCCCCTGAAACACCCCCTCCTTACACAGCAGAGACTCTTCAGGCAGTCCCAGTCTTGTGTCTCCTGAAGCCTTTGGAAGAGAGTACAATTTCCATATCTTCCCATAGTGCCTAAATTACAGCTCACCTTCCTGGACCATGAGCTGTTACAAGACTGGAGAATGGAGGAGTGGAGATTAAATCTAAAAATGACCACTGACACCATGCACAATATGCCTGAACCAGCTCTTTTTTTCCCTTTTGGAATCTGGATCAGATTGCACTTTCTGCAGCTGGAAGTCAATGAGAGGCAGGCCCCAAAGTGATGCTGCCCACAACAGCCTGGTCTTCAAGGCAAGTCTATGAATTATTGGAGCACTAACTAACATTGTGACAGATACTGTAATCAGTATCTTTTCTACAATAAAACAATTTACACATTTCATGGTGCGCTCATCAAAATCAACTTTTCAGCTAGAATCTTATCAGTAGAATATAAAGCAGCTGGTTTGTTTATGTTTTTCATTGTTCATTTCAAGGAATTCTCCATTTGTTTCTTACAAATTAATATCTTGCATCACGTCTTACTCTGATGGCTTATTTTACATTTGAGGAATGCAAAACAATTGCACAATAAATCACAGGAGGAATGTACATGAGGGTTATTTGTCATGCTTATAAATAAATGAACTTTAGCAATAGCTGATAAACAGAAGATTATGGACAATTCCAGCATGGTTTCAAAAAAGATCAGAACATGACTTAAGTCCTTAATTAGCAAGCTTCTTTATATTGTTCCATAACCTGGAAACACTGTAAGAGAAGTGGCCAACTTCTCATGCAAGCTGGCAGTTGGCCACCAGGAATAAGCTATAAAGCCCTATTTGTTCTGTGCCTCTCAGCTCTGACACAAATGGAGGCATTCAGCACCTATGAAAATAGGTAAATCTAGGAAGAAATATCATCCTACAGGTGCTTAGATCTTAAAAACTCAGCTTTGGCTACTAAGATTGAACTAGAGAATCAAATTTGGCCCTGAGTGTTCTTTCATGGCTGAAAGATGGAGGACATTTTGATCTGCATTGAAAACTCTTCTGATGAACTGTTTGCATGCTCAACTCTAGTGTACCTTTGTCATTTAGCACAATGCAGTTAAATGTCCCACTGAACAGGATTATCTATTTCTTTCAATGCTTCCTGAACCAAAGATGGAGCAAGAAGGTTTATCTAGCCTTCAATTTGCCAGTGGAAATATTTGAGAGGCTCAGATTTTTATGGGCTAAGATTGTTTTTATTAGAACTTGTCATAGCCATGAAAATTGTACTTAAAACTTAAGTGTCTTAAAACTTAAGCAGACCTCAGTTCTGTGGTATAAGCATATTCCCAATTACTGCTGCTTTCACTTATGGAAGTTTAAACTAGACCCCTTTGAAATTCTAGATTTGGTCCAGCTCAGAGAGAAAGGAAAAGGATAAAAGGATAGCTTTCACTAGAAAGGCCTATTTCTTCAAAATACGTCTGAGACCATGTGCATCTTTCTGAGTTCAGTTCAGGACCAAGACTTGGGAACATGGCATATTAATACAATTTCAGAAATGGAAACATACATATTTTTGATGATGGGAGGAGCAGTAATTTCAATATACCAATCTTAGTAGCAGATTTCTGAAGTGTAATTACCAGCAGTTTCAAAGTAGCCACCATTATGATAACAGGATGCAATTAATTCAGATAAATCTTTATCCGTCGAGATAAAGTGCAACAGAAGGCAAAGAAAAGCACTTGGATATGCGTGCCTTTGTGTCAATAGCTTTGCCATAACAAATAGAGCTAGCATTGCTCTTCAGACTCTGGTATCCGCATTGCTGCTGTCTGCCAAAAATGCTTGTGAGCAGTACACTGCTCTTATTGTCTATTGTTATTATCTAGACGTCTATCTTGGGAACAGCTGAAGAGTCCTTCAGTTCTGTGTCAGAGGGTGTGGTGCGATGCTGGGGTTGGGCTGACAGAAGCTCTGCAGGAGAGTGGGTCCACACCAGCCCACCTCCCCTCCCTGCTGGCACATGGCTGATATGCCGATAAGGCAGTTCAAGCCAGCAGGAAACTAACTCAGGGAGGAGGAAAACAGCCCATGGCCGGGGCAGAGGGCTGAACAATCTATGCAAACAGGCACGTGTTGGAGCTGGTGCAGGGACGGGGAGGGATGGGGACAGACATCCTCCGCAGGGTGCGACTCTGGCCTCGCTCGGCTGTCTGACACACCCTCAGCTTCTAGGAACAGGAATATGACAACAGCTTCTTTATGTTTTGTCCTCCAGTCTTTGGAAGTACAGTATGTATGGGCATTGGTGTACCATGCACAAGGAGAATATCAAGCTTGGAGCTCAAAGACATCAGATGATTAAATTTGCCAGAAGATGGTACTATTATAGCTTCAGAAGCAGACGAATCCAGATCCAGAATCAGCTGTTTTCCTCCTTTTTTCTTATCCATTACATTGAATAATTTGCTGAACAGAAGATACTTTCAGAGATCAACACTGAGCCATGAACTTGAGCCACAGTCACTCCTAATACCCAATCAGTAGCACTAACAGCAAGCTACAACACCCATTGCAAACTCTGAATGCTGAAGAGACCAAGTAGTCAAAGTCTGCACATTTGCTCCAAGTCTTTGCTTGGCATGCATGTTCACCTCAAAGGGTGAGGTGATCTCTCCCATTTGCTGTGGGAGAGATTAGAACAGACCAAGGTACAGGGCTGCAGGAGCTTGCCTGGTACAAGTGTGCTTCAGGTCTCCCAGACATCCTCATATAGCAGGAGTGGCCTTGCACCTCCAGACAGCCATTAGCCCCGTGCCAGACTCTTCAGGAGAAAGCTTCCAAGGAGCACTCCCACGGCCACTTTTGTACAGACAGGCAAGTATGAAAACTATGAGCCCAAGGGGGTTTCCTGATCCATAGAGTGGCTTAGATTAAAAGCATCCTTTGAAAATAATCTGGTTTAACCCACTACCTTGTGAGCAGAGACATCTTTTAGTAGGTCAAGTTGCTCAAAGTCCCATCCAATGAGACTGAGTATTTCTGGAGATGGAACATTCACATTTCCTCTGGACAACCTGTTCCAGTGTCTGACCACCCTCACGGTGTAGCCTTTCATCCTTACATCTAATCTAAATGCACCCTCTTTCAATTCAAAACCACTGACACGTCCTGTCACTTCAGGCCTTGGTAAAGGGTGTATCCATCTGTCTGATATGTTCTCCTTGTATATTGGAAATCTGCTCTCAGCTCTCCCCAGAGACTTCCCTTTTTTTTATTGGCCCTCCTCTGGACCTGCTCCAACAGCTCCATGTCCTTTTTGTTGTTAGAGTTCCCAGACCTGGATGCAGTACTGCAGATCGGGGCATCACACAAGTGGAGCAGAGGGGGAAGTCACCTCCCTTGTCCTACTGGTCACACTGCTTTGATACAGCCCAGGATATGGTTAGCTTTCCAGGCTGCAAGTGTACACTTGCTCGTGTCCAATTTTTAATACACCAGTACCCTAGTCCTTCTCTGTAGAGCTACTCTCAATCCATGACACAGTCTATGACTGGGAGTTGTCCCAGCCCAGGTGTAGGACCTTGCACTTTGCCTTGTTGAAACATGGCAACATGCCAAACAACTGCTCCCAGTCCTTTTCAGGGAAGATTTGCAGAGCAAGACGCAGCTTGGTGGAGAGGAAAGCCTCTGTGCTGCTGAAATAACACAGGCAGGTGCAGATCATGCCACTGCAGAACACCTGGCAATTGTCAAAATAGCAGAAACTAGTCAATTAGTGTTGATAGTTCATTACAGAACATGTTTTACTTTATGACTATTAAATCTTTAATCCTCTACTAGCATATTTTTCTCTCCCTTCACATAAACAGCTTCTGGTTCCCAGGAATGAAGCAGGGTTTTTTCATACAGTCAACCACAGCCCAGAAGAGCCACTGAAAAGAGAGTAAGCACTGAGGCATCCTCTTTGCTTTGTTGTTCCTCTCATTTTCTCTTGATAGATCTTGAATTTTCATTACCAGCAGGCTCCAAAAGTGTCTGTGGAAATAAAGGAAAGAGCCTGGGAGGCAGGGGGAATTCTTAGGGTTGGGTATGGATTACAGGCACCTTCTCCCTCCTGCCTCCATCAGTGACACGTCATGGTGGTAAACAGAGCCTTCCCCAGGGAAGTGTTACTCAGTGCAGCCCAAGGCTATTCCTCACAGCACCATCCATCCAGGCTGCACATTGCTGGGCTGCTTCATGCAGGGAAGGTTCTGAGCACTTAACATCCACATCCTCACAAGAAAGCTTAGCAGGAAATATGCACATAAATAACAAATACATAAAGATTTGGCTTTGCACCCTGCAGATTGCAATGCTTTCCTCCAGACAGTCAATGTAGTACCCTGAAATCTCATCTTGCAAGGCCTTGGTGTATTGAGGTAACAGAGAAGTCTGCAAAGAGCAATCCTGTATCTATAGTCCTGAGGAGATACTTATGCTGAGGATTGGTAGTTGTTCATTCTTTGCATGCAGTTTTCTTTATTTACAGGACGTTCCTAGAGAGCATAGTAACACAGGCTAAATTGGACCATCCAAGTGTTCTGCTACTGTTTCTGCAAATCCTGTTGTAGTGCAAGGATAATAGATTGGTTCCTCACACATCACAGCATCACTAAAAACAGAAACAAAGGCTCATCCATCGGTGAGGTTGTTTCAGTTGTCTCAGCAACATCAGAAAGACCCGCTCCTGGATCCAGCTATTAGCCAAGGTACTTGCACATTCAAACGTTCAAATCCAATGTACTGTGTCTTGTTTTTCACATTACTGCTGCCCATTTACCGTTGTTTGGGTCAGAGTAACAATTACAAGAGGGAAGGAAGACTTCTTGTCTCAGAGGACATACTAGGTTTTCTGTAGCAGAAGAAACTATAGCAGAACAGCCTTTTACATTGAGAGCTAGATGTTTGTCCTTCTAGGCACATGCCAGGTGATTCATGCGTATCATTATGGGAACACCTAGCAACTTCAGAATGGGATTAAGTGATATTGCATATCCTCCTGTATACATTAAACTATGATTAATCACTAAACTTGTACATAACACTTTCTAACTCTTGTACTTTCCCCTCCAAAGCACTTTGTTGCAGGAGGTGCCAGAAACCAGCCAGAATATCAGCACAAGTTTCTAGGCCTCATATTTGTGTGTATGCAGTAAACATAACTCCTTGTGGTTTCTTCTTTGCTGCATAAAGAGCAAAAGACTTGAAATATGTGACTAATTACAATGTTTTGCAGAACTTGAAATTTGCTTCATCAGATGGACAGAGATCACAGTCAGGGAAAGCACAAAGTGAAATGGGGACTTCACGCTTTGTTATGTGCTCTGCTCCAGGAAGGACAACAAGCCCTGCCATCAGTGGTGCAGAAAAACAAATCTTTTTACCTACCTTTAACCTAGGAGTTTGTTTGCCTTGGGTTTATCTCTGACTGAAAAACTCAACAGGTGGGTTTGTCCACCTACTCGTTAGCTATACCTTCCTGTGCAAAGACCCATCTTCCTCCATCACACTCCACACAGTATTAGCAGCGTCACAGTCAGAAAACAGCAGTATCTCAGCTATCAACCTCACAAAGTTAATGCTTGTAGAATTCAGGCTTAATACAAATAGCCTGTACATTCTTCACCCAGCAAGATTTGTGAAAGCAGGCTTGAAAGAAATACACGTTGGCTACAACGGCCTGTTTAAAATCCAAATTAAAGTGAGTACTCAGAGAAAATATTTTGTAGCATACACCCAAATTTATGACACAACAACAATAATAGTAATACCACCTAACTTTCATCAGTAGATCTCAAAAGCATTTTACGAAGAGATTAAGCATCCTTACAGCAGCTACTTTGCAATAGGCACGTTCAGCTGCTGACAATATTTAAATTACTGAAACAGATTAAGTGATATTATTAACTAATCACCTGCCAAGCCTTTCACATCAAGTTGCTACCTGGAGCAAAATATCATGCTTAATTTTGGAACAATTGAAGTTACGGTTTATAAGGGCAACTGCAAGCATAAACAGTAAGTCTGACAGCACAAATGAGTCTGCATGGCCTCATTTCAGTTTTGCCAGCTGTACATACAGCATCTTTTCAGTCATACAGATGGTCTTCTGCAGAAGTCAGCAGAGATGCAGGGAATGGAAGCATCTTGGGGAAAAACCTATGCTTTGAATCATCTTCAGAAAGATAATCTGAATGAATCTGTCCAGTAATGACAAGTTTAAATTAACAGAACCTGAATACCTCAGTGCTGGCAGGGGAAATAGTGCTTCAGTGGATTTGCCTGATGGAGATGGGAAGACATAGGCCTACTCACAAGATGAAAAGCTACTTTCTTCTTCCATACTGTTGCCGAATTTTGTTATGGTGCAATATCAGGCTATACTAGGTGGTAGATAGTGCATTAGATATGCACAGTGGGTGGTAGATGTATATTAAGATACTGTGTGAAGCAATAACGTTTCCTAAACTTTCTCTTTCTTCTACCTAGCACACAATGTAAAAAGAATGAAAACTACCCACAGGTTAGTGATGGGTAGATTTGAAAGGTCTGTATGCACTTGGAGATGTTTTGACTACGTAGCAAGTAAATAGTCTTACTGGCTGTCATGGTCCTACTAAGTCATACAATGTTTATGGACTTATATTTCATTTAAAAAAAAATTAAATATTATTTTTAAAGTGTTAATTATACAAAACAAAAATAAAATACGTTTTACCCTCGCAGTGATGCAAAGCTTAAAAATATGGCCAAGGTATGTTTTTAAAAGCTCAGAGCCTAAGGGATATATAAAATGTCTCAAGCTGCCTTCAAAAGGATAAAATACAGCCTGCAGTATCTAAAGCTTTCAGTATAGTGTACCTACTTCTTCTTTGAGATGATCAAGTGTTCAAGATCACAAAATTTGGATGTTCCAAAAACTAGGGCAGTCCTCTACTGAGACTCCAAGAAGCAGAGGGAGGCGTTGTAGGACAGGTTACTCCACGACTAACTCAGTTTGGTGGCAGAAACCATGCAATGCCAATAGATATTTTGCACCTGGACAAGAGAAAACCAGTCATAAAATAAAATAATTGATGGAACGAAAGGCAACCTACAAAACACAGACTCTAGGATGCCTCTGTCACAGAATGGACTTGACTTCACATAGTTATTGCAGGTGTATTTGTGACAAGTCTTTATTTTGAAATGACTTTAGATCATTTAGATGAGAATATAGGTATGCAACAGGCATCTTTGAGATAGAGGAAGCTGACTGCAGAGCAGTATAATGCTTCCCCACTTCCAATTCCTATATTGCAATTAAAAAAAAGAGCAAAGAAACTTGGTTTTTAAAGTTCATGGATCTTTCCCTTCTTGCAGCTCACGTTTTGTCAAATCTTGCAAAACAGTTGCAGCAGTTTTCACATGAGCCCATTGCAGTGGAATCAGGTTATACTCTGTTTTCCCTCATACCTCAGCTGTAGGTGGGGCCTTTGTGTAAGTGCCAGGACGAGTCAAGCAATGACTGTCAGGTAACCTCAGAATGTAATTAAAATGAACACTGAAATAAAACATATCTGAACAAGAAGTTTTAAAAGCTTAAGAGTGACGGCAGTTGCCAGCAAGCTAGATTTTAACAGAGGAGTAAAAATCTCACCACAATAGACAGGAAGATGATGATATTCTAGAAAACAACTTTGGGTTTAACCGTATAGCAGAATGTTACGAGGGATTGTCCTTACATCTTGAAGTTCTCTTATGGTCCCTAAAACACACAGCATGCAAAGCTTTGCTCAGGGAAACCTGCATTTTCAATTTAGCAGGAACCAAATAACTGCACCAGATCTTTGTAAAACAGAGATGACTGCACACATCAGCTTCTGCATGCAGGCACCTGCCTGCGGGCCTGTAAGTGAGATTGTAAAGAGGGCCATGACACATGTTAGTACAAGGCTACCAGCAATCATTTCCATTAACAGAACACTACGATAACTGCTATATCTGCAACTCCCATTCTTGGACACATCTCCTCAGTTTTCCATTCACAGCTCAAGAAAAGCAACTCTACCATCTTCATCCCAGCCCACGCCAACTAAAACACCTTGGTCGCTAGAGATGCACCACCAACTTTTTTGATACATCAGGGACTGAGGCAAGGCTTTCCTATTCCTAAGAGGCACAGCACACAGCCTCTAAGGGAGCTGTGAGGCATCACTTGCTTCCAATGTGTCCCACCACAAGCTAGTCTACCCTACACTTCCAGGCAGAGCTGCTCTCTGTAAACACTGCTAGTTAGTCTATTACCAGAGGCTGTAACCAGAGATACCTACCAGCAGACATGCTTATATGGAGTCTTTAGTGCAGAATGACACAAGTCCCCTGTGCTGAGTGCTAAAGACTCCCACAGGGGCTAAATTTGCTACTCCTAGTCATTATTTTGCAGTTGAACTTAAACATGCACTTGGTAATTCCCAGCCTACCTAATTGATTTTACTTTGCCCTCTTCTAGAATATTTTGATAAATTGCTGGATTCTGCAGTGGGATTCTTCTTTGGATTTTACCACAGTTATTTTCTTTGCAACTTCTTTGTCTGCAGCTCATTCAGAAGCGTGTAATTCTAATGTTTGACATTTAACCATCAAAATATTTAAATCAGAAGCCTGGGACCAATGGCATGTTTGTGTTTCCCAGGACATCAGCCTAAGTCTTGCCCTAATATTACTGCATGATCATAATATGCTTTAACATTTAGATACCATCCTCCATGTCAGAGGATTTCCATACCCCTACTGGAAGGAGACAATTTAATTATAAGCATTTTTAGAACAGGACTCCCTCCCTGTTTGATGCACAAAAGTACAATGACTTGCCTTTGCGTCAGGCTGATAGCAGAGCTAAAAGAAGAGCTCTGATTTCATGTCTCCAATCTAGCATCCTGGCTAAAAGAAGCACCAGTTAGTTGTATCCTAATACCTCTGCATATAACATTTACTTTACTGGTTTCTATTTTCCAACAAAATCAGACTGGGCTATTTTTGGCTAATACACAATACTTACTTAGGATCCTCTGACGTGGTGTCCACTTCTGCCTGTGGACTCAGATTCAACGAGAGTACACACTCAGTGCAGATGCATACAAACAAGTGGTTTTGGTGAAAAACGTCCCATTGCAGGATAAGTCCATTTTGCTAAGTGAAAGGCTGGGAAGCGATCTGTCTTTCTAGGTCTGATTTATTTCTATTACCACATGTTATCTCAAAGAAGAAAAAGCCAAATGCTTAGTGAAGTCGTCCTCTTCAGCGTTTATTGCAGAGCTGCTTCTGCCACACTGGCTTCACATCTTGAGTTCTTGTATGCAAAACAAAAGCAGTGGAACAGTCCAGCTTGATTGAAGCAGAAATTTTGCCCTCAGATCTGATCCTAATCCCTTTTGGGATCGCTTTAATGCTATCAAGGCTTCCATGTCAGCTTTCTCCAAAGAACAGCTTAGGGTGACCTCCAAATGCAGAAGCATGTCTGAAAATACAAGGAGGAAAAGAAGGAAACTCTGTAAAAGAAAAATTATCAGACATTTTGCTTTGATCTTACTGTATTGTTTTGATTTTTTTCTTTTCTTAAAGTTCAAGTATTTTCTAGCCTGTAGCTATGCTAGCAAAAGGAATGTGTTAACACGCCCTTCTGCTTGTTGATGATAACTATATTAAGATAGGCTTTAGATCAAAAAGCAGATGGAAAAACAGAGGTATAGTTTACAAACTTTATTAAGGAAGAAAAGTCTAACTTAAAGATACCTTGTAAACTTTTATCACTACTGTTAATTATTAAAGCATATGGACTAATTTTGCATCTGCTGTTGGAAGGAGTTGATAAGGGCACCTCTGAAGAACTGCAAGTATCTTGCCTGCCTATTGATTTTGACTTCACCACCCCCAGGTAGTTTGGTTTCTCTGTGCAATAAAGACAACCAGCTTGTAGTAAAATGCCAGGATGGGTCTGGCTTTGCATGCAAACAAAGCCCAAAGAGGAGCAATTTTTGCTGAGAATGTTTCTCACACCGAAAATGCTAATTTGCTGGTATAAGCTTTAAATTGGAGCTGTACAAAATCCAAAGAGAATTGCTGTGAGGTAAATGACATAAGGGGGTGCAGGAGTAAATAAATACCTTGGTTAGATGTATTCAAACACAGTAGGCAGTATTTTCGCCTCTCCTCCTCCTCCCTCCAGGAGACAGTGAGAGGCAAATTACATTACAAAGCTGTTAAGAACTGCAAATATTAAATGAATTACAAAAAAATCATTACAAGCAAGCTTTATCTTCCTCAAGCAGAAAGGAGACTGAGAACCTCTCAGTTCATTTAGTGAAATGGCTTGCTTGGTGCTGAGCCTTGCCAGCCCTCTATGCTTGTGAAGTCCTGCTCCAAAGGCCTGAAGGACCACTAAGATTTTTGGAAAGTGGCAAAGTACAGCAGGTCTAGTGGCAATAGCCACTAGAGGGCACAATTTTTCAAAATTTGGGGTGCCCATAGCACTCAATAAAATCAATTAACTGGTGTTGTGGACAGAGTAAGTTAGAGAACACCTACGCCTCTCAAGTCATGTTTGTTCAAGACCTAATGCAGGTAATATATGTCTTGACGCTACCACAAATGCTGTTCCTATGTAATTACAGACAGAATTACACCACAGAAGACTTAAATCCTATAGTAAGAGCCTTCTTTGGAGTACAAAAATGCAGATTTTCATCTCTCATTTGCTTTGTGTTTTGTTGTTTTTTTGTTTGGTTTGTTTTTTGTTTTTTTTTTTAGTTGAGCTTCCAGTAGACATCAAAGGTAATAGACCACCTTTCTCATTATTCCTCCATATATGAGTGCAAACATGTACACTCAATTCTTGTAACTCAAATACAGCCCCTCACAGGTCTCTTAGTTTGGTTGACGAGATACGATTTAGCAGGCACCTTTCCTCTGCTACCTTTGCCTTAATAGCATTGCTACCTTCTTTCTGCAGTTTGCTTTTTCAGTCAAAGAGAAATAGATATATTCGGTTTGCCTGTTTGTTCAGATTTAGTTTTAGAAAATCTATCACTTCCTTTCTCATCAGCTATAGCTGGATCATCCAACCTAATTCCCATAAAACACAGGTCTTATATAAAATAGAATCCTGTCTCACCAACTCAATGGATGTGAGGTTTAATATACTGTCAGCTTGAGAAAAAAAGATAAGTCTAATTAACAAGAGGCTAGTAACACAATTCTGCAGTTTGAGATCATGGTCAGAATTTACTGAGTGCCTTTCTTTAGTAAGATCCTTTTAGTAGTGTCAGTTGTGGCAGTGCAGTCACAACCGGGAGAGCATTTAACATGCATGGAACAACTTTTTTTCTGACCTAAAGCACTTTAAGGGAAGAAAACAAGAAAAATAAATAGAACTGCAACTTGTGCATGAAGTTCTGGGCATTTCTTCCTGTGGATACCTGCTTAGTCAGCGTTTTCTTCCTTCCAGATCATTTTACCTGTCAGGATAAAAGTGCCCAACTAGGTAGTACACCTCAGTCAAAACCTGTGATAGGATCTTATAGGCTGGTTTATGGGATGGTAAGGCTGTGCAGCCCAGCCTCTGTGAACACTGCTTGTGGATAGATTCTGGTTTGAAAAGCTAGGCTGTTTCCACTGATCTTTTTACTGCCACATTCTCAGAATGAGTGCACATGGGACAGGGTGGGTCATAGAAACAGAATGATATGTATTTCTAAGAAAAAGATTGTATTCTGCTACCACTTGTGCCGAAGCAAATACAAACACCCTACTAGAAACATAAGAATTTTGCTCTTAATTTTCGTTGATGGGGATGCTTAGAGTCTGGAGGCCCAGTCTCACGTGCTGGGTGCCAAGTGCTGCTGGCTGTCTCCCAGTGCAGGCTGCAGAAGGGTGCCAGACCCAAGCCAGGAGCTTGTGCAAGGGGCCACAAGATGGTAGAACCCTGGTGCCCCTCGCTGCAGCTCCTAGTACTGGGTGGCACTGGTTCACCCAGCAGGCTTCTGCTTGCAAAGGCCTTTCTCTGTCCTTTGTCATCACATTATGAGAGGAGAAAAGGATCTGAGGTGTAGACGTGGGAAAGCACAATGCTACTTTCCCTAGGATAAAACGGGGGCCAGAAAACACAAGATAACAGGGTGCCACAGTGGGGTCAAAGGGCAGGGCTCACTATGATCAGGCTTGTTAATGGCTAACCCAGCTCATGCACATCAGAAGAGAACAGAAATCCCAGAACATGGCCCAAAGGATAGATTTTTCCTGATGTCCAGGTTGAGAGAAGAAGGAAAGGTGGAAATCAGTGTCAAGTAGCTGTGAGTTTGTCTCCTTCATTTAGCTGACGGCCTTGCCTTGAGGAATTCACAAACCCTATGGCTAGACTTGAAGGCTCTGCCACTCAGAACTTCCTGAAATTAATATATACACCTTCCAGAAAGTTCCCATCTTAATCTCCATTGACGGATTTAAGTAGATTATTTTATGTTCTCTGATGAAGCTTGCTTGTCAACACTAACTTTTGGGGAAAAAAAAATGAAAAAAAAGCAGTCATACAAACACTTATACTTACAGAAAATAGCAATAAAGCCAAGACAAGTATTAGAATGGTGATTTTATGAAATGTTGCATTTTACTACTTCTACATGTCAAGTAAATGTTCTCCAAAACCAAGCCCAGGAACAAAGCAAGGCTTACTATAGGGGAGAGCTGCTGCTCTCTCTGAATATCCCTCTGCAAAGGACCAGCAGTAAGAGAAATACAGACCTAAAAGAAAGGCTTTGGGTTAAAATGATGTTAGTACTTCTAGTAGATGCATTGTAACAGTAGAAGTTTTCTTCTGCTTGTGACAGGGTTGGCAGGAACCCAAAATTGCTGGAGCACTGAGGTACACACCTCTGGGTGTTGATAATTTGGTAATTCTTTGGTTCAAAAGAAGTCTAGGTGTATTTCAGGTCTCATCTGTGATCTGACTTTGGAATGTATCATCCTTATATCCTCAAGCACAATTGCAAAATATGTGGTATTCCCAAAGGTATAACTAGATGGAGGTCTTTCCTGATGTATAGAATATACCTGCCCACTTTGCTTCCACATGTACTACTATCCCCTACCTCTTTTATTTCATTCACATTTTCCAAAGTTTTAGCTTAGAAATCCTTGTTTGTGTCTGACCTTATCAGCTCATAAGCCTTATGAACCATCCCTCTGAGTACATCAGGACATCCCACACTCTCTCAGTTAGGGACATGAGTGAGTCTCTTAGCAGCCAGTCTGTAGAAAGTACCCTGTTGGAGGAATGCTTTGGACATGAACGTACAGCTGTTACCACATTCACATGATGTACTAACCTTACATGACTCCAGTAGTAACTCTTTTTATGGTTCTCTGTGCCTGGCTGAGGAATGTGCATTGTCCAGACTACTACAGGAAACACTTTCTTGTTATTCCTGGGCTAGGACTATCAGATAGGCTGACCATGCATCATTTACTCCAATGGATGCTACAGACGGTCTGTGTCTGTGCTCAGTGCCTCTTGTTCACAGTGAATGATTACTTTGCACTAGGAAGGAATAATGGCCTGAGTCAGATTTTTAGGTCCAAACCTGAAGGAAAGAACACAGCCAGTGCTGGAGCAAATGTAGATTACGTCCAAATGTCCATTATAATCACACTTGCATCGCAGTGGGATTTCAGCCAGCCATTTCTGCATTAGCTGCCTTTTTTTCCTGAGAGGAATTATTTTTCCTGGATAGGACTGCTCTTTTTGGCTGATGAATTTTCTAGACATTGAGTGTGACTGTTCAAATGGTGTGGTGAAAGTTATTAGGGTTATCTGTCCAGACCTTAGACATGAGTTTTCCATGAACAGCAATGTGTTTCGTTTTCCTTTGCCCTTCAGGATTCTAATTGTGCTTGCATTACAGTTTTCCAGTTATTTGGCATACTGAAATTTCGTATTTGGGAAAGGAAACCAGGGGAAGAAATTCCATTCTGCTTCTTGATCTTATTTGTCCCTCAGCATTTCAAATTGAGAGATCTAATGTGATGGGTTAACTCACTAAATTCTCCATTATTATTATGGCAAACAACACTTTCTCTCCTGCTTCTTCAGTTCAGGCCTCCCTGTCAGTATTATCTGGGGGAAGGTAAGGCAAAAAGAAGAAGCAAGAAGAGAAACTAAAGGGAACCAGTGCCATGAAGCAATGAGTACTCAGCGGCACGAGCAGTAATGCCCTATTTGACACTCCTCCCACAAACTTGTGGATCACCTGCTTTACAGGCTTGCTGTGGCCCCTAAAACACTCTCCTTGCTGATGTTTATGCTTTTGTGATGGAATTTTTCAAGAGTTATTGCCAAGAGGAAAGGTTTGTGGCTGAGAGCTGATTTTAGCCAGTGCATCAAATTCTCTCCAGGATTAGAGATAGTATTGTGGCTACCCCAAGCTTGAGGAGCAGGACAGATCTTGAGAGCTTGGGATTTCTGGCCAAGTATTTTATCCTGTTGTGACAGAAGCTTATTTATTCATGCCCTTTTTTCTTAGCAACCACAAGCTGCCCCTCAAGATACCAGTGCCCCACTATGTCTGAAGTCCCAGTTTGTAAGTGATGGTAACAAGTTCTTTATTCTGTCCTTCATTTTGCTTTGATCAGACCGTGAACTCCTTGAAGCACATACCATATCCACAATGAAGGGATGTCCTGGTGTAAATCATAATCAACAGTAACATGGCACCTGAAAGAAATGTAGTTAGTCCAACAGGTGAAGCTTGAGCAATTAATTTAGATAGCATTTTCTGGGAGTCCTTTCCAGTGATGGATAGAAATGGATACTGATGGAATCTGCATTCCTTTCAAGGCAGCTTGAACAGTTCGTCTTATTTTCTTCTCTCTTTCCCCAAGCATTCGAAAATGTAATTGTGAGGGCCAAGACTTGCTCAGGGAGATACAGTTGGAGCTTTTCTGATTTTCTGACTTGATTAAATGCAGCAAGATTGCACTCCAGTGAAAAATCTGCTGTGTGTGCCTAGTCATGTCAGGAACAGCAGGACCACATAGAGAAATGACTGCTCTGAAATTCCTATAATATTATCAGTAAAAATGAAATGACAGAGTTCTCCTATTTTTTGTTTTTGGTTGTAAAGCCCAATTCAAAGATAGTTGCATTGCTCTTACATCAGCAGTTTGGCTTTCACTTTTAAGAGGAAGATGTCAGGGTAGGGATTTGAATGAGATAATGTTCTTTAATCATTTACCGTAATTAAGATGAATGAACTTTGGGCACAGCATATCTTTCCACTTACATCTCTGCCCAACCCTGCTTCTTTAAGTCTGTTCTCCTAATATTTTCTCATTTCATTTGGAATGGGAAACTGAGCATGTTGTCAACTTCAGCAATAAAAAGTTTGAAAGAAAGAAAAGGAAGAAAGAGAAGAGAAAAAGATCTGGATACATAATGTAAATAAATTTCAGCTACATACAGACCAAATAATCACTGTTTTCACACTGGCCTTTTTACTTCAATTTCTCTTTTGAGAATTTATGTACAATTTAAGCCTTTAAAAAGCTTACTGAATCTTAGATTTGTTTCCTTATCTCAATAACAGCTTCAGTAGTTTCTCTGAGATAAAACACGTGTAATCTCAGAGACAAGAATTTTCTGTCCGCTGCTGAGTCAAAACTGCCACTGAAGATAATGTTCTTGCTGAGGGAGTCTAAGAATGCAAGCAAGGTTTGTAGGAGGAGGTAACAGACTGGCTGATATAGCTGGCAAAGCAAACAAGAGTCTGGGTACAGAAATTCCTCTTTGAGTCAAAAAATAGAAGAAACTGAAAAGCTAGATACAAATTGGGAACAGTTGCTCTAATTTTAACCTGATTATGCTGTCCCCTTAGACTGTGATAGAGAGAAGACATTTCCAGTTCGCACCTGCAAAACAGGGAGATTGAGGTGCTTGACAAGGTAGCACAGGAAGATATTGATACTGAAGCCATTAACTTGGAAACTGGGCCTACTTTAAGAAGAGCAAAGGACCTTTGAAAGCTAATTATTAGATTTTATTTGATCTCTTCCCATAAGTTGTGCCTTTTTAATGATAAAATTCTGTCACCTGAATGAGAGCAGCATCCATGGACCAGAGCACTGACCAGTTTGTTTCTCCCCTTTTAATACAGACTGTGGGGTGACACAAGCCATTCTGTAAGCTTTCTCTCAGATGTGAGCTCTTACAGATGAGTTCCTCTCCTCTTTGCTGTGAGAACCTTCTGATCTTTGTGGATTGTTCAGATGGATGAAATGTGGAAACTCTTTAGTCCTCTGAAGTTTTCTATATATGATGGGGAGTGCCATAGGTGGGAACCAGTGCTATAGGTAGGAACTGGACTCTTCTTTCCATCAGACATTGACATGCTTCTAGCCCAGGGTTCCCCAGCACAAGCAAGATGCAGAGCTCTTGGAATGCGTCCAGAGGAGGGCCACTAAGATGATCAGGGGGCTGGAGCACCTCTCCTATGAAGAAAGGTTGAGGAGGGAACTGGGCTTGTTTAGCTTGGAGAAAAGCAGGATCCAGGGAGACCTCATTGTGGCCTTCCAGTACTTGAAGTGAGCATATAAACAGGAGGGGGAATGGTTGTTTATGAAGGTGGACAGTGATAGGACAAGGGGGAATGGTCTTAAACTGAGACAGGGGAGGTTTAGGTTAGATATTAGGAGGAATTTTTTCACACAGAGGGTGGTGAGGCACTGGAACAGGTTTCCCAAGGAGGTTGTGGATGCCCCATCCCTGGAGGCATTCAAGGCCAGGCTGGATGTGGCTCTGGGCAGCCTGGTCTGCTGGTTGGCGACCCTGCACACAGCAGGGGGTGGAAACTCGATGAGCATTGTGGTCCTTTTCAACCCAGGCCATTCTGTGATTCTATGATTCTATACGTTGTAGTAAAGTCAGGACCCAAAATGGAAGGGAAAAAGACCAAGTGTGGTGGTAATGTGTGTGCATGTGTATGGCAAGGAAGAGCAGGAGTAAAGAGCTGCAGCAAGGGGGTGTGGGAGAATATTTTAGACACGCTCACAAGAATGGTCATGCAGACATCCCCAGAGACATTTGACATTGGGGTCAATCATGTCTTTCAGCTATTTGGAGGACAACATCATTGTAAGTTTCAAAAGGATGATCTGCAAGTGCAGCCAAATCCGGCTCATTAGGGCACCTGCCAGTCTTTATCAGTTGTCAAATAAAGCAGATGGATTTGGTCAGCAAACCTGCAGATAAAACATTAAAGGTTTTGTTGGCTTTTCTTTCGTACTTCAGGCCTCACTTCAAAGCTGATTTCTGCTTTAAAGTTCTGACTTGATCTGACAAATAAAAGAAGTTTAAGTTCCCAGTTAACAATATTTATTTACAAAAAAAAAAAAAAAACACAAAGCAAGCAAACAAACAAAAAAACTCAAAAAGCAAAAGACAACACAGCTGACCATTACAAAGTTTAGCATAGGTAGACTCAACTGTAATTTTTTCAAAAGAGGAGAAAAATGGGTTTAGCAGAGGATACAGCAAAATCATTCTGTAAATAGAAAAGCAAACGTTAATGATAGTCACACAGTAACAAGCATTCATTACCTCTTATTCTAGTAGTTTAAAATATTTTACCAGCAGCAACTATGGCACAAGTTAAATGGCATAATTCTCATATTACTGTAACATTTGAGTGCTCTGCTTAGAGAGAAGTTCTCAAGAATTGATACTAGAGCTAGTGAAGGAGAGCTGCATCTCCCCTGTTAGGGTGGATATTAGGGACAATTGTCCCCTATAGTTTAGGGAAGCTGTAAGTGCTGCTATAGTGCAGATAACTCACTGCTGTATCTGTTTTGGAGCTGGCATTTGCCACCAGTTTGCCCTCAGTGAGGCTGTGCTGTGCAAGCCCGGATCCCTCCAGTATTGATCACCAGTGGGAAAAATGCTCCTGACACCTCTTCAGTCACTTTGGACACCTGCAGCAATGATATCTGTTTCAACACGCCTAGTTTTGTGTGGGTAGAAAATCCTTATCACTTAGGTGTTTGTGCAATACAAGAACATTAGAAAGAAACATAGATACCATCAGGGGGAATTCATTAACAAAATGCAAATTCATCTTCTCAGCAAGCTACTTATATTTTCCATTCAGCCCTAATTATGATTTACAGTCATTACAAAGAGTACCTCTAAATATTCATCACTTTCCAGCAGCTGTTTCCTAATCAATGTCAATGCACATGGACTGGAAGTTGCCTCAGATGTATCTCTGATACCGAGATTGAGAAATGAGTGTCTTTCTGGGATTATTGCCAAGGACATAAATCTCACAGCCTTTTCTTGAGTATAGAGGTGTGAAGAAGGCACTTAAGGAACAGACCTTATCCTGCAGTGATGATTTCGGGGAGATACTGTTGAAGTAAAGGAGCTACAAGTGCTTGTCAAAGAAGGCAGTGGTAAGAGGGAAAAGAGTTTTAGCACAATTCAAGCAAATCCTTTCTTCTGATAAGTAAGAAAGCGCTGGTTCCATTTGGCGAGGCCCTCATTTATCACCTGGATACAAAACTAATTATGTGACTCAAACAAGATCTATGAAGTGATGCTTTTAATTATCTCTTCTATGTAATAATTCTTTGTCATGCAGATGTGAAAATGATTTCCTGCTCCCAAAAGACTGCATTTGTGCTTAGAGAGGAGAAAACAGCCCAGATTCTACTTTAAACAGCACAAGCCTGCATCTGCCACAGTGTCATCAAAGGTATTGGAATAACACAGGATTTAATATGTCATTTAGAGTGATTCTAGTCTCAAATTATGCTGGTTTACCACTATACTTTTCCCAATACCTAGGGAGTGATATGCATTAAATCTCACAGAGAATCTCATTCAGTGAGGAGTACCTGCAGCTGATACAATGGCAGACTTGCACCACATTGATACTCCAAGAAAAAACACCCAAGTAAAAAAAAATCATCGAGCATGCAATCTCTGCATCTGGTATTTCAGCTGACATTTACCTGGAGCAGCACAGGCATTCAGGTGGAGTTGTATTAACTCCTAAATCTTCCTTTATGGTGTGGCATTAGCATAGAGTGAGTGCCAGTGAAATTAGCCCATGGTTGTACTGGATAAACAGTGCCTGGGTTGAGACAACAATCACATGGATCTTATCTGTCAACACCCAGATCATCATCTAGGCTTTTACTTATTGTCTGCTCTGTCAACAGTTCCCCTGTAGAGAAAAGAAATGGCAACTGCGATAGGAACAGAAGCCTGCAGTGCACAAGAAACTTTTTCTTTAGCAACCTGCCAGGCCACAAAAACATAACATTTTGAACAGGCAGACACATTGCTACTGAAACAGAGAGCCTTTGGGCAGTGTTCAGCAATGGGATCACAGTGAACTCCACCTCAGACAAGCATTTGATATTGCAGATGTTGCAGAGTTCTGTAGTTGCAATTAATCATTCCCATGTTTCGCCAGAAAATCCAGATCTTTAGTCAAGAATTCTGGTTTGTTTTGCTTTTCTGTGTGCATTTGTGCCTTTATCTAAATCAACGGAGAGGTATAACAAACAAACAGAAGACCCCAAAGAGCACAGTGCTTCCATCAATGGAGTATTTTGGCTGGAAATTTAACCAGTAAAAGAAGGAGACTGCAGTGTGTTTCCCTTATTTCCTTGCAGCACAGTTTGCATCTTCTGTTTCCTTTTCCTTATCCATCATGCTGCCATGAAAAGATGTATTTCAGGATGTGGGCACAGAGCAATGGAAAGTACCCCTAGGCAAACATTAGCTCCTCAGCCAGTGCAGGATGCCTCTGCAACGTGTTAATTTCAGGAGGCTCACAAAGGAAAGATTTATCAGCCTGCCAAGGCTGCTGATAAAAGGTGACCTACTTTCATATCCAGCCAAATTTTTATTCCATTTCTTGCTGATCCATCAGGGTGCACAGAATGAGGTGGAGCCATCCTCAGGAGCATGGCCTGAGCACAGGCTGTCAGATTTGATGAGCTGCCGTGCACCCATTGGGTCGGGCAGTAACATGGGTCTTGGAAAGACGAAGAGGGAGATATGTAGCTGAGCAATTTGCAGAAGTTTATGACAGGCATGTACCAAGTCAGAGTATCGTGTGGAGGAAAGCCATGCACTGAGGAAGGGAGATGAACCTTGAAGCAGCCACCTGCCTCTAAACCTTGGGAGATCTGGCTACATAGCCATGATCATCTCTCTGATTAGACCATCAGAGTTCAAACCGTCATTAAAAAGATCGCCTTTTCCCTTTCTGAGATGATTTGGGCATCTGCAGAGTCTCTAACATCCTTGCATCTTCAACAAGGCAGAGAAAAGAACTATTTAAATTAAATGGCTTTACTACAAAGAGGATCTGGCAGTGGACAGCTTTATATTATTAACATTTCCCAAGAGTGATGTTCCACAGTGGCAGGCTGATGTAATTACCAGAAGTGAAGTTGTAAGTCCCATTGAAAAAAAACAAGAGATTTGTTAATGACTTCAAAGAGGTAAAGATTTGTATGGATTTGCACTGGGATAGAAAATGCAATGGGTTAGAAAATCAGGTCCCTCAATGCCTTTAATCTTTTGTGAACTTTATCCAGACATTTTAGTCTACAGGGGATTAAATTAGCTTGCAAGAGACACTTCCTAAACTTTCAATCTATCTGAATGTTATATTATGTGGATTTTATTCTATTAGCTAAAAAAAAAACACCCACGACCTTTTCAAAGCTCTTTGGATTAATGGCTTGTGAACAACTAACATTAGCTTAGTGTCAGCCCGGAATTCACTTTCATGAATGTGGAGATAGACAGTGAGCCAGCAGTGATTTGCCTTTACACAAGAAATTCACGTATGTATTTATTTAAGCATGATAGAAAGTTCTCAGGATGAACCAGTAAATTATCAAAACTGGCAAGTCAGGATAAAGTGCACTGAAAAAGGCATTTGAGAGGACTTACAATGCAACAAACTCCTTTTTTTCATTGAGAATAATGGTTCTAAAGTAATTGCGTAGATTTGTTCAGCTATTTACAACTGATCATGTCTCACCTTTTGTGACTTTTGTAGGTATGGATCAAAGGGATATCTACTCTCAGTCCATACACCATGAAGAGATGTCCTGGAGAATCCAGTGATCTAAGAATGTCACTCTTCTTTTACAGTTGATGTAGGAATGTCTCTGCTATAAATTAGTAAGGAGCCAGATTGTCAAAAATGGCCAGCATTGTTAAAAACCTCTAAATTGTCTGGATCGGAAAATCCTTTTCACTTCAAAGGCAACTCTGAAGAAAAGAAAATCATCTTTCAAAACTTTTCCAGCTCCCATTCAGTCCTTGTAAATGATTCACCTTCTCCCTCTGACCTCTGGTTTCCACTGTACTTTGAAAAATCCGCCATTATGAGAATTACACACAGATCTGGGTCAAGCATGGACAAATTAAGGCCTGTTTTAGTTGACAAAGAGCCTTCCTTCAAAAGAGATATCATATGACTTTTTGCCATTTGCCTTGGTTTCCCTCTGTGTTCAGTGGTAATAAAGGAACATACTCTACAGCAACGTCACATGGTTAAAACTACCTTGCTTTTTGAGACCTCTAGAGAGAGGCCAGCGTGCTGGGTTGTGCATTACTATTTACCTTCAGTCGGTCTTTAGTGCTGCAGTCATGGATTGATATCCTCCAAAGAGCAAGTTTATAGGGAGAGAACTCCAGAATGAGCTAAACTGACTGTGAATGCAGCACAAAGGGAATACTTATTTTCTCTTGTCACGTCCCAAAAAAGTACTGCTTGTGACTTTCTCTCAGCTCAGGCATTTTGTAGATAAAGCTGCAAAATTTATCTCCTTTTTGAATATCCTTACAAAGACATGTATCAACTCTGTGACTGCATCTCTCTTCCTCAGAGATACTGAATGAGGCAAAGGTGTTGACGCAGAAGAAGACTGTGGCTTGGCATACAGTACATACTATTCCCTGGGTTAACTTACTCATCAGAACAGGCTGACTGAGAAAGAGCAGGAAAAGGGGAGTGTAGCAGTTGGCACGGGAGTCCTGGGAGCACCATTGCCACTTGCTACAAGGGCTTGTTCCAAACTGAAATTGTACCTGCAAATGTGGAATGCCCCGTGGGAATGCTTTTTCAGTCAACATAGGAGAATTGGTGTCGTGAGCTTGGATTTAAGAGAGCCACAATGGAGTTCAAGGTTGGCCATAGCTCTGTGCCTCCTGTTCCTCTCTCTCTTTTATTCTGAGAATCCCATCCATTTATCTGTCAACATCCTGAATACCCTGAATATTTTTTTACAGACAGTTAGTAGCTTTAACATTTTGCAGGGAAGAATCTGCATCTGATGCAGAGAAACATCCTTTCATGGTACATGGATGCTCCTTTACTTTGGGGAGCCTTGATCCATTTCATTGTACTCACCACCATCAACTTAGAATACTGTCAGTCGTTAATTAGGACACACAGGGTCTACAAAAGGTAAATGAATGGAGAACTTTGATTCTGCTATATTTTCACTCTGCTTGAGTGTGGATTACTTTGTCCTTCTCTCAGTTCAGGACAGAGCAGTTTTAGTCTAGGCTTAATATGATAAGCCCTAGGCTCTGCAGCAACTGTAGCATTGCATAGCTTCATGGTAAGTTAGAATGGTTTCTGAACTACTTCTTCAGGATCTGTACACTATGTAAGTACACTGCACCTACAGTTCTTCACTGTCTCATGTGCAACAGCATATAGATGACACAGTGGACCATTTTGCCCATATATTCTGTCTCTGCCATCAAAATATCCAAAAGTAAAAGTATCCAGATGTAAGCATAGGGATAAATATCTATAAAGAGTAAAGAGAGGTGTCTCCCATGGGCTACGTCCTGATGTGTAAAATAGAAATGACTCACAATGAAGAAGAGTGCATCCTTCCTATAGACATTGACTGCAGAAGATGCTCAGCTTGAAGGGGTCTAATATTCTTATTCATTTTACCACTGCCTAAATTTACTCAGGAGAGTTTGTAGCCACAGTAACCACTTGTCTTTCTGAGGACTGCACTTGCAATTGCCAAACGCTGGGCAGCTTTTCTTACTGATGATGCATGCTAGGCAGGCTCAGTGGCCTACAACCTCACTAGTAACAAACAGCAGATTACCATACAATGATTGTGCTCTAGGATTGGGAGACAAAGTCTCTGACTGGAAAAACATACAGACATCATGTAGGAAAGTATGCTGTTTTGCTGGGGTTTTTTTATTATTTTTTTTTTATTTTTTGGCTACAGTTGAGAGACACATTAAGACTCAAAAATGAAATCAAGCCTTTAATTCTACCTTTAAGAAATAAAGATGTTCTCAAATATACACATGGACAGCAAAGAAAACCTGTCTTAAAAGGCAAATTGGTGAAATTGTCTAAGTAAACTTATAACAATTATTTGGAATGCTAATAAACTCCAGATTTAATTGCCATTGCAGTGAAGTCTGTCACCTGTCAGCTTGTAAGCTCTCATTATGTAAATCTGATATAAAACAGGTCTGAGTTAGTTGAGATGTCCTGACTTCAGACTGATGGTAGCACTGGATTCAGTGAATCCCAGTAGGAGATGGAATTCCAACACACCAGAGAAACTTCTCCAGGCATCAGCAGATTTTTTGCCTGTGATCGTTCTGGTCTCATTTAAAAAAATAAAAATGAAAAAAAGACAGTTGTTGAAATGAGATGAGTCACAATTAGAGTCCTTGTTCCTCTTTTGATTTAGAGCTAATCTTTTATTTCTTAGTTGAAAAGACATGAATTGCAATGGTACTGTTGAAGTCAGAGTGAAAAGAAAATAATACAGAAAACACTTGCAGATTGCAGGGAAGGTACAGTTCAAAACGTGGACAGACTGTGGAGCTGAGGCCTTTGTATACATCAGCATCTTGCTGAAAGGCCCTCCTGAGATAGGCACATGGAAAAGCTTTATTTCTAGCATAGCCCTTTTGGTAGCTGGGATGTAAGAGAGTAAAACCATCCAAGGTTATTAATGAGGAGTACCAGTGGTGGAGATGTCTGCATGGAGCATCTTGTTTCCTTCACAGCCTCGTAGGCCCTGTGTATTTATCATCCACTGCAGAAAAAGATTAGCCATGACCACCAAATACAGGACTAGCAGGCAAGTCTCCTGTTCAAGTGAAGATATCAAATTTGGAAAGTATAGTGCTACTGCATAGCTAAGTCATGCATTTGCGGGTGTTTTTTGTTTGTTTGTTGTTGTTTGTTTGTTTTTTGCTATAGTTGGACATGTTTCATTAGACATCTTCAAGAGTGTGAAAAAAACTGGGAAACAGTCAGCAGTGATTTCAAAAAGGTATCTCCAGCAGTAAGAGCATCCACCTGCAATTGCACTGGACCACTGCTGGAAGCTAAGTATTGCCCATCAGTGACCCTACAACACTTCTGTGGAGACAGAGACCTAGCACACTTTTCAGGTCCATTTGGGATTAGCTCTTTAGGGCCATGCAATTCCAACAGATGCAGCTTTGTGAAGGCTAACTTGTTTGCTCGCCTATTGTTCAGCACATCTGAGCCCTTCCAGCCATGCTGCATCTCCACTACTCAGATCAAAAATCCTGTTAGCAGCATACTGGAGAAGTGCTGAAAATAAGTACTGGGAAAAGACATGAGAATGTTGAGGTCCTAGGTGTGATACTGACATGACAGCATGTTTTGCAGATCCTAGCAGTGTCAAATCTTGTACTGTATCTTGTTCATGATATCTGTGTTAAGCCAAACACTTGATCTCGGGCCAAGAAGAATTCTCTGGGGAAAGGAAGATTGCCGTCTTCTCCAGTATGTGAGATACAACTCGTTTCCTCAGGCTATTGTTACTTTTCAGTACAATTTTCCTGCTGCACAATTGTTCCTGAACACGGGCATCCGGTGGGTCTCTTCTTCTCCCTTTACTTGCCGCATTATTTATTCTGGCTCTCAGTCTTTACCACAGGTCTTAGTTTGTCAGAGGACGTTAGGAAACTATTTTGAAGCTTCTAACAATCAGTGACATGTGGAGGTGATGCTCTAGGGCCCTGTTGAGATTAAACATTCACTGCTTGGCTTGTTTGTGATGATGGGGCCTGGATGGTCTTCTCTTCTTATACAAACTGGCAGAGCTCAGCATTTCAGCAGCCTGGAAAACAGCCTTGTAGGCACCACTCCTGTCCGTAGTGCAGGACAGCTTAGCCTGGGAGCATGCAGTCTCAAAGCAGTGCTCTCTATGCTCCAGTTCAAAAGTCTTTGATGAGTTCCAATATAGAAGATCCTGAAAATACAAGCAAGAAGTCTACTGATTGTGTGCCTCATCTTCATAAGCCCTGTAAACAGCATCTAATGAAGGTGGGCACTCATTTTCTCTCACGGGCAGCATTCATTTTCTCATGGGCAGCACAAACAAAAAAATGCATATCTAGGCACTATGACTGACCAGATAGTCTCCTCAGTTGGCAGTGGATATTTTCTGTTGTGCTGCACTTTCCTTTGATTCCTTCTCCTATTTCTTCTACATTGTTAACAGATAGTAAATAATGGAAAAGGTTTGGTACCTCAAAATATTTGCACAAGTTATGATTGGTACAAAACTTTGTATCATCTATGATTAGCTGGGTATATCGACCTTGTACTTCACAAGCTATCTACCACTGTTTTGGGGGGTTGTGGTCTCTAAGGGCAAAAAATGATACTTCTTGGAGTAGAGCACTCATCTCACTATGCTTACCTTCACTCTCCTTTCCAGAATCTCTCAGGTCTGGACTCTACCCTCTTGTCTGCCATTCCTTGTAAACAGGAGTCATACCATCACAGCCTGGCTCCAAGCACAGTGACACAGCAGCTTGGTGTAGGGATTACTACAAGTAATGAGACTGGACAAATGACCAGTCCTTGCTCACCTCTGTTTTACTCCATGTTTGTCATAGAATGGATTTTGATCATTCTGTAATACACGCAGTTGCAGGTGCAAGTATCACATGCTGACTTCTGGCATCTGCCTTGCCCTTGGTGGACTGCAGAGTTTGGAAATTAAACTGTAGACCTGTGTGCAGAACTGGAAAAATGGTCAGTGATGTTTAAATCACTGTAATGAGACTTGTTAAGCTTGAATCTGATAGAGTCAGATAGACATCAATTTACCAAGCAGAAGTTTCAAGACAAGCTAAAGAAAGCAGGTTTTTTCCCTACAAAAGCATAATCAAGCTCTTGAGCTCCTTGGCATTCCAGAAATCATGACAGACAAAAATATAAAGCAGTTCACAAACAAACAAGCAAGCCCCAAAGAAACAAAACACAACAAAAACAACAACAATAACAGAAGTTTCAGAAGATGCATCTGCTATTTCACCATAAATGGAATTGATTGAAGATTGAAGTATGCGGTAGAGCAGAAGTGTGCTTGACTTTCAATAACATTGATTTGAACATTTACTGCTTACTATGAGTGGCTGGACTAAATGTACAAGCCAAGTTGCTTTCTTCCTTTGCAGCAGTCTTTCCGTAAAGGTATAATTGAGAATGGGTAATGGCTGCTTCTTGTTATTGCTAATATTTCATTACTAACCTTGAGATCTGTGTATGGAGCCAACAGAACTACAGTGGATTACAAGGATGCTGGCTGTTTTAGGGTCCAAGTTAAATATCAGCTCAAGGAATCATGTTTTACCAATGTATATCATTTCCCCTGTGTATGGGAACTGCTGAGTCACAGCCTGAACCTCTGATTGACCACCTGAGGCGAGCACTGAGTCAGCACAGGAGCACAGGTGAAGGCAATTCACCTGTGTTGCCGGAAGGGGGGGAGCCTGGCTGCACCTCTCCTAGACCTATTTAAGAGCTGGCTGCCAGTGGGGAAGGGTCTCTGCTGGAGATCTGCTCTGTTGGAGTTTTGTGACTGAGCCCAGGATAGGGGTAAGCTTCCTATTTATTCTCTTTTGTTATCATAGTCTGCTTTGCCTAACTCTCTTGTTTATTTTGTGATTATAACATCCTAATATTCTTCAATTATACACCCTGATAAACTGAACCAGAGAAATTGCTGGAGAATAGCACTCTGTTAAGCAGACCTTACTGCACTAGATTAAATACTAAGACCAATTCAGAATAAATCACAAATTACAATGGTAAGTAACCAGCCCTGTACATATATAATCTCTGTCATTTTGGAAGCAGCACAGAAAAAGCCAGAAAAAGAGAGTTATTATGATGGATTTGTGCCAAAAGGCTAACACAAAAATTCAGGCTGTCCTACCTACCACATTTTTGCCCCATTACTCTGAGGATAGCTATGTGCTTTTCTGGATTCAGATCTCCAAGTGGAATGTGATTCCTTTGAGAGCGGGGAGGTGCAGGCAAGCAGGATGCTTTCTGCTCCTCCTCAAGGCCGTTGCATCATTGCCTTTGAGTCAACACATTTCAGACCTCCCACAGAGAGCAGATCTGGCTCTTTACCTGCGCAAGTCCTGGCATCATACCACCAGGGAGACCTCCCCAAGGCATTTTGCTGAGGTCATACATGACCATCACATACATTTCCTGGATCACCACACTCTGTGGAAGGCTGTGTGTGCTAGGAAAATATTTATACGTGTAAAATTACTGTAAGACAGAAGTTAGCTAAAAGAAGGTTTTAGAACATAAAGTCTGAGTTGTTTAACTTCCTGCAGTAAAATTTTTGCAACATCAGCCAAGAAAGCACTTTTAGGAGGCCTTTCTGGGAGGGGGCAATCTCCAAAGGAAGTGGAAGGAATTTATTTGTTGTGATTTTGGGGTACCATAAGGCAGAAAGGAAGTAATGGAGGAGGAGTCAAACTACCTGGAAAAAGACTAGCAGAGGCCTGTGCTAAATGGTGTGAACTGGAACAAGACTGAGGATAATCTTGGGATGAAACAGAGAACTGGTAAGCTTTTACTTGGTCCCTGGTATCTAAGCTGTCCACAAAATGGAAATTGTCCTGACATTTGTTGAGAAGCACTGTTAGCTGGTGAAAAGTCTCAATATCTGGCAAATCAGCCTGAACAGCAATGTATGTGCTGCTTTCTTGCAGACCACATACAGCAGTTGTTTCAGTTGTATAGGTGAGACAAACCAGATACCCGAGCTATGTACTGAAAGCTAATAGATTTCTTAGACAAAGCACAATGAAGCAGGATGACAAGAAAGCATTAAAGATGTGCAAGGCTCTCATATTTGCATCCACTCACATTTGTTGGAACTTGTATCCTTGATCAGGGATGACATTTTGTCATTTCTGCAAATGGAAAAAAAAAAAAACTTCTGATGAGGAATTTGGAGTTCAAGCAGAGCCAAAATTGCTGAATGCCATTAATAGAGCCCAGGCTGAGTTTTCATGCTGAAATAGCAACAAACCAAAGAAAAAAGTAACAACTTTAAGAAAGCAGTCAGGAGGCCATTGAGGGTATAAACTATGCAGATTTCTGTTCTCCCAGTTAGCACTTTGCTCCAGCCTCTTCTGATTACTCCTCTTTTTCTCATGCTCGTATTTTTCTGCTAAAATAAGCTCAGTTTGGAACAAAAGAAGGCAGAAGCATTCTTACCGTGTTTGTGTTGAAGGGCACAAGTGACCTCTTAAGTGCAGGTTAGGTATTTGCTTAGCAGATGCCCAAACTATGCCGGGTTTCCTACAGGGCAAAAATAACAGGATCACTAAACTAGTGCTCCTTTTTGTGTTGTTACTTCGTTTCTTGCTCCAGGACAAGACCTTCAAGAGGAGAAATGTTCATATTCATGTCAGTGTTTTAATAATACCTGTGGCTTGTCACACTGTTTGGTTGCAGAAGCTAAACCAGCCATAAGTGTTCCAGTAGTCAGGAGAGAGTCCTCATCCCTTGAGGTGTTTAGGGCCAGGTTGGATGGGGCCCTGGGCAACCTGATCTAGTACTTCTCGTAGACGTTGGTAGCCCTCCATGTTGCAGGGGGTTGGAGCTTGATGATCCTAGGGGTCCCTTGGAACCCAAGCCGTTCTATGATTCCCTCTGTTACTATATACAAGCCAAGGAGACCAGTAGAATCCTTGGCAAACAGACAACACCCAAAACGGACAATTTTGAATAATCTCATTGTTGCTTTTGGGCTTACTGACCAAGACAACAAAATATGTTTCTTATGAAGAAGCCCTAATTTTCTTTTAAAAATGAAGCTAATATTATGCATCCCAGCTATATATATATTTTTTTTTCCTGTAGTTCAGCTACTCTTGTCACAATTTTGTAAACCCTCTGCTCACCAATAAGTTGTGCTACAGCTGGGAAACTTCCTAAGTCCTGATCCAGTCATGGACTAGAGATTAACTGCAAGAAACATTTTGAGATACAGAACTTTTTCCTTCAGTGAACTGATATCAGGTCCAATATAAACAATTTTTTCATACAGATGTATGTGTATATGTATGTAGCTATAAATACATAAAAATGTATTTCTGTGTGAGCTTGTGGTTAAGGTACAGACTCTACATACCTTCCTGACAGTGTTGGCTTTCACTGTAGAGTTGCATTTCAATGAAGTATAATTTTGTCATGGAGAATCAGATCACTTTTGCATAGGAGGGGAAATGGAACCAAAAGGTTCACTCCGTCTCACTTCCCCATCCAAGAAGATTCTCAGGTTTGAAGCTTCTGACAAGAGGAAGACACCAAGGGTTGTCTTCCAGACAGATCTCCTATCTGTGTTTGGCTGTCTGCATGATAAGCAAACTCTCGGCTCAACAGATTGGCGTGGCTGAGCAATTTCATTAACCTTGCTTCAGACAGCAAGAGGTGAGAATTGTGGAAAAAGAGGTTCTATTCTATTTCAATGCTTTTTCTTTCTTTTACCTTGGTTAATGCATGTGTTTACAAGCACAGTAAGTAGCGTGTGAGAACCTTTCTGCCTGCAAACCTATAGTCCTTTTTCAGCTACAGACTTGCACTGTAATAAGCCAATCTTTTTCCTCCAGTTTTGCACTGGCTCTCAAGCTTCCCATGTTTTGTGACTCACATAAAAAGCCCGAGGGAGGGCTCATAGATTTTTATCACCAGTGATGAACTGTGGTGTTTTCCAAAAGAATTGCTGATGTACATACAGTGATCTGTGCCCGTACATCCAGAGCAGTCCTCTTTTGGCAGGAAGGTGTACAGTGGAAATAAAAGTGATGTGAGAAATAATTTCCTTACAGGGTGCTGTGTGAGGTCCAAGCTGAACTGAGAAAGGATTAAGCAGTTAACTCAGTAGTTATTTGGCAGAGTATGTAGGCTGGGCTGATGAGTTGCAAGGGCAACTCATACATCTCATCCTACAGGGTATCTCTGGATGTCCAAAGGTCCTGTCTTGCAAAAATAGCAGGAAATCAAGGTCCAACATTCCATGCAGTTTCTCACCCCAACCTCTTGTTAAACCAGGAAAGTTGTAGAGATCATCCAATAGCTATAAGCTGTGTGTTTGGTGGCATCTAACTTGAAATGCCCAGCATCCAGACGAGGAAATCTGCAGCCCTGCACATCACTATTCAGAAGCTGCTGAGATGTACTCTTATCTATTATTTCTCTTCATCATTTCCAGCATATGTCATGCACAGCATCACTTAAATGGCTCAGGAAAAAAAAAAAAGTTATACAAATGAAATGCCCCATTACCCTGCATTCTTTATCATGTGCCATTTTAGACATTCTTTAAAAATAAGAAATCTTGAAACATAGCATTAATGAAGGGAAAAGGCTCTTTGGTCTCTATTTCACACATACACACTCAGGCATTTTTGCATGCTCATCTCTTCTCTTCTTTCTCTCTTGCAATTTCTCAGGCCCTCCTGGAGGTCCTCCTTTCTTGCATGTTCATTGGTACGCAAAATTCAATCAAGACAAAAGATTTGCACTTGTTTATTAGTCAGGCTGAGTTTTACTTATTCTGGAGAGAGTCTTAAATAAATAAATAAATAAATGAAAAGGCATTGAGTGTCAACACTGGAGCACTCAATGATAGAGCAATATTTGTTTTCATATGTGGGCTACCAAGTGCCATCAGTCCTGACCTGCCCAGCCACAAGGTGAATTGAACAGGAGGAAAGCACTCCACTTTCCCAAGAACAGACACAGGTTATCTTTTCTTTAACCTTCCAGTTTGTTTCCCCAGCTTGTTTGTTTGCATTGTTTTACCGTCTGCCCATTTGAGGTGTGTTTCTGGTTCAATGCCCCTCTAAAGGCCAAAGGAATTAGCACTGCTGAAAGAAATTCAGTACTGAATTGCTCTTGTGTTGTCCGAACTTTGTTATGGCTTCAGTTCATTAAAACCAAGAGACAGACAGCTGGAAGAGAGACCAACTAGACGGGGCCACTTGGGACTGGGATGGTGGTTAAGTCGTCTTTAGGGGCCAGGGCTGTTTCCTTTTGAAAAGAACATGATGAAAATGTCATAGCTGTGAACCGGAATGCTAAGTAGGCAATGACATTCCAGACAAGCTGGAGGAAGAGCAATAGAGAATCCATGCCTCAATTTTCCTAAGTGCTTTGTTTCCAGGTCCCAATGGTTGGCGGATGGGTACATTGCACCCATGCCTCAGTTCTTCAGTTCTGTCCGCTGGGTGGAATTATTCATCTGAGCACCTGCTAGTCCTGAAGGATGGCTTTAGTGGTCTCATAGCTGCGTGGTGGGCTGCCTCATGTGGGCATCCCCAAGGCCAGTGGGCAAATGTTTCTCAGGATGGAATCCAGCTTTCATGAGTTCACTGCCTCTGTCTGAAACAGACAGGCAAGGCATGGGATGAAGAATTCAGCAGTGCAAATCGGGCTCCTCCCAAAGAAATGCAGCCAGCTCAGATAAAGGGAGACAAGACTGAACCCTTAATTTTTCTGTTTCTCACTGAGATCCTTGTTATTGCTGAAAAAGGTTAATTTTGCACAGCTATTTTGAATCCAACTTCCCAGGACTCCCTGGTCTAGTTAACCAAACTTATCAAAACCACCTGAAATAGAAGCAGAGTCCTTGAAGAACAATGGCAATAAAGTGACTTTTTGCTATCAGTTCTCTAAAAACTTGCTGTTGCTACAACAGTAATTGCAAAAACAGAGAGGATCATTGTAACAGACTGGACTATTTTTAACACCAAACCAGGACTGAAGCTTTTCTCCTTTATTGCTTTTAAACTGTTATTCCTCTTTCCCTTCCCCATCCTCACATTTAACATTTCCATTATTGAAAAAGAGAGGAAAATAGAAGCAAAAGTACGTAGAAGAAAGAAATGACAGAAGGGAAGTTCCTTATAGAAAATGGCCTGTTTTGTCCATGTCAGCAAAAAAACCATCCAAAAATGCTTTGAAAGCCAAAGTTTAGAACACCATTTTTAGTTCTACAAGAATTTGGTGCCTGTTTAAGGATTTAATTTGCAAATAATGAATCAGATCTGTTAAAAGAAACTATTAAAAATAACTTGGACACCTTGCAAACATATGCATCTGCTAAACAGCATACCTTATAAATAACAAAATGTGGCTGAATACTCCTGCACTTGGAGGGAAACATTCATCACAATTCTTCTGAAGCTATTTCTGTCTAGCGTGTCAGAGTTTGCTAAACTGTTTCCTAGGCTGTTCATCAAAGAACAGTAGAAAAGATATGAAACATAATTTAAAAATAGCTACATATTAGTAAAACAGATGATGCATTCATGTATGACGAAACTGCAGAATTTTGCCAACCTTGAATACCAAGTTCTTCAGTTGTAACTCATTTGCACTGGAAACTTAGTTAATTGTTCAGAAATACACGTTCACAATCTTGTAGAGCTCTGAAAGAAGACGCATCCTTCCAGCACATAAAAGGAGCCTACAAGCAGGAGGGGAGTCAACTCTTTACAAGGGTAGATAGTGGCAAGACAAGGGGAAATGGATTTAAGTTGAGGGAGGGAAGATTTAGGTTGGATGTCAGGGGGAAGTTCTTTATAGAGAGAGTGGTGAGGTGCTGGAACAGCTGCCCAGAGAGGCTGTGGCTGCCCCGTTCCCGGAGGTGTTCAAGGCCAGGTTGGATGGGGCCCTGGGCAGCCTGGGCTGGTATTGGATGTGGAGGCTGGCGGCCCTGCATGTGGCAGGGGGTTGGAGCTTCATGATCCTTGGGATTCCTTCCAACTCAAACCTTTTTATGATTCTATGATTAAATAAAATGCGTCTGTTTTTGTCATTGTGTCCTGAATACAGTATTTTTTTTTCCCCATCCTTTTAAAATATAAAAAGAATTCACGTCTTTCCAGGGCACTTGATTCACAATGAAAAATAATTTTATGTCTTATGTCAGCATTACTTTGTTCAGAATTAAGGACTACAATACTGAAATCTTTCATTTGTGACAGCATCCCTTTCTCATCAGTTCTCTGTTTCCCATAATAGCATCTTCTTCTGGAGATGCAACATAGCAGCATTTCAGTTCACTCAGTTTTGCTCATCAATTTTCATCTGTTTGAATGAAAAATCACGTAAGGAAATATGTCTTTTATGATACAAGACAGTGAAACCCTGGAGGAATTGAATGCTAGTTTGAAACTGAATTTCCCAAACAAATTAGTCTGAATCAGATTTTTTTAACTGCAATAGTAGTAGGAAAAAAAAAGTTAGATATATTTAAGTTGCCGCTGAAAGTATTTAATGGCCAGGGTTGTAGACTTGAGTCTGCCTTTCAGTTTAACTAACTGTTCCTGCCATTGCTTAACCTCCAGAACTGCATGACAAACTATTATGAACGTATCAGCAAAATCAGGCTCTAGAAAGATGAATCAAATAAGTACACTGGGAAACAGGAAAGTATTGGCACTGAAGAAATGATGGTGTCACTGTGTCACTCACACAGATGTTAAAAGGTTGGTATCAGCAGCTGAAGAAGATTGACAGATTCTTAGCAATTGTGCCCTTCATCACAAGCTGTAAACAGTGGAATTAGCTCTAACTCTTTGCTTGACTTTGCACCCTGATTTAATTAATTCTTTGAGCATATATAAAAAATCATCTCCAACACATTTTGGCATTGGCTGAAGTCCTGCAGAAGTCAATGTATAGAGTACATGTCAGAGTACAAATGCAGAGCTTGCATAAGACACAGCAAAATTTCCTCCTCTGTCTTTCACTTATTCTTTTATTGCCTGCCAGAGATTTAGAAACAGGCATTACTCAAAATCTCAGAAGAAATCCTGTTCCTGCAAGGTTTCCAGTCTCTTCTATTTTCTGTGCAGTGTGATTCTTTAGTCCCGTAACTTAGAGTCAGCAAGTATCTAGTATCTTGGAGTAGATATGTGCTGGTATCTTAAAGTGTAACTCCCATGTCCTCCTTGTCTACCTTTCTCTTCTACTCTTACCCATGGTCACAAGTATTCTGGAAGCTGTATAAGTTAAACATGTAGACTGATCATGACTTCTAGTGTTATTGCAATCACTAATCTGGGAGGTCACAGAGGATGGTGCCTGGATGGAAAACTCACTTCTTGAAGTTGCCTTCCTTACAGTTGCTTTTCATTCAGATTTGCAAGAACTTCCCCAGCAGAGCTCTTTGTGTCACTGTAATCATGTGAAAATCAAACACAAGCTGCTGTGAACTTGAGGACAGCATCTATACCAGGTAAACTGCTCAGTAAACAAACAGGAGATAAGCTAAGCTTGCTCCATCTTTGTAGTTGTATACAGGTCCGTGGATCAGAGGCAAGTCAACAAATGTTATCACTTCTATTTGTGTGCGTTTGTTTTTAAGAGCACAAGAGGCACACTGTTGTCCTTTCCCTTGTTTTTGTCTGCAGTGAAAAGATCAATTTAGAAGTTACCTGTATCTTTACCATCTAATCTAGTAAAGAGAAACACATTTCAGCTTATCCAAAATAATAGTAGGCATGTAACTCACATTTAATCACCTGAGAATATTAAAGACCTGAGGAGAATGCTTCTTTGCCATTACAATCTTCTTGCAGCAGTTAGCTGTACTCTCTGTTGTCAAACATTAATGAGAAATCAATTCAAATCTAAGTGGCCTCATCCCACAGCTTTGGTCTCTATCTTCAGTGCATGAAATCACTTCTTCAAGTTTCAGTGAGTACTCACCTGGCTCAAAGCTGGCATAACTTTTCACTTACATCACTAGATATTTCAGGGCAGGGTGTGGTGGGCCTGGACACAGTCACTTCTCATGCTTGATACCACTCTGGAAACATCCATCCTGACTTCAACTTTTTCACCAGCCAAACTCATATTGAGAAACTTGGCTTAAACTAGTTCTCTCAAGGAATATCAGCATTGTCTAAATGATCTGACTTTCTGATTGCTATCATATGTGGCATGAATTCATAAAGTTTCTTCAAACTGGGAGTGAGCACTGTGAGAACTGATTGTTATTGAGATCCTGGCATGTACACTCTTGAAAGAAACAGCTTCAGTGCTGTTTCTACATCTTTTCTAACCACATCAAAATTATCACTTTCTAATCATCTTAATTTTGAACTGCTTCCTTTCAGTAGTTTAACTTTTCCCTTTTTCCAGGATGGAAGAGTTTCCATTGTAAGATCATCCTGGAGACGTACAATTAAAAATAACATCCCTTGGATGTGGCAGGCTTTCCGAATACTTGATTAAGTTAGCGAAGAACAGGAATATCTTTTTTTTTTTTTCCTCTCTCATTATGGTCATCAATATTAGCCATTTCATGCCCCTGAGGCATTCCAGCAATGAGTGTTATGGGCCTGGCTTCAGGAGCTAGCCTCATTCAAAATTTCATGGGAGTTAAATTCTTATCAGACTTGTTTCTCTCTTGCTTTCTTCTTTCCTTTGTCTTTTTGCATTTTCAGGATGCAAAGACCTAGAGGTCATTCATAGTAATCAAACCTGTCCTAGAAATCCAGCTTAGGCAGATGAGTTTATCTTGCCATGAGTTTCCTTTATTTTCTTCACTATGCCTTCAGTTGATTTCATAGCTGTTATCCAGTGCATATTGCTCTTAGCAGTTGCTTGGAAGATATTGGACGAGAATTATTTTTCTGTGAAAGGACTATTGAAAAAAATACAGCTGTTCTGCTGTTCTTCTGTGGGAAATTCAGATTTCACATGAGAATATTAGATATTGTCTACAGTAGCCCCAAATGCACATTTCCTTCTGCTTAATAAAGCTGTACTCCTCAAAAGCTACTTCATGAAGATAAAGTGGCGTAATCTCTCTAGGCTCCTTTGCCCGGTCAGTCGAGAAAGACAGATGCCTCCAGTGGATCATTCTCAGCTCAAGTGCATCAGTCAGCTATGTAAGTTAAACTGCCTCAATCTAGACACAAAGATTTTTCCTACTGAACCTCCATGTTGCCAAAAGACTGTTTCCCCACAGTTACTCTTCTGTCATATTTTCTGGCATCTCCTTATAAACCTGTCCTCTTGGCCCATATCACCTCTTTTATCATAATCCCATGGCATAATGTCTTGGGAACAATCTCATTTCTTTGGAGAGGATCTCCTAGACTCTTTGCATTTAACTATTTATCTCAAAATTAGACTGGATGTGTATCTCTCCTTTTCTCCTCCCTTATTTCTTACTCAGTGGTGTTTCTGAACAATTTATCTCGCTGAGAAGCATACCTGTTCTTCAAAATAAATAGCACATTAAGAATAAATCCCTTGATAGTGAAAGGTTAGGCTGGAGATGAGTTGGATATCACTGTATGAGCATGTTCACATGCCATTTCTGTCACTTTTACCGATGTCTCCTGTCTTTACTTCGTATAGACCACTCCAAGTAATTCAAAATTCTGAATTCATAGTATGCTCAATAAGTCCAACTTACATTGGGAAAGTGACAGCTGACCCCAGTCAGCATACTTGGAAATACTGAAGGCAAAAGATTCAGCACATCTCAGTTATTTCTTTCTCGATTTGGTCAAAGTGTTCCTCAATCTGGAGGACATCAGAGAGAAATTTGACTCAGCGATCATCTCCTTTGTGGTGAGAACAAGCCTTGGTGGCCAGGCCGCAGACAGCTTTGGGGTAACCACACTGAACCACACCACAAAACCTCACATTTGTCTGTAAGCTTTCAGGGGTGAGTGAGAAGTGAAGCATCAGTCAGCACCTCCTATTGTTCATGCTTGCACTTGGGTTGTGTCGTTCCATTTTTCTAATGAGCTCTCTCTCATCAAGACAATCAGGCACAGGAAAAGTGATTGTACTGAAAGACGGGATTGCGTGCAAATGAAGTTCCCAGGTATAAGACAGACTCATGGCTGCGAGGATGTGCTTTCAAAAATTTGTCAGTGGTAGCGATACTGGGTCTATGTCTGCAAACTTTATTTCCAGGAGTCAGCCAGGCCCTGCTGGAGCGCTCCTTTTTCTTTATCACAACTGGAGAGTAAGCAAACAGCAAAAGCAGAGCAAGATTTTCCTTCAGATCCAAGTGCTGTTATTGCAATGTTCTTTGAAACTGTCCTTTGCTTCTGATGGCCCAAGAAAAAGGGAATCCCAGATGTGCAGCGGTGATGCTAACACTGCCTGTGAGCTGGCCTGTTTGGAAGTCAGCCTCTCTTGGCACTGCTGTCATCATTAATGCCCATTGCTCCTTCAGTACCTTTAGGCCTTGCTCAGGGAGGTCTACTGAAGGGCAGGACCATTTCTGTGCTGCTACTGCCCCTCTCAAGATGTCCAGCAAGCTTTGATAGTTGAGCTTTGTGAGAGCTGAGCACACAGCTCGACTGTATCTCCTCTAACTCTCAGTATCTTTCTATAATAAAACATAATTTTATTTTTCTGTCGAAAAGAGAAAAATGAAATCATCAAATGACTATGCAAGAGTATTATGACCTCTGCCGTATCCTTACAGTTTTGCAGAGGAGTCTGATGCAAGAATTAGCAACATCTCAGAGAGTCCACGGAGGAGGTTTCTTTGGGTTCTCCATCATGTAGTGGTCATGAAATGCCCTTGAAAAACAGGTCAAAATTCTGCATCTTTGTCTCATCCATAAGAACGTAATTCAGTCAAATATTGTCTGGTTCCTTCATGTAGATAAAGACCTTTCTGCCCTTGTTTTCAGCTGTGTCTTCCTTCTTGGCAAGACCGTCATAAGCAGCTGAGTACAGACTGGAGACTGTCTTTCCTCCTCCTCCACATCCACCTGTACTTCTCCGCTTTTCAGGTGCATATTCTCTCCTTGTACCAAGCCTCACTCCTAGCAATGCCTATCTTTTTCTGGGCAAGGTGTTGGGAAGTTGGAGATGAGCATTTACAGACATTCAGAACTGCCTCCTAAATAAATGAGAGAAAACAAAAGGATCCCCAGATGACAGCTATTATTGATTCTGTAACTATCTCAACAGCTCCACCAGCAGAGGTATGTAAAAGGAGCTCATCAGTTATAAATTGACTCCTCCAGGCATCAAAGGCCTGTCAGGGCAACAATTAGTTCTGGCAATACATCAGCTGTTCAAGATTGTCAGGTAGAGAGAGAAGGGCAGTTCTGCGTCAGCTCCCTTCCAAAGCTACTGTAGACCCAGGTAGGATGTGGAGATCAGTCATTTGCTGCGTATCTCATGTCCTCAGATGCTTTGTCAGTCTTTCCGACACCTGATCCAATTTTGTGGGGCTGTCAGGTTAAAAGGAGGCATTTCTTAGCACACTGAAGTCACACAGGCTATAGCTTATTTATCTCCTTGACAATATCCCTGCCAAATCCCCACAGAGCAGCTAAACAAATGAATGCAGCAGAAAGACAAAAACAAAACCCCACAAACTTGTGTTCTGTTTCTAATTAGCCATAAACCATTCAGAGCTGTGCAAATGTGCTGTCCAGAGAGGAAAAACTGAGGGCAGTTTGTAGACCTCATAGTAAAAAAATCCATGTAAACAACATGAGCTTTTTAAACAGAAGTACAGGCAAAGCAACCATTGTGCACAGCACTGCCTGGGCAGGGTGCTGCGAGCAGCAGCTAAAGCATCCTTGGTGAGGGCACCTGAATAATTTGGCCACACTGACCAGAGTCTGCTGTATTCAAAGGGGATAAAAAAGACAAATATAGGGACAGAGAGCCCCTTGAGACTAGAGTTTTTTGACAGAAGGAAGCAAATCCAAAATGTGTTGTACATCACCAGAAACACCTTCACTGTGCTGCATTACACATGCATTCGTGTCCATACTACAAGTGCACGTGCAGATTTACCAAGTGCTTTGATTTTGTGTGCTTATCTGCCCTGCTACAAGCACATTTTGCAATATCTGCTAATGCAGTTATACAAACAGGTTTTTTAATCAGAATATCTTTCTTACTTGCTATGAGTCTGGACTCAATTCTGTTCTTGTCCATGCTGACATCTTGTTTTTGCAACCTTTTTTCAAACATACTTTCCATGTATCACACAAAGATTTACTTTATATTTAATGTGGACCACTAAAAAATTCCCAGTGGAAATGCAAACTGTTCCAAGAATTTCACATATGCAGGTTGTTGCAAAGCATGTATGAATTTGCATCCCTTAATCACATTTCATGGTTCTTCAGACATTCATGGATCACAGGTAGAACAAACAACCATGATCAGAGCTTCGTCCAGAAACAGCTTACAAAAGCTGCACTTGGCCACAAAAGCAGCAAAGAAATGCTTGAAAGAAGAAAAATAAATAGTGAAGAAGGAAAGGTTGTAGTTGGCTTAGAAAGTTGACCTCTCTGCATGCATAGACATTTTCAGAAATGTTTGTGGAGCAAAATAATGGCTCAGCAAAATCGTTAGTTCAAAGAGTACAGTTTTACTGCACGGTGATACCCAGCCAACTTTGTGACTTGCCTAAAGGGTCAATGCTGAAATCAACAATCCATAATCCACTGCCAATTCGGGGCAAAGACAGCTCTTGCAGACACCTCACCTTCCATCCAAATGAAAGATCTTCTCTTGTTTATAATGAAGCAGACTTAGGGCCAAGTACAATTCAATTAACAGCTTTAATGCACATTGTTTTCAAACCACTGGAAAGCACAAAGCTGCAAAGTGTCCTGCTGCATGCATACTGAGAAAGACTTAATGATTAGCAGAGGCCTAGAAGGAAATCCACAGGCCAAGTCCTCAACAAATGCCATCAGACTCTAGAAAGACACAGGAGTATAGTTTTTGGAAAAATGATGAAACCAGTTCTTCTTTTGAGCATGTGGAAGAAATATGGACAAAGGAGTTTCTGTAGAAGTATTTGTAGATTTCATGTTCATGTCTGTATCTATGTGACTGTTTCCCTAGTCTGGTGAAGCCAGTGGAGCTCCTCCAAGCTAACCCAGGTGGCATCATGTTGGTCCATCTGTAGGGAAACTGTAACCAGCGGACAACTTCTCCAGCTGAGATGCTTTCTCAGAAAATGTTGCTATAAGATACCTGTAAAACCAGTGGAAGGATTTAGAGACCATAGGTATCAATGGTGGTGCTGCTATTGCAAAGCAGCTCAGTTGACATTACCCAGGGGGAACCTTGACCAGGTGGGAAGGATGGTTTACATTTCCAGGGGATGACATTATAGATCCTGTTTTATGCTCATTTACACTGCTCCAGGGATGCTCACCAAAGTGGGTGAGCAAGTTCAGGACGTGACAAAGTACAGAAATCCCTACTTCCTCCAGGAGGGAGCTTAGTCCTTGCAAAATAGCCAGCACCTCTTTGCAGTCTAGTTATGCGTTAAATCACTTGTCATAGGTCACAGTTACTTAAGAACTTTTCTGCATACAAGTAGACGAAGTAAAGGTCTGTTTCTGCAAAGAGTACTGTGAGCACCATTTGCCCAATTTTTCTGTCCATTTTAGTTTGCTGTCTAGTTTGTGAATATCACTGTTTTATGTCTTTGTTAGAAATAAAAGAGGATGAGAACACGAAGTAGAAGAAGAACAAATCTCTTGAAACAACAGGACTGAATGAGGAGATGACTAGGAGAGTAGTTCTGGTTCATCAGAACATTTAATGCATGTGTCTGCCTTTGAACAGGTGTGTCCTAAGGTCATTGACTCATTTTTCATGATGGACACTACACCAAGAGCTTGATTAAATCACACCTGCAAAAAGAGATGGAGAAAGCATAGGTAAATCTAAGTCCAGTCTACATGACAGTGCTTCTTTCTTCTCAGAAGAGTAGAGACCGGTTTTGTTTCTAATGATTGGTACATAACATTTATGTCCATTAGCTGGGGAAAAAAAAAAAAAAAAGAAGTTAGTGTAAGTGGTTTAATTTTTTGTTATTATTATTATTATTTCCTTGGGGGAAAAAACACAACAATGTGAGCTTGAAGTACAGTTGCTGAACTCAAATCATTTCTGCAGCCCCCAGAATAGCTGGAGAGGTTGATGAAACCACAGGTTCCATAGGGCTCTTCTTCTCCTACGAGCAGCTTTCTTGAGCCAAAGACAAACTGCCGCAAAGAGATATTTATCAAATTTGTTGCTAGCAAATGCTTGTGGGACAAAAAAAATGCAAGAAAAAATTAAAAGGCAGAACAGCAGCAATGAAAGCCACTGAAGTCTTGTGCTAGCATCAGCAAATCAGTGTCCGTTTGCTCTCTTCATGGTGATATCAGAGAGAAAAAAGCCCTTCTGAGTCAAGCTCTGCTCTTGTTTTCACTGAAATGAATGATGCCTCCATACTGAGAGAACTGTTGGCTGACCGAGTGACCCTGTGGACTTCAGACAGAATCAGGTCTCCTTGACCTGATCAGAATACAGGAGCTTGTCCCAGGCACGCCGCAGAGGCGTAGCAGCCGATAGTTTAACCATATTGAGACATAGAAAAATTGGCTCCCCTAGTTCAGATTTTATCAGAGATATAAAGCGCAGAAAAACCTGACCACTGATTCTGGCTGTGTTTCCAAAATCTCCTTTGCATGATGTTTACTCTGGGAAAAATGATCCTGCCAGTATCTTTCTACTTTATCTGTGGCATTCTGTCTCTTTGCATACTTACGTTCACCGTCACAGCTTCCAAGAATTCGCATCTAATAAATCAAAAACTCTGTCCTTTTGTTTCCTGGGTCACAAAGGAAGAACAGTAAATTAAACAAAGATACTGGTCAAGAAAGGGAGCTGGATTTCTACCCAAGGAACCTAATAATAGCACCACAATGCAGATGAAGCTGAAATTGATACGGTTTTATATACACAGAGGCAAATAACTGAGTGCTAAGAAAATAAACATCAGATCGCATTCAAACAGTGGTCTAACCAGCTCATTCTGTTTGTAAATATAGAAATGTGTTGTAGTAGCTAAATTTATCCTAATGTAAGGAAACATGAACAAAAAGGCTGGTATTTGGTAACTTCTATAGGCAACATTAGGACATCCTGTGTGAATTATTTTAGGGCAGTTCATGATAACATGGTACAGATTAGAGTTGCCATTTCTGGAAAAATTAGGTCAGAATTATGTAGATAAGATGGAAGGAATTTCAGTGGCATTGTATTATTTTCCTGACTTCAAGCCTGACTCACATGTCAAAGCTTTGTTTTATTGTATACCTTGCTTTGGTATGCAGTCAAAACAACTTTTCTTCAGAGAAAATGAAAATAAACAGAGGGAGCAAGTAAGAAACGCACATAGCACATAGCATTGAATCAGTACAGCAAGCATAAATTAGGGAAAAATAGCCTTTTCCAATGAAGGTTTTTGCAATTTCAGCAATGATCATGATGAATCCATGAAAAATGAGAGGAGAGAGATACAACTTGGTAACAGCTTAGGAACTGGGCCATTCCTTGATGTTAATCTGAGCTGTGATTTCAGGTGTAGTTTGGGACCATTCCGGTAGGGCCATGTGGAAAACAGTCTTCTCTGTGTGCTCCTGCTTGTCCTTTTCAGGTCTCATCTCATACAAGAGAAAACTCATTTACTTGCAAACTGTTCATATCCACGAAAGGTTTACTTCGTGAGAGAAAAATTGAGATGAGTTCTAGATAAAAGAATGAAAGCCCTAATTCTGCAGCCTTGCCTCCGCAATCAGAGCAATGTTTCCATTGGCTTCAGGTAGAATATTTTTTCACTCAGATCATTTATTATAAATAAGAATGTACTTTTACCCTGCCACATCCTCAGTGCCAGAAATCCCAGCACATACCATGCCTCTTTTTTTTTTTTTTTTTTTGGGGGGGGGGGTTGCTGAAGCTCAGGACTCTCTTTGAGAAGGAGCAAACCTTTGGGAGGAACCGTGGTATTTGTACGTGAGCCAGCCTTCAGATAAAGAGCCTGATGCTCCCTTTTGCTTATTCTCTGAGACAGACTGTTGAATTCTGTTTTTTGGTCCAGCTTGTTAACACAAACTGCAGCAAGCAGCACTTAACACAGAGCCAGGCTGCCGACACTGCCACCTCTCGGCTTTTATCATCACACAAAAAGTAGCAGAATAGCATGAAGAAAACAGAGCAGAGGCTGCACATAGACTTCTGGTGTTGGGATATGGAGTGAGCTGCAAGCAAACGAGTTATCGACAAAGAAATCTAGAACAATACTAGCATTTTTTAACAGCCAACGTAGCCAGGTTTTGTCTCATGCCTTGTATTTTATCTGCTCATAAAAGTTTTCTTCAAAAATAAAATTTTATCTAAAAAAATTGAACTATTGATATATATATATATTTTTGAGTGGGGTTCTTTTTTTCTCTCCCACTACAGAATCAGAGATCATTACATCCATTGATTTGCTTTAAGCATCTTTCCAGCTATAACTACATTAGCCCAAATGGTCTAGAGATATGCAACGTTCAATGTCTGCTCTAGCACTTTCCTAATTTGGGGCCAGGACCCATTGAGATCTCCATCTTTAGCTTTGGTAGCATGGGTTGAGACCTCAGGGATGGCATAGTAATAGATAATATAACCCTATTGAGGCCAATATAGACCACAAAACATCCACCGTGTGCATTTTTCTCCTCTAGCTCATTAACGTCCAACCTTTACTGGCAATATTTTAATGGTACAGTATACTCAGCATTGGATGAAAAATGACATTAGTGACATTAAAGAGCAGTCTAAACTCATCTGGCCAACTCAAATTCATCAGCAAGTTTTTGTGTGGAAGATTTTAGCTAGAGCAAGTGCTGTCTGTTGTCTCACACCTAGCATAGGCCTGGCATAAATTGCCCATGCTGGGATTTTGCTACTCTGATAGAAAGGCAGTCATGAGCACAGAGTTCACCCAGGTCAGCTTCATATGTCAGCGCACAGAGAAAGCAGGGCACACTGAAAACAAGCCAATACTGTAATTAAAAATATTTATTTCTGAAGACATTTACCTCGATAGGCATAAAGCATTTCCCAATTTCATACAGAAATACATAAAACACGCATAGACCAATATGGCCTGCTTCAATGTGTATTCAACATGGTAAATATAATGACGTACTTGTGTAAATATAAATACATTTAAAAAAAGGCACATAAAATTAAACCAAACCTGTCAGCAAATTCAACAACGTGAACAAATTCACTGCTATAAACATTCACCCAATATTAGCCTTTTGACATAATTTAAAACAACCCTTTGTCTCTACGTGTTTCTACCAAACAAGGCACCGAATGAATCTCCCAACAGTATCTGGTACAGCTTCACTCCAGTGCTGTTTTGGTGGTATGTAAGACACAACAATCTCTATTATTAGAACTTGTTAGCCAGATATCCTTGTTATGGGAAACCTAGCAGCGCCTTCCAACATTTATTTTCTGTTGAATGATCCTTTGGTATCCAAAGGCAAAGGACTTTGGCTATGTGAACAAGCACAGCATCTAACCCACATTCAGATAACTCTGGTTGTACAAGTAAACTAGACTTCTGAAAAAAGGCAAAGGGTTGCAGCTGATTAGTTAAGGCAATAACAAGGTATAAAAATACTCTAGCAGGAGTGCAACAAACAGTATGCGAGGTAGACATGTATATATGCAGTAAGTCCTGACAAGAGTAGCACTGTGGCTTTCATTTTTGCATTTTAATCAAGAAGTAAGAGTTTTTACTTTGACATTTGTCCATTCAGATCTTGCTAGCTGTCCTTCCTAAGTACATCAGTCAGGTCTTTCTTGCAAAATACTTATGTAGACCCTGAAAGCTGCCCAGTTCATGGGTAACATTCCAGTAGCAATATTCAAATGTTTCTTCACAATTATGACTTTTAAGGTGTATTACTCTGGATTTCCCTTCTCCCCATTCATCTGAATTCCAATAGGATGAAATCCTTTGCTTTTATAGCTCCAAATATGGGTCTTCCTCAGTGTTTCGTCCTGCTGCACAAACAGTTGAACAGACAGGCCCTCTGCCATTGTGGAATGTTAAAAGTCAAAGAATTTTGGTGATGCTTTGACAGCAGATGTAAAGAAGAAAGACAGGATGATCCTCCCACTAGGACATTTTCAGGCTCTTCCAGATGCTTTGCCTTTTGCTTGCCCTGTTATGTTTCAGCTTCCGTCCTTTTTGGAGCTCAGCCTTCAGCTTTGCAATACTGAAGGAAGCTTTGATACTGTTACCAATAGCCTCCAGCCTGAAAAAATAAGAAATATATTCTTACTGTTACAGTAATGAAGATGTATATTCAGTGTGCACACATTCAGCAGTCTGATGAAATAAACCTCAGTCTCAATTTTTGCCATAGGACCCTCAGAAACCAATGACTGCTACACATCTGTCATGATTATGCCAACTTAAACCAATTTAAATAATATGTCATTCAGATTTTCAATTCAAATGTTAAAAGAAGTTAAAGCATTCATCTAAATTTAAATGCCCTTAAATAGCACATATCCAACCAAGAGGTCTTCCAGGTTACTCTTTTCAGCTGTTTTATTTCTTTTACTAAAACTGACCCAGTCCCAGTGAATGTGTGCATTTTTGAAGACATAAGTGCTGTTTTCAGAAATGATTTAAGACCTCTAGGGCCCAAGTACCACTGAAAATCATCAGGCTGCCTGCTAGCATAAACCCTGCTTTCCTTTCCAAACTAGCACTTGAGAGTCTATTATTATATGGAAGAGCTTTTGCATACACTGTGCTTTCACACAGGCTTGGGGCTGAAGATTGAATACCAAAGGTGACATAGCTGCACCAATGCTCAGCTCCAAAACTGACTTCCAACCTCTATGGGGTTCATAAAAGTACCAAAGCTGATGCATATGTGCATCTCTGAACTGCACTGTGTAGTGATACTGCCACCTACCACCACTCAACTTTTTAATGCATGGATCTCAGAGGGCAGTTCTGAAATATACTCTCTGTTTCAGATATTAAGTTGGGTTCAAATGTTCATTTAATTTTCATCTTCCCTTTCCTCAACCTTTTGGCTGGCATTTTCCATTGCTAGAATCCTGTACTCATGCTGCATACATTTAATCAGACAATGTAAATGACACAACAGGTAGAAACTGCCTCCTGCATTCTAGGAAGCCAGCCACACCAGTCACAACAAGAGAGATAATGAATCACAGAATGTTTTGAGTTGGAAGGGACCCTTAGAAGCCATCTTGTCTAACTCCCCTGCAATGAAGGGACACCTTCAGCTACATCAGGTTGCTCAGAGTCCTGTCCATTTTGACCTTGAATGGATGGGGCATCCATCCCCTCTCTGGATAACCTGTTCCCATGCCTCACCAGTCTTAGTGTGAAAATCTTTTCTCTTCTACCCAACTTAAATCTCCCATCTTTTAGTTTGAAATCATTCCCCCTTGTCCTATCACCATTTCTCCTTGTCCTGTTGAACATCCTGATAGAATTTCTTTACCCAGTAGAATGTAGGAAAGTATCTAAGAAAAGCAACCAGAGTCCATTTCATAATAGTTGGGACATATTTTTAAGTAATTGAGATAACAGCCAAACATACTAGAATACCAAGTTCTATTATTTCTTTCATAATTTAATTGTTTTATAGTTGTCTTAAATATGAATTTGCTCCCTCTAAGCAGATGGATAACACCAAGCAGAGCTTGGTACTCTTGTCTTTTCAAGCAAAGGCTCCAATGCATGAACAAAGCTCTGAAAAGATCCTCATTGACTTCCAGAAAACTCTCCATTTGCAATCAACAGCTAAGCCAGAGTTGACCCAAATAGGAGAGAACTATGCACCCTATAGTGCTACCCTGGGGAACTACAGCAGGATGAGAAAAAACTCACCTCTTCATTTTCCTGCTGTCAACAAACTGTTGGTTCATGCATTTAGGTCCAACACAACCACCAGCTCTGTTGCGGTGACGTGAGGTTTTCTCTGCTGTGGACTGAGCCCTGTTAAAAGGGAAAAGGTGCTGCTGTTAAAACAAAAAACAAGTCTGCAATCCACAAGGTGAGGTGTCTCACCAACCACTCCTCAAGGCATGCAGTAAGCAATCTTTCTGGGCCAAACCATGGAGTGTATCATAGCAGCATGAGCGCCAAGGTAGGAGGCAAGGCTCTGAGGAGATTATTCACTCAGCAAGTGCCAAAATGAGTAAGTCTACCACAATCCAGCCCTATTCACGCACGGTGCCTTTTAAAGAGTAGCAACAATAGACGCACCAGAGATCTTTTCCCATCTGGCAGAAGTTCAGACATTTCTTGTCTCTCTGGCTGGCACATCGGCATCTGTTGCTGGCTCCAGCAAGCATCTCAGGCATTATGTCCTTCAGCGATCTTCTGGACCGGGAAGGGCCTCCAAGACCATAGGGAACAGTCTTCCTATGATCAAAGAGACAACATGAAAGTCACCCCAATAATTTGATGGGTTTGGAATAGCAGGGTGTATTGGGCAGACTTATCAATGGGATTGATTGCGTGAGTAAAGGTTGTGGAATTGGGAATAACTTGTTGGTCATAATTTCCATGCGAATACTTCTGATGATCCTGCAACATAGTAATTAGAGTGGCTACCAGCACAGCTAATGACCTTCTAATTGCGATTTCATAAGGCTGCTATCCCTCCCTGTGTGATAAAGCTTCATCTCTTTGAACTTTGGTAACTGCCAATGCTGAAAGAAGCAATAAAAACACAGATCCTCTCTGCTCAGCGTGGTAGTGCAGATCTCCAAAGCCAACGTTACAGAGGCTCTGGCTCCCCAGTTTTTTGGGGACGAGATCATAGAATCTTAGAATGGCCTGGGTTGAAAAGGACCACAATGATCATCTAGTTTCAACTCCCCTGCTATGTACAGGGTTGCCAACCACCAGACCGGGCTGCCCAGAGCCACATCCAGCCTGGAGATGACAGAAGAGGACAAAGCTCAGAACGCTGTGGGTGCACTGCTCTACAGCAAGGCACTGCAGGAGCTGGTGAGGGGTCACCTCGTGTGCAAGCAAGGCTTCAGCCTGACAAAATGCTCATGCAAAGGCAAGCTGGCAAAACCACTCCGTAGGCTGTGAGAAGCATCCTGCACCTTCTACAGAGCAGCAACCCAGAGCTCTGGGGAGCGCAGGTGCATTAGGGAAACGAGGAGAGCTTCACTCATCCTGGGTGCTCAGATCCCTTCTGTGTTCTCCTAGCGAACCGGCTCGCTGCTGAACTCAGCCGGAAAGCAGCAGGTGGGGTGAAGAAACAGGAGAGCCCGCGCACAGAAATTTCCCTTTTTGTTTTCCCCTTTCTGTTGCATTCCCAAACCCCTGTCCCACCACCACCTCCACCCCCCTTTCCCCCAGCCCAGCGGGGCACTCACTCGGGGGTGTTGATCCAGATGATGTCCAGGTGGCAGAAGTACACGCACTCCTCGTCCAGCAGCGACGAACAGGAGCAGCGCCGGGCGCGACGATGCGAAGCGGCGGCGGGGGGCGGCGGCGGCGGCGACGCGGCGCTCACTTCGGCTCCGGGGGCTGCAGAAGGAGCGGTAGCGGCTCAGCACCCGGCTCAGCACCAGGCTCAGCACCCGGCTCCCCCGTGCGAGGTTAAGGCACCTACCTGCCGGCAGCAGCGCCGGGCACAGCGCGACGAGCAGCGGGAGGAGCAGACGGCTGCAATCCATAGCGGGCGGCGGGAGAAGGAGGCGAGACTGGCTTAAGAGAGAGCCGAGGAGCTGGGAGGAGGAGGGACGGGGCTTCTCCTGTGGCCGGCTGGGCGCTGGCTCCCGCTGGCGGCGGGGCGCGGGGGCAGGCGGCGGCTCGGGGCGGCACGGCGCGTCTGGCTGGCGCGGCGGTCCCCGGCTCCCTTTTATAGCGAACCCCCATGGAGCGGGTAAACAGCCCCGGCGCTATTTTATCCCGAGACAATGTTGTGCCGCTATTAGTCACCGCGCGGCAACGTGCGGCCCGAGATAAGGCCGGCCCGGGGAGGAAATCGCCTGCGAACTTCAGAGCGCCGGCGGCGGGCGGCGGGGGGGTGGGGAGGGATGAGGGGGGCACCGGGCTGGGCAGCGGCTGAGGGAGAACGGCCGTCCCGCACCTCGCACCTCGCACCTGCGGGCGGCAGCCGCTCCGCCCCAGCGGTGCCGGCAGCGGGGCCGCAGCGCGGAGGTGCCCGCGGGATGCACGTCGGGCCCGCGGTGGCACAGCGGTGGTATAAAGCTGTCTGAGGTGTGGGCGCCTAACAGCGAGGTCAGAAAGGGGCGAATTCTTGGTGCACTCCGCCTGAACGAGTCTTTTTCAACACCTTCGCACCCGCTGCCTCGTCGGTGCAATGTCACGGTGAACGCACACGCGTGTGCAGCACGCCGAGCACCGTGCGGGCTCCAAACCCAGGCTCAGGGGAGCTGCTGGGATGAATTCGAGCCCCTGCGCGGAGCTGCGGCCCCGGAGAGCGTGCCAATTCCACCTCTGATAAACAGATAAGGCCCTCTCGGTATTTGTGGTATTTCCTCGCACTGTGCTGCAAGAATAGGAGTGACCTTGGGTATCACAAAGACCGAGGCTGCGAGCTGCGAGTCGCATTGTTTTACCTCAGGTGAATGCCCGTGGTTTTTTTTTCGGTATGGTGATATTCTGTGCTGCTCTATCGTAGCGGACAGAGCGTCTGCGGAGTGCTGAGTCAGAAGAAAGCTTGTATTGCTGCTGAGCTTTCTCCACGTGTTGGCACGTGGGACAAGAACAAGAAAGGAACGCAAGTGGAGACAAACCCTTCCCTTTGCCAGTACCTCCAGGGATGAAATTTTGGGGCCTTCTGAGCAATACTTGCCATTTCCACCAACATGTTGAATAAACTGAAATGTTAGCTAACCCTCAACTGAAATGCTTGTAGCTTTTTGTATGCGGCTCTTAAAAGCTGCTCTCTAAAGCTTTCTGTGAGTGAAGAAATCTAAGCTGGATGGTCGCTTACACCTTTCCAGTGTGGGAGTCTGAGAGCTGGAATTGTATCTGCTTATGCACTGTCGTCTTGTCCACACAGAGCAGTGCTTACCCCATGGGATATTACTGTATCTAAGCCTGAATGTGTGAACTATTACAGTAATGATAAGAATCTACCAGCAGAGGTCACCTAGCTACAAATAAAAACTAATCCTAGCCCGCTGAAATAATAAACTTTATCAGTATTTGCAAGTTAGGAAATAAATCAGGTGGGTTTTTGTTCTGTTTTGTTCTGTTTGCTTGGTGTTAAGAAAGGAAAAATGCAATGCAGTTATGTGGGTTGAAAGATAGCGATCGTTTCTGTATAAAATAGGCATGGCCTTTCCAGGCCTGTCACTTAGGAACTCTGCTTCATGCCAGCTCTTATTTAAGAATATTTTTTTCCCTGAGGTTTCTCTCTCTAAGATGTGCACATAAAGCCAAAGTGACTCACGTCAATGTCAGATAATTGCTTCTTTGTCAAAGAGCCTTGTTAGAAAGCATTTTGATAGGTGTTAAAAATGACACACATTTCCTTTGAGTAACAAAGCAGAAACATGATATCCTGGGGAGCTCCAAAGGTTTCTTTCTTTCTTTCTTTCTTTTTCTTTCTTTCTTTCTTTCTTTCTTTCTTTCTTTCTTTCTTTCTTTCTTTCTTTCTTTCTTTCTTTCTTTCTTTCTTTCTTTCTTTCTTCCTTCCTTCCTTCCTTCCTTCCTTCCTTCCTTCCTTCCTTCCTTCCTTCCTTCCTTCCTTCCTTCCTTCCTTCCTTCCTTCCTTCCTTCCTTCCTTCCTTCCTTCCTTCCTTCCTTCCTTCCTTCCTTCCTTCCTTCCTTCCTTCCTTCCTTCCTTCCTTCCTTCCTTCCTTCCTTCCTTCCTTCCTTCCTTCCTTCCTTCCTTCCTTCCTTCCTTCCTTCCTTCCTTCCTTCCTTCCTTCCTTCCTTCCTTCCTTCCTTCCTTCCTTCCTTCCTTCCTTCCTTCCTTCCTTCCTTCCTTCCTTCCTTCCTTCCTTCCTTCCTTCCTTCCTTCCTTCCTTCCTTCCTTCCTTCCTTCCTTCCTTCCTTCCTTCCTTCCTTCCTTCCTTCCTTCCTTCCTTCCTTCCTTCCCTCCTTCCTTCCTTCCTTCCCTCCTTCCTTCCTTCCTTCCCTCCTTCCTTCCTTCCTTCCTTCCCTCCTTCCTTCCTTCCTTCCCTCCTTCCTTCCTTCCTTCCTTCCCTCCTTCCTTCCTTCCTTCCCTCCCTCCTTTCCCTCCTTCCCTCCTTCCTTCCTTCCCTCCTTCCTTCCTTCCTTCCTTCCTTCCTTCCTTCCTTCCTTCCTTCCTTCCTTCCTTCCTTCCTTCCTTCCTTCCTTCCTTCCTTCCTTCCTTCCTTCCTTCCTTCCTTCCTTCCTTCCTTCCTTCCTTCCCTTTTCTTTCTTTTCATTCTTTCTTTCTTTTAGAAAATAAAAAAATCCCCAAACATTTCTTTGGTATTGTTGTCAGAGCTCCACGTCCTCTCTTGCAGTGATTTCTGCTCTGCTTTCAGGTCCTGACACTAACCGGAATCAAGCAAGCCTGTTGCTCGTCAGAGGAATGCAAAAACTAATTTACATGCAGTTGCCAGTGGTGCAGAAGGGGAAATACCATGCCAGGAGATGGGCTTCCACTGGAAGGGGTAACCCCGAGCCCTCCTCGGATGCGGGGAAGTCCCAGCTGTGTACTACACAGAAACATTTTTGGGAAGTTCTGCCAAAAAAGGAAGATTTGCTAATTTTGTAGCTATTTACAGTGGGAATCCACAGTATGAGTCACAGTAGGGGTCTTACAAAATAAGCAGAATAGGACTAAACTTCAACTAGCAGTCAGTGTTTGCAAAATGGAAGTGCAGAGTCACACACAATAGTACAAAGTTGTGCTCAACAGGTTGTTCTGGTGCATGCCAAGTCAGTTTGCCCCAAAGCTCTGAACATTTGCTCTGTGTTTGCACTACTGCCCATTTGGAAGCTACCTTTTCCCTTTCTAGTGCAAGTACCTGCCACAGCTATGACACTTTGTAATGGTGTGAAAACTTAGCTAGCCAGCCAGGATCGAGCTTAATGTTCCAGCTGGAAAGGCCGTGGTGCTGACTGAAATTTCTGAAGGACATTTTGTATAGTGTCAGAAATCTGAAATGCCTGCTTATCAGTGAAACAAAGAAAGGAGATTGTAAAACTGTGCCTTTCTGTCCAGGGAGCAAGGAAAGCAACATGCTGTTTTCTGTGGATTTGAAACACAATTCTGAAGTGAAAGTTGCATTAGCTCTCCCTTTACTTCACTGACTGACTCTCTCACAGTATTTTTCCCCTTAGCAGTCTCATCTTACACAAGAGGAAGTGGAAGACTCCTCTTCCTCCCTAAGGTAACATGCAAATTAAAGAGTTAACTAATCTAGCCTTCTGGGAAATGGCCTTATTCTCATTTGTCACTATCCAGCCTACAAAGCTTCTAATTCCCTTTACCAGATAATTCTGCTATTTGGGGCCCTTAGAGTGACATGCAATTTCCCTGAGCCACAGAATCACAGAATCACAGGGGTTGGAAGGGACCAACCCTCAGCTAAAGCAGGTTCCTTACAGCAGGTTGCACAGGAAAGCATCCAGGCTTGAATATCTGCAGAGAAGAAGACAACCTCTTGGGCAGCCTGTTCCAGTGCTCTGTCAATCACAGTAAAAAAGGTATTCCTTGTATTAGTATGGAACTTCTTGTGTTCCAGCTTGTGCCTTCTCCTGTTGCTACACACTAATGAAAAGATCCTGACCTCATCTATTTGACTGCTGCACTTCAGATATTTATAAACAGGGATAAAATCCCCTGTCGATCTTCTCCAGGCTGAACAGCAACCAACCGACTTTTCTCATTTCCTCTCATCTGCAATTAGCAAGGTTTCTCAAAAGATGCAGATGCTCATCTCACATTATGGCTGTGGACTTCATAAAGCACTGCTACTAACCCAGCACTTGCAGCCCCCTGTTTAAAACAGGCATCAGGACCCTCTCTTGTCCTAAGGGTCAGTACCAGATTCAGACGTACTAGTTACTAGATTCATGCTGTTAGAGCCCCAGCACATAAGGAGGAGGAAAAAGCCAATTCTGTGATGGGTTCTTCCCTGTTTTGCACACCTTTTGGATATCACTTGCTACATCTCCATGGCAAAGTTGGGTCAAGAATGAGTGAGACTACTGGCAAGCTAGTGTGAAGGTGAGGCTGAGGACAGGCTGTCAGAGTTGTCCAAGTTTTGCTTCCCACCATGTTTGTGTTTATTTAAAATTAGAGGAGGTTGGGTCCTCCTTGCTGAAGGGACTTGATAAATGTAATTACAACAGTTGTAATTATTGTAAAGTGCTCTAAAAGAAAGCAAGCAGCCAAAACATGGTCATAGCAGAAATCAGAATGGCACAGAGCTCAAATAAAGGAGAAAATCAACTTTACTGAGCAAAGGTCACAGTTTCTCCCAGGGCTTAAATTGCTGTTAGTAGAAACACAAAAAGGATGGATGGTTTACAAGGTTCAGGTGTCAGAGACACCCTTGTGAAACCTTCCTTCTGCCCTTAATTTCCACAACAAAGAACTGGAAGTGTCAGGGAAATGTGTCACTGGAAGCCAGGGCAAGTATTAGAAAGTAGGGAAGAAGGATACTTTTAGGTGAGAGTTAGCAGGGACTTCCCCCCTACTTTAGCCACCTGCCTCTGGATGTCATGAGAAGAAGTATGTCCACTTGCCACTGAAGTGAGCTGTAGGTATGGAAGGTGTTGGGCTGTTCCCTGTCCCAGCAAGCTGTTGGAGCTCCTCTACTGAATCCATTTTCTCTTGGGCAGGAGCAGCAAGTATAATAGCAGGAGGCAGGCACAAGGTTAAGCCCTATGGGTGTAACATGGGCCAACCAAAGCCCTTTCTCTCAGGCTTTGAGTGTGATTGCATGCAGAGGCCCCAGAGGATATGAGGCCCTAACTCTTTTCCATTATAAACTGGATCTGCTGTGGAGCTTAACTTGGATTGCATTTTCTGAACTGACATACATTCTGCTCTTGCAGACACATCCAGCATTGGCCATGTTGGACACAATGTGGTGAGATAATAGTTTGATCCAGTAGGACAGATGAGTATTTTCATAGCTATGCTTGGACTCTGTTTTGCAACAAAAAGAGATGTATTTCTACATAGTCTGGAGGTCCATCACAAGTCAAAATAGCAGCAGTATGACTTTTGTCTTCTAGAATTGTGAAAAGATGCCGAAAAGTTACGTTTTGATAATCAGCCTCCTAAGAATGGGCATGCAAACAGGGAAACTTTACTACAGTAAAGACTGTCATCAGTAAATAGAAGAGACTTGTTCAAAGACTGCAACAGAAGGACTCAGTGAAGTAAAAGAAAATAACAGAAATTGTCATCTGTACAAAACCTGATCTGGTTCTATATACAACCTCTTCTGTGAATGCAGCAACATATGACAGAGTACTTATTTGCAAATAATGGTTAGAAGAAAATGTGCTTTTTAAGGTTTATTTACTTATGTCTTGGCACGTCTGGCTTGCGAGGAAGTGAAAAAGAAAGCATCAATTTGGAAAATCTTCCTAAGGAAATCACTAACAACAGTGCACAACTAACTGATGAATCATCTTCATCAGAGAGTTTCAGGGTCTTCAATACATTCACGTCTCCCATCTTCTAGTTAAAGAATTCATCCCCATATTCAGAGCTGGGTTTGGAAACAAGGAGACCAGCACTCAGCCTAACAACAGGTATTCTGCTACAGATTCTGAAGTAGATGAATACCTTATCTCACCTGAATTGCCCTCTAGAAAACAAATGGCTTTCTCTGACGGTAGAAAGAGGCCTAAGATGCTGATGTCCTAAATTTAGGCATCATCCTTAAAAGGTCTAGAGTTAGGGGTGAGTCTGAGTCAGTGACCTGTCCATGATCCCTCGATAAATCGCTGGAAGGGTGGAGAAATGAACCAAGCTCCCCAAACCTGTATTCTGCCCTCTCCAGTAGACAACTCAGTTTTTAACTCTTTCGATTTTATGTCTCTTGGATTTTATGTCGCTTTGCATAGGAAGTATTTGCAAGATCTTCATTTCATGCAGCTCACTCAAAGACTGTTTGGATCCATGAGTTAAATTGACTTTTTGTGGTTCTTTTCACATGCCTGGTGTTTTTCCACCTATTATGTAGCTTTGCTCCACCTTTGAATGGGACTGTCTCCAAAGACTCAACTTAGTAGAATTTTGAGATCTAGCTGGCTCTACCCTTTCCTTTGTGTCTAAAAGCCTTGCTGAAATTAAGGCAATTAGCAAATGTATTGTTCCAAGAATTATGTTGAACTTCCTTTACAGTGCAGGCCTCTTGCTGCAGCCCCTCTGGGGCTGTTTTAACACCTCCATTTTGAGTGGAGTTAGGTGAGCAGCCTTGCCAATTCCACTGCTTTGTGAGACCACAAGCATGTATCAGGAAACACTGAGACACAGCCTGAGCCATGGGTATGGTCTTGTTTTTCTTTCCTTACATATTCCAAATGTTTGCTTTACTCCCAGATCTGTTAGCTCTATTGCTTGCAAGGTGAGTAGGAAAGTAGCCTTGCATGTACCAGAGCTCCAAGCACTAAAGCTTTACTCATTGTCCATATGGGCAGATGCTTGAGTCTCATTTTTTTTGACCAGGGCCTACTTTGCTGGTTAAAGAAATGCTGACTGCATCTCTCCAGCTGCCAGTTCTTAGTCTTTATCTGACCTTGTCTCTCCCAGAGAAGTCAGCTTTGCAAGAAAATATTACATTAAACACTCTCCAGCTGTTTCTTGCACCCTTCAGCTTGAACAAATTATACCAAAAACTGTCTGAGGAGAAAAGCTGTAGATAAAGTGAGATAAACAAAAATGAATAGAATTCAGAAGCTCTCCTGTTGTCTTGGACACTGTCTTATATTTAAAGGGACTGCACGTATTAAAATATCTACTCTACTCTGTGGTAAAACATAGATTGCACGGATCCAAGGAGTTGTTACAGCAATTACTCAGGGGTGTCACTGACCAAGAGGAGATTTGGTTACCTGACAGGGCCAGGAAAGTAAAAAAGGCAGCTTTTAAATTGCCAGTGCCTCTGAGCTACAATCACTTTACATCCACCACCCCATGTCTCCAGTCGCAGCAATGAGCCTGTTCTCAAGTTTGTGTGCAGCCAGCAACATTGGCACATCCACCAGCACAGAGCAAAGTGCCTGGGAAACGTGACGGGGTGAGATACCTCTGGCAGGGAAGGGGCAATATATAACTTGAGGTTCCTGCAACAACATTTCCCATGTATGACATACACATACAGTGAATAGGGCTGAGGCCAGCTGCCTTCATTCAGCATGCTTGAGGCACATCCCTATTAGGAGCTCTTCACCAGCAGACCCCAACTTGGTAGCGACAAGAACACCTCTGCAGGCTTGATGGCTGCAGACAGACCTTCCTGCTGTTGCAGAATCAGCTGCAAGGAGATTTGTATTCCTTGGCAAAAGAAAGCGACGCGGCTTCTTCATTTTCCTATAGGTGTTCAGCCTCAAAATTGCTCCTTAGTGTCATCCTCATAACATTAATCAACCCTTCCCAGTTTTTACCAACATCTTTTTCTTATTCAAGGACAAATGTATTCCACCTTCTCTAGCAGAATTACACTGTAGAATTGTAGTACTGGTTCTGATTTCAACAGAGATAGCAATGAACAAGCTGTATCCTACACAGGTTTAGGATGAGTCTTGTGAAAATGAGGACTGTATAAGTCATGGGATAGTGTTCTTGCTGCCAACTGACAAAGCAGAGCAGCTTTGCTCAAGTTCTTGGAAATGTATTTCCCTTTTTTTCCAGTAAAAATACTCTTTCTGAAAAGTGAAGCTAGTTTTAAACCAGCTGAAACCAAGCAGGAACAGTTCGATTTTACTTTAGAAGGACAAAACAGTAAGAAAGGCCCAAACTTCAAAGCAAAACCTTCAAGCAAAACTTGAAATTTTATTACTGATACATAACTGCAGTGACTTAACCATGCAGTCTTGTTCCTGCCTTTAAAATCATGCTTTTCCCTCAAACAAGGAAATTTAATCTAGAGAAAGTCCAAGCCAAACATAAGGAACAGCAGAGGTACGATTCAAAGACCTCATATTTCAAGATTTTCTCTTGTCATCAAGTTTTGTTAAATTGCTCCAACCACCAGTGACCAGAACTGCTGTTTCCCAGAAGAGGAGCTGGATCTTTTAAAACGTATTGTTTCACATAATGGAAGAAAGAAATAATAGAACTCCTCGCTTCCCTTTCTGATAGTCGCTCTTTGAACTGGGCAATATGTCACAGCTTAAGGCTTTGCATATTTATTTCTAGCTGGCTTCCCTGGCGAAATCTACACCAAAAGCAGCAAGGCAAAGTGAGCCTAGTCAGAACCCACTTGTCTTCATGGGAAACCAGTTCTGACTTAGGCAAAACAGAAATCCCCACTTCCCTTTTCTAGGAAAGTTACACTATGTGTTAATTGGCATGTTTCATTTTCTTCTTCTGCCCTTGTTATTGGAAAAGGACAAGGCAGGGCATCTAAGGGCCCTTCTTGCTGTAGGTGCTATTCACGGTTTTTTCTACTTCCACTCCTCTTTCTCCATAAACATCGCTCATATCTTTAATGGAGGTAACATCCTGTTTTCCCTGTGGTGTGTTCAGGATTGTGTATGATATCTTTTACAATAAGAAGGTAGAATTTCCAGCACTAGTAGTTGAGAGACTTACTGGAAACAAATCTCAGCCATGGGTTTGCTCTGTATGTGCCACTGTATGCATGTGGAAAAGAGAAAACAGTGGAAACAAACTTGGAATAAATCAGCTGGCACCTTGCAAATGTCCCTGTGCAAACGAGAAATTCTTGGAAAAGAGCAAAGACAGACAGCACTACCCATCTCCAAGAACTGCTGCTGATAAGGAGCACCTTTCTATGAGGGGCCACATACAAAACTTCCCAAAAGAGAGCTTAAAATGAAACACAGGAAGAAATATTAATTGCTGAGGCTTTCAAGAGAGACAATTCTTACAGTAAATCCATGCAGCTGCCAAAATTGCTAGGTGGGTTCACTTGAATTCCTAATCTGTGCTCAGCAGAGTTAACTGTAAGACCAGTTCCATTGACGTGAATGTCTTTAAGCATGCACTCAAGTGGTTTGCAGAGCAAAGCCATGACGTGCCTCCTGCTTTGTGGTGCCAGTATATGGCAGAGTGCAGGGGAATAGAGCTGTTTCAAACATCTGTAGAAGCACTGCCTTATGAACACCGAGGAAGGAAGTTCATCTTTCTGGGCTTCCGAGTGCATATGGCCACCCTGTTGTGGCCTCTTATGGAGTATATCCCTGGGAAAACTGAACAGCAGCTAAAGCAAAAGGGTCCTTTGTTGAAGGGGCATCAGGAATTCAGTTCTGTTAGAGGTGTGGTTCTCTCACTGCAAGGATGTAGTGATGTTTTCAGCATGCCTGGAGGTATTAGAAATGTTACACAGGCCACTATTCTGGGTATTAAAGTGGGCACTGGAGTTTATTCTCAAAAGCGTGACTGAACAAGGAGAACAAGTTAAGAAAATGCCAGTGCAGAGGTGGAAATAGATCCAGGGATGGTCTCTAGTTGTGATAATTACTGTTATGGAGAGCTACTGCATACTAGTAACAGTTTTCAGAGGTGAAATAAACTTCATGATGCATACTCCAGGGCACAAAACAAACAAATGAAATTCTGCTTTCCCAAGCTTGGCAATTATTTCTTAACTCCTCACTTGGGAGAGGCCAGTAACAGGTTTACAATGGAAAAAGAGGTCGTAAAAAGGAAAAGAATAACTTGCAAAAGGAAAATGAGGAGGGAAAAAGCTAAGGCGTACATTTCTGTTTTCAGGAGGTGTTTGCTCACCAGGTTCTGGGTGGTGAATCTAAACAGGGAATTGATAGCTCAGTACCAGAGTGCCAGAGGAAATGGCTTGTGTGAGGAAAATGGCTCTTTGCCTCAGCAGTGCTGTGATGCTTATCCTTTCTGGCCTGTAGAGACTGCTCCAGCTACTCAAGGGGAAAAGGTTGTGATATGCTGGGTGATGAGAACGAGCAACTGCAAAAATGGCATTTGTTTAATTCATAAACTTTGGGACTTTCGCAAAGGGCCTCGGGGGAGCCTCCAGGGAACTGAGCACACCTTGCCTGGATTATACTCCTGTTAAAGATTCCCTCCAGACTCCATGCGGTTGGCTCATTTTCCCCTCCCAGCACTCGTTGAACGCAGCTCGATCTCTCAGACGATTCCAGGTTTGCATTTATTTTTCAAACTAATCAACTCGTTCAGACAAAATAAGAAACAGGAAAACGGGAACGCTGGAGCTTTTAGTTTTTGGTAGCACTGTGCTACATCGTTGTTTGGGCAGGGAAAAGCTGGAGCCTGCTTGTGCTTCTTTTCCAGCCTTACTGCACAGCATATGCCTCTAGGTGGTGCCTTGCTCTCGGGTTTAATGCCAGGGCTGAGTAGCAGCAGCCTCAGGCTGGATTCTGCTGAGCGTTTCTGCTGAGCTCTCTTTACCAAAGGTCTGCTGGAAAAACAGGCATGCTTTAGGCAAGGAGCCACAGTGAAAACTAGAGGGATCCCACATAGGCTGTGGGTCTGCCAGTTCAGAGCATTATCCTGAGCCCACTGAGGCCCCTTCCTTTAAAGCAAACTGCAGCACAGGTCCCTAAACACCAAGAGTAACATCAGCTGCTTTGCTTCGGGCTTGCTGAAAAGCACTGGTGTCTGTAAGAAGAGGTAACAAAGATGCTGACTTTCAGGATGAAGTGTTGGAGAAGTCAAATAGGCAGCCTGGTAGGTCATGAATGTGAGTGGATGCCTTTTTTCTTTCCTGCGCTGCTATTTATTTTGGAACCTGGTCTGTGTTAAAATCATGGTACAGGAGCAACACCTGAAATCAAGCTGCGGAACAGAGAAAGCCTGTAGATAGCGCAGAGCTGTTCTCCATCCTTGACTGTGAGGAAGGGCAGTGTAATGATTGGGGAATGGAAGGGAGGCCTGATGGAGGCTGCAGCTCCTCACAGGGAGCAGAGGGCAGCGCTGAGCTCTGCGCTGTGTGACAGTGACAGTGCCTGAGGGGACTGTCAGGGGGGACATGGAGGGGAGGGTGGGGGTTAGGAAAAGATTCTTCACCAGAGAGTGGGCAGGCCCTGGAACAGGCTCCCCAGGGCAGTGGTCACGGCCCCAGGCTGATGAAGGTCAAGGAGTGTTTGGCCAACGCTCTGAGGTGTAGGGGTTGGGTTTTGAGTTGTCCTGTGTGGAGCTAGGAGTTGAACTTGGTGATCCTTACGGGTCCCTTCCAACCTGAGATATTCTGTCATTGTACTATCCTGTCAGACAGGTGCTGTCCTGGAAGATGTGCTGTTTTCTTCCCCACTTTAACCACCTGAGAGAAATGACAGTGCCTTGTTTGTTTTTTGTCAGAGGAGGAAGAATTTGCCCTTGGGCTTCTTCCTCGCGTCTACTTGTTATCACATACTTATATCCAATGGGGAAGCAAACCTTGGACAAAGAGGGGCAGCTGTCACTGTGTCATGGGCAGAGGGACATCAGATGGTGCCATCACAAGAGTTCATCCCTGAATCAAGGTGTGCCCAGAAGGTGGTGGGGAGAACTGAACAAGCTGAAGGATTGGCCCTTGGATTTGTTTTTCAGATGATTCCACGCTAACAGCTTGGGTTGGGTTTGGACTGACTTCTCCACGTTGTGGCCTTTGACCTTTTAATCTTTTAGAAATAACCCGTTCCTTCTCTTCGTGACTCCCAGTCTCACCAAATCACCTCTTGTTTATCTCCATCAGCTTTTCTGGTGAGCTGGCTCATTCACTGCTTTGGGCCAGCTTCTTCCTCCCATTGGGCTACGACAGCCTGAGCAGTTGTGGTGCAAGCTGCTGCTTGGTGAGGGTGCTAGACTTCAGATATGAAAGATTTTCAGGGCTAAACTTAAACTTTTATGATAAATCTAAGGAATATCTCCAACTTCTTTGCCCTTATTCTAACTTCTTCACCTTTCACCACAGCCTCCAGATCCAAGGGATTATGCAGCTCCAAAAGAGGAAGAAAAGAAACATGGAAAAAAAAAAGAAGATTATAGCTGCTAACTGGGGCCAGATATAGCTGGGCTGTGGATGGGACAAGGAGGAAAATGAAAGAACTGTCGAGAACTCTGGGGAGAAAATGGATGTGAAGTTAGTTACATGAATAAGGTAAAATACGTTGAGGACATAGGTGTGGGGGGAATGCAGAACCTCCTACAAAGCCCAACTTGAGGGCTGTGTGCTGGTGCCTCTCATAGGCCCTAATCCTGCTCATGTCATTCTGAGGCACTGAAGGATGCTACCCACCTAATGGCACATCCATGAGGAGGTTCAGTTGACTTCAGCCAGTGTTTCCTCCCAAAGACAGGTAGCACTGCCAGATCCCACTGTCTGCCTGGCTTCTGCTGTTGTCAGTACGTGAAGCAGGAGGAACGGAAGGGACTCTTTCAAAGCATTTTACACTGTTGCAGGGGATTAATTGTCCATACTTATCCTTCTGGGCTCAGGTCTTTGCACAGACAGATCAATACGCTTCCTTCTGTAGTTCATCTTCAAACCCATGTCTGGAGGAAAAGCAGGGACTACGCTTTTTTGCTTAAATTCATATGAGGCTATAGTTAGCCTTAAAGGCATTAACGCTGCCTTTAAAGTTAAGGATATACTCCAGTTTTTCTCTCAAGAAAGATGGCTTAAGCATATTTGAATTGCAAAAGTCCTTTCCGCCCATCTTTCACAGTTGCTATATTCAAAACCAAGTGAGGAGCAGTGTCATTGCCACAGCTCATCCCACACCCCTCTGCAAAGATACCCCTGCCAGACTTGAAAAGGCACCAGTATTTCCCTGTGCAGCCTAGAATGATTGTCCATTTTCTTTCTATAAATAAAACTGCCAGGGATGCAGTTTCTGAACAGATTATGCTCTCTCACAGTGGCTTTCTATGTGAGCAAAAGCAATAACCACTTCTCACATTCATTTGCAAACCTATAAAGAAAGGTGGCACAGATCTATGGCAATTATTTTGCAGATCTGCTGTAGGACCATGTTTGGGGTTTAATGAAACATCACACATGATAGATAGGAAAATGAGTTGCATCTGGACAAGCACTGTGAAGGAAACGGTCTGTCTGTATAAGTCATGCTGCCCAGTGACTTGTCTAATAGAAAATTAAGACCAAATATAAGATGGAAAAATATGCACCAGGAGGTCCTAAGGCAGCATGCTTTCTTTTTTTTCTAAGCAGGAAGGGAAATAGACTGATTAATGCCTGGGGATGTCTGTGTATGAAAAAAATTCTGCTACGGCCGCTTTACCAAATTCACATAAATGAAGTGTAGTAAATGCCATCCTGAGTAGTTTGTATTAAAAAAAAAAAAAAAAAAAAAAAAAGAAGGGCTTGATCATGGCTATACCATGATCTCCTCAGTGGCATCCCAGAGGGTTTGTGTTGGCCAGCAGTCAGGACAGCTGAGAACCAAAAGACACATCAGATTTTGGACCCATTCCTGCCTAAGAGGATCAGCTCCCCTTGCTCCCTCTTTCCCAAGGTCCAGGTATACACTGCATCCGCATGTGCATCCATTCAGTTCCCTTGCTCATCCCATTGTGGCTCGTGTTACTTGTCATGGAGTGGTCTTCCGTGTGTTTTTATTTCTAAAAGTTATCTAGTTTTTGAACAGAAAGGTTTTAGTGCTCATAGATTTTCATGGTAAATTCCTATGGTTCAGTTGTGTTCTGTGTGAAGAAAATATTGCCTTGAGTTCATTTCAAATCTGCACCATGGTAATTTCATTATGATCCTCAGTTTCCACCATGGAAGGTTCTTATGGGCTACACCATAGCCTTGTGGTCATCCCTCATACTGGGAAGGCTTCCTTTACCTTCACAGTGGGGTAAGCCAGCAGCAATGCAGTGACATCCACAGATGCCAGGCAGAAAGCACAGGACAGAACGTGATGCTGAGACTTCTTAATGTGAGCTCTGCCTTACCCCTGCAGGCTGACCCTATATCTAACACAGAAAGTTTCCCAACATCACATGTAAAGCTAATTGCTGCCATTAATAGCACAGCAATAAACCAGTAAGCCTTTCCCTCCTGTTCAGAGGGAAGAGAAAACAGGGACCCAACTGCTAAATTCAGCTTTCAGCTTTATCAGAATACTGTTTCTGGCTTGGATGTTTTCTGAGCATCTGTTTTAGCAGTGTTCAAATTTATATCCCAAGTGTCCATGTTCACCCAGAAACTCAATGAATTCAGAGGAAACAACTGGTCTCTGAACAGCTGTTAGTTTGGTTTTGAGAACTTCAGAGGATGTTATTAACATAATAAATTTCCATAGGAACTGCTACTACAGCACTTTTCTTATTTTATTTTATTTTTTTCAAGAGGGAAGTTATGCAAAGCCTGCTGGATTGTATCAGCACATCTGGACAGCAAGGAGACTGGGAAGCTTCAAGGGAGGGAAGGGGAGATAATCAGAGGAGAACCTTTGGGTCTTCTCAGCTTGGGGCAGGTAGGGGAGTCCTGGAGGGAGATCTGCAGCCTCTGTCACCCCTGAGAGGACCCTGTCCAGCTCTGCTCTGAAGGTCACTGCCTTTGGCATCCGTCACAGATAGCAAATAACTACTGATCGCCACAGCGGGAAGTGTAAGCCCGAGCAATGTTGTTTGTGTTTCCAGCCCTAAATACTTACACCATCGCTACGGATTGTATTTATGCTCTTGGGGATCTGCAGAGGGAGGTTTCCTCCCTGCTCTTGCCTAAGAAGTATTGCACAACAGGAAGGTGCTGGATGCCTTGGAGCAGCTTTTCTCAGTCCTGCTGATAGGAAAGAGGTAGCTTTGCAGGGCTGCCAGCTCTGGGCTGCTCTGGGACTCTCCAGAATCCTGTGGTTGCTGCACCTCACATGCACTCCTGTGCAATCACATCCTTTTTATGCCTCCAGATGAGAGACAGGGCCGCAGTCATTTGCTTTTTAATTCAGACACTTGTTCCTGAAAGTGCTGAAGAAGAAAAAAAATGGTTTGGTTTAAGCTTCTGCACGCATTGTCGTGATATAACTGGTTTTCAATAGAGCCACCTCTTAAAAACATGATTAAAGGTCAAATATTAATGGACAGTACATGTCTTCAAATGTAATTAAAAGCACTGATACAAAGAAGCTGCTTCTCTCCAGAAATTTCCTGTGCTTGGCTCAATTTTCAGGGCTGACCATTACTCTCAGTTGCTTAAATCACGTTGATTCATAATCCTCTACAAAGAAAAATCAATGCCAGAGTGCTCTGCTTGTGTAACAAAGTACATTAGTGAGGCTGGAGTGCCTCCTCAGTGAGATAAAGCAGTTAAAATATGTAGAGAGAACCTCCTGAATTCATTATGAATTGATTTTCATCCTTTTAATATTCTTGCTTACAAGGAATTCCAATATAACACGCTGGCCTTTTTCTCTGCCTGTTTATCTCCTCCTTGGTTTGGGGTTTGGTGCTTCCTTCCTGCAAGATGGTGAGAACTGCAACAGGAACAGCCTGCTCACTGGCTCCGCTTTGTAGAAACTCAGCATTCAGGTATCCATGGTTAAAAAGAAGGCAGAAGGAAATGGCATATATCCCTTGCAGTGAGGAAAATAAGAATTTATTAGCAGTAGAAGAAGCTTGGCAGGAATACATCTCTTTTTCTGGTGGCTTCAGCTGGCCTGCACTGAGTTATAGGGGGCTGGTGCATTCCCTGCCTCAGGGCATGTCTGGGGCTAACAGACTGCTCTGTGGGGACAAATGACTTGGCAGGAGTTGGTGAGGCCAATGGTTTCACTTGCTCTGTTACCCCTGAGGAGCTTAGGAACAGATGATGGCAATGGATGTTCTGTCTTTAAAGGCTTAATCACATAGCTTGGGCCATGCCTATGTTAGCTTGGTCTTCTTGGTTTGGGTTTATCTCTGGAGACGGCTTCTAGCAGAGATACAATTCTGTGTTCTATTTGTTGTTGTTGCTCTTTGGTATTTGTTGGCTTTTACCAGTCTAACATCTCAGCAGATTAACCTGGAACTGCAGGCTGTAGCTACAACTGCAGTCACTTGGGTAACTTTTCTAGTGCACCAGCTGGGCTGCTCTCAAGGAGTTCTCCCAGTCTGTATGCATATCTGGGATTGCCCCAACCCAAGTGCAACACCTTGCACTTGGCCTTGTTAAACCTCATCTTTGGATGGCATCCCTTCCTTCTGTCCTATCAACTGCACCACTCAGCGTGGTGTCAAGTACAGACTTGCTGGTAAGTTTCCTAGGATCTGGTTAGTAAGAAATGGGACTGAGACAGAGTGCAGTCATAGTGATTTATGACAAACAGAAATTCAGGCTTCTGTTGTTTGTTTTTCCTGACAGAGCTATGAAGGACAGAGATTACAAGGAGATATTGCTGGTACCATGGTAGCACAGGCACAGCAAGTCATCACCAGAAACACCAGCATAACACAGTTATGCACCGTTGGAAGAGATCCTTAAAGGCCATCTAGTCCAACTCCTCTGCAACGAACAGGGACATCTACAGCTAGATCATCACCTGAACACTGTGACTTCAAATACAATCGAGAGCAGCTTGATGACTACGTCAGTGAATTCCCTCAGGACTCTGAGATGCATCTCACTGGGACCCACAGACTCTCAGGTGGTTGTGAAGTTGATCTTCCTTTTCAATGGGAGGGACATTGCTCCCCCAGGACTCACCTTCTAACTCATCTACTTGAGGGGTCTGTGAAGAGTAGCTACAGTGAACACAACTTCTTAAAGTTGTTCAGTACCTCAACCTTCTCCTTGTCCATTGTTACCAACCTGCCTATATTGATAACAGGGCTTTGCCTTCTTGGGTCTTCTTTTTCTGGTTGATGTAGTAGCAGAGCGAGCACAAAAACTGAGGGTTCTGATGGAAAATATTTCAAGAACAAGTGACAAACCTGTTCCAAAGCAGATTTTGTACTGAAATTTGTAATGGAAATGATTGTAGACAAAGCCATGGATATACTGGATCATCTTTCTTTCTTTGAGATTGCCAGATGTTTAAAGTCACTTGAACCACAACATAACACAAAGACCGAATCTATTATTTTGACTGGTGCTTTTAAAAATTGTGTTGTGTTCCCTCGTGTTGTTCCATCTCACTCTCTCTCCCTTTTTCCTCCTTCCTGACCTGGGTGATCAGCTTGCAGCTTGCCTTCAGGCCATGGCTGCCCAGGTATACCTGTCCCCTGAGGAGGTATTACCATGTGTCCTGCCAAAGGCTCTGCTTCTCCCCAGAAGATGAATCACTGTGGAAGCATGCCTTCATGACTGTGCTTTGATAAACAGTGAGGTTAGATAAGGTTTCCAGCTGGAGGGGAAGGAATGCTTTTCCCACCAGAAAACCCCTCTGTCTGAAGTCCATTTCTATTGATGCTAACAGCCAGGATGCAGCTGAAGGAAGAATCTTGACACTTGCTTCTCTCCTACACTCACAGGCAATTCTTAGAAAAGCCCTACAACTTCAGGCATAGCACACATGCTCCTCAAAGCATGAGGTCTGATCTGACATCAGTTATTAGCACAACCCTCTTCTCTGCAGCTACCTGTATGTGAAAGTTGTTACTCAGGGAGATCTCCCCTTTCCTCAGTCAATTTAATGCAGCATTAAAAGATGGCATTTATGCAAGCAGTCATCCTAGCATATAAGATTTTTTTTTCTAAGTTAGATATGAAGATGCATCATTTGGGGCCTCAGTTCTTCGGAAACTGCTTGTGTACTTCACCCTTAATGAGCAGGCTAGGGAGTTTTTCCCTGCCTCTTTCTTAATATAAAGAAGATGTTTTAGACAGCCTTTTCCTTTTTGGTGATCCATAAGGCATGTGCTTGCATTTGTGAACTCATGCCCACATCAGATTATTTTTATCATTACATTGTTCTCCCCATGGAATTTGTTAGGATGTTGCTGGATATTTTCATCCTTCAGATGAAAATGAATCTACCAGGTAGAACAGAGCTCAGTCATTATGAGGTTTTTTGATGAAAGACTTAAATTGCATCTGAGAAATACAAATTACAAGGCCTAATGTTCCCCCAGAGATTTTAATTTAATACACAAAAGGAGCTGCTCACTCCCTGCTGAGGTCATTACATGAAAATTCTTTTTCTACCGAACGGAGTAATTGAGACCACTGGAACTTGTTTCCCCTCCACCCGCTTGCTCAAAAAAAGAATGGGTCAATTTTGGCTGCCTCAGAAGGCTTATGAGTGATCACGCTTAAGATGAATTTTGTTGTTGTTTCTGTACAGAACAAAGAATGTGCACGAGGTCCTATCTGTGCTGCAGGCATAGTGCTGGCTTCTTCTTTCACCATTATAGTACGGGGCTGGAGGAAACTGCTGAAGTCCAGGCCTGCAGAAAATTGAATACCCAAAATATGGTGCCAGCCTCCCATTGTTGTGCCACGTAACCCCTTCAGGAGGCGAGAAAACCTCAGAAAATGTAGCATGTCAGCTAGGAGGGTGCACTCCCTGGAGGGTGTCCACGTCAAAGATCCCTCAAGGGTTTCATAACCAGCTGCCGTTGGACAAAATCTTGGAGCCAATCCCATCCATATCTGCTTTTTCCCAGTAATTCCTCTGTGTAGATGTCAACTTATGGGCCAGGACAGCTAAGGTGGAGTCATAGAAGTCTCTATATACTCATTTGACTCCAGGACAAACAAACGTGCTGAGGTCACCCTCAACTTATGGCATCACTGGGATGTTGGCAGGTCAGGCTGTGGGTCAGGGAAGATGATCCCACCGCGGTCCCTGCTGCAGCCCCATTAACCTTTGTGGCTCAGCTTCTCTGCCTGGTTAAAATTTAAACACTTGCGTAAGTGGTTTGCTGAACCGGTGCCAGCAAGATCAATGTCTTGCAGGACCAAACACATTAATTCTTGCTCTCGGAGAAGTAGCAGGGATACAGACGAGCCAGAAAACTAAACAATTTGGGAGCATTTCATCCAATGAGAAGGGCAAATTCCAAAGCATAGGAATCCTCATGCACTTTGAAAGGAAAAGAGAAAGGGAGTTCAAGGTTCCCCTGCCACAACAAGCCTGGGGCTGTGGCAACCATGACTTTGCCCGGATGAAGGATATTTCTGCACACCGGAGAGAGCCAAGACACTATTTGTCCTACTGGTTTGCAGGAACAGATTATGTATTCAGCAGCCTCTTGTTTCTAACTTCAGAAAAAGTTTCCAAATATTCTTTTCTTCTGCTTGATCTTGTATTGAAGAACAAAGCTCTCAAGAGAATGGGCAGCTAGGAGGCACGTTTGTTCCTGGAGTGATACTAAACTCCTTCAACAGAAACAGATGATAACAAGTACACTAAAAGCAAAAATAAAATATGCCTCAAATAAAAGCAATATACTTCCAAAACAAGGCTTCCAAGCACATTGGTTTCTCCCTTTGGGAAGAGGATACGAGAATGAACACACGACACCTGTTAGTCACGTCACTTAACTGCATGCCTGGAAAGTACTCAGATCTCATGGAGATGATGATGACACTGAAAGACCCTATGCAGAACATAAATGCTGAGCTACAATAAAGGCTTTCAAAACAGCGTAGATGGAGCCATTATTTCCCCCCAGGGTTTTAGACACTGAATTCTTTCAGGAGCTATTTAATTATTTTGTTTTATTTTTGCTCAATCTTTATGGAAAAGCTTAGTAAAAGGACTGTTCGTTTTGACAAGGTTCCTCAGGGAAACCTCCAGACAAAATAGCAGTAATTTCTTCCTCACATAACTCACCAAGAAAAGTAGCAGAGGAAATAGAGGGGTAATAACAGAAAGGGGAAGATAATCATTTAAAAGCAATTGCTTGATACCAACACACAGCAAATGTATTTAATGTCATAAGCACAGGCTTACTTAGAGAAGACATGAATGAAGAAGCATCGGGAGCAAAGGGACACAGCTAAAGCAACTGTAAGAAGAGAAGGGAGGGATGTAGGGGAGAGAATCCCATTAGGGATGGTCTCATGGCCCTGATGAAGGCTTAGTGGTTGGATCCCAGCCTTAGGTTTCTTCCAGAGATTGGGCTGCCAAAGCACTCAGTAATCTGGAGGCCTGCCTGGCCTTCTTTCTCCTTAGAGGGAGACAGTTGTGGTGGAGACCCATGTATGTAAATATACATGTACCTCTGGTATAACCTGGTGTTCAGAGAGGAGAAAGGTCAGAAAGTCCCACTTCTCTGAAGATGTGAGGACTTTTGCCTGAAATGCATGGGCCTGCCAACCTGTGCTTTTCTTGCCCCACATCATCCCACCTTTCCTCCTACCCACAGGCTGTACTCCTGGCTCTGAGGACATCATCCTCTGCCCGGGCAAAAAGAGGATGTTGTGTCAGATCTCAGCCTCCCCCTGGTAGTAGTCTAATAATAGTAGTTTAACATGGCGTTGATTTTTTTTCTGTTTGTTTGCTGTTGTATTTTGTTATTTTTAATTTTCAACAGATCTTCCCTTACTCCTCCAGCATCAGGGTATAATCTAGAATTATAATTTTGTTAAGAGACTGCAGCACCAGTGACTGCCCAGGTCCAACAGGGCCCAGCAGTATCTTCCCCCCTGTACTTGTTCTGACCCTTCGAGGCCTTGAAACTTCATAAACTTACTCACATTGCTGAGTTTTGATCATAACAGCAGTGACTTGTCCCTTTGACTTGACATGCACTGATTTTATGGTTTGCGATCGACTTGGTGACCATCCCCCAGTCTTGCAGTGACACCATTTGTTGAGTGTCAGTGACATAACTCATTGCAGGTTTCAGGCTTGGGCTTTAGGATGCAAAATATCCCCTTAAAAGTGTGTTGAAAATACTCGGCCGGGGATGTTTTTGAGAAGTGGAGTGTCCTGAGAGCAGTAACAGCTTGATGCCCAACACATGCACCTCTAGGTGGTACCCAACCTTCCCAGAGGGCAGACAGCTAGCCATAAGCTCTGGTCTTAAGAAAGGAAGCTCCGGTCCCATAAATTCATGTGAACATCAATTTTTCAGCTGTGGGGACAATTCAGGTTCTCTCCTGTCTTTTGTTTAATACAGACCAAAAAAGTCACATTCAGTAAATTCTCTGTTGAGCTCAACAGTACTGCCTGAACCATAGAGAAAAATATCCAAATATTGACATAAGACTGAAAGGAATGGCAAACATCCCACATGAAACTGTTCACATGTCGATTACATATCCTCATTTGCCTTCTATCTTTACAACAACACACATGTCTAACAAGCTTCCAGCTTCTGCATTTTGCTCCTTTGCTCAGTGAAATAGCCCTTTCCTTTCTGAAACTCTCATATAGTTTATACAAAGACTGAGCTAGTCACCTCTTAAGCATCTCCTGGAAAAACAACAACAAACTGATCCACCCTCATTTGGGCTCTTCTAAATCATTTCAATAATAGTTTGGTATTCCAAACTATGAGCAGGTGTATTAAATTTCCCTCTACTCTTCCTTGGGCTGGTTAATGTTTTACTGCTGAAACCTTATTTATTTTCTTACTATTTTGTTTGACTGTGAGAAGCCCACGAGAGCAGAAAAAAAAGCCTCATGAAAGGGACAGCAGCCACTTAGGCTGTATGGGAAGGTTTGTGATGGTTTCTGTAGATGAGATTGGCACACCAGGTGCACATGTAAGTGCTTAGCTAGAACACTGATCTTTAGCAGCCCCCAAGTTTACCCAAATCTACCAACAGAGGTTGAAATCTCATTCCTGGGTAGCAGCACTTCCAAACTCCAGAATAAGGAACAGAGAGCTAACCTGACATTTATGGCCAGTAAATATTAAATGTGAAACTGAAGGTATAAAGCAAGCAGCTGGAGTCAGGATGGTGCTCCTGAGCATCACAACATTTTGTGCCAAAGCAACATGGCTGCCTGAGCCTCTCTCCAGCCCCTTCCTCCCACAGCTCTGTGCTTACAGGGCTTACCCAAGAAAGAGCAGCCTGCTGTCTCCCTCCCTGTATTGTGCTTGGTGCTTAATAGCCTGTCACACAGTCCACTCATTTCCAGATCTCTGAGCACAGCTCAGATCCGATTTCCAGGCTTCTTGCCTTTTGCAGGCTGCAGCCCATCAACAGGGGTAAATCCTCTCCACGATGTTCACACCTCCCACTGCTTCTCTCAGGGATGAGGTGACAAGTGTGCCCTCCCTGCTGCCAGCCCCCTCCTCCCCTTGCAGACATGGCTCACTCCACACGGTGCTGCTCTCTGCAATGACCAGAGAAGAAGGCTGTGCAGACTCCTGACTCACATAAACCGAAAGGACAGCCTGCTGATTTTTAAAATACAGCTAGCAGTTTTGCATGCAGTCACCCTGCGTGACTTAATGAGTCGTTCCCTCCAAATACCTCGTGTTAATGCATTTCTGTGTTTGCTTGCCTGGGCTCCCTCGGGAGCTGCTGTGGGTTCGGATGCCCACAGCAGACCACGCTCTGCCAGATTGCAGGGAGGGAGCCCTCTGCTCCTTGCAGCTGTGTCCCTAAGCGAGCCAACCTTGTCTTACCAGAAAAGAGACGTGCCATTGATGAAGCCTCTTTGATGGAGCCTCTTTCTGATCACAGAATCATAGAACATGGGAATCATTAAGACCTGTAAGCTCATCTAGTCCAACCCATTCCCACCATGCCCACTAACTGTGTCCCTCACTGCCACATTCACACGGTTCCTGAGCACCTCAGGGATGATGATTCCACCACCTCCCCTGGCAGCCCGTTCCAGTGCCTCTCTATCATATCAGGCTCATCTCTGAGACTGCTGCTGAGAGATCAGCAGCACATGGGAGGCTCTTCCTCCCTCTTTCGTCCCTGTGCCAGGTAAACTTGAGTTTCAACTGGATGAGCAGCCATGGATATGCAGGCAAGGAAAATCTGATCATCTCCTGTACCTTCATTATTGGAAGCCTCCTGTGAAATTGGATTAGCACGTCCCAGGTTTTGTAAATGCTCTCAAGATTAAAAAAAAAAAACACTTGTCAAATTCTTTCTGTATAATTTGGGGACAATTATGGTACTGCTGGATTAATTACAGTGTTTCTACACTGCTTTCCTCTGATTCTACTATTAAAACACAGCAGAAATCAGAGTCTGTTTTGACCTTTATTCAGACCCTCCTGTGAAAGTGACTTTCACAACAGAACCCAATTTGTCACATTTTATTTGTACTTTAATTTTATTATTAACAGATTAATGAAGCTGGTAATGGGTTTCCCGATGCTCCCTTTGGAAACGTGAACTGTGTCCCTTCCTTACATCAATCTGCTGTCAGCAGATGAAGCGCCTTTGCAGAACGCTATTAACTGTTACCAGAAGCAATTAGTCAAAATAGCAAGTCAGCTTCACACCGAGAGATTCCAAATTCCCTCAGTGTGTGAGGAACGTGAGAGAGCAGGATTTAGCCTTGCCAGCAGACACAAGCTTGTAGGGCCTGCAGTATGCATCTGGGTTAATGACACGGAGAAATGCAAATGTATCAGACGTTAATTTGCTTGAAGGAGCAATGCCAGGCTTAAAAAAAAAATAAATAAAAAAATCACTTTCCTGTGTCATTAACAGCAATCCCCATTGTGCCAGAAATAGCCACGTTCTGTGCTTGGCTACCCTCCCTGCTTCAGCCTTTCGAGATCCATGAGTGAAATCCTGGCCACCCTGCAGGCAGAAGGACACTGCTCCCCAGTGCACCGAGGTCACGGTCTGAAAATGAATCATTTTGGAAGTATTCAACCTCCTCCTCAAAGCATCAAAGTCCATCATCCCAGATCCCATCCCTTTTTTGTTGGTACCAGAAGCTCAAAAGGTACTCAACAGGGATACGGGCAAAGCTGGCTTCAGCTCAATTGCCCATGTTTGGCACCACCATCATGCAGACAGCTTTACTGGAAGACCAACCATTGCCCCTCTTTCTCTCCAGCACTGTAAAGTGATGTGATCAGGCACTACTTCTGGTGCATTGATGACTGGAGTAAGATACTTAGTTGGAGGAAGACAGATGCAGCCTTTGGTCCACCATTGGGCTATTTGCACTCACTGGAGGAACAGCTTCTTGAAAAATCACAATAGATTGTCCAGCACTCCCACAAAAATGGGCTCTCATTATCCAAACACATCGTCTGCTGTCCCAAATCAGACACAGCTCCTGTTCTTAAAGAATAAGGATCAAAAGGCACACGTTAAAAGGTGAGTTTAAAATTCTATTGAAAAAAAGAAAAACCAGCAACCACGTTCAGAATCTTAAAAGAATAATTATTTGTGCAGACTTCAAGATCAAACACTGCTGAAATGAAGACTCAACCGACTTAGCCCAAACCTGTGTTCAGAGACTGCAAGGGGAGAAGGGGTGATTAAGATAATCAGTGTTGACCTGGTGTGCCCAAGTTTTGGCATTTCACCCGTGCAGCATTTTCTCAGTTGTTCGTATCACTAAATGGACTGTTGAATAAAACCACCAAGAACACAACGGAACGCATAAACTTGAAAGACACAGACCACGTGCTTTCATGTTCCTTTAATTGTGTGTTTGCAGGCAAGGCTCAACACTGAGACCAGCACCACCAAGGCCTGTGCTGATGCTGTGCTCTCTGCTGGCGCTCCCAGGTGTCCTCCTCCATCCAATGAGTTCCCAAGTGCAAGGAAGAACAAAGTACAGAACGCAAATACTTAGAAAGGGTAATTTGTAGCAGGGTCTGGTTAAACTACATGATTTCCAAAGAGGTTTTTTTTTTCTTCTTTTTTTTCCTGTGTCTGCTGTTTCTATATTGCAAATGCTCTGCGTGTGCCCATTTTCAGCAGGACACAAGAGAGAAGCTGGGATGCATTTCTTTGCGTGTGCCTTTTCTAATCTGCTTGAGCTGTCTGATGCCTTCATACCTAATATATTCTGTGTCTTTGATCTGAGCTGGAGGATGTATTGAGTAGGAACAGTGATTCACAGGAGAACAGGATATCCACAGGGAAGCCAGGTACCCAGTCCAGCAGAATTCATCAGCACTAGGTGTGGGAGCTCTTGCTCTGAAACACTGTAAATAAGAGAGAGTCAGAGGATATTATAAGGATGGGGGTAAACAAAGAAACATGATTTAAACCTCCAAGCGTCAAAAATGGTTTCTGAACGCCCACCGGATCTGTTGGCAAAGCAAACTCTGATGCCCAGAAGAAAACATCAATATCTACATCGCAAAGAGCCGCTGTTTCAACATTTGCTTCTGTTTTGGCTTCTAGATTGTTTTTCCAAACTGAGGACACACCTAGCATTGGCCAACGGGGCTGAAACACAGGATGCTGCCTTCCTGTGCCCAAGCACCCCAGCGACTTGGTCATCCCCAGCCCTCAGCATGGAGCACTGCCTGTAGGGTGCCCGGCAGCCCTGTGCTCCTGGGCAGGTGGGTGGATGTGAGCAGCGACACTCCCTGCCATGCACATCCTTTAATCAAAAGTAGAGAGATGCTACCTATAGGGTGCAACTGGCACCTCTGCTAAATTGGGTTTTGTTTTTCAGGAGGTATTTGGTGTCGACACTGAAGAAACTTGCTCACAAATGCCTGCAGTTGGCTTAGTGGTGGAACTCCTAAAGCACAAGGAGGATGTCTTAAGCACCTAACTTAACAAAAAGAGGACATGGTGGATATATTGGAAGTCACAAACAGCCTTCAGCTGGCCTATTTCCAGCATCAATGCCTGGTGCATGGTAATGGATTTCAAATTCACTAAGAGAACACAGCTACAAAACCAAACAGGCCTTAACATTTGACCTTCTTAGGGAAAAGAAGCCTCCTATTACCAAAGAAAACTAAGCATGCCTGGCTAATTTACTGATCTTAGGGCAAGTTTTCTTTCCATGACAGAACCTGAGGAATGTGAAGCCTGCTCATCTTTCAGCTAGCATGGTTTCCTTTGGTCTCGCATGGAGTACCTGCAAATCGCCATTCATCTCCTAACACGTGGAGTTGTCCTGTCTGTCTGGAGGGCAGAAGTGGAGGGGCAAACAACGCCAGCAACATGTTTGCCATAAGGCTTTTTTATGATTCAGCATTTCTGGAACAAAACACGAACATCAAATCAAATAATTACATGCTGTTACATCCTTGTTGCTGTTTGCTCATCCACCCACGGCCATTCCACTTAAGATTATCTAATAAACAATCTGAAGTATTTTAGAGTAGCCTGTTTTCATCCTCAGCCAAGAATAGTTAGCAATCCAGTGTTATGCTAACAATTGCAGGTCTATGACAGCAGTCTGACCCTTGACACAAAAGCCATTAATGGTTTCTATGTGACCTGAGGCTCTAATATTTTATATATCACTAAAGATGGCCATCCATAGGTGTGGAGAGCCACACTAGGCAAAGGAGAATTTCTCAAGGTGCAGAAGGACAGTTCTTGCCACATGCTTTTTTAAGGTATTCCTAATTTAACATTCACAACTACAGACTGGCCATAACACTTAGTCTATGGTGGCCGACACCTGATGTTCATCTTACAAAGCTTGACAGCAAGGTAAAGATCCCCTGCTAGGGGATGTCTCGAAGGAACTTTCAAATGCAACAGAAGTAGGGGCCCTGCAGATGAATCAGGTGAAGGCTGTCTCAAGCGAGCACTCTTCACTGTAGATTATTTGGCTTCCCTGGCTTTTGGCAAGCCAGTCACACCAAAACCTGTCTTTTTAGGTTTTGATTTTGAGGAAACCATCCCCATGCTAAGAGCATCTTTGGAGGGCTCTTCATGGGTTTAAACTGAAGTGTTGATAAAACTTTCAGTGAGGATTATCTTGCAAAAATGAGGGCTTCTGGAAAAAGTATTGTGAGAGTTGTTTTGTGTTTAACGTCCATGTCAGTACACTGCAGGCAAGACACATCTCTTATTGCTATATTAAGAAACCATTCAAAACTTTTAGTTGAATGTAAAGCAAAATAAGTCTTTGTTTTAAGGTATAGGTTTGTTTTTGCGGTGACCCAGGCTGCGTTCAGCCAACGAATGCAGTCTGAAATAAAGCACATTCAATGTGTGTTTCAATTTGTATGTATGCAAAATGCCCCTGTCAGGCATAGGGTTGTAATGCTACAGGTAGAGAGGTCTCAGGCTGACTATAGGAGAAGCGGCTGCCGGTGTTTTAGGTCTTGTACTAAGAAGGAACAGGTGGGTCATGACGTAGCTTATGAACCCCAAATACAGAATACAGTCACATTATTTTAATAGAGTCCCTGTCCTAAAACCAATATTGTCACATGGACTGCAAGGGAACAAACCGTCTTCAAAATCTGATATCCACCTTACCAGCGAACATCACGTCCTGCAATGAGAAATGAACTGCAGTCCAAGCTGAAAGGAGAGCTCCAGGCAACCGCTCGATTCTTTTTCTAGGGAGGGCCCCTGGCACTTAACAGGGAAGCATCTGCATGCCTCTCACAGAAGCTGACCATGTCATGTCCTTACTGTAGCTGTACTTGTGCCCAGTCTTTAGCCAGCACCTGTTTGCACCCTGTTGATGGGAATAGGTTGTGTGAAGATGCCAGACTGTGCCTGGGTGCACAGAGGAGAAACACTCACCCTGGCCTTTTAATGTTTGAACAGCTGTCCTGGATTTGCCAGAGGGTGTCTGACAGTCGTTAAAAATTGATCCCTGAGTAAACAACCCAATGCTATTTACTCCAATTCAGCTGTGATAATTTACACCATCCGAAGACTGCCAGTCCTAATCCTGAACTGGCAAATCTCTGTGATGTTTGCTACTAACTTGAACAGAGGGATCCCTGTGGCAAGGGAAGTGCAATTGTGCATTACTGCCACAGTGCACTACTACTGAATTGAAGGAAGAAAATGCAATTTAAAAATAGAAAAAGAACTCAGATTGAAAATACAACTGCTAGCAGCATTCCCAGGTTTGTGCAAATGCAGGACACCTGTGTGCAGGTGTACAGAATAGATACTGGTTACATGCATGATAAAAATGGAACTGATAGGCACTCACAGAGGAGAGGTAGGGAGTGTAACCTTCTCTTTACTCTAGTCATTTTCCTAGGATTTTTTTCCCCTTTGCCCAGTGCTATAGAAGTACCTCAAGGAAAACTCATTTTGAAACATTTTAAAGGGAAGGAAAACAGTACAGTCATCAGGGTGGCAAATCTTCTAGAAAAGTGTGATGTCCTCCCAACTCCGCTTGAACAAAGTTAGCTATATCAGAGATCCTGCTTCAAATGAGTACTTCATCTGCTTTACATGGTGAAGTGTGGTGACTGCTCGCTATCTACTGGTCCTTTTCCTCTATTTTACTGCTGTTGACTTACCAAATGACAGACATCTAACTTTCCTCATTATGACATTATCTGTTGCCTTGCCATTCCTACTCTTCAAGATACCACTTCCATCTCTTGACCTTGTTGTCTTCAAAACACCTGGAACAGAAAAGAGACACATGTAGACGATCTGATTTACCAGGATGAATTTTGTGTTAAACTGGTGATTGCTTCTCTGTGCCAGTACAGCATTTCCTGGCATTAATTCTCAGAACAAGAGCACAGAAAAATTGCTAGTTAAGTAAATATTTAAGATACGTCAATGGTAAATCTCTGGAGTTTCTAAATGGTTATGAATCAGAACTTCAGGGCATGTGGAACAGCTACTTCTTAATGCTTCCTGATAAAATTCAGAGAAATACTAATCCTTGCAATAGCAATCAAAATGTTGGTGATAGGCTCACATTGCTGTAAACCTGTGTGATCCAGTTATCTTTTTGTCACACTATAGGAAAATAGCCTCGAATTAATCAGCATAGCTCTAGTTTTCTGGTATATGCTCACTTTGAAGAAATCAAAACTAATGCATAGGGTTGATTAACAACAAACCTTCCCCTGGTTCCAGTAGCAAGGCTCTCAAATCATATGTAATGCAGCAATGGTTTTCTTTAACTTGGGCTGGTTGAGGTAATTTCACGTTTGGTATAAATGATAATGATGTTAGACACATCGACACCACCACACGCTTATAGAAAGAACATACAAAAGCACAGCGACACTTCACACAGCGGCTGCACACGAGACACTCACAACTTTGGAGTCCAATGCTGCGGAGCGCTGAGAACTCTTAACTCCCATTAACTCAATGTGAGTTGAGAGTTTGGCTTTGTGGTTTGGGTGCTCAGCCCTCAGCGGAGGCTCCACACAACCAGAAATGTCACCAACGTTCACGTCTGACCCGACAGCAATTTCTCGTTTCTAGCATGTGCGTTTCTAATCGCTGGATTAGTAAAACTGGCAGATGATCACAGTAATATAAAGGATTTTCTGGTCCTGAAGTGCTCTGAAAGTTAATAAAGCTCACTCAACATCGCCTACAGATTCACAACACACCTTAATGGAATAATGCAACGAGTACAACGCAAGTACAGTACGGAAGATGAAGAAAGGTTACGAAGGGATCTTGAATATTGCCGTTCCTGAATACAAGCAGCACAAGGTGTGAATTACTTCTCTGAGCTGGATGCAGGAGTTGGTCTGTGAACTACACAGCTCAGCTCTCATTCAGCTTTGCTCCTGATGCTTTGCTTCCCACCCTTTTCCTCCAGCTGCTTTGTGTGCCCTCATCCTGGTTATTTTCATATAGGCAATCCCGCTTCAAATTGACATCTTAACAGTTTTCGACTGAAATTAGCTTGTTAAAACAGTTTTATAAACTTTTTATCACTGCAAGAATGTGATGGAAGGGCACAGCATAAAAAACAGCACTTTGAAGATCACAGGTCAGCTCGAAACTTTCACAAGTGGGTTTCCTTACAGCATGTGAGGCTTCTTTCCTCAAGTAGCTGAACATATGAAAATTTTCACGGCACCCTTGAACTGCATTCACTGTGTGCAATCACAATTTTCATTCAGTTGCAGGACTCTTGGATCCATCCATGTCTTGTATGCCCACGAGTCTGTCAATATAAGGGCACATGAATTGCATGTGTAAAACCTGTTTCCTTTTCTTTTTTAAATCCTGAATGAATGAGGCAAAGTCAATTAACTTTGTTTTTTTTTTAACTTTGTCCTGCTTTATCAACTGCTGGGCAGATTTTGCAATTAAAAACAGACATAGAACTATTCCTTTCTTGTTTAACAATATTTTAATTTCAATAAAAAGTGGCTTTATAGTTCAACATTACAAAAATATGTCACCTTGACCCTCTTCCCTCAGGGAAGCTTTCAAATTTAAGGTATGAAGAGGAAAAAAATTGGGCTGGTGGATGCTTACTGTAAAAAAAAACAACTTGAGGGATTCCCTCCCTGCTTCATCATCACCAGATGTTTTGCAGAGGAAGCTTTTTTTCCAAAAGCCTACAGAAGGTACCCTTTCTCTTACAGCAGGTGAAACCACGTGGGCATATGCCATCGCCAAATCCTTTCAAGCTGAAAGCAATGGGAACGACACTAAAATGACTGAGTCGAGCACTTCTCCAACTTTGCATCAAGAAGGTACAACGTAAGCAATGATAAAGTCAGTAAACAAAATTTTACTGTAATATTTCATAACACAGATACTGTATTTCTCTTTGAAGTGTAAAGCTACCGTCTTACACAAGAAAGATGGACAGACCCTTTTCCAAGACTAATATGGATACAATAAATATGGAGTTTTACATACTAGATCTGTACACAGAAACTTTGTCCCACAGCCATAAAAATTTACATTTAACAGTGCAACATATAATTTAATCATTTATTTATCTGACATAAGATGTTTACTTACTAAACACAAGCAACTACCTGGGTTTAATATACATATTTTATATATATATATTTTATATATATATATTCAACAATCTGTACAGGTTTCTAAACATAAAACTCCAAAAAGGCACAATCGTCTATACAACATGTACAAAAATGGCTGGAGCTGACAAGAAACAACAATTATTGGTCAAGAGTTCATGATTGCACAAAGATTAGTAATGGGTTTGTGTCAGAAAAATGTGCTTTAAGGAAAGGAAGGTTTGCAAAGAAACCTGTAAGTGTTATAAAAAAATAAACACAATGGAAAACAAAAACTAGGTTGCTATTATGAGTCTATCCTCATCGTCACTGCTGCCATCACTAAACTGCACCGTATTTTGCCTCCGGGGCAATGCTGCTGGCCTGTGTACCTGTCTATCCGGAGAGACAGTTCGATGGACCGGGGACTTGGTTAAAACGTCAGAATTCACCTTTGAGCGGGGCTGTACCGGGGAAGCCCTTTTGACCTGAACCAAAGAGACGTCGCACTTTGGCTTACTGTGGTCGGCGAGGTCAGTCTTTTCAGCATCACCTTTCCCCTGCCCATCGAGTCTTTCATAGTCGCTCGTGGGGGCAGGCTCTGCAAGGCTCTTCACGCTGTACCGCTGGCCACCGGCAACCACCTGAGGAGAAGCAGCCCTGGCCGCGTGGCCCACGTCGGGGAAGCTGGCAGGAGCTGGCTCTTGCTGGACGTCACCAGCTTTGCCGCCTGAAGCTGGTGGTTCGGAGGCTCCTTGCCCATCCGCGCTGACCGGGCTGATGGAGGGGATGAGGGTGGGCAAGGCAATGTTCAGTATCTGCAGGCCCGGGATGTGCGCCTGAGGGCTGGGCTTGCCCTGGGGGGTAGCGCTGGCAGTCAGGACCTGGAGGCCCACAGCATTCAGAGTGATTCCAGGAGGGCGCATCTGTGGGGCTATGTTCGTGTTTGTCAGGCCTAAGATGTTCACCGTCTCCATGCCCAAGGGTGGGAGAGGCTGCAAGCTGGGTGTGCTGAGACCCTGGATGCCTGGCACGTTGATCTGGCCAATAGGAATACATGGCACCACGCTGTTCACTTCGGCAACCCCGATGGGATTCGTGGCGGCAGCCGAGGCGGTGCACCCCACCTCGCCGAGGCCGCTCGTAGTTCTGTGGATGACGCCGACGGCGGGAATGGTGAGTTGCACCGGGCCAGCTTGAATGGGCACGAAGGTGGAGTAGGTGGCCAGGCCGGCAGGGACCACTTGAAGCCCCCCTACTGGCACCATGCCGTAGGGCGCCTTGGCCTGCTGCTGAGAATGCAGCGGAAGGTGGCTGAAGAGGTGAGTCTGGCTCGGCCTCAGCTCGGCAGAGCGCAGTGGGGCGCCAGGCAGCTTCTCCTCCTGGATTTCGGTGTAGGGCGATGCCGTCGCGGTGCGCAGGCTCTGCTCCGCGGGCGAGGAGGGAGAGGTGGCAGAAGGCGTGCTCTGGGAGAGAACGAGAGGGACGTGTTAACAGGATGGCTGCTGCTGCCCCCAGGTTACATGGAATCTCGAGGTTGCTTGGCGTGCTGCCCACCCCCTCACACTTCGTTTTAGATGAAAACAACAACAGACTGGTTCACGGTAAATGCTGCCCAGCTTGAACAATGAACTGATTTCCTTCCTTTCTTTTTCCAACTCCTTCCTCTCCTACTAATTGAATTTTCCTCTCATGATTATCCTTGCTCGTTTCTCTTCAGCACAGGACTCAAAAACATTGCTGAATATCCTCTGTACGTGGCTGTTTTTTCTAAAGGAGGAAGGCAGCTTTGGAGAGCTGTTTATTGTGAAAATCACCTCAGGCAAAAATGTTAAATAAGCTGGCACTTCTGATACACCAGATTCACTTAGCAGAGGTACTGCAGCCTCAGGAAGGCAGAGATAGCATCACAATCCATTTGCCCATTTATTACCCTAGCCCAGAAAATGGGTGACAAGAGAAGGATGATAACTGCAGCACCCACTGAGGCTGAGGTGAGGGATGGACACTGGAATGAGGTGTGAGACCCACATCCCACAGCTGCCCCATCTTGCCTTGGTTTGGTGCACAGACCTGGACAAACAATTGTATTATATACTCTCTTTTCCTCTTATGTAGACTCTGTTACTGGCCAAGGCTAGCAACTCCTTTCCTAAAAACACCCAAATCAAGAAATCTTAAACTGCAGTTGAAGTCAATTTTTAATTTTAGGCCTGCCTGTAATACAGAAAGAACAGCACAACTTTATTTGGTTTACAGAGTCCTAAACTGTAATTCAGTGGCTTTGACCAAATTCTCAAAAAATCTCTGGAGGAGGCACAAAAACAAATTACCAACAAAAGTTTTTGAAAACAGCTAGTAGGAAACATACTGGTTAAAGGTAAACAGAATTTATTGACCATGCAGTGTCATCTATTCTACATGGGAAGACGTGTCAGAAGGAAGTGAAAGTCTTTCTCAGGACTAAATGGTGTCTGACATTTCACTAGAAATCTTCATAAGCTGGTACAGATACCTTTGAAAGAACATACAGCCTTCCTAAACTTTCTCAATCCCTTGTCTCAACGGCAAGAAGTTGGATCCACAAACATGCATGATGGCAACAGACTGCAGATTAAACATCAGAACCACAGCTACCACTTCCTCTGACTGGGAAAGGAGGCAGTCTGGTATGGGATGACTGCCTTTTATCACTTACATGCCTTTTTAATATTAATGTGGAGAATTGTTAGAGTTATATAAATTTAAGAACTTTTCACGATTTTGTCTGTGTGAATATTTTCTTGATCCTTCAGTAGTTCTGTCTGATTAAGAGAGTAAAATCAGTCAAATGCCTTCTTGGTATCTATGGATAACAACTGGACACACAACACAAATATTACGGTCCTACCTTTTGTGACAGATGTCTGCAGCGACCAGAGACCACTACATCTTATTCCCTGTCATGCTACAAAACTGCTCCAACTCATACTTGCCACACGGCACTCACAGTTCTCACAAGCAGGAATGACGATACGTCAAACAATGAAACGCAGCAATAATTTTTACTGGCTTTCCTTGCCAACAGTTCATTATCTAACTCTTTTAAAAAACCAATTCAGCAGTGGAGATTTTCAAAGAACAAGTCACTAAGTACTTGAACTATCATCAAATCTTTACCTGCTGCTTATGATTTTGAACATTTCCTGCCGCTTATTTTTCTGTAACTGCATGCACCTCTGCTGAAGTCATCACAGACAGGGAGGTAATTACTCCCCTACTTAAAACTTTGCAATATTTTGCATCGTATTTTTCTGGGCATTACCCTGGGAAGCCTTACTGCCCTCATGGTCACAGTAAGAATTCAAAACTTTCAAAAGATATCATTAGGGTCAATGAAGTATATGATTTATGCTGTCCCCATTAAACTCCATTAGAATACTGCTGAACTGTAAAATGCTTAACACCTGCTGGCTCCCTGTAGCTTTACAAGCACTGGTTGCAAATGTTACTGAATACACCTGCAGTCTTGCTCATCGACTGACTTCACCTTTCCACATGTCTGTCTGCCCAGAATAGTGATGGGCAAAAATGATCCTTTTCCTATCAAAATGCTCCTTCATTTGGAGAAAAACTGGGAGCAGTGGGAACTCAGGTCTCAGATCTGTGCTTCTCTCTCCCTATTGTTTTTCTGCAAAGGCAATCCCTAGATTCCTTGAACATATGGTGCTCATTCTAAATTTACTGTCAAACATATTTGGGGAGAGATAAGCAACTGCCCAATTTTTTGTACAGCAATAAGGCAAAAACCTTTGGGACTAGATTAGTCTTCCCTGGGAGTTACCAATGATTCCAACGTTGTATTTCAGAGTAAAGTGACTTCTGAATTACATCACTTTCCACTGAAAACTTCATGACCCCCACCATACATTCATTCTACATATCTGCAATATCCAATCTCATTTGCAATACATTCTACTAGCTCCAAACTTCATCTGAAATGACCGCATTACAATTAATCCTTTCAGAAACGATGCAGACAGAATTACAGAATTTTAAAAAGTAGTGCCAGTGCCACTACAACACTGCTGTCTCTACAGTCTACACATTTGTGCTTCAGCTATTTTTCAACTCTTTTGAAGCATGAGCCAACAACTCTAAGAATGAAGGGCTAGACCTGTGAAAAATCACCAACATGATCTTTAAATAACACTCTGACCCCCAGAACTGGACTCCTACCTTTGTAAGGATTGTGGTTGCTACCGAGGAGTGGGCCACAGTTGTTTCTGGATCGGGGTAATCCACAGACATATGGCGACCTGGAGAAGCAGGAGCAGAGTCTACCAATGCAGTACCCGCACTGTGGGGACCAGCTCCTCTCTCCTGGGCTTTGTCCTCGTTTTCTTCCTGGTGGGTAAACTCTGCTGGTGACCTGGAGGTCCTGCTAACTGACTGCGCTGCGCTAAGGACAGTCATCTTGGTGAGCAGTGCTTTTGGGAGACCATCCATGGAGTCCGTGTGAATCCCACCAAAGCAGTCCGGCAGTCTGCTGTCCTCATCAGCGCTTGTGGCATCCTGCAGGCCGTGTCGAGAGGGGTGATGCTGGGGGCTGGCCGTCACCGAGGGGGTTGTGGATAGGACTGACTCAGCTTGGCTGTCTTCATCGTCATCTTCATTGTCATTTTCATCTTCATCCGCACCATCGGATTCCTCCGCATCAAACCCTGACCGATCACAGCCCAGTCTTTGCTTCTCACCTGCAAAAGCAAGCACCGGAAGTTAAGCCAACGAAGGTTCCAGATTGATTAGGAAAGAGGTCGGAGGGAGTGATTAGAAATGCCAAAAAAATGCATGCCATGTGCATCTTTCAACTTCTTCCCACGTCATCAAAACAACAAGGAAGATTTTCACTTTTGTTTTTCAGCACACATATTAAGTTATGCAGTTACATAATCTTTCATCTCCCGTTTCCTGTTGCTTTCCACCTTCTGGGTTTGGTTGTTCTTTTAAGCCATTTATAGCCTTTTGCTCAAAGTCACCCTTCGCTCTTTCGCTGGGGGAGAAGTGAGCAGATTCCTGCTTCATTAAGTTCCTAGTGACGACACGCGAAGCTCGTCTGCCAACCTTCACAGTGGGATACTCTCTAGCTGGTTCTGACTCATAAGTGGGTGTCCTTGTACCCAGTATGAATCACTGCTGCAAAGGGTTTTGAAAGATACAAACAGAAAGACTGGAGGCTGTTAGTCAGGAATCTGTCTCGTTAGCAGGCAAAAGAGACCAAATTAGACCTTACCAGATTTCTCACTTTGTTCACGTTTTGAAAGAATTATGAGCAAGTCACCCGAGATGTCCTGGGAGACAAGAAAGCCCTAATCCTATAAAAACTTACTTATGCATGAAATTTTACTCCTAAGAAGAAGCCTTCCTGACTTCAACTCTTAAAGTCAAACTGGTACAGATACTTTGTGCTGCCTGTAGGTAAATTTTTCTACGTAATGCAGTTCTACTGCAGCTTTTCTCCTTCTTTTATACCACAACTTGGAAAGAGAAAATCTTCTTTAGTAAAGAGACAAAATCCCATCTGCTGTATCTGATTCCAAGCCAGACTGTCTGGGATCACATTTTATAAAAAGACAAAATGCTTTGGATGCACTAATATTTCATACTTGATTAAAGGTCTGTCTGCTGAGCTCCCAAAAAAATATCAGCATAAAAATCATTTGGCTCTGCAAAAGGAGGGATGGCTGGTTAGCCAAAAATGTCGAGATTCTGTTCTGGGGAAATCTGCACAGCAACTTACTATCAAAATGAACGACTCTGGAAAAAAAAAGAAACCTTTTCAAGAAGTAGAATGCATTACAAATACATTAGGCTGCTAAGTTACCAAAACGAAAATAAGCATCTTGAGCTGTAGGTAAAATAAATGGGTTTAATTGAGCTACCTCTCAACAAGCTACCTACCATTATAACCCTTTATGGTTTCAAATGAGCAGTGCAATTAGGAACAAGACTAATAGCTTCTTTGAAAAAATCCCTCTGTAATGATTTTGCCCCTCTCTTGCCTACACAGTAATTTGTACATTAACTAAATATGGAAAATATAGATTTTCTACATTTTCTACAGCAGGCATGAAACTAAAATGTTATTAAAAAATCCGTTAAACCCTGCAGATCATTGGAATAATGCTAACAAAAATATGGTTTAGGATTTTACCCAGTCTTCATTTATAATTGTCATCTACAAAATCATTCCAAGAAGAAAATACGTAATTTGTTCAGCAGCATTTTGTCTTCATTTCTGTCATTTCCGTTCCTCATTTCTTGCTGTTTAATACTTCTTGATAATTAACATGCAAAGCAGAACAATCTATGAAGTTAGAATGCTCACATATGTTTGAGTTCTGAATGGAAATAAATTCCCTCAATGCCTCTGTGACAGATGTCACAAATTGCTCTGTGTTTTACATCTAAAGGGTGACCTATGCATTTCTTCCATCTTTTTAAATACTGCAAAGGGGCACTGCAAAGTCTTGGGTTTCATGCTGTAGTTTTTATTGGATCTCTTTGTAGGTTACTCTTCTCCTTACTAACAACACACATCTATCTCCTCTCAGAAACTGTACTGCTTCTTTTCTTTTTTCTCCTTCTCTCTAAACGAATCACCTTTTCTATCAAGTTGGATGGCATCACAAATGACTGTTTCCATTGGCAAAAGAAACTACTTGAAGTAATTAGACTGACACCACATTTTTAAAGCAGGCAAAATATATGCCTGAACATGCCCTGATTTAAAGTAAGAAATCTAATTTTCAAATCAGCATTTAGAAACACTACAAGATTTACTATAAAACCCTGCTTATGCAGAGCATTTTCTGCATTCTAGAGGCCTTCTGGAAGGAAAACATGGAAAAGGAGAAGGGGAACTATGCGTGGGACACAGACTCCTTAAATGCAGTGCTCTGTGGGATATAATTTCCCTCTATTGTTTCTCTGTTTACCTCCACCCCTTATGAGTTTGCCAGCTTCTATTTAAAAGTGGTTACCTGGGGCCAGAGCCTGCAATGTAGGCGAGGTGACAGCAGTGAATACAGCTCCCTTACTCCCACACTGCTCTGAAACATCAGATGTGAAAAACAAAGCATTCCTGACTTGCTTGCTCTGGCAATGTGAAAAGGACAGCTTTGCCTTCTACACTTTTGTGTGCATCCAGTGAAACAAGAGGTGCCCAAGCTTTTGTAGTCAGTCATCCCTTTAAGCATCACCGTACACCAGTGGAGTTGTTAGAGAGTTGTTAGAGGACCTGAATCTGCAGTTTAAGGAGGTGGCAAAACCAGGCATGGTCTACTTGAAAGTGGTATCAAGGCTGTGAACACACACGGTGACAGATTCTTCCTAAGTACCATCTTAGGATACCCTAGGAGTGCTGGCCCAGCTCCATTTTGATGATTCCACTCTGCCTACAAGTTACCTTGTTTTAATTAGGCTTTAATTTTTTTTTTTTAAATTAGGCTTTTAATTTTAAGTTTTTATTAGGAAAAAAATAATTCTTTGCTTCCTGTCTTAAACTATGCACAATTACAACTATATGATTATGTAGCTGAAATATATAACTAGAACTCAGTTTCCAAATGGAACTACTGTTCCATTTGTGTTCAACTTTGCACGAGGCTGTGGGATATGTCATGAATTCAAGGGCCACCAGCACGTGAGGAAATGGCTTTTGGTGTGAAAAGTCCCAGATTTTTCTGAAAACAAAACCAAAACCAAAAAGCAATAGCAACAATAATTAAAAACAGGAAGAAAAAAAAAAAAAAAAAAAAAAGGTAGGAAAAACACTTAGTAAGGAAGAATGCTTTTCTTTCCTTCAATGCATGCCTGATCCAAAGCCTCTTCAAGTCATTCTACACATATCCTTCAGCATGGACAAAGTAGTTGCCATCAGCAAAGCATGCTCCCAGTGGGGCTCCCAAAGCACTTTCCTGGCTGTGCTGACTTCTCTCATTCCTACCCTTTGCTTTGAGAGCTTGCAAACATTACTGAAAATGCATACCCATGCATATCCTACGTGATCTGAACCTGTAATTCCCATGTCTCACGAACAGCCAAAAGCTGTTATGCTTTCTGAAGGCTACTTCTCTTTCAAATCTTAGCATTTAAACAGAAAAACCATTCAAGACAGCCTCAATCTTTGATAAAGAGCGTTTCTGAAAAAAGAGGGAATGTCTCCCATCCTCAGTCAGCTGCAATCTTTTCTTTTAAACCTTTAGAAAAACTTCTTCTAGGGCTTCACAGGAGAATTTGGAGAGATCTGCAAGAACACTTTTATACTGATATTTTACCCCAAAGCAAGAAAGAAAAATTTTGAAGTTCTTTAGCACAATAGCATTAGTTGGAATTATCAGCATCCTAACATGTCCATTAGCAAACTGCTTTTTAAGTCCATGCACTGCTTTTCCTGTGATGCTATTAGGTAACTGATACAGGGATCTCTATACAATTTAAAGTTGGTTTTTTTTTCCTACAGGAATCATTAGTGCACATGCTTTTACCAACAGTCATCTTGTCACTGCTATACCACAAAGTACCAGACCAAAGTATCAGACAGGTCTTCAGAATCTAAACTTACAGCTTGTAATTGTAATAGAGAGAGAGATCCATATATTAGTCCATCACATGACCTGACTCATCAGGCCCTACAGATGATCCATTTCTGCACTGGTTACAATGACATTAAGTTCAATGGCTTTTAACTTGATCATAATCAGGTAGATTTTCTGAAGAAAAGTAAAATGTGCATTCTACTTCTTTCACTGCCAGGAAAACCTGGAAACACACGTCTAGATTGCTTAAGTTTTACAAGTATATGAGTAAATGGAAAAATGTATATGGACTAACTATAGGTATCACTATTAGCTCTGTTTACACAGATTAAAGGTATATCTTATTAAGTATCTGTTTGTCTGTCCACTAGCTTTTAGTTCCATAATTAGTTCCACAATTGATTACACTAAATTTGATGGCTTTTACCACCAGAGTAATTCAAAGCAGGACTTACCAGATCAAACTGTGTAGTTATCTTCAGTTAGGGATTAATACAAAATTTATATACTCTGTGAGCATATACAGTATCTAGTAATGCATGCATTTGTTCTCTTTCTATGTATGTTCTTCATCAGATGTAACAATATATATATACACTAGGGCAAGGAAGGCAGACATATTTTGAGTATGGCATCATATTATTGTGAACTTGAAAATAAGGTCTGTATGTCATCAACACACAGTCTGTTTTGCTAAAGAAATATAAGCTCAGACTTGCCTTTTGCCTATCGTATTAGTCTGACAGTGGACAGTTTCACAACCATTCCAACAAATTTAAAAAGAAGTGAGGGTAAACAAAGTGCTGTTGGGTGAAACAACATTAGCACCTACATCCAAACTCTCCGTCTGCTTGACTTTTCAACTGTGCTCACTGGTTTTCATTGACTGATTTCAGTCTTGCTTCAGCTACTGTTTGTCCAGTGCTCATCATCACCACGCAGGACTCACAGTGACATCTACTGGGTTAAACTCAGACTGGTAACAGCCACTGCTTCTCAGAGAAGAGGGAAAAAAAGTGGGCTTTTGACTTTCACCCCTATGAGTGTGGAAAATAACTAGGCAAAACTAAACGAGAAAAAATAAGAGCAATCTCTGTTGCTTAAAGAGATTATTTATCTCTGAATCCTCCTGGGTATCCTATATATTGTAAAGCCACCCTAGCATTAGCTAGTCTACTCACAGGCTGTAGGTGTAAGGCTCCAGCATACTTAACATATATCTAGTTTAAGATAAGGCAGTGCTATTAAAAACTAAAAAAAAACCAATAATAATTAATCATGTGAGTTACACAGACCCAGCCTTCCACTCTACTTGCAAAAGGAGAATATCACTGTAAGAATTTCCATTTATTTTTACTTCTTATACGCAGGTGCAGTGAAAACACAGACTGAGTCATGATTAAGCTAATGAAGAGCCATGGAAACTAATTTAATATCTGCTGTGATAAGTAAGGTATAGCTAATTAACTTAGAAACACTGTGTCTTTAGAAGGGCCTATTTAATACTGCAGAAAATGAAAGTTTAAATATATATGTAGTTGTATATATGTAATATATATATGCATACATATAGATACCCATCTGAAACTTAAAATTAGGGTTTTTTACAGGTAATGTACTGATCATTTCTAGATAACTTTTTTTCCACAGAGACCACTTAAACAACTTCTCCACATCTGAAGATTTCCTTGATAAATAACTCTACTATTTACATTTATTCAGGCATACTCTACCATTCACATATTAACTTACGTGTGAAACATAATGGGTTCAAGCTTAATAACTGTTTTAATTCGAAGACAAATTGTTGTTTTTCAGACTGAATAGCAAGATGTCCAGTCACCATGGCAGAAGAGGATATCCCCAGTTGCAGTCCGTCACACTAAATAGTTCACCTCGCCTGACAATTTAATTCAGATATTAACATTCCTTACATTGTAACCCTGTATTTTGGTGACAAGAACATTCCACAGAGCAGAAGATGAAAGATAAGTGGATGAGGGAATGGTTTTGAATACAAAAACCCAGGCCAGAAAGTATTTACTAATACCCAAATGATGACAAGTCCAAACACAAAGAATGCTATGTTAAAAGCTCTGATCACATATATTGTCAGACAGCTAGAGAGCATCTCTTTATTTTTCCCTCAATGTGACAGCACAACCAAATTTCAGCTTCTCAAGTTACTGAAAAAGCAGGCTCTGTGTTTACATGCCCGTGTTCAGGATCGTGCACTATTCTGCACTCCTTACTCAATATGCTGATGTTATTAATCTGATTACAATCAGGTCAAAGCTATCTTCTGATGTCAATCTGAAAAATGATATATTCCAATCATGACAGCTTGTGCTTAAAAATCATGTGCAAAATACTTGCAGAACTGCCAAATTCCTTAGTAAATAAAAGGCTGACGGCTTTGTTAAATTTATGGCCAACTCTCCAAAATTAATTCTTTAATTCCACGTCTGATAGAAGAAATACAACTTAGTAATTTGAAGGAAAGTTGTAGATACTGCTATTGCCATCAGAGAATAATCAGCATTTGGGTAAAAAAAAAAAATAGTGACAGACAGACATTCTGTGGGTCAGGAAACCAGACAAACATGCACAACTTATGGGAAAGAACAAATTTTATTTCTGAGGTCAGAATTATTTCCTACTACATTTTCTGACATTCCAGCACATCATCTCCCGTTGCCTTTCAACTAGGAAAAGCCATCAGATCCAGCTGACTCTGGCTGCCAAGGGCAAACTCCTTTCCCAAGGCCAGCCCTGCTGCCAGAGTGGGGCTGCCTGGGTAAGGGGACCGAGGGATGGTGCAAGGAGACCACCTACACACCTCAAAAAAGCCCCCCACTCACTTGTGTTCAAATGTGGCCAAAAAATTAGTATTTCAGAGAGCGCAGCAGAACCACCTATATTTACAAAGCTCACATGGAAATAATTCACACTTCTTTTTTTTCCCTCCACTTTGCCTTAAAGATGGGCCAACAAGCAAGTTTCTGAGTTACCCAGAGAAACACCCTCCAGCATGGCTAGGTGAGGTGAAAGATTCAATCACAGTTTTTAAATGTTGAGCTACTCATTGAATGTCTATGGATAATTGTAAATGCACTGTGCTCTGTGGTAACTGGAAAGGCTGGACTGGTCTAGCTGGGACAGATGTGTTTACCATGGGCTTAATTACCCTGCCTCTTGGATGGGACTTTCAGTGCCGAGCTTTGTCCTCAACAGCTGGTTTTCCTGTAGGGTTGGACTTGATGACCTCTGGAGGTCCCTTCCAACCCCTACAATTCTGTGATTCTGTGGGTATCCGAGTCGGATCATTTAGAGAAGACAGGGACTTTATCACTAAGTTGTTTCTTGTTTCTGAGCTCTTAGTTAAAACAAGAGACAAAAAAGGAAGTGTTACCTGTTTTGCTCTGAAAAAAATGCACTGCAGCCTTACAATTCAATATCTGAAAGAACTTCGTGGATTTACATGGCAAATCCTAGTGATTGTTTGCCTTGCTCTGTGGCTTTTGTTTATTTCTCTCCAAAAGATTCTAACTTATTAATTACTGAAACAAAAATTATATATCTGGGAATGTAGTTTATTTATAGGATAGTTGCACACACCTGTAATAAACCATTACACTGCATGTAAGGACTCTCTGTCTTTCAGTTATGTAGTCTTAGAGCCAAAGAAAAGCAGACTTTCAACAACTGCTTGAAATGGCTTATTTCTATAGGGTATTACTGATAATTTGTTAACATTTGGAGCTTTTACCATGATACTAAACTTATGTCAATTGGAAATATCAACGTATCGATCAGTAACATGGTTTCATTGCCTAGGAAAAAGATAAAGCTGGTGTTACTTAAAACCAAATTAAACACAGCTTCAAAACGGTGCTTACAGGAGTCGCGACAATTTTTCCGTCATGTGAAGGCTGAAAAGGTTTATGAACACTGTTTGTGTTTGGGGGAAGGATCACAAGCTGCTTACTGTTGCTTATCTTCTGTGTTATTCTTTCTGGTACCTCAATTGCAAAGGAGGACATGTTTTTAGCTTACCAAAAATGAATATATCTAACAATGCTAAAAAAGGAAAAGGCAGATTTCTTGGTACCTAGTGCACTACTGAATCACACTAGTTGAGTCATATTCCCAGAATTATTTAGAATTAGATTCAAGCCAATTCGCTTATTCTGCTAGCAGTTGTCATATGGGAGCAAGTGCATTCATCTTTCTTGCCCTTTATTGTTTAAATGAAGATCGCCACAGCTTTCTTTTCTCAAAACCTCATCTGCAATCTAATAAACTATTCCACTTCAAGAAGAAAAACACAACGCAAAGCCCACACTGCTGCTGAAAAGCAGGAGCATGTAGAAAATGCCACTGCTGCACCAAGACATGTCAAGACTCCCAAACAGAGTGTTAGCACGCAGCCCTGTCATACAGCTCACTGCATCTGGTACAGATACACATTTCTTAGCATGCTGAGCAGAGTCCATGTGAACCCAGTGTGGCCCTCCTCAACTCTCCTCAATCTCACCTCCATTTCAGTAGAGCTGTTCTGGTATGTTGGACATACAGAATTTCAACTACTAGCAAATAATTTTGATAACACTAAGAACATCAATGGAAGATCCAGATGAAAATCTTTTGTTTCTACTTACTGATTTACTCCCATTCATATTTGTGAAGAAGGTCAGCACTCTACATCAGAAGATCATCAGCCTCCCTGAAAAGCCTATGCAAAGCACTCAGCAAATATTTATAGTTCTGGGTGGTGAGTCAGTAATACAATTTACAAAACATGTATTCAAAAATTTGACAATTTTATGCAAAGCTATTTTAAAAAAATCCTACATTTTACTATTTTTTTCCCAGCCAAACAGCTGTTTTTCTGGTATTTAAAATCTTCTCAGATTTGTCTGTGAAACTGATAAAGTTAAACTGCATAACACTTTGTGAAAAATTCAGCAGCAACATATCTTTAGCATATGCTCATCATTTCTTTTGGTGAAGGTTTTTCCAGTATTTCTTGCTCCCTTTCAGTACCTTCTAAGATTTTCCTCCCTGTATCTTTTTCCTGTACATTAATTTAAAAACTTTGGAAAAAAGGGTAATAAAGGGTGACAATAAAATAAATCTAACAATGCAGCAAAGAAAATATTTAAATTCTTACCAAATTCTTCTTCTCCATCCTGGTCATCTATTAAGCCTACTGAGACTCCCAAATCCATGCACTTCTTGCTATGTGCCTTTGACTTCATATGTTTTGTCAAATTTCCTTAAGAAACAAACAAAAGCAAAAATGAACTGCTTTTTGTCTACACAAATGTATGGTGATATTAACACAGCATGTCCGTATCTCATTCAGCTACATTTACAACCACATACATAAATTGATTTCACATCTGGCAGAGCCTTGCCCTTCAATGTAAGTTGACAAGGGCTACAGCAGGTTCATCATCCTGAATGCTACCAGCTTCTGGCTCAGCTCTTCAGCAAGATAAAATAGAATAAAATGGAAATCATGGAAGATTATGCATTTTGCATATGTGTAAAAAAGTCACTTGTTTCTGGCAAATATGAAAGACTAATTCAGTCTTCATATTAATATTGACAGAAAACGACTATGTGGAACTAAAGTTCATATCTTGCAATTCTTTTCGTATTTTATGGATTCTATTTCAGTGCAATTATTTCCATTGCCAACTTAGACAAATACATTAATTTTACTCAAAATATGAGCCTGAAAATGTTTGCTCTGAATTTCAGAAGTGAACGCATAACTCTTGGGAAGCTTCATGTGCTGCCATTCCCTTTAGAAAGGAAGTATGGCAAATATCATCACGAAAGAGTTAAAAGTAGATCACAGTTTTAAATGATGAGTATGTGAAATGTATGAGGGCCACTCCAAAAGTATCTCCTCCTTTTTTATTCTATTGGCCCACAGCATCCCAGACAGATATTGGTAATACGGCAGTAGAATGTGAACCAGAATTCCCACCAATATCCCATTGCATTTTCCTGCCACGTGACAGATGGCAGCAAAGGGGCAGCCTGACAAAATGACAGCTGACATGGAAGTGCAGGTAAAGCAAAGGTGTGTCAATGAATTCCTCCATGAGGAAGAAATGGCATCCGCTGACATTCTTCAATGCTTGGTGAACCTTTGTGGAGATGAAATGGTGATGTGTCTCAGCAGTGGTGACAGAGATTGTTACAAGTGCAAAATGCAGGCTCCTGCTGGTTGCTGGTGAAAATGCATAGCTAATAGTGATGACTGTTGAAAAACAGTGTTTTGTAGCTAAGAATCTTCTCTACCAAATAATGTGGCTGTGCTCTTTGTATCTGTTGTAATTTCCATGGAAATGAATAGGAGGCATTACTTTCAGGGCAATGTATGTATATTATTGTAACTATTTCTATTTCAAACTTCACATTATCTTACAAAATCCAGTTTCTTTGAGGTATGCAAATGGAAGAAATTACAGCGGGTGAAATGCTTCCATAGCTGTGGAATATTTAATTCCTACTTTGAAAGAAGACTAGGATTTCACTCCAAATTTTGAAATGATTGTTATGAAGCCATGTGGTATTGCTATAAGCTCACAAATAGCAAAATTCTTGGCTTTACATGCTGTGTGAAATTACTGCCTACACTGGCTTTTCATGTGGGGTAGTTTAACAAACTTCAGGCATCCAGTCCTAGGCCCAACTTTGCTAGCAGTGGCAACAGTCATGGTTAGCAACTGCAGAACATTAAGCAAGTACAAGTACCTTTTACACCTGAAGCATAAGAGAATTTTAAAATGGGCAGAGCTTAATTAACGGAATTGGGCCAGCAAGCCTACTATGCAAAAATCCTCATCAGTATTTATTGGGTTCACAATCCAGCATTTAATTTTAAAGATGGTGCAACAAAGCAACATGGTGCCTTAAGGTGTAAGGAGGCAGTGTTAGTTCATCACACACCTGAAGACTATCAATCCTATTTTTGCAGTCCTGTGAAGTTTTCCTCCTAATTGCAGAGTAGTCTCAAATCCTCTGTAGGTACAAATGTTCCTGAGGTTACAGCAGGGGAGATTACACCTGAATGATGTTCAAAGCTGGAAACAGTGTGACTGCTTAGAACCTTTCACTAGAAGTCTTTTGACTGTGAACTTACCCCATCTCTTCTACTTACTACAAGTCCTGGATCTACCATTGTTTAATATACATATTTAAATTTGGATGTGTTTAAATATTGTTGTAAACAGACTTTAAACACCATCTTTGAGTTACAAGATTAAGGAGAAAAATGAACTCCATTCTTCCAGGGTCTAAAAACCATTTTTAATACAGTTATTTGTTGAGTGCTAACAGCAGCACAAAATATGTCCATGTCATATGTCCAAATAATCAGTGGGGACTTCAAACTGTGTTCCTATCTTTGCTTAGATGAGACCTGGCTTTCATCATATTCTTCTATTTTCCTTTTCCATTTCAGTTTCTAACCTAGATGAGATGCCACAGTTTGTTCATATAAATGCATGATTGTCTGAACAAGCAGACAGAAAGGACTGCAAACACTGGAAAACATTAGACAGTCAAACTCTGCAGCAAGATAACTTCTTTAGCATATGGCAGCCAGATTTGAGAACTGTGCTTTAATACAGAAGGAAAAGAGGGAAAAAATGTACGCGGGGAAGTGCCTCTACCTTTAGTTTTGAAAGAGAAGTTGCAGTAATTGCAGTGGTAAGGACGGACATCTGTATGTGTGCGAATGTGCTTCTTCAGCATACTGGGTTTCTTGCAACGTATTCCACATTCTTCACAGATATATTTCCCTCTTCCTCTCCCCCGGACATACACATAGTCCTCATTTGATTTGTACCTAGTAGCAGCACCGTAAGAATAAGGCAATTGTAGTAGGGGAAAAAAAAAAAACTAGTTAGAAACCATGATCTATCAAATTTAAAAAAACTATAAAAAACATAAAAACAACTTGTGCATTTATTTGCTAAACTTACAGTCATGAACATGCTTAGAATCAATGGTGTATCTTTTAAAATAAAGGTACCATTGGAGACAAATCATTTCAAGATTTCAAATTTCATCTTCACAACACAGAATCATACTTTAGTCAGCTCTTGGAAGTAAGTTTGAGGACCACGAGAGAGCTCTAAAGGAGCATCTTTGAGGCTTCATGATGGATACAGAGAAGGAACAACAACAGTTTAGACAGTGGGAAAGTCTTTCAAAAGCTCTGTTAATGTGCTTCATGCTCAGCCTACTGGGACTGTCTCTCGATGGAAAAAGTCCCTGATGCAATCCCAGCATTCATCTCTCTGCTCATGGATGCCAAATGTTTAGCTTTTGCAACTTGCTCCCTGTAACATTTGGGGCTGTGCAGAGGCATATAGCAGTGCTCTACCAGAGTGGCTGGCAATAGCCTACCTGCTGGCCAGGACTGGGCTCAAACCATAAACCTGCAAATGGAAAGCCTACAGACTGTTAACAACTACTAGAACAATAAAATATGCACCATTTGTGCCCAAGCTTTTACGCGTTACTGGGAGATTCTTCTACTATAAATCCTGTTTTATAAGATGCTGTACACGGCACTACATTGTGGCTAAAGCTAAAGCAACTGTTATTCAGATCAGGCAACTGATTTAAAACTATTGCAGTGCATGGACTAGGACTCAGTAAATATTTCCATGGCACTTTTCAGGACTTCTGCAGCCTGCATATACCCCAGCAAACTGCCAGACAGCAACTGAACTGCAGTCTGTTGCTAAGCCCTGGACTGTGTCCTCTCTGGCTACAATTACACCAGCTTACTGCAGAATACACATTATTTATCACAGAAGAGAAATACAGGAAAAGAATTTACATCTATGGCAGTATCTAGCTGCCTTTACTGCTGATTAATGTTTGCCCTTTGGAAAAAAATGAATCACGTTGCCTATTGTTCTCTATTTCATTACTCTCTCCCAACTCTCATGGCTCCGTGCTTCTGATGAATTTCCATTTTTCACAGAAGCATAAACCAACTTTCACAGACCACAGAATGGGAACTGTTGTTTAAAATAAATCTAACAGGAAGCAACATCTCTGCAAGGTCTAAAATCAAGATAAAATATCTTCCCAGCAATATCTAATATATAAAGCACAATACTTGCCCTCCATCAAAGATTTTCACCCTTCTTGGTTCGCTTTTGATAAAGGAATTTTCTTTATCATGCTCAGTGCTTGATTCGGAGCTTTCCTTATTGCTGAATTCAGATGCAGTTATTTTTTTCCTATTTAACGCTCGCTGAAAGAAAATGAGATATTCATACATTTATCATTAAAATTAGTATCTTTCATAACCATTCAAATATGTAAAGCATTAGGAATAAATGCATAACTCCTTTCACAAATCACCATTATAATAACTGATTATTTTAACATATTTTAAGATACGAGAATCAAAAAATATCTTTAACTAAATTTCTCTTCTACTAATGCTGACTATTAATGGAGTGGCAAATCTATATGGAAGTTCAGCCGGAAAACTGAAATGCTTTGAATGTACAGCAGTTGCCTCTTCCATCCTTTGGGAAGGTACAGGTGACCTTTTTTAGCTCACAGCCAATTAGTGATGCTTTCTCTTCAAGGCTCAAGTCCCACGACATCTCAGTAGCACCCTCCCAGCTCCAGCTTCCCAGTGCCTACGAGGGACGTGGATAGAGAAGGAAGTCCATCACTGAGAAACTCATTTCTTGTGGTCCAGCAAAGAAGAAAAAGGGAAAACTAATGGCAGGTACTAACTAGTAACATATGCTTTCTAGTATTTTTCACAATATATTCCTGTTGTGGTGTAGGTATTGTCTGTTCTGTTTGGCAAGGTAATAATGGACAACCAGAACCCTTCCAGAGCATGACTCCATGGCTAATCCTCACTGCCAGGCCAAATTGTAAGAGAAAGTGTAACAGTGGTCTAGCAGAACAAAAACATGTTTCTCAATTACTAATGAACTTTTTTCCTCTCAAATATAAAAAAAAAATTAAAATTGCCAAATAACATCTATTCCTTCCAGAGTCTAGGATATTTATAAAATGGGCAACAATGAAGGAAAGATCCAATTAGCCAGCAATTATTACTGCTGTATTTATAAACTGTTCTACCCACAGAGCTGGCATACTCACCACATTTGCTCATATTGATAAGTGAATAAAATGATGGGAGAAAAAAGACTGGCCTTATGTTTTCTACTCATTATAAAATCTAATGCTGCAAGCTTGCGAATTCTTGCCAAGAGGAATGGCTTTGCTGGCTGACTTGAAATGACTGATGCTTTACGAGCATTGAAGGGTGACGCTGTTCTGGGACCCAGTCCCTGCTCATCATCCACCCCAAGATCTCAGCATCCACCTTCCCTTCTGAGATGGACCATGGCTGATGAGGAATTAACACAAATCAGAGGAAGAGTGACTGTCTATCAGATTCAAAGACCTAGGAATATGCACAGGCTTGCATGTACAGCTCCAAGCCATATGCGTTCACATGGTTTTGACACTGATTTGGGCTGGATTTTCAAGCATATGAGGAATCCTACCAAAGCATAAATGACAATCACGCCTGAGTGTAGGAAGAAAGAAATTTCACCCTATGTGTTTTAACAGTATTCATACAAAGTGGAGGGTGGTGATGTACAGGATAGGAAATATCAGAAGATGAGCTTACTCTACCAGTTGCAACTCAACTATGTAACAGTTCCTGTAACACTATCTAGCACATGAATTGCTCTTGTTTCCACTGCAAACAAAGAGTAACCAGGTGACATCTGTAATTTAACAAGGAAAAGAGTAGTGTAAAAAAACCAGAACATATGCAATAAATCCAATACCACATAAATATCCTCTGCAGCTGGAATAACACAATCATTAAGTAACTGATCAAGGATAAATACTAAATATTTTTTCCACATTTCAATTTCAATAATAAAAAGACAAAGAAAAAAAAAAAGATTCCAAATGTATTGGGTCCATGTCATTATATAAACTATGGTGAAACGCTGTTATAATATATAATATATTCACAAAAGTACTTAGAGTGCAAAAGCTAACACCAGGCTAAATACCTCTGGGATTTTCCCCTCCTCTCCACCCACTTTTTTTTTTTTTTTTTTAATACACACAATTATGTACAGAGATAAGACAAGCTAACATGTTCAAATTACTATCTACCTCCCACTGATGTACTTTAATTTACTGGTTATATGCTACTTTTAGCAGCTCTTTCAGTGTCTTTAACATGCAAAATACTGCCTTTCCAGAAATGCTCCGATAGAAACACTGAGTTTCCCAAAGAAATCTAGAGAGGTGCTCACAGGTAATGAAGAAAACTGCTTAATTTTTATGAAAATTTCCACGTTGAAGAAGATTTGGCTCCCCTGTAAATCTATGTGCAATCAGTTTCTAAGCTGCATGGGTTTCCCGCATGAAAATTCTTTACCATACCTCACCTAAAACCTAAGAACTCCCCACACATGCCAGTGGGAAGGGCAGAAAAATGGCCATGTTGTAAAACGTTCCTCTCCACAATTGCTTACAGCTTCCATTTGTAGCAGTTTTCTCTCTCCTGCCATAGAGACAAAGACCATGATTCATTTCTACTTTATTCGTTTTGATCCAATTTCACCCCACAGTCTCCAATTACTGGTATAAAACTGGAAAAAACCTGCTGTTAGGGCTGCCCAGAGACCAAGTTCAATAGATACTTCTGGTACTTTAAAACATAACTTGGAAAAAAAAATAACAACAACAAAAAAACCCAAGCATGCTTGGAGCCTGAATCATTGAAGTTATAAATTTCAGATTATAGTATTTACTAAACATTTTTCCCACTGGCACGAAGCCACTAGAGAGAAATGTTTTTAATATCTTTAAACTTTTACTAGTTCACACATAAAAATCTTCTGCATTTAACTACTTTGCAGCGGTGAGTTGGACTGTTGTGGCTCATTATCCAAGAAAGGAAACCTTTGCATTCAGTAGAAGCTGTCCATTCTTCAGCCTATTTACACTGGGAGATCTTCACGCTGGCATACTCCAAACTTGACTGACTCATTTCAGAGAGGGAAGCCAAAATCAATGAAGAGAATAGAGAAAGAGCCCCTGATGCAACACCAATGAGTTCAGGCAACAAAACCATTCAGTAGAGAGGAAAAAAACCAACCAAACAAAGGAGATGAAACAAGCCTTTTGCATACAGGTGAGCCCCACGTTACATTTTAACATGCTGCATTCATTCCAGAAACTTCTTTCACAGTACCATTTTGTGCTTTGTTCTTCGAACCACTGGAACGTGGCAACTTTACCTATTGCCTCTGAGCAGTGAACTGTGAAGAGCAAACAACGTGCTGGGGTTCCTCCTTGTTTGCATTTTGCTCACGTGTCTCTTCGTTTCCCACTGCTAAAGAACTGCCTTCTTGGCTATGATTAGCAGTGGTCAGCAACGTGAGCTCTCATTAAACACAACCAGGTTCTGGGGGCAAAACCAGGGGTTGCTCATGAAGTCGCTTTATCTCTGTAAGATTTGCAGACACAGCCACCCCAGCAGAATGCTACACGTTGCTCCAAGAAGAGTTGTGACTGTGTGAGAAGAGGTGAGGGATAACAGCACCACTTTTCTGCTATTACTTATAAACTGCACTGTGATAATACTTGAAGCTGCCTGTCCGGTCAGGGTTAAAATTGCAAGCCATCTGATAAAACATCTGAACGATGGTCACAAACCCCAGAAAACTGGCAGCCCGAACTGTGGTTCTCCAAGGATCTTGGTGCCCTGCCAAGCTTTTAAGCAAGAAATCCATCACATTTTTCTTTCTTCCTTTTCTTTCTTTCTTTCTTTTTTTTTTTTGAGATAACAAGAGAATCACTTTGTTAATTTGTTTTCTTTTCCAATTTTCGTTTAAAATGGAATAATAACTTCCCAAAGGACTGTCGATGTTCTCTACTAGAAAAGCCACTGAGAGAATTAATGGGCATGAACAGGATGGGGAAGTTAGTTTTTGTTTTCATCCAGGACAGCTTCTAAGATGACACTAACTAGACTCTTCCTTGAGGGCACCAGCCATTCCATTACCAGGTCAAACTGGAGATCAGTAATACAGAGCTGTCTTCTGACAGCATCCTCATCATCCTGAAAATGGCTGAAATGCTCCTGCCTGAGTCACTGAAATAAAATGAGGCAAACTCTGGAGGTCTTAGGTCACAGTGCCTATCAAGCCTTTCATTTCTTTTTTCCTGCCTTCTAAACCTTGCTCGTACAATCTCAGATGCCATTTAATCTTTAATTGGTCATTTCTCACTGTACGCTGTTCCTATGTAACAACCCTGAGGGAAACCTATAAATCAGCCCCAAGCAGAGCTTCAAAACTCTTCATCTTCCCTGTGCCAGCATGCTTCATTCAAAACATCAGCAAGAAAGAATGAAGAAAAATTGATAACTATGGTTCTTTTGTGGAAGAAGCAGTATAAATGTACCTGACAGCTGCCTATTACAGCATTTAAGAACTCCTAAAGTGTTTAAAAGAGTGCTGTCAAAATATTTTTCAGAATATTGTTACCTATTACTTATATTCTAAACAGAATTTGTTTGTTGATAAAATTTATTCCTCATGAAGCACACAACAGCTTTGTAATCAGAGCATTTCAACTAATAGGACATTCTTTAAAAATAAAACAAATACGACTCAATTACAAAACTAAAGAGAGACTTGACTTGCCTTCCTTAGAACAAAATGCTCAACTAGACATGATTCTTTTTAATAATTAAGCACTATTTAAGTACATCTCATAGATCACATGAGGAAGCAGGCTGAAAAAGTATGAGTTCAAGTAAAAGGAGGCATGCTAATATGGAACCAGTACTTGAGTTCACTTACAGCACTAGCACCAAGTCAGCAGTCTATTTATCTGTAATGTGTTATACAGAAAATAAAGTTTTGACCTCCAAAATGAACGTTAGTGAAATCTCTCACTGATATCAAGATGTCCCAGATTTAACTCTAAAGCTCTTTGGGCTGTAAGGGTTTCTGGGTATCATCTCAAATCTTCCTGTAATTCTGAAACTATTTCTTACTATTTCTTACACCGTTTCTCATCTTGCAGCTCTTTTCCCCACTGTCAACTCTGTATTTTAGCAAAACATTTAGCAAACACAGGAACATCCTGCTGTGATCTTTAACAGCATTGGTCTTCATCACTCAACATCACCAGGACTATACGTCTTTTCCCAAGGCTGCGGTATGCTTCCTCTAGAGTGACTACAGGCCCTATAGGTCTTGATTCCCAGCCTGAAGCCCAGAAAGATTTTCTGAGAGCAGACTGCAAGATTAGGGCAAGCAATAATTGTAATTACTCTTCCTCCCAAATGGTTTATACATGGTTTATATGAAATAGGCAGCCTTTGAGTGATTCTGGAGGAACATTGCTCCACGGCCTCCAATTTTTGCAGGTTCAGAAGAGAAGCATAGAAACAATCATACCCAGTGCAGGGCAGAGGGGAAAGAAGAGCACAAAATCACACTGTAGACCAAGGCTCTCCTTAGTGAGCTTTATGGCTTCGATCGGTGAGCCATTGCAGGCTAGCACTTGATCCATTAGACACAGACACCCACTGCCATACTACAGGGCCAAGTGTTGCATTTACCAATTCACAGAGGCACATCAATTATGCAGGAAAGTCAAATTCAACACAAATCTCCATATGGTCCAGTGAAATGAAAATGAAATCCTGCTGGTATCTATGCAGCCCTAAGGTGGTTAATGAAATAAACTGCATCTGACTCTGGAATTACATAGTGTTTTATGTACATCATAAACATCACTCTGAATATATTCCATTGCACAAGATTTAATAGCATTTTTGGATTCATACTGATCTAAGAAGTTGTCAGTATTTAAATGGAAGCTGCAATTCTGTTTTAAACTTCATTATTTTTGGCATTATTTCACACTGTCAACTAACCTAGGTGGGAGAAAGGGAAGTGGTACACTGTTCCTCCCACACTAAATGATCAGCAGTGGTGAAAAATATCTTTACTACGTATCCATGGACACCTGTTCACTCTAAGCACACTCTTATAACAGAAAATACCAGCAGATTTTTAAGGCAAAATATGCAATTATGATCTGAAATTGACCTGTTTTAAGTTGTGAGTGTTTAAAAAAATACTTGTACCGGAACTACTTTTGTTATATCCTTTGTACTTAAAAAATAGCCAAACGCATTTCTGCGATAATAAATACTTCAAATACAGATTTAAATCCAGGAACTAATTTCCATGAAAAGAGATAAATGTTTATGAAGAGGTTTCTTAATGGAATTAGTTTGGATCTCTTTAGCGGTTTGATCCAGCGTAACAGAAATAAATAAGCACATATATTATACATGTCAGGCATATTGCATTCTCCAAACTATGAAGCAGCATGATTTCCAAAGCAAATCCTCTGTAAATGATAAATATACATCAGGCATAGATTAAGTACCTTGGTTAAGCTGTTCTTCCACTTGCTTGAATAGACCAGTATATCCGACCTGGGATGAGTAGTTCTTGCTTGGGTGTACAGCGGTTTTTCCACTTTCTGTTTTGAGTTGAGGAGAGAAAGAGCTACCTTTGTTGACAAACCTAGTGGATTGGGATTGCTGGGACTAATGGTCCACGTAGAATAGGCTGAAATCTTCTGATCATTTTGCAGCAGGTGTAGTGGTTTCCTCTTCAAGAGATAACACCAGGTAAAACTTGTTGAGGTCTTGAGGCTTGGAAATGACAACCTCTGCATTTCTCCTGCATTCATCACAGCTAGTGTAGTCAGTAGCTTTGCTTGGCCCTGGCTATTAATTAGCTCACTCTCATGACTATTGCCTGGGGACCTTCTTTCTTGACTGCTGCTTACTGCCTTTCCAACAGAACTCTGACTACTCACTGGAGATGGTTCAGATGGTTTTCTAACTACAAACACCGGTGATGCTGAAGACTTAAGGTCTTCTGATTCTGATGATTCCTTCGGAGTTTCTGAAACACTAGTTTCAGATGAATGACGATTAGGCAACAGCAGGTCTGAAGTACTGGCTTTGCTGCTTTTTTCATGCTGTGCAACACCATCAGGATCTAAGAGGTGATTTTCCAGAGGTTCTGTGGTGCAAACCTGTCTCACCAAAACAGGTTTCTTTTGCTTACCAATAGGGTCATTAGATCGAACATTCAGTGGATGCAGTGGCCCAGCTTCTGTCATGCATGCAGCTCCACTTTCATCTTTAACACGTTTCTGCTGTTTTTCCATGGCAATATCCAAACTGTTGGCCGGGGAAAGCATTCGTTTACTTGAAGCCGTAGCTTCTTGTTGAGGGAAGAGTCCACTCACTGGCACTTTCTGAATAATATTCAAAGAGCTTGACAAAGGTGAGTTTCTGGTTCCACTTTCTGGTAGCGGATTTTCAAATTCAAATGAATTTGGCAAAGTCCTCTTATGATCTTTGTGAGATTTTGGCAGCTGAGCTTTGCCTTCAAGTGTTGGCAATGTCACAGCAGTTGTTTTGCAAGCGGATTGGCTTACCTGATCCTGAGTCACTAAAATGTGAGGAAGGGGTGTAACAGTTGCAAAGCCATACGATGGCATGCTACTGTGAATACGGACAGGAACTACAAAAGGAGGCATCTGATGCAACTGACTGCTGCAGTTGTTAGGGATAATCTGTTTTAGAGGAGGCACAGAGTACGGGTTAGACATACTGTCGGATAGTTTAGCCTGCAGCTCAAAAGAGGGCATGTTCTGGTCCACCCCAACGTGACTTGAGACGGACTGACTTGATAGATTATTTTTTAGCAATTTTGAAGAGTATGGCTGACTTATATGTAATGTTTTAACTTGGAGCTGATATTTTGGAGCAAAGCAATCTCTCTTCTCATCAGGATGACAAGACAGTGTGTTCGTATTCACTTGTCCCCCTTGGGCTGATTTTTTGGTAGAGGCCTGGGAAAGCTGATGCATTGAAGATGTTTGTCCTTGATTATTCAAAACATGATCTAGAGGCTGCTGAACTAAAGACATATTACCTGGATTGCAATTTTGAATTGCTGAGTGAGGCCTTGAGTGTGTTTGAGAATGCTGAGTACTTGAAGGAAACTTCACCAAGGATTTGCTGGAGGTCTGCAGCCTGTGAAATGGCACATCAGTAGCATGGGCTGTCTGAAAAGAAGAAGTTGATTTAACTGGATGACTTTCTGGAGCAATATTTAAAGATATTTGTCTTACAAATGGCCCCCTCCTTCTTTCTAGCAGAGGCACATGTCCAGTAACCCCATTTCCAGATGACAGTTTTGGAGCAGCTGTCTCTGCGAGTGAGGCAGGTTTTGATGGAGATATGTTTCCACAATCAAAAGACTTACTCCTGTAGTCTACCTCCATTGAGGGCTGTGTGCAGCTGATCTGCTCTGATGCAGCACGCCTCATTTCCCTATAGTGAGGGCCAGGCACGCCCAGAATGTGAGAGCCAGCAGGAATCATAAGGAATTCTGCTGACTTATTAGCAAGCTCTGTTTTGGAAGGATTGTCCACCTTTGAAATTTCGTCTTTATCGAGTGAAGCTGAAAAACTGGAAGCATGAGACAAACTACTTTCTCGACTCAGACTTCTCGAAAGTGTGGAGTCAACACTGGATTCAGCAGATGAATGCTCCATTTCAGCCAAGCGAATTCTTTTCTTCTTTGGTGGGAGTTTTTCTGTCGGCAATTTAGACAGTGTTTCACTGCGCTGTGGCCAGTTAAATCTTTCTGTCTTTTCTTGATCGCTGCATTGGTTTTCTTGGTCCCTGTCTGGTTCTTCTGTGACCAGTATTTCAGGAACCTGGATGTTATGCTGGCGAACGAGTCTTGATGGCTGCACTGGGATGCTTCTCTCATTAGAAACTATTTGGCTTCCCTGCACTTCCCCTCTAGCTGCTTCCGATGACAGTGGCTGATGATGCTGGGAAGTAGTCAGATGCGAGTGTCTATCCTCTTGGACTGCAAGTGCGTTCAAAGAGAGGTGTTTTGCAAGCTTGTTGGGCTCTTGAAATGAAACTGGTGATACTCTTTCAAAGGATTCAGATTTCTCGAACGAGCTATTTCTGCTCAGTGAATTGGTGTGCTGTATTACTGAAATGCCAGTCCCTTGCCTTTTCAATTCCACCTTTTCTTGCATAACTGAACTTGTCTGCTTTTCAGCGAGCGGAGACATCTTTGTCTCGGCAGTCAGATCTGTGCCTTGAGCCACAAGCTGAATCTGTGAACTTTGAAGTAAAAGGCTACTTGGCTGTTGTGAACCTAGTACTGTTGCACTGTGTTTTGACAGACTGGAAGAATTTGCTGGCTTACTTTGGCTTTCAGCATTCTTTGATGGCATACTTGTGTCATTCTGCTGTGGGTCATCATCATCTCCGACACTTTTCATTTTTCTTCTTTTCCTTATTTGGGGCGTCTGTTCCCAGACACCAGTTGAAGTAGTGACTCTGTAGTGCAGAATTTGAGGCTGTGTACTATTTGGAACAGTTTTATGCTCAGGCTCTCGAATTGCTGCTTTCGTTTTAGGTCCGTGCAACTCTGAGCAGTAAAATTTCTTGTGGTTTTCAAAATTTTCCAGTTTTCTATACCTGTTTCTGCAGGTTTCGCACTCAAACATTGTTCCTCGTACCTGAGGGGTCTTCTTTGTTTTTTCTAAACTTGGTGCCTGCGCCAGGGACTTGCTTCTCTGCAATAAAGAGTCGTTTGATAAATTACATCCCAGATAACCTTCTTCTACAGATCGGGCTGGTCCAAGAACTTGGCTTTCACCAGTAGAAGAATCTTCTATTGCTGCCTGTCTAACAAGAGTCCGAGGATGTCCACCCTGGTTCAGTGGAGCAGCAGGTCCAGATACAAAAACATCATCGTATAAAGAACCAATTTTATCATCAAATGACTGACTTCCTCGAAGTGGATGAGATGGTGGTATTACATTTGGAGGTACTGCTGAATAACTGGTAGTAGGCATGGAATTACTCCGTGTAATAGGCAAACAGTCAAGAGATGGTACAGAGAGAAGAAAAACTTGCTTCGATTTTTCAGTGGGTGTGAAAGGAGACTTTGGTATATCAGAGCTCGAACTAGTTCTTCTTCCCATGGGCTTTAAATCAAACTGGAAAGAATCCTTAAATATGTAGGATTTCGGTGAATCTATACTTCCTCTTCTTGAAAGAGACGTTCTTCTTGGTTTCACGCTATCTAACTGTTTGTCATCCACAACGGCTTCATTATCAGAAATCAACTTTGAGATACGTTCCTCGAGGGTTTTTGTTGCCATGGGAGGTCGCATTTGGCCAGAAAGAATCAAATTTTTCTCAGCACAAACAGTTTGCACCATTGATGCCACCACTCCACTTGTTCGCGGCGCAGAAGCCAAACTCTTATTTGAGTCCTTCTCAGAGGTCAGCAGTCCTCTTACGAAAGGAGCTGGTGGGCTCATTGTTTGATCAGCACTTTCAGAACGAGAGAAATAACCAGAATCAGTACTACCTAAACTTCTAGGGCTCAGAAGACATTTTCCTTGCTGGTCTTGGGAACAATCTGTTGCCTGCTGTCTCTGAAGCTGAGCATGCACTGCTCCTACTGCAGATCCCAGCTGCTCCTCTAATGAGCCCATTTCTGTTTTCTGATGTTGCTTTACGTGACTGTCTTTGAGTGATGCTGTATGTGTTAAATTTGACTGAAGGTCTGTTGCTTTAAAATCTCCTTTTCTCTGTGTTGCTGCAAGCTCAGGTGTTGGGTCTTTTACTTTGGGGCTGTCAGCCCTTAATGGAGAAACACTTACAGGGTGAACTACTACTTTTGGCAAAGCTGCCCTTACTTGAGGTTCTGTATCGTGTAATGAAGAATCACCTGGTATGCAGTCTGGATTGCTTAGTGGAATAGGGCTTTCTTTCTGTAACGTTTCTGCACTTGAAATGACTTTCACTATTTGTGCAGGTTCCAGTTCCTGATCGTCTTGTCTTTCATCAGCAGTACCTTCATCTTCACTTTCACCACTTTCTTCTACATCTGAATTAATGCTAAGTGCTTTGTCTGAGTCATGGGATAAGAAGAGACCAGCAGATTCCGGTTGTAGGACAAGTCCAAGTTTGATAGCATGTGCATGAGATTTTTTGTGCTTGTACAGATTGCTTTTGGTTTTAAATGAAAATCCACATGTCACACAAGGATAAGGTCGTTCTCCAGTATGGGATCGGATGTGCTTTTGGAGAACACTGGGCTTGGCACAGGCCCGATTGCAATACTCACAGACATACTTCCCTAGCTTTTTAGGCTTCTGGTCTTTCAGGAGGTTACATATTTGTTCTACACCATGGTTTACAACTGATGCTATCTGGGCTGAATTATACACGGGACCTATAGACAAATGTGTTGAACTAGATGTGTTAATTGACAAAGGTGAAGATGAACTTGTTACTAACTGGTTTTGAGGAAAAACCTGAGTTACTGTGGAAGATGAAGTGTGAATGCCAGATGAAGTTACTGCTATGCTGTATATCTGCTGGAGCTTGGGGTTTTCTTGGCTCTGCTGTTGCACCACAGATCCAGTGAAACTTGGACACACAACAACCTGGTGATTTTGTTGACTGGTTTTAGTAACAAGATCCTGCGAAGGAGAAATGGTGTGGACCTGTGCTTGTCCGCTCTTGGCTGCTGTTGCTACATGCATGTTGTTTAATGTACATGGGAAATAACGAGGTCCAGCAGCAAACTCATTCTGTGACAAAGCAGACTGATTCTGGATGCTCACTGTATTGGACACGAGACTAGCAGAGGTGCTTACAGTTTTATTTGGTCTCAGTTTCTCTACCTGCATTCCGTAAGGGGGACACTCTTGTGCTAAGGTGTTCAGTTCAGGCTCCATAGCTTTTAATAAGACATCAAAAGCAGTACGTGTACATGGGGATGATGTACTACCATCAGCAAAAGTAATACATTCATTACTGTCAGTCTTTGTTTTACTTGATAAGGACTTGGAGAGAGACTTCTTCTCTGGCAAGCTTAGCTGGTTCACATCAGAATCCTCCACTGCCTTCTTATTCAAGTCTAAGGACTGATGTGTTGATGAAAGCTTTGTCCGCATTGGTATCTCAGATTTGGTTTCAGTGCTTATCTCGCTACTAAGCACTCCCCCATTTTGTTTGGTGCACTGATTTCCATTTTCCACAGGTAAGTGATCTTGTGCTGTGGCATGTTCTGAGGCATCCTGAAGAACTTTCAGAGGTGAAGGGTCTATATTTTGTTTAACCTTGGCTTCCGTAGGGTTTCTCAAAGGCGATTTTGGTATTTTTTTTAGATGGTTTTCAGTCACGATTTTTTTTCTTTTCACACCCTTAATTGTATCTTGGTTTCCTCTAGTACCAGAATCTGTGATTTCTGTTAAAACACAAAGAGAGTAAGAAAGAATATTAAAATGGAATAATGCAGTCATATTTTTATTTATACCATTTTATCATCTCTAAACTTTAACTGTAAGAGCAGTTCACAGAGAAAGCTCTGGGGCAACAGGACTGTCCAAATATCCTGCCTCCAATATTTCTGTAATTGTAAATGTATCTTACCAAAGGTCTATTTTGTTTTCATCTAGCAAGTGTAATGTTTATTGATGTTACAAGACATTACAAACGTAATACACTATAGGATAGGCTTCAAAAATATATATAAAAGAAAGGCTACTGAAAGAATATTTTTGTATTCATAGCAATTCTTTTTCAGATGAAGTAAAAAGAAATCTCTCTTCCGCACTTGCTCAAAAATTGAAACCACTGCAGAAGGAAAATGAAGAACCAAGACACAGATCCATTTTCATGTTGTATTTGTCACCTTTTCTGTCTATATGTCGCACTACTCAAGGACTGCAGACATGTTCCTTGTCGTTATATTTGTAAGTAGATTTATCATGGAAATGACACAAACCACCCACACCATCTGTCAGATACTGTATTTCAGACCTCCAGTTACTGAACTTCCAATAGCATTTCAGATGAGCAACTACGGCAGATAAATAAAATCAGTCACACTTCAATGATTTTCTATTTGTGCATCATGAAACAAAATAAACTAAATTTGAATTATTTCATTACTTGCTACACTTGTTGCTGATCTTAAGCAGGTATGCACAAGGGGCTTCAGGAATGTAGCCAAGAGCAAACAGTTTGAAATATTATTCAGCAGAATGACTTGTAGCTAGTAGATGTACTTCTAAAGAGCCCAACCTCCCTGTAACAAAAAATACACTTAGACTCAATTTCAGATTTGATTTTTATGAACTTGTTTTTCACTAGCTACCTGGCATTACAATATACCTCTAAGTATGATGCTGCTAAGATAAACAATCTGCCAGTTGATTATGTTTAACCTACTTCCCAGCATACAAACACTTCATCAGAGCCACTGCCTTAGCTAGCATCACTGGCAGTTACTGCAGAAAAAGCTAAATATTAAATGGGTACAAATCCATTTTATCCAATTTTTGTAACTGGTTGTTAGCTAAAAAACATATTTGTCTGATTGCCAGAGTTCAATGCAAAGTAAGGATCTGATGTGACAAGAAGTCTGATACCTCTGAAATATTCAGCTGCACACACACTTTGGGAAGCAGTACTAACTCCATGTAGCATGGTTACCTGCACACGGAGGTACTCAGGTACAGAGGTTTACGTACTCTCCTAGGTAAGAAAAGCCTTACGACTACATACAAGTGGACAGATTCTCAGTTAACTTCTCAAGCAGATTCATGGAGAAAACTCAAATTTCCCAGTACCAATCCACCCTACAACTCCCCTTCAGTGGCACGGAGTATCCTGTATCCTCTAGCAGAAACACCAGCTGGCTTCAATACATGGTGGGAGGAAAGCCAACACACAATGTGCATCTGACAAGATATACTGGTGCTGATGAATCCAGCATGAAATTCCAGCTCCATTTAAAGGAAATTCAGGCAATGTCTAAAGCCTGTCTAGGAATGAGAAAAGAAAGTGACCAGTGAGAAAAGAAGGATAAGAAGATGACATGACTACATGGTGCAAAAACATAACCCGACTGGACTGTGTGCTAAGGCCAGGGCTTGAGAAGCCCAAAATCTTGTTTTCAACTCATTGCCAACTTAACATACACATACATTCAGGTAGAGCAAATGGCTATTGAGACCATTTCCCAGCAAACAGAATGATTAATGAATAAACATCATACGTAATGCAATGCACATGTGAAAGTCCTGTGGAACCTGACCTGCTGCTATCCCAGCCCTACAAGAGGAAATTTCACCGTGAAGAGTGAGACAGGGCTTTGTCACATTCTGCCATCATGGAACAGAGGTGCTAGAATCCCTCTCTAGAAATACTACCTCTGAAATTCCGGCTGTGAGGAATTCATGCTCATCTTGTGCACACAGGAAGAAATTTCTGCACCGACTGCTCATTTAACCACTAAATGAACTTTGCAGTTATTGCTTTAGCACCAGAACTTATGCGTATTAGTCTGGATTTAGCAAATTCAAAGCACAGCTGTCTTCCATCACAATGTTTTGTACTTTCCACCACTTCCCAACTAAATGTGTGTCTTACACTAATATTATTAGTGGCAATTTCTTTAAAATTGGTGAGAGTCTACTGCATCTGTTTTTTACAATAACAACAAAACCAATTTCACATGAATCAGAGAGAAAGCATCAAGATAATTATATAAAAAGGTGCTTTTAGCCATGGCTTGGTGATCTCTTAGAAGCATGACCGCATGAATTGACTGTAAGTAAATTGGTTCCTTTTATGCACACGCTGCAGCTTTTTATCCTGTCACACTCACGCCCCCACAGCCATCATCACACTGCTGGTGGTGGTGCTGGACTGAGCACTTGGGGAAAAGCTGGGTGGATTACATATGACTAGGAAGACAAAAGTGCCACCAACAGCAAGCATCCAGGCAGACATACGCAGAGATACCAAGGTGTTTTATAATGAAATAACTGAACAATCAAATGATGTGCTTCTCCTCAGTGCCTCAGGCTGTTAAACAGCTATCATGCCTGGGCATCAGTGCTACAGTCAGTGCTGCAGAGGAAAAAGCACACTTTACAAGCAGCACAACAGAGAACTGGAAGCCAACAGCATGGCTGAAGGATGTGGTGTGGCTTGAAAAAGCCTTAAAAACAGTATTAAAAAACAAAATTAAGCAATTAAAAACATGAGTCATTATGAAAATAACACCAGCATTTTCTATAACCTATTTACTGCTTTACTTAAAAAAAAAAAAAAAAGTATCATTCAATCATGCAAACTCATAAAAATTATTCAAAAAAGAAACAAAAAAAAAATACAGGAAAAGGCAAGTTATGCATTACATATAGTAATATTCACTTATTTTAGTCTTCATAAATTCATAACTCTGCTCTGTCTAGAACGGTCAAATTCCAGTCTACGGAAATGATGAGAATTAGTTTCTTATTTCTACATCTTTTGCAATTCTAGAGATGGGGTCTCATCTTTACTTCATTATGTCTGTCCATAAAATCCTGTTAAATATACTTTCTTTACAATGGCTTTGCAAAGCTTAATGATAATACAAGCACTGTGCTGAACTTTACTCCTTGATAGCTTAGAAATACTTACTGTTAAAGGAAATACTCTCTTCATGTTTGCTAGCAATCAAATTTCTAGCATATTTAAAAAAAAACAAAAACAAAAACACAAAAGGAACACCTGACAACATATTTTCACCTATTTTTAACGTTTTGTTCCTTGTAAGCCTTCTTTTTGTATTCCCCATTTAAGCTGAAGACATTCCATTATGCACTTGTTAACCTGCAGCTAAATGGCTGTAGAAAGATCAGCTGCATCAGTATTTCTACAGGAGATAAAAGCAGTGGCACAAAGCACGGGTCCCAGAATGCTGACCCTTCCTGTGCCTTTGGGAGCCACAGGAGGCTGATACCTTGCCAGGGTCACAAACCAACAAGGTGAAACTCAACAAAGGGAATGCAAAACAACCCGATGTGAAAGGGGTTTGAGGGGAAGCGGATTTCCTTTTCTTACTCTTTCCCACTCCACTCTGCTCGCCTCCCCGTTCACTCACAAAGCCTTTCACCTGGTGGTGAAGCTGCTACAGCAATTCTTCTTTTTAGGTGGTGAAGTGGTTTTGTTGCCAAGTGCTGTCACTTCAGTCAGATGTCTAAAATGCATCTTATTCATGTCATCAAATAGGATCAGGTCACCCAGTCTAAGAGGAGAGGTAACAGTGCCATTATGCATAACATATCACTTTTCAGATACCAGAGCATCTCTTTCTTGTGCTATCTGGTTCTGCTTTGTTCTGCTTTGCTCTCAGGACTCTCTTAATTATTTTGCTTCAATATCACTTCTGCACTCAAAATATTCCATATTTCTAAACATGACTTTGTTCATCTATAATTTCTTTACTGAACCTGGCTCTGTGCACAGGAAATAGAGCAAAAGAACACAAGTGTGATGGTGTCGATAGCAATTTAGAGAAGTAACTCATGCAGCAAATAAAGGAGGGGTATAATAAAGATCTGAGTTTTTCTTCTCTAGCATTCGCTGGTGAAGTAGGCATTGTCTTGACAAAATGATCTCAATGGATTTGTTTAAGCAGCTTTCAAAACTGCCTGTCTCAAAGCCTGTAAGTTATTATAACACCCACTCTCTTTCTTTCCCTTCCAGTAGAGTTCTGTGCTTGTACTTGAAGAACTGAAGCAAACCACCAAACTCCCTTTTTTCCCCACCAGAACACTGTGAAGCATTTAGCCAGCAACCACTACATATCCCTACAGTCCAATGAATGGCACAATTTCCATCCCCTTTTGTGTTTACTTAATATTGCAGAATTCTTCAAATCACTGCACACAAAGATTTTCAACATATGTACCTAAATCTCAGAGCCTAAACCTGAACTTCAGCTCCCGGAAGCAAAATCAACGTGTTCAGAATGTGTTTAAGTATTAATGAATTAATATTGTATCTTAAACACACAGCCAAAAGGTTACAGACAATTAATAACAGTAGAAATTCAAAGATGGAAGGCTCTTCAAAAGAGAGAGGCTGGAACTGAGGATCTTATTCTGATTAAAGCTAAGCTTCCCAGTGCTTTAAAATATTCAAAGTATTCTTGTATTTGACATCTGATGCTTATTTAATTTTGAGTTCAGTGAAACCATTGCAAAGCAGCCATAAATCACCCCACTGGGCCTGTTTCCATGAATAAGTAAAAGAACATGATTATGAGATAAAGAAATAAGTCTAACCAGCAAATTTAAGGCCACCAGAACTTACATTAAACGCAGCAGGGCATAACTAAGCTTTCATTATTATTTTTTCTTATTATTATTAAATGACCTCTTTAGCTTCATGCAAGCTAAGTACTGCCACAAGTATTTTTCCTGAAATTACAGTTTGTCCGAAGTGTTTAAAAAAAAAAAACCCCAAAACACAACGTGATTACATGTACTGCACACATAACTATAAAAACATTCTCAGTCAACAGTAAAACATGAACAAGCCTGGCACAATGCTTAATTTTAAGCACAGAGAGGATCTTAGAGTCAAGTTTAAGATGGATCACAGTTGTACTTCAGATGCACTTCATACTTTTGGGGACAGTCACAGGGAAGTTACCATTTTAGAGAGCAGGGTGCAAGTCAATGAACTTGGGGCACTCAACAGTGACATCTGCAAATCTGCCAGTAGGTTTAACATATGATAAAGTGCTTTTATGGCTGGGAACATCAGTTCAAGCATATACAGAGCAGAGTCTCATTTATTCTGTATGTAAATCATAATTTGACATTAATTCATTTTTAAAAAGGGGGAGGAGAGCTGACATTCAAACACTAAAGTAGTCTGATAGGGATTGGATCAAAGGTTAATCCATGCTGATGGCTGTCCTTTTGTTCACATCAGCAAATACTGGATCATTCCATACAGGGCAGATAGGTAAAAGTGAGTTTATAGTTTTGTACTGTTTATAAATACATGATTCTTTTTCTTGGTATTTTTAAGAGACAACACTAAGCTCTGGGTTGAATTGTGGCCCACCAAAGGTATTACACTGGCCCTCAGCAAGGAAAAGGTTTCCCAGTCTTCTTTTAAAAGCCATTTCAATCCATGCAGAAGTAAGTCTTTCATTATCATATTTTTCCTTTGTTAACTGAAATAGTGAACATCCTGCCAACGTAAGATTCAAGGAAGATGCAGCTATGCTAATATGGCATCAGCAGTCATTGGAATAGTTCCCTTAAGCACAGTGACAGTATTAATTTCTGAAAAGTCACATTAAATTTTATTGCTCCTTTCCATCACAGACTGATGAACTTACAATATTTGCATCTCAAGTTACACCAACAAACCTAGTGCCTCTACCACTAAAATTTCCTCAAAATTACAAGCTAGTATTTCAGAAGATAATTCAGGTGGGAAGGGACCTCAACTGGTCCAGCTTCTCGCTCAAAGCAAGGCCAGCTCTAAGAGCCAGCTGGGTTGTCAGGGCTTTGTCCAGCTGGATCCTGGAAATCTCCAAGGACAGAGCTAGCACAACATCTGAGAGTAACCTTCAATTGCTTGGGAGAAAAAGTCAGTGATTTTCCATGAAACACTCACAGTGTTGGCTACCAAAAGTAGGCAACAGTTAAGAACAGGAAAATATTGTTTAACAATGTTTAGCATAAACTGCAGCATTTCAACTATCCAATCTACTGTTCCCAATAATCCCATATTAATATACAACATTAATATAGAATACTAACTATATTAATATTTAATATCAACACATGATCAATGATGTTAACACAGAATTAATTATATTAATATAATATAATAAGCAAATTGTAACTTTGAAGATAACATTAGAGAAAGGGAGACCCTTTTCTCACCTTGGAGTAACATCTTCCTGAAATACAAGGCCTGCAACACTTTAAAATTCCATGAAGGATAAAAGAGCTGCGGTGGGAGTGATGAAAGAACTGACCATATCTAAGTTACAGAGACACAAATGTTCCACTGGGTAACCAAAAACATAAGCATTTCTTCCATGAAAATCAAGAACACATACCAACTGAGCAAAGTAAAGTGAGTGACAGGTTTAAACGTGCAGCCACAGAGGAAGGTGTACTGTGGGCTGCTCTGCACACAGTAAATAAAACACTGTGCAACCATTAGCAAGTGCGGAGTGGATTAGGTTTAGGCATTGAGCAATAATACCTCAGCACAAAGAAAGCAGGACACCTTTGCCTCAGGCACACAACTTGGACTTATCAGGAAGCTCTGCTGTGATATAGTTTCATCCAGCCTGAGAGCCTGCCAACTTTTTTTTTCCCCCCCTTGGGATAGGTAGAGAGTAAATGACATGCTGCAATCCAGGGCTGCCTGCAGGACAGCATCTTTTCAAGTCCTGTGGCTACTCACATCAAGTAAGGCTTGACAGAGGCAGATCTCAGGGGTAAGGACTCTATACTAATGACACCAAGACCATCTTCAAAACTTTTGTGCAATTAACTTCTTGGCTTGGGTGAAGAAAATCAACAACCAGTATATATGCTGGATATTAGGAAAGAAAGAACAGTAATACATTTGAATAGGCTGCCCAGGGAGGTGGTCACCATCCCTGGGAGTGTTTGAGAAACATGTGAATGGGGCCCTGAGGGGCACAGGTCAGTGGTCGTGACAGTGATAGGTTGACAGTTGGACTAGATGATCTTAGTGGTTTTTTCCAACCTTAATGTTCTATAATATTGGAAAGAGTCCAGCAGAGGGTCACCAAGGTGATGAAGGGACCGGAGCACCTCTCCTAAGAGGAAAACCATCAAGAACAAATAGAAATAAACATCTGATCACTGAGGTAACACAAGAGCTTCAGCTGAGAAAGGCCAGCTTCCATACAGGAACAGGAATGAAATGTATCAGTGCATCTGCACTGACCTGACTGACCAGTCACCAAAGTGAAAGCACATCATTTTTCTCCTTAAAAAAGTTAATTTCCTGCCCAGCATGAAACACAGTACATTAAACCTGGTATCAGTCGAGATTTCCCAACATTATACATGTTAAGGGGAAAAAAAAGAAAAAGAGCAGAGACTGAATCACTGTGAAATTTCACAAGACTCCAGCACTTCTTTGAAAGACAAACAAAAAGTAACACAGGAACAGCAATTGCCTACCATACAAGCAATGTTTACCGTGTAGCTATGCACACAAAATGTCAACACGTGAACACTCAAGAAGGGCATGCACTAGTTTTCATTTAAACATGCTGAAATAAAAAAAAATAAAAAAAATAGTTGATATTTCTAGCCCTATGGAGTTTATATACTGCTCTACATTTCAGCCATTTGACAACTGGACTAAGCTTCCTAAACAGAAGGGCTCTCAGACAAAGCCTAAGCAGAAGCCCGTATCACCCACTCATCCACAGAATAAAGATGTTTAAATATAACTAGCTGGAGAAAGTGTGTTAGAAATGGCTAGGGGATAGGTACATACAGGGGAATATGGAATTTCCCGAGGGACATACAAGAATCTTCTTAGAACATTATTCAATGTTATGAACAGCTTTACAAATAAATTATGTTAGCAATTTAAGGATTATCAGTTATTACTGATAAGATAGGTTTGGCTAATAAATCATTAGAGCAACTTCTACCCTAGCACATTAAGGCCATTAACACAGAATTACAGAGCAGCTCAAGAAACGACGACCAACGTACGGGTTATCAGCAAGCAGCCACAGTTAGCTGGTCAGCTGAGATATTGAATATAAACTCCCCAAACACGAGTCAGAAGGGGAAAAAACAGAAATGAAAGGAGCAAGATGTTAACTACACTGTCTTTGCGCACAATGATGTTCAAACAGAAAAATCTTCTTAGTCATATTCTATGCATTTCTTTGACATCATCTTCCATTTGAAAAACAGGGATCAAATGAAGAAATTTCCATATTGCCTATAGCAAATAAAACGCAACGGAGAGCAGCAAAGAGCTCAAATCTGACAACAGTACTATCTAAAAATACAGAAAAGAATAAGAGCTCTGGCAAAGTGAGTAGAAAAAACCTTACATAATGGACCCTTCTTCTAGAGCTAAATGGTGTTGTGGACAAAAAAAGAAAAACAGGAATAGTTGATTTGCTGGAAATGTGGAAACCAGGAATGTCCCTACCATGGAAGCTCATTCTTCTGTGCCAAAAGTGGGAAGGATGATCTTCCTTCCAGGGAGTGTTTGCTTTGGAGGTCTTCAATGGTCAATTGAACTGCTCACAGCTCTTTCCCTATCCTGTCTTGTCCTTTTCCACAGATGTGAGAGGGTAAAAAGAAAATATGCACATGTACACAAACTTCTAGGAGATACCTATGAAAGACTCCTATATCAAGTCAGCCTATAGCATATAGCTACCAAAAAGGGATATACTGTATCTAATTCACTATTCATTTATATGTTGTATTTTTCCTTTAGAACAAGACCGAAGGAAATTATCAACTCCGTGAACTGAAGGATTATCTGGAAAGTACCAAAAACACAGTCATTACTCATACATTAGAAAGACTACAAGGAAGCTAACAAGCAAAAAATTTTGCATTTCCACAGCTGGCTTGCTCCCAGTTCACACCAACTAAAATTAGCAACCCTAGAGCTAACAACACACACGTAGGTATGCCAAGGTTGGCCAGGCCAACCTAAAGATGGAAATGGTGTCTGTGTACATAGCTATTAATTTAACAGTATGCTGTACCTACGCTGCAAAAGCCTCTTCTCATTTTCTATCAGGAAGATTCTCTTTCGACGATTGTTTTTGAGTGATAATTTCTATAATGCCCCTTCGAAAATGATACTTGCAGGATGGAATTCCTCTTGCTGAAATATCACTCAAGAGATGTGCTACATTTGTGATGAAGAGTCAAAATACTATTACTTCAACAGCACGTTAACATTTTAACACCCTGCAGCCTGCAAAGGATGAAAAGTTCAGTTTAAAACAGTAAGTCTGTTTGTCTGTCTGTCAAAACAATACCAGTTCTTGCTGCGTCTAGCACCAGCAGTGGACTTAACTGTGTAGATTTCAGCTGCTAGTAGTCTAAACTAAAAGTACTAACAAAACAAAGAATGAGAAATAACAGATAGACATTGACTCACAACCCAGGAGGATTACAGAAGCCAACAAACTCATTGGGTTAAGCTCATATTCTCATAATGTTCCTTAGTGTAAAGAACACGTAGACATCTCCATTTTTATCAGTTTTCCTGCACAGGCACCATGGGGACATTAGAATGTATTTAACTATTGAACACAGAGAGAAATGGGGATAAATGATATCAGAGACTACTTCTGCTCCCACAAAAGTCAGCAGAGTTTTCTCACTGTCCTTCCTGGGCACAAAACCATGAATGTGCCTGAAAGAACCTTTGAAGCCATCCTGGTTACTATTAACAGAATACAATATTCGCTTAATTTGCAACCATCAGAGATTTTAGGAATAGGTGGGACTTCATGAAAATGTGAGATCTTGTATTACATGAGTTACAGACATCAAGAGTTCCCCCATTTAGCCAATCACTGCTGTCTGAGCTGCTGTAAATATTTGAGGAAGATAATTCAGTCTTGATTTAAGACTTTACAGTTCAACGTACACAAAACAATTTAAATAAATTACCTCTCAGATACATGTATTGACATATTTTAATGGAGATATAAACACTATGAAATCAGACATCAAGTAAATGCACAACCGAATTGCATGAAATAGCATTGTTATCTGTCATTTTGAACACTTGGAAAGTAAAAGGCAGGTATGTAGGTAGCTCTGGTGTGCATCAACAGAAAAATAAAAAGGCCAGCAAAATCCTCTCACCAGCATTAAGCAGCAAACAGGACAGTGCTGTAACCTGCAACTTCTGAAGATAATGTGCTTCCATTTAGAGTAACGACATTTCTAGCCTGTGTGGTTGTTGAAGATAAGGACAGAAAGATGAGAAGAATAAATGTAACTTTGGATCTCAGTTATATTTCTTGTCCAAAATGTAAGGCTCAGTTTCGTACGAATACAAAATGGAAAGAAAATATGTGGGGCTAATGATAGTACAACAGTACAAAAGAAGAAAAATAAAATAAAAAAATCAGAAGTCTCACATGCTTACAAAGAAACATGAAAAATTCTGAAACATCTGTGGAGGAAGAGACCACTCTAAGACGCTAAATCAAAACGCTTGTTTACTGCCCCACTTCCAGATTTTATTACTATTTTACCCTATCCCCTTTTTATTCCGTGCCTGGTCCTGTATTACATATGGAGGTTGGCGGCTCTGCCTGAAATGGAGGGGTTGGAGCTTGATGATCCTTGAGGTCCCTTCCAACCGAAGCCATTCTACGATTCTGTGATTTCCCACTTCCCTGAATACTGGGATGAAAGAATACAACCCTGACCACAGCAGATAAACTGTGAGGCAGGGTACATCACTAGCATGCAGTGTTCCCACCTGCCTTTTGGCAGGGAGTGCGGCAGTGGCAGGAAGCAGGATAAGGAGTGCCTGCGGGGATGGGAGAGGAGGGAAGGGACCTGGCTGCTCCTTTGAGGCCAGATGGTAGGCCAATAAGAGTCAGCTGTAAGCTGGGACATGGCTACATAAAAAAGGCACTCAATCTTAAGATGTATGCAGCATTTTGATTAACTAGAGAGAACGCTGGTATATTTTTTAATCCTGTATTTGAAAGTCCCCTTGTAATTTTGTCAGTAACGCATCCATTTAACAAGAGGGATAAGGAAGGGTTTTGAAGGACTCAGAACACACAAAAATATGACTACAGTCCATCAGCAGCAGAACCTGCATTTCCGAACTAATCTCTCCTGCTTCTATTTACAATACCTCCCATAAATCTCAGTGCAGTACAATTTACTAGAAAAAAAACCCACAACATTCTAGTTAAAAAAAAAAAAGCAGATGGGCAAACAAGGTAAAGGGCATTTGATTTCAGTTGCCTCTCCTCCATGCCAATATGCTACTTTGAAGGGGCTGTAAGTGTGGGAGGAGAACATATGTGCAAGTAGATTGTGCATCTCAGAGAATGCTTGCTGCTGCTAAGCAATCTTTCTTTATCCTTTCCTTCCATGGTAGTTCAAATGTACATTTACACCATGAGTGGTTTCACACTCTAAGTGCGGTCATAAGCCAATAATTGGTGAATTTCATAGTCCTGTAAGCTGCTACTGAGTAAAGAACTGCTACACCAAATGCCAAGTCAGCCTGTTAAGGCTTGAGACTGACTAGCACCTATAAAAAGAGTGGACAGAGGCCTTGGGCACCTTCAAGACAGAAGCTGGAAGTATAGGATTTTCTGTTTGGTTGTTGCTGTTTTTTTTTTCCAACATCACCATAGAAATGGCTTGGACTTTGCTGGAGTCCAAACCATGGTTCTGGATGGTTGTATCTTGGTAGTTTCTCAGCAAATATAGGTAAGACCCTGCTGCCACACAAGCACTGATCAAAATTAAACAAATCTGATCTGTCAAGAATGTTTCTATGTCTAAAGATGCAAATGAAGAGAGTACTACTAACACTGAAGCACGAAGCCCCAGAAAGAGAACTGATTTGGGTAAAATTCCAAAACAACCTTAGGGAGAAAGTTGTGGTGACTCTGGAAGGGAACACTATAATCAAGACAGATCTGCCACAACAGTTCGAACTTGGAATGTGGCAAGGGCAACCTCACAGACCAACCAGTGAATAGCAATGCCAAGTATCTGAAAGGGAGGATTCATGAGAATATACAGCATCGTGTTCAAATTACACTATGAAGCATCTCCAGCAGAAGTAAAAAAAACGGAGAAGTTCTCTGAGAAACGTGAAAGTGATCAAGTGTGAAAGTAGAGAAATGCGGCTGACTGCTGGTAAAATAGATTGAAAAGTGCCTTTTCCTTGAAGCTGGACAGAGACATACCTACCAGTACTGGGAAGAGATCAGGAGGGGAGTCTGGCAGACATCTGCATGCCATTAGAGGGACTGGAAGTCTGAGTCCAGGATGGATTTGTTACACTGCACACAGCTTGCAGTGAGAGTTAACAAACTGTTTACAACTTCATCTGTTGAAGAAACTGGTACTTGAGCTCTATCCATGTCAGAAGAAAGAAAAAACATGAGTAGAGATTCAAACAAAAACAATAGCTTATTTAAAGGGATGAATTTATAACGGACAAACAACCAAGACAGCCTGCAAGTCTAAACTGCAATGAAGCCAAAGAACACACACACATTTCCAGATCATCCCATATCACCTTTGCCCTTACATACTTTAAGATACAGCCATCACCACAATGGAGATGCAGAGTAAGAACACCTATCTTCCCTGTGACATTGCCATTTATCACTGCTTCTTTTTTTCAGAAGAAGTAGCTATCCAAAATAATACAACTAAGAGTCAGAGAGAGCTTGTGGGACAAGTGGGTTTTGTGGAGTATATGCTAGGCCACATCACCATATCAACGCTGTTGAGCTCCAGAGTGCTGAGCGTCTGTACAGGATCTGCAACCCCTCTTCATGGCAAATCTTGGTGTTGCTGGAGTTTGTCACCAAACTTTAGTTCCCTGAAAAGTTTCAGAAGCAGCATGAAAGATTCAACAGCCTTAGCATCGCTGGTGCCAAGTATCAAGATAACTAGGGTAAGGGCCACTAGCCCTAAACTAAAATCCTATGACAATGCTCGTGGAACTGGTGCCCCTAGGATGCAGCCTGTTGTGATAAGCAGAGAACTGCTGCAACGGATAAAGAAGAAAACAAATGCTTACAGTGCTTCATAATGAACTTCAGTGGCTGAACTGGTTCAGAGGATGATCAAAACAGAAGCCTCTGTGGTAACCACAAGGATCTGAGAGGACTTGACTTTATCAGTCTGGAAGGGAGAAGACAGAGAGACTTTCTTGGGATGGATTTCTTAGGAGGAGGCCAGCAGCAGATCAAAGCCAAAGCAGATTCAGCTAACTGCTCTCCAGACCGTGATACCCAAATGGGTGCCGTCAGGGAAAGCTTTCATTGCCTTCACAAGGAGAAAGTTTTGGTTTTTGAAGACCACCATCCCTTCCAGCTTTTAAAGGACAACACACAGATCACTCATGAGAAACAAGACTTTCTTTGTTATGTCAACAACAATCAAAGTTGAAGAGATGCTAAGGTTCTTCTACTAAAAATTCATACTGGCAACTGAGCAATTACAACAAGATGACATGATGAAAGAATTATCCACCTTACACAGCTGATGAGCAGGAAAAGAGTGGAGCTGGTCCCTAAAGAACACATTTCTGGTCTCAACTTGCAGGTTACCTATCTGCAACCTGAATGTATTTGTGGACTATCACTCAAAATATATGTATATCTTCCAGTTGCAAATTCATACTAAGTAACTGAATTCTGCTAACTTCAACACGATGTCTGTTTCTTTACTGTCTTTGTGTTCAATAGAGATCTATTTCAATTTGCACTTAATTGGATTATTACAGCTAATGGCAAAATGCGATGCATAATATACATATCTTTTTGTAGTCAATTAAATTCATCTTAAATCCCACACATGTATAAAGTTTTGACTGGCCAGTGTACAATACCAGTCAGCAAAGAACCCAGTATGATTGAACTTATGAGGAATTCCTCCCCACAAACACACTACACCCTCTAACAGCTCCAGTATTGACAGGGCAGTATTTAATTTGCAATAAAAATATACAGCCATCTTAAGGTGAATTTGTATACACTGCATTGTGATTAAAATACCTTATGTGAGCACGTTCACATTTTGTTTACTTGTTTAGCTCAAAATACACTTTCCTTTTTCTCAGTGGCCTTCAAACAAACATTTAATTTACATCATATTACAAAAAATAATGAAAAAAAAATAGACACTTAAGGAAGTGATAAAAATGGCAAAGGATGTTTCTTAGTTGAAAAGGTACAAAGTCACCGTATTATCCCAGTCATTTCTGTATCAATTTTATATATAATTTTTTTTAACAACTAGTCCTACAAATTTAGATTAGGACACAAAAATTAAGCCATAATCTTTCTGCCTCCTGAACCCCCTGACAGGCATGTGCTATCATCATGCAAATCTTTGCAGCCCAATCCCTTTCAGAGCACAGTGGAGAAAGTTTCTTCCTTTGTGTGGGATCACAAAGATTGTATTGGTGCACAGCTGAGAAGAAAATCCTGAAAATAGAGGTCAGTTCATCTTCAGCTTAACAAGTCTATCCAAAAATAAATAAATCAACCCAGAGAAATGTTACTTCTTTAGAACCAGCATCAACAAGAGCAGACAGTAATGCTTTACACACTGAGCTTTTATGTTTGGATGGCAATGCTGCTTTCCTATGGTACGCTAAACAAAATACATCACAAATCTATTCAGTTGAAGGCCTAGCTTGTTGGAAAGTCTCTGTAAATGTTTAGAAGGCTTCTTTTATCCCCCAGCCACATATTTTTTTCTCCTTCACCTTTTTTACAAAGGCATAAAGCGACATCATAGTGTTAGTCCCCATTCAAGGCAGCCTGTATCAAATCTTCTTTCGAAAAATTAACTCAATCATGAGTCTGGAGAGAACAAAGCTGAGTGGGATATGGACAAGGTTTACGAAATCTCAAAAGCAGCTGGTAAGACGAATGTTGAGCTTTTATTTAACAAATCAGACAATGCTCGAACCAAAGGACACCTGTTAAAACTAGTAGGAAGTTGGGAGAAAAAAAAAGATATAATAATGTACTTAATGTGATTGGTGGTGAACTTCTGCAATTCATTGCCAGAGAATGCTGAAGGCAAACAACACTGAAAGAAAAGGGTTCATGGTAACAGGTCCTAAAAGGACCCAAGGACAGCCTTGGGAGGAAGGAAACAGATTGCACAAAGTGGCCAAGCCGAGGTGTTGTCCTCAATCTGTATGTCCTGAGCATAATGATGGGTCAGACGGGCCCTGCTGGGATCCATCCCCCCTGGGATTCTTCTGTTCTGTAATGTTCAGTAAGTTTTTAAATTCATTGTTTGAAAAGGTAAAATGCTTTGAGTCCAGGAGTATCAACAATGCTGTTCACAGACGTGTCAGAGCTCCGAAGGACAGGTCACTAACATGAGTGCAATGAGTATCTACTCAGAGCAAGACAAACCAGTGACATGCGGTACTGACAGATGAAAGTACAGCATTCTGGACCCACCAGACTTAGAAAGGTGATGCTGTTGCTCCATGACACCAGGCCCGATCATCAGTGAAAAGTATTGTGAAAATGTATTCCCAGTAGGCACAAACACAAAGAACACACATATGCACCACATTCATATGCATACACAGGATCACAGGTTGGAAGGGAACTCAAGGATCATGAATCTTCAACCCCCTGCCACAGGCAGGGCCACCAACCTCCCCATTTAATACTAGACCATTTGCCCAGGGTCCCATCCAACCTGGTCTTGACACACAGACTTTAGCCCCTGAGTTGTTTCCCTACATCCTCTCATGCATCCCCTTTCAAGTACTACACTTTCAGTCCAAAAGGTTGGCTATGGCTCCCTATGGCTCATGGTGATGGGTTTCACATCTGGATGCTAGGGCTGTGGCTCTGCTGCAATGGCCCTGGACAGAGTCTGCTTTCTTCAAGTGTTTCACTGGGGTTCTCACCTGCCCTCATACCCCTGTGCTCCTCTGGGCTTGTGGAGATGAGTCTTCCATGGCTCTGCCCAGGGGAGCCTAGCCAGCGATTATTTGGTCTCTCCCTCCCCATGCTGCTTCTCTGCACTCGTTTATGGGTGCACAGATGAGCTTTATCACACAAAACCTAACAGGTATTCCTGCATTCAGCCAGCCTTGAAATACAATGACTTTTCACCAGCTTTCTAAATCCTAACACACAGGCTTAATCTGTCACAGGTCAACTATTTCTTAAAATAGCCTATGAGGATCAATCTCCTTTCAGCATCTGTTAGAAATCATCACATATTGCTTGTCATAAATCAAATATGGTTATTAACCATTAGGTAAATCATATTATGAACCAAACTGTTAGTACAAGGCTTTAGTCAATAAACTGTGCAGGTTCCAGTGCTATAGCTTCAGCAGCCTTATCTAGGTCAATACAGTTACTCAAGTGGTTAGAACAAAGCTTTTGTGTCTGCACAAAATTGGGGTGTTACAGATCGCAGCATCTGATCAGCAATACACATACCCTGGGCTTCATCCAATGCCCACAGCCCAGTGGAGCCCAGTTTCACTGATGCAGGAAAGCTTTACATCAGCCTGTAGAATCACAATGTGCTTTTTCTATTTCATTTTGATTTTGTTTATTACCTCTTTGTTGGTCTTCTTTTCCATTAAGTTGTTTTTGTGCTTCTTCAATTTTGTCTGCAAGAAAAAGAAGTAATTATTAAAATATATTAGAAAAGAAGCAAGTTTTGAGAAAGTCATTTACCAAAGTCTGTCTCAAACTAGCTGTTTATATTTAGGAATGACACCATTCACACGTAAATACGCAGTACATTATGAGTAATACTGTCATATAAAATTTCATCATGTTTTACCAGCAAGGCTATTGACATGTTAAATTACACGGAACTGCAGAGAGAAAAGCAATGGCATCAGATCTGCAGTCAACAGCTAATCCCTCTGTAGTTTCATGCCATCTGTAAGAATTTATGCAGTCAGGGGACTCTTCGGAATAGGTATTATCATGCATTACAGAGTATGTTAATATGCACACGGAGTATTTTAATACGATTGTGAGAAATGCTGTTAGAACAAGACAATGCAGCATTAAGCATGGTGATATAAACAGCAAATGGGATTTGATACACGAAGTGGCCACATGGGAGTGGTGGGGGGATGAGCAGCAGCCCAGCACTCATTCCTCTGCGAAACCACCCATCGTTCACGCGCACGCAGCAGGAGCAAAAAGCAGCCTTGAGCCTTTATGCTCACTGTTCTCAGCAAAACGCCTGCTGCCCCCAAACTCATCAGTGCAGGAGAAGGAATTGTGTTTCTGCTGTCGCCGCACAGCAGATCCTGCTGGGAGGAGCAGTGTCATACTGTGTATGCCTGTGCTTCTATGCGCAGAGAAAGAAGCAAGGAAAAGTGCAGCTGGAACGAGCGAAAAATTGGAGATCCATTTCTTCTTGGTAGCACACTGCCCTCTGAGAAGCATCAGGAAAAAGAGGTCACGTCGATGAGGACGAGGAGCAGCAGCACTACGGTGTGACAGACCAGGACCTGAGCTTGGAACGTGGCTTTCACACATCACTGATATCTCCCAAAATGCCTGTGAAATATTTTTTTTTGGGGGGGGGTTCCAGTTTTTATGAAATTAAGTGGAAAGAACAGAAGAGGACTGCAACCATCCTAAACTTCTCTGACAGTACTGCTCCAGTTCAGGAAACACCGGGCTTCCTGGCTGCCATAACCAAGAGATCAGGATGGCTCCTCACAGGCCTCACCTCTCTTCACCAGTGGGAGGGCTGCTATGTGATCGGTCCATTTACTCACCAATGCTATGTCATGCAAGGTTACAGCCCTTTCTTCGACAGACTTGAAATAAGTGGTTTTAAATGACTTCTCCAATATTTATGAGCTGAACCACTAAAGGAAGTTCGAACCACTTGTTTTCAGCCCCAAATTGTTTTCCCATTATACTATAAGCAGATCTAAAGAAAATTGTAACTAAATCAAACCCTTCTCAGAGGTTTTAAGACTGAGTTCAGCATGCTTCAGTTCCTCGTTTCTGCCTTTTAAATCTAGCTCCAGGTTCTTTTTCTCACTGGAGCTCAGCAACTTAACAAATTGACCCACACAAATGGCTACAGGGCAGACTCCCACAGCTATGAGCGAGCTGAGCTGCTGATAAGAAAGAAACCACCACAGTTTTAAGAGCCAAATCTCTTCCTTCCAGAGCTAGCAAAATGTATATACATAAAGCACAGCTTCTCCTATACACAGCTTCTGCTAAACCTATACACTGGCCACTGAATACAAACACGAGCAACTCAAGAAGAAAACAACCTTCTTCTGGCTCATTATCAACCTGGTTACACAGATATGCTTTAACCAATGAAGACTTCATGTTTAAGGGCTTCCTGGATTAAAGAACAGCTAAAATACTGTATGAATCTATAATTTTATTATTTTACGTAGGCTGCTTCAGAAGTAATGCCTCCTATTCATTTCAATGGGAACTACAACAGAATACAAGGAGCACAATAACACTACTTGATAGAGCAAATTCTCTGTTACAAAACAATAGTTTTCACCAGCTTGATAGTCACCAGCATAAGCTATGCATTTTCAGCAATGATGAACAAGAGCTGCATACCATGTTCTGGTATCTGAACCAGTGGAGATGACCCACTGCCTCCACTGCTGAAACACACCACCCACTGCCTCACATTGCTCACATCCACTGTTTGGTCTCCATAACATTCACCAAGTACTGATAAAACAAACAAAGCATCTTTTATATATGTATGCCACTAACGCTTTACCAAAAAAAAAACAAACAAAATGTGCAGACTGGTCATGGTTATCAAACTCATTTCCCCTGTTTAGAAATGTATGTAATGCACTAGGGAGCGCCCAGCTCTTGGGAAGACGTAAAAGATTTGTCACAAAAATTTATATGCAGCTACAAAGACAAATGCAATTTCATTATTAAAAGTATTATCAAGCATACCTCACATAAACGGTACCATAAATCCACGTGTTTAAATTCATAATCATTCTATTTTATACAGATAAAATTATTTACGTATTTTGGAAGCGTGCTACATTAGATTGCCAGGAAGATAAAGTACTTTGAACTCCCCAAATGAATTATCTCTTATTTCAAAAATGATGAAAAAAAGAGAAAGAGTTTGTATCAGAACTGCCGATAGCTTCTCTGTCAGATTCATTCCAAACAAAGAACCACAGATAACTGAAACAATAACTAGGTAACCACATACTCTGTATCTGGCCAAAAAATCTCCTATACTTTGTGCATCTCCTCAAATGCCTTCCTCAATGAGTGACATCCATTGCATAGATGTTTTCTTACCTGTAGAAGCATCTTTGTGCAGCCATTACCTGCAAACAGCACTACACCCTTGACAGCCATCTGATAAGGGTCATGACCTTTCTTACCAAGGCACTGAGGCATGTTTCACAACTCAGCACTAAATTTTTGTTGACAACCCATTACATTTTACAGCTCCAGACGCCATACTGGCGGCCGTCTCCTCAATGTGTGAAGATTTAAGCTGAAAGAACTTACCCTGAAACACCAAGGAACTGGAAGAAAAGCACGCAGGTGAGCTAAATGAACTTCATTTGCTTTTTGCTAGGACAACAGAAAATAATACAACTAAGGGAAATTCTTGCTATGCTGCAGTTGCAGCTCCCTCTTTATTGCCCATACAGTGACAGAACATCCCTGGAGGTGTTTGAGGCCAGGTTGGATGGGGCCCTGGGCAGCATCATCTGGTGGGTGGCAGCCCTGCCCATGGCAGGGGGCTGGAACTGGGTGATCTCTAAGGTCCCTTCCAATCCAGTCTATTCTGTGATCCTATGAACAGTGCTTCAGTGGACTGTGGGTTCTTGTAAGATACGTTCTAGTGCTGCCAGTAGATGTTCTGCTGGAGTGGCACACATCTAAACGAAACGATGAGCGTGTGACACACAAACTCTTATTTAAGGGAGAAGACACTTCTCAAGTGCTCACTAGAGAGGAAGGATAATGAAATCATCGTGCATTCGTGATGTGAAGGGATCGAAGATGCCACATCACATAACAATCATGGAGTCAGCTCTTGATTATCAGAGACAGGTGCATACCACAAAATAGTAAGCTGTAGGTAACACAGCATAACAGCAATATATATAAAATACAATGACACAACATGAGTACAAAGAGGAGAAAAGAAAAGCCAGTGAGCACCTATGAGATGTAGCAATTCCCAATCAAGCCTGGCTGTAGCTGCAGGTGTCCAAGAACTGCAGCACCACACCAACACCCACTCCCGCTGTCTGTCTGTCTGTCTGTCCTGGCTGCATTCAGTCCTTTCCCCTGCAGCAAGATAGTTCAAGTATCTGCACCACCAGTACTATATTGCAGTCCGGTTGCCTGAGCTATGAATGCAACTTGCTCAGGACCATCACAGTGCCACCACCATCACGCTCCATCCAAACAAGAAGACTTGTACTTCTCTTACAGCATTTGCAGCAAAGGAATGGTTTTTCTTTCTCTAGTTTTAAAGGTTTTCATGCTACTGTCCAACACATCCACCAGCAGATTTCTGCTGCATAGAATAAACAGTTAATTCCTTGGGGTTTTAAATATACGTAACCATATATAATGTAACCATGCTTTCTAGGAACTTGAGCAAGGAGGCTTACACACAGGAAAAGATGGTTGCTGATTTATATGTCTCCCGCTATGGAAGATCCTTAAGAAGATACCAACAGAGTGAGTTTGAGATGGTAGGGCTGTGATGGATGAAAAATAAAAGCAAAAATAAAACTTTCACCAGCTTTACGTTCTCTATTTGCAGTATTCACTGAGGACATAACCACGTGGATTTAAATACATCACAAACAGAATATAGTTTAAAAAAGACTTTCAGATTTTTTCAAGACATCAACACCTACAAATACAAATGTGATTACACGTATTAAAATGTTCATTTCACACATGAAAAACTTTAAAGGCATTGTGGTCAGCGAAGAAAAATAAAGAAAGGTTTGATAAATAAAGGTTTAGAAATTTCAGCAAGTAAAGCGAAACTACCGAAAAGCGTGAGGTTTGCAGAATACGAAACCAGTAACTTCTGTCAACAATTTAAGATGAAGCAAGTGCAATCTTTCATTTGTGGGTTTGATTATGGCTTTAGTTTTGTTGTTTTTAAACAAACAAACAAAGGAAACAATCCTACTTTTAAGCCACCAGGACATTTGACAAGGGAGTAGGAGGTGGTAAATATTCACTGGTATTCACATATAACCTACTACTTTATGGGTAACTGGAGAATTAGCACTTAATATGGTGCAAATCCGTACCAGAACTTAAAAATAAAAACAACCTTTTTTGCTCAAAAGGTTGTTTTTGTTTATTCAAATATTTAACCAAAACAGCTGGAAGGAAAATGTCAGCATTTTTTTTTCCCCTTCAGTTTAATGCAAGAAGAAATCTCAGACCTTACGCCTGACTCATCCTAAAAATACCTCCAGCAAAACAACTTCAGATGACAAGTGGCTTCGTGAGACTTTCTAAAGAAAACCCACTCTCTCTTACCTTTCTCCGTCAGATGACATTTGAAACATAATGTTAAAAAACGCTTTGCATGTTTTTCAGTGGACAACACGGAAGATATAAAATCTAGTTTTTCTCTGTTGGATCACTGGGAGAGAAGAAAGCTGCTAAGACCAAATATTCTTCTGTTCAAGTGCACGAATGTAATCACGCTATGGGCATTGGGAAGTATTGCTGAAATCAGAATGTTAAGTGGGATTTTTGTGGTTTTTAGCAGGGGCAGACACAGCTTGAGAGCAGTGAGATGAGGTTGAGACACTGCAGAAATCTCCATCTTCGGATTATTGAAACCCATCAGACTAAAACCACTATGCCAGTGCTCTGTATTTGAGTGCACAAGAATTGCTTCTGTAAGCATTAAGAATACTACCAGGTTTTTTAAAAAGAATTACAATAAAATAAAATACCCAGCTCTGCATGAACTATGCATACTGGCACTGAGAACAGCTGTGACTTTCCATGGAGTGATCACAACCTATTTCCACACTCATGCGGAGCAACTGTCCACCCCTCTCAAAGAAAACCCTTGTGCTTCAGGAGTTTGTGTTCTAAAGCTCACCCATGGATGCAGGAGTTGATGTTGAGCTTGGATTGTTGCCCTGGGTGATGATTTCACCCTGCTCCAGCAGGCCACAGCAGGATGCAGGGGATACCCATGAGCTCTTCCCTGAGCACTGCAGGCATCATTCAGTCCAAACATTAAGTAGATGAATCCTAACTGAGATCAATCCTAAGACTCCCCTGCAGCTAATTGAAAAAAAAAAAAGGAAAATAAAAAGAACAAAGAAAGTGTACTAAAGCGAACACAGCAGCAGGCTATAATGGTAGGATGAAGGATGGAGAAAAAGGACAAAGAAAATAGAAGCCTTCTGGTTTTCCTTCAGCTCAGAGGTGCCTGCCAACACCGAAGAAGCCTGCCCTTCACTGAGGGTGAGGTGGCAGCAGCAGTGCTGGTGCAGGATGAGCTCATCCCCGAGCAAGCAAAGGTGGGAGACCTGGCAGAACCCGATGCCAGTTGTGCCAAAGACTTCTTTGATGGCCCTAAATTCCCACCGTCGACTTTCTGCTGCAAAATTAAATCCTGCGAAGTTGGCAAACAGCAGCAAAAAGACATTTTGCAAAGCCTATATGACATTCAAATTTAAATCTGCTTCTAATTAAAAACCATTCTTCTGTCCCCAAACGTTTCACTTCCCTCATTTAATGAGGAATGTTCAAGATTAAAAGGAAAGATCAGATGAAGCAAAAGCAGTCTCTGAATCTTCTCTTTAATTTTACAGTGTGGGAACCTGACATCTTCTGGCACTTGCTTTGGTTTCTCCTTTCCACCTTGGGGGCTTGGAGAGTCAAAGCCCGGGGCTCAATAGGTTAGAAACACTGGTATGAGCCTGACAGCTGCTAGCAAGGCTGATCCCAGCCCACCATACATGCAAGGTGAAACAGATTAAATCTCTGTCTGTCAGTCAGCAATAGGTTTGAAGGTTCCTCATGCAGCTGTAAGGTAGGGGAAATCGAAAAATCTCCCTAAAAATTAAGAAATGTGAATTTAATCCTCTCAGTAACTAGCATGAAGATGCAGGAGCAGTTATCTGTTTCCTTTTTTTTAATACATTTCAAATGAGATTTAAAACATGTTCTAGTCGTGATCATAACCTTGACTGATGACCTATTTGATCAGTTTTTCAGGAAAACCTTATGCATTTTCATTCTAATGTCAACTTTAACTGCTCATCATGCTCCCTGCCGTATATAATTATTTGCATCTAAAAATGAAAAACCGATGACAGATACTTTACGTAACTCCCTTAAAAATAGAATATAAAAATCCCTATTTTTCATTTAACAACAACAAAAAAAAAGCTTGCTTGCATACTTGAAGACGCAATCTGTACTCTAGAGATTAGACTAGTATCAGCAATGTATGGTTATACTGCATATACAATAAAACAGTCAATGCAGAGGTTGTACATAAATTATGTATATAACAGCTCTATCCTTGCCATCACATACATATTACTTAAGCACAGCAATGACTCCTGATGAGACTGGCATGGTTTATGTGCATAAATTACGTATACACTTTGCATATGAACCCAAGCTCAGTCTCTCTCATAGATACATGACCATGGAACGATCAGCTGCTTTGGATACAACTGCTATTTGTTTTGGTTTTTTATCATGTAGCATTCAGACTTATGAAAAGCTGAGCATACGAGGTTTGCAGGGAAGGATTTTTGGATGCCTCCTTCCAAGGCCAGTGGAGGAATGCAGTGCACAGTGAGGCACCTGTGGGCAGAGGCTGGGTAACCATCTAGCACAAGAACTGACATGCAGGTGAGGCTCTTCCTCACAATGAGCTCCTGCTCAGCATCTTTCCACAGGCATCCCTTCACCTCTGGAAGCAGCTATGCTTCTGAAGGCCAGTCCTTGCTCCTGTGTTTACTCCCAAGAGAGACATGAGCCTGACACAAGAGATAATTCATTTACACATTGTTTCAAACAAAGCAGGAACACAGGTACTGATTGCATTTACATTTGCATAGCTTCTAATCAGCCATCTAGTAAAGTAATTACAGCATTGCTATGCTGATGTTTAGAGCATTGTCAGCCAGGTTCTACCGGTGTGATTGCTATCGCTGCATTTTGCTTAATAATTATTTAAGAGCCTCTTAAAACATTCACTACTCCAGGCTTCATTCTGGCTTTATGATTTTTTCTATACTTACCCCAGTATCGAGTTAAAAGTTAAACATCTAAAGCTGCCCTTAGCTCACTGCCTTCTCTAGGCTGCTGCCACGAGCACCTGCACACCTCCTGTGCTGTCCCAGGGTCCCCTCTCCTTCCTCTACACTGCTCTATTTGCTGTCTCTTGATCTTATGCCCCAAAACTGGAAAGAAATGTGTTTTTCATTCATTTATTTAACGACTGACACAGAAATTAAATAACAATGCATGAAGTCCAAAAGAGTAATTTCTATAATACTGTCTCAAACACTCACTCTACGCCAAGGAGCCAAAGCTGCGACTCCCCAGCCAAACACAGAACAACTTCCATTAACCTTTCTGGTACTCCAAAAGCACTTGTACTTGACTTCAAGTCTGCTGCAGGAAGGCTCACCAAACCTAGCAAGTACCAGGACTGGATCTGCAAGCAGAGCAACATCAAGAGCCTGTGTTTCATCACCTGACACAACAGGTTGGAGACTTTCTTCAAGTTCTCTGATGAGTCAAACTGCTCTTTAATTTCTCCTTCTATTTCTGGAGTTCCTCAAGTGCAAGGAGTTTATGAGGCAGAAACCATGCAAGCAGATAAACTCAGCATTCAGGAACCTAAAGCACCAGCAATACTATTGAAAACATCTTAATTTTCTTAAGATTGGCACATTTGAGCAGTGATCTCTTTACTGAGATCCCGAAATTTTGACTGATATAAATGGTTGAAATAATTAAATCTTCAGTAGGATGTTAGATACTGAAGTTGTTCTAATGATCAGATATTAAGTAAGTAAGTGGTATTACTAGCTATGAAAATGACCAAAACACAATTTTGATGAGACTCAAAAAGTAAATAATAAGTACAAAGAAGTCCCCTACAATTAAAGCCCAAAGTCCAGTCCAGTATCTTGCTTCCAGCAGCTGCCAAGAGCTGGAGTCAAGGGAAAAAACAGCTGAGCAAGTGTAAGTCTTGGAATCAGTAAGGCTGGAAAAGACCCCACGATCATTCAGTCCAACCATCCACCCAGCAACAACATTTCTCCACTAAACCATGCCCCTTACTACAGCATCTAAACATTTCTTGACCATCTCCAGGGACTGTGACTCCACCACCTTCCTGGGCAGCCTGTTCCATTGCCTGATCACTCTTTCGGAGAAGAAGTATTTCATGACATCCAACTTAAACCTCCCCTGGTGCAACTTGAGGCCATTTCCCCTCATCTTGCTGCTGTTATCCAAGAGAAGAGGCAGCTTCTCCCCAGCTCACCACAACCTCCCTTCAGGTGGCTTCAGAGAGCAATATGGCCTCTCCTGAGCCTCCTCTTCTCCAGAGTAAGCAATCCCTCTTCCCTCAGCCGCTCCTCGAAAGACTTGCACTCCAGATGCCTCATAGCAATGAACATCTTCTGAACAACAGTCCTGAACTATAGAAATGTAGCTGTGCTGCAAGCCCCAGAAGCTGTATTTGCATACAACAAGTAATTCTTCTGTTAATTTTCCCCACTTGCTCTTGGCAAGGAGCTCCACAGCTAGGTTCCTGCCACACAGGACTGCCTTTCTGGGTTGGCCTCATCCTGCCACCTCCCACTCCAGAACACCTTTACCTCCAGTGCCTTTGCACAGCTCTGCCATGGCCTGAACCTCCTACCCTTCTTCTGCCCATCATCTCTTCTCCAGACTACAGAGCTGCATCTACTTCATCATCCCTTACGCAAAGGCCGTTCAGTAGCCTTTTGTGTGACCGACAGCTTCTGCAGTACTATTTTATGCTCTTTGTAGGTGCAAATGAGGAAGGAGAAGAGAATTAGGAGAAAGATGTCAGAATCAATCCCACTATTCAAGATGAAGGCGCATCACAGATGCATACTGTGACAGATACGTTTTTCCTCTATTTTTCCTCTACAGTTGCCATAAACATTGCTAATGTTTTATTTGCTTTTTGACAGCTACTGAGTATACAGTTGACATCTCCACACAAATATATGACCTAGGGATCTCATGCCTGATTGTTAACTAGCAATTCAATTTATATGAAAAGTTGGAATATTTTTTTTCCCCATGGACATCACTTTGCATTTATCTGCACTGAATTTCATTTGTCATTTTATAACATGGTTGCACAGCAACCTAATTGCGTTTTGAAATCCTCTGCATTTCATTTTGCATCTTCGTCTTTACTACCATGGCTAAGTGCATCAAATCAGCAACACTGTCACCTCACTAATGCTGCTCTGCCCCGAATCACTCAGAAGAACTGAAATTGACAGATGCACATTTTTATTAACTGCAAAATGACAGGCAGTGTTTGCCTGCTAAGGAACAGGTATTAACTGCAAAATGTGTAAATATCAACCACGTGATACATTTTGTTTTTAGGGGTATGAGCATAGGGAGAGCTCACTCAATACTCCATCTTCTTTCAAAATCACGCTCCATCAAGAGAAAAGTGGCCAGTAGTTTGAGGGAGGTGATTGGTGAGACCTCACCTGAAGTACTGCATCCAGATGTGAAGTCCTCAGTATGGGAGGACCACCAAAATCATCCAGGGCATGGAACTCCCTTATGAGGACAGGCTGAGAGAGCTGGGGCTGTTCAGCCTGGAAAAGAGAAGGGTCTGCGGAAATCTGAGTGGCCTTTCAGTATCTAAAGTGGGGCTACAAAAAAGGGACTCACTCTTGAGCAGGACAGGACAGGACAATTGGAAGTAAGAAAAAAACTTTTCACAGTAAGGGTGGTGAGGCACTGGAATAGGTTGCCCAGAGAGGTGGTGGAAGCCCCATTTTTGAAGACAATCAAGGTCAAACTGAATAGGGCTCAGGGCAACCTAATGTAGCTGTAGGTGTCCCCATTTGTCGCAGGGGAGTTGGACTAGGTGACCGTTAAGTGTCTGCTCCAACTCAGTCCCCTCATCCCCAGTCACACACACAGCATTCTTCTCACCAGCTCTTACTAGAACCACAACATCTGCATTAATGGGCCTTATAACTGGGCCCACTCTAACACAGTCTGAGGTCTTTCCTAGAAGAATGTTCAGTTGTTTCTGCTCCACCCTTTTTTTCTTCCTGCCTGACCTCTATACCAATTGAAACACAACATGTCAATACTTGCTTCTCCAAAAAATATCTCATTTTTAAATTCTACGCTGTTCAGTAAATCCACTTGGAACATTGCTACACAATCATATGCATCACATTTATCTTTAAAAGATATTTCAATCCCTCTTTAGTAAACCATATTCTAAATGCAAATTTAAAGCTTTCCATTATTCAAACTAATGCACCTCATTTTTTGTTTGCTTCTTTTTCCAAGGATTTAACAGGTTACCTGCTCAAGTGTGCGAATAAACCATCGTATGACACTCAGAATGGCATCACTCAGTCTTACTGCTAAAGAAAACCAAAATCTCACACCCAAGGTCTTACACTAGATCTTTTTCTGTGGACTTTTCAAGTTTATCTTTACAAAGTAATCTCTTTTTTTCCTCATCTACCTTTTCTTTAATTAAATGTTATGGGTTGTCACTTTCTAGAAAAACAGAGAACAGACACTGGATTGACAGAAAGCAAAATACTTTGAAAAACTGTTGAGGCTACAGTGTGATGTAGGAGCAGGAGCACCTGAAACACAAAGCTTAAGCAGAGGCACAATGGAGTGATGTTCTTGTCAGCTGGGTGCTCCAGCCACGAACGTGGAATCAGCCATTCAAAGGGACTTGCAAACATCTCTGACTTCAGGAGACATTTGCTTCTCTGGGTGAACAGTTAAAATGCAGATGGGAATTTTGAGCATGAAAAAGTGATAGTCTGTTTAGGAATATTGTGAGCAGCCTGGGTGTAGGAACACAGACAACGAAGAGCCAGGGGCAATATGGAAGTCTGGGCATGGGAACTCCTGCAGACTTGTGGGAAGGATGTGAGGAGCCCACGGTGTCCTCCAGTGCTCTCTGGCAATGCATTTCTAGGGATAAAACGGCTCCTAGGGGAAAAGTACAACACAGGTAGGAGAAAGATGAGGGAATTAATTGGAGAAAATTAAAATCAGCAGGAAAGTCGTGGGCAGATTGGCTTAAATTGTGCAACTCTACCAGACACTTCCCAAGCTGCTACTCTGAGAAGAAGGGGGCAATTTAGCAGACATGCAGACATGAAATCAGACATATCAGGGAGGAGTTCGCTGTGGCCTGATTCAAAGCAGAAAGGAATTAAGAAAGGATTAGATTGTACATTCACCAATATGCTCCCAGCAAACCAGTATGATCTGAAATTACAAGCAATGCTGCAGCATTTTGTTTCACTACCTTCTAGAGCTTTTAGGAATGAGTTCTAACGTTACAAAGCCACTAACCACCAATGAAAGCAGAAACTGCACTCTAGCCTTGCAGAGTGCCCAAAACAGATAGCAACAGGTCCTTCACCATGACCTGGAGGTGCCTTTGTGTGTGGAGCTTTAGAAGGCATTGTTGGTAATACATATATATATGTGTATAAAAGAAAATCCTCTATATCCTCGATTCTAATCAGCACCAAATCTGAAGGGAAAAAAAAACCCAAAACTTCCAAAAAAGCAAAACAAACCAGAAACTGCTTCCTCTGCTTCTCTCCCCAAGAAAAAAAAAAGGAAGTAGGCTGAGGAATCTTCTCAGCATTCCTTCTTTGATGATCTCAAAGATATCCCTGAATAACAAACAAGCACTCAGGGAAAAACATCCTGGAACACTGACACTGCAAATTTAGTTCATTAATCTTTTTCTTTTTTTTAGTACAAAAAACTACCCACTACAAGAAACCGGGTTTTACCTAGTAAAAGAGGAGGAAAAAAATGTAGTCATATGCAGTATTTGCATACATTATTAACACACTATTTCAAATGGAGATCTCTTTTGAAAAATAAAGCTACAATTCTACAAAACTGCTTGCGTTTTGTATCTCCTTCACCATTTTATAGATCACCCCATACAAAGAACACTTCCTGCTCCCACAGAACAACAAACTGCTATGATTTCTTACAAAACAAGAAAAACGTGAACTGAAACAAAAGCTTACTCCTTTCCCAAGCACGCTGCTGAAATTTTCTTTATCTACTTGCAAGTTTGGAAAGGTAATTAACTCGCTGCTTCTCAGACGCCTACAAACCGATGGCACTCTGCAATCCGAACACCACCCCATGTGTTTTTGCCTTTCTTATTTAGAATTCACGCTCCGTTTTGCGTTGTCTGGTTGAAGATGAGGGGGCGGTGAGGAACGCGTGGCAGAAAGCCATAGCAAGCTGCCACACACCCAACTCCAAGTCGCATGGGGAAGAGAACAACTAAGCCTGCAGGGAGCTCGCTCCATGAGCCCCATGCCAAAGTGTGCGGCCAGGGATGCAAGCCCTCGAGAGCTTTGTCCTCCAGCAAGAAGATTTTACCCATGTAAACCCTGTGCCACAACAAAGTAGAAAGACTCGCACCCAACTTCATTAACTCATTTATGGTAAGAATTGTTGTTTTTGGAATGATGGCTTCTAAAAAATACGGTGAGTGGGAAGAGGAATTAGAATGCGTCGCTTGACTGAAATAATGAAAATTCAAAACCAGTATAATGGCCTGGAACTACTTTCTGTGTACGTTTTTAATATGCCTGTTCAGACATTTCCACGGTAGCACTAAAATTAATCCCTTAAGAAACAGCCTCAAACACATAATACTATTAAGCTTTTAAATAGCCTTCTGCCCATATATATCCCAATCTGTTAATTTCAGGTTTAAATTCGAGACATCTTACCTAGTTACAGAACTATTTTTTTTCTTTCTTTCTTTTTTTTTTTTTTTAAACAGCTCAGATAAAATAAACGCCTGCTCAAACATTTCACATTTCCAATCAGAGGAAGGGCAGTTGAAACAAAAATTTGGCAATGTAAATAGGAAGAAAAATAACATCGCAAACTTCACATACATGAAGAACAGAAGGGTGAGAAAGGGAGGCCAACCAGACAACACTGTGCTTTTCAATTTCTCCAAGAAGAATCACACCTGCCAATAAGCAACTGGCTCACCCAAGGCTCCCTGACCTGGAGCCGCTCATTGACCAGAATGGCTCAGGCAACCCCTTCCCTCACCCGGTGGCAGGGCTGGACCCAATGCACCCCAGGGTATGGCTGTCCCCTTGGGCATGCTGTTTTAACCAAACCTAAGAAGCATGACACCTGGAGAAAGCGAAAAGGTGTTAGGTGAGAGGAGAAAACAGTCCATAGTTGTCAGTTTGCCACTGCAGTGATGAAAGACAGAGATGCATCACTTTCCACTGACGCATGCAGCTGGCCCGGTGGGAGATCTCACTGGAGATGCCTTCTGGCCCTACTGTATGGGTGTTATTCTCCTGGATTTTCTCAACAAACCATTAATAATCACCTGCCAAGGACCAAGTCCTGTTTCCCTAATAATTAGTTGTCTCCAAATAATCTTCTCCCTAATACTTGTATCTTCCCCAAATTTGTTCCTGTAAGTCCACCACATGCTGCAGTAGAACAGAAGCTTCTGCCCTCTCTAACATGATACGTGGAGGAGGACCTCGGTTCCTTTTTGTGTTTTCTTTAAACAGCAGGGCAAACACTGCTCTGTATTGAAACAGGTGAGGGAAAAGGAGAAAAAACAAAAGCGGGAAAAGAGATAGAAGTTCAAAGCTGGTAAGTGTAATCTACACAGCAGAAATCACAATTTTTGCCTCCTCGTAAGAAGACCATAGATCAGCATACACTTTCAGGTCTCTGCCTAGGAAAAGGTACAGAAAATAACCACATGATTTCCCTTGGAAATAACCATTGGACACTATTTTATACTGGCAAGCAGTAGTTAACCTGAAGATACACTCTCACAATGGATGTCCTGATGATTTCACACCTTTGGCAGTTATTCTGTCCAACTTCTCAATTTCTGTAATTACAATTCATAATCACAAACTTAATCAAACTTAATTGCTTATTACATGACTCAAGACTAAGCAGTTTCATATGTAGACAGGTATTTTGCTTCTGGCCTCACACTGTAGAATGAATTTTAAGCATCTAATACCTTTCCTCCAAAAATAACCAAATCAAACAATTACAGTACCCCCAAATCAGATCAGTTTATGGTTTGTTTAAATATTATTATTGTTAAATAGTTCTCAGCTGGGTTATCCCATTTAGTGGTTGCTTCCAACTAGACTAAACTCTGTTTTCTTCTTAACCTCCAGAATATTCATTATGAACTCAAGTCAGAATTCAGTAACAGAATCTGACCTTAATTGCTAATTACCAGCTGGATAAAATTTACACCTTCACACTCCTAAGCAGATAATTTTGAAGATTTTGGTGACTGCAATTTCATTAGCTCACATGTTATGGTAAACGATTGGATATTGTTACTGCAAACGTAGCACAAAAGCAGAGGCAAACCCAACTGCACTCATTAAAAAGCCTTTAAAAAGCAAGGCTGAAATAAGGAAAAATAGATACAATTTTCAAATTATTAACAAAATATAGTTCTCAGTATGCAAATAATTTAAGTACCTAACTTAATCCACAATTTAAATACAGTCTATTACATGACACCACAGGAGTCACCTCCTTATAAGACAGCATGAGCAATGCAACCCAACCAGTACATCAGAAGCCTAAGTTGTGAATTATAGAAAAATGCTTTTATCGGGAAGGTTGTCTTAAAATTATGCTAAGGGATTAAAAAAAGAAAGAAAGAAAGAAAAAAGATGAAAGCACTGAAATAGAGAAGGAAATGAAGATAACAAATCCCTGATCTGTTTCAGCTACTCACATAATTAATTTATAACCTGTTGGTGTATGGCACTGAAAAACTGACCCACAGTTCTTGCCAACTCTCTGAAAACAGTCATTTAATGCACAAGCTTCGTTGTTGTTTTTACTTGTTCTTATTAATTTTGGGGGTGTATTAGGAAAAAAATGGCAATTTTTTTGGCAATAGTAACAATGATCCAACTACTGCAGTGCTGTGAGCAAGGACCGTGTTCTATGCTGACTGCCTCATCTTGAAAGGGAAGTACCAGCAACAGAAGAAGTTCAAAGGGCAATAAAATTACTTAGGAGATGGCTGAAGAGTCTGTATGAGAAAAGTCCAAAAGAGCACAGCAGTTTAATTTACAGAGAGGTGGAAAATATTTGACTTAATACAAGTATCTAAAATAATAAATGTCTTAGGGAAGGTCAAGCTGAGCACTACTGGAAAAAAAAAAAAGACCAAATTGAAAACTCATAAATCTTATTTGTAATATCAAGATGTAAGCCTTAGCAGCTGAACTTCCCACAGGCTTTGTTTAACCAATTTATCTCAAATCTCATTTTCCTCCCTGCTATCAGGCAAATATTTATAACATATGTGTTTTAGATGTAGCTTTCCTACCACAAATGAATTCATTGATCAATTCTGTCCACTGACATTGAAAAGAAATCCTTTAGAGCACAACAAGGTATAGGCTCTTGGGTATTTGTCACACAATACTGAAGGTACGTACAGGAGAATCTTGATGCTCCTATTAATAAAAACAGACCCTGGGAAAGGCAAACAGTGAGTGTTCTTGACAGAGATCAAACGTGATTTTCAGAACACCAACCAGCTACTAATTGCATGGCGTGGAAAGCTAAAAAACAGCAACAGCAAAACAGAAAACAAAACACTCATGGTCCACAGCTGTTTCTTGCAAAGCTGCCCACTGAAACACTTGGCGTTCTCCCTCAGAAACACTCTGCTTGTCACTGTTACAACAGCGATAAATCAGTCCAGTTTTGCTTTGAAGAAACAAGGATAGAGTTAAAAATTATTCTGGCTGCCTTAGAAACTGAAATCCTTTGTTTTGCTTCAGATGAAATAACATTACATGCGTGCAATACAGTTTAGACTTGCCACTATTCCAACAACAACTAAAGCTATTCTGAGAAGCTACCACCCAAAAAGAGGTCACTGCAGATTTACAGTAAGTTTGCTGTAGCAAAGTTAGGAGTATGCTCTCTCAATATTACCAAAAACGCTCAGCTGCATCTGCTTTGGAGTGGACCTGACTGCAAGCATCAAAATATAACTCATAGCCCACTGAGTCAAACAATAAATCCACCGATCAAAACAGCAATGCAGGCTTTCCTATTTTCAGCAGCAACTTTTCTGTCTCTAGTGGTGGGCTTATCAGAGATGTGCAATATTTTAGTCTGTATAAACCCATTCACAAGACTGTCTGTGCTGAGCCAGCTCCTGCAATCTTCCAGGAGCCCCATGGACAGCAGATGGCTTGGAGGGAAAGAAAACTTACATGCTGCCACTCAGCCCTGCCTGGGTAAGCAGCGCTCAAGGGACCACACCAGGCAAAACAAGAGTAACTGGCAAAGCAATATACTGAGATAATTTGGTACAATGGCGCTTCCTAACACCACTATACAGTAAATGATAACGACCTATGTTAGCTTGTCCCCTGACTTATGAGTTATAGTTATCTGACCATCCTGGAGACTGTCCTGACTCAAACTAAAACTAAAAGCAAAACAAAGCTCAACAGCTTGCAAGCAAAGCTGCCATCTCTCCCTTTGTATACGTGTAGGAATGCACACATTTTGCATGATGTTGAATTAACAGTAAGAAAATAGTTCTCACGGACCAGAAAGCTGCAAGTTTGTTTGTTTTAACCAAAAGCTGAATCTCTCACTGCATTTGCACAAATAAAGACACTGAAGTTGCTGACTTCTTACTGAGCAGACCAGCTACAAAATGTAAATCAATTAAAGCAGTCAGAAACCTAGTTTTTTTAAAATTTCTTACAGATTGCCTTTGTCATTTTGTCATTGCTTTTGTCTGTGGAAACAGGTAATACACATACAGCAGTTTTTATTAAGGCCACTTAAAAGCAGGGAAGAGTGTGCAATGTTCAGATAGCATTGCAATGGTGATTTGGAGGAACTGGAACGGAGGGATGCAAAGGGGAGCTGGTCTCACTGTTTCCCTCCATGCTGATCAGAGGGCTCTAGATGGCCTTTTGCTGGGTTTTCTTTGGCTTTTTTGTTGCATTTTTGTTTGTTTGTTTGTTTGCTTCCAAATCTTGCTATGTGTTTACAGTCCTAAAGTGACTGGATTTGTGAGAGGCACCACAATCAGACAGATCTAAGATAAAAATAAGACTCATTATCTACAAGGTTGTTCTCAAAAGTCAGCTAACACACTGGCATCATAAGAAAATAATTCATCAGTATATGTCTGACAAGCACAGTGCTTTTCTCTGAAAGGTCATTTTTCTAAATTAAGCAAAGTATTAAATATCTTTGCTGTTCTGCTGCACACCCCAAACTTAACTCATGAAGTGTTTTCACAGTCAAAGTAAATTACATTTGAAATAAACATAAGAAACACATGAAACAGTTCCATATTCATTTAAATCTGCCATATGTAGCACAAGCAACATAAGCAAACAGTCAGGCTCTGCTCATATGTTTCACAAACCACGATAACTGAAAATACTCATACCTCTTAATGTAGCATAGCCTGGAAAATACATATACCTTTTTTGCCCCAAACCCTTCCTTCTTTTAAAACTCCTCTAAACCACACTGCTAAGAGTGTAATTTAGAGCTGGGTGTCACTGTCCTCTAATTAGAATTCGTGTGGGCTTTCCTTTCTGCCCTGGGAACTGATGCACGGTGCTGTCCCAAGCACTGCCCCTAAACCCATCCTCGTCCTTCCCCTCTCCTCCTCAGGCAGCACTGGGAAGGCAGCCAGAGCTGCTGCCCAAAATTCCATCTCCAAGTACCACCCTGCATCCGGAAGGACCTTACCTGGGTTCTGGCAGCAGGAGACTGAGCTGAGCTGCAGAAAATGCCCACCTCTCCCCTTCCGCGATGGAGAAGGAGACAGAGACTCACAACTCCAGCAAGAAGGAGCAGCTCCCCAGGCTAAAAACCGGGACTCCTCCAAAACCAAGCAGAGATGCCAAAGACAACAGCTCTCACTGACGAAATGCAACACGAGTGCTGGAACTTCCCCATTTTCCAACCTACCAGAGTTCTTTGGCAATGAGTGAGTTTTCTGCTGTGTCTTCCTGCCAGGCTAGGGTTACAGGAGTGTCTTCACTTATGTAACTTCATTTCTTGTGTACACAATTACCCAACACACCCAAAGCACTCCAAGGCACTTTTTTTTTTTTTATTTTTTAAATTTTTAAAAAATATGGTTTGATTCCAGATGGAACTTCTTTTCAAACCTAGGTCTGAAAGCAACGTTACAGGAGTGCTCTGAACATGGTGTAACCAAAACCCTCAGTACCCCCTCAAATGTGTAAATTAGCTTATTGGCAGTGCCTCGACACTCACAGGAACCTCCTCCATCTTCACCCATGCACCTTCTTCCTCCTACAGCAGGTCATCAAAGTTTCGATGGAACATTCTTCTGGAAGCCATATAAAACAGCAAGCTATGCCAGCAAGCCTCACCATCCCTCACCATCCAAAACAAAGGCCTCGCCTGCCATTTCACAGAGAGGAAAACCGCACCTTTCTGACCTATCCTATCTTAAATGAAAGCCTTTAACTCATTTTACAAGAGAAAGAAAGTGGCAAAGGGCAGGATACTAAAAAACCAATGGGACAGAGAGTTTGGGAGGCAGCAGCAGCCAAGACAATACATAATGTTCAGCTGTAGCAAGACGTAGAAAATTGCCTTACCACAGGGAACTACAGCTCCCCACAGCTTCCCTAAAATAGATTCTCCCTTCTGAACAGCTGAAGGCCATGCAAAAACTATGGATACCCTCAATTTGGGTAGATGTCCAGGAAAAACACAACACACTTACTCTATGAAGATACTTATCACATCCATCATCAACAGATGTATCACAGAATTGTAGGGATTGGAAGGGACCTCTAGAGATCATCGGGACCAACCCCCATCTATGCCACGTAGCATCCAACCGATCTCTGATCACTTTTAAGTAGGAAAGGGAGGTGGTGATCAGAGTATTTAAAAGTATGAAGGAACCCAAATCACCCCAATGCTGATGCACGATTATAACGGAACAGGTCTGGAGACCACAAACGGAAATTACTATTAGTAGCACAACCTGCTAAGCATCAAGACCTTGTTTATCGAGCACGGCACCAGACAGTACAAAAGGGGAAGGGGGAACAAGTTAGCCCTTCTTCTCCCAAGAAGGTTAAATTAAATATACTATCAAAAATAGTTACTATATTTCATAAGCATTCCATAGTCCTGAAATCCATACCTGTGCTTAAGGTCCTACACACCACGACAAAATCATTGTGGCTGAGGTACCACTCATTCTTTCATCCAAAACACCATTTTCAGTCATCTTACCCAAAGGCAAATTTTATAAACATCTTTAAAAGTATTGTAAGGTTTCCTGACTTCATCTCTAAGGTTTCACAGCCAACAGGCCTGGCACAATAGACACAGTACATCACTACATCACAGCCTGCTCCTTGCAGTACTCCTCAGCTATTCCATGTTCTGCAGCAGAAGAACGACTTCATTTCCACAAATACTCAAGAACAGCCATCAGATTGTATGAGAGCTTACAGAGCAGTAGAGGAGAAACTAAGAGGCTTCTACATAGGCTAAACACAAGCATAAGTGACTGTTCAGGGATCAGCAGCAAAGCACATCCTGATATTTTAATTATGTCTACCTCTTTCCTTCTTTCTAGCCCTGTGGCATGTTGTCCATCACCAGCTACAGCCAGGGCTGCTGCAGGGTTCCTCCTGGCCTCTGAGACACCAGTGGGACCAGCAGGTTGAAGAGACACTGACAAATATTTATTTTGTCTTTGGCACTGCTTCAAGTGGGAGAAAAACATTCAGCTGTCTGAGGGAAATCAAACATTTTTATAGGAAGGAGAGTAAACATGAAATTGTCAGGATTTAAAAATGCAAGCTCCAAAAAGCTGTTCATGTTTTGATCTACGTGACCAAGAAATATACAATAAAAATGAATGTGCTGTGTTTCTCTTCAATGCTGAACTTAACATCTACAGAAAAAAAAATAAAAAAATAAAAAAATTAAGTAACTCATTAGATTCTTGCTATATTACTGATGGCTGAAGACACAAAATGTGAAACCGTAACTCTTTATTGCACCATTTAACAAGACTCAGGCAAAGCAAACACAAATTTTATTGGCAATATATTACTTCCTGTTCAGATTTGAGATGGCTGGCCACATTACATTTACAAAATTTTGCTTTATAAATATATCATGTCTGATCTACATTTTAGAAGTAAAACTTGAAACCAAACAGTCTAACAGTAAAGCTTAATGCCAAAAAAACCCAGAAGGCTGCAGTAAAATGCACTAATAAACACATTTTGGGAGTACCCTGTAGATGCCAATAAGAATTTCTGCACAGGAGCTTTAAGTATTGTGCCACAAATCCCGTGTAACAAGAAATAGATGCACATCAAACCATACACTGTCCTTTAAGATTCTTTTATAAGAACTTGTTTTCAAAAAGGTCAGATTGATATCTTAGTATCGCAGAGTAAAATGCATTATATGGCACATTATCCCCAGAATTATCCCCAAATCAAGGAACACATGTCCATAAAATGAATAGCAAAATAAATTGAAACACGTTATGGTACATGCACATCCTGCAACTGAGCATTAAGAACACAAGAGTCAATACTCATTTCAGGATTATGGTGTTTCAAAACCCTAAAATGAATTTAAATTTTACTGAGGGCACTGCTAGCACTGTAGACTTGTAGCAGCTGGCCAATTTGCTATAGCTTAGGGAATGGCATAGGCTAGACTGAAGCCCTGCTTCCCCAGGAACACTGTAGGCTGTTATGCTGATAGGAAGATGCTGTTTTGAGGAAATCTATAAAGAAACACTTTCTATCAGAAAATACGTTACCAAATCTAAGCTGCTTGTGGGCTTCTGCAAGTCCTGCATTATGAAGCATTTTTCCAGAAAAGTTTTGTTGTTTCCCAACTGAAGAAGAAGAAAAATGTGTCATCCAAAGCTTGCTTTCATTTGTTTGATTAACTTATGTGAAGAACAGCCAAGTGGAGTTCAAGAAGTGAGATTCAAGTCCAAGTGTTTAAAGTTTCTAACAGTTAAATACTCTGCATTGATACTTATTTCCATCACAAATTGCAGAAGCATGGAATGTTGTTTTCTTTCAAACGTGAAAAGCAAAACCACAGAAGTTGTAAAGAATAACAAAAGCACATTTCTAAAAGAAATGTCACCAGTGGACTGTGAACTTAATTCCAATGTATTTTAAGTGCAGATACATAAGTAGACTCCAAGCCTACTACTCCAATCATCTGATACTCATAAGGAACAGTTTGGCACATACTTTGCAACTGTGGATTTAATACCTATTGTTCATTCAATTCGATTAACAGATACACTGATGTTCAGAGGATTCATTCTGAAAATACTTGGGTTTTAAGTGGTTTAATAGGGCTGTGTTTTGCTTTTTGCACAAAAAGCACCGTACGCTCTACGTACCTACAACCTTGATGAAAGATGCTGAAATTCTGAGCTTTTTCTTTGCTGTATATACACGTTCCATACACTTGTATGGAGGTAACTATGCTGCATGGAGTAAATGAGGTGAAGCTGACGTCCCACCCCTAACTCACTTCTACACACTGCTCCTCCGCCAAGATGTTACGGAGGACCGAGAACAGCAATCCCACGCTTGGAACTGGGGCATCCACAAAGCAGAGGGAATCCTGAGTATCAGAAAATTGTTAACTGTGCTCCTCCACCGAAATTCAGGCCGTGCTCAGGCCAGCTGCAACCCTCTGAACAATTTTAGCAGAATGAAGACTTCATCTCACAGTTTTATTAGGAAACCAAACTTCCTGGCACAACTCCACAATATCCATCCATCTGTGGGAACTCCCTTGTTATTACTTCCATTCCCCTGTGGCAAGCGACTCTGTAAAGCAGCCAAATCTCACACAAAGGTTTGCTTCTTCACAGCTCCTCTGGAATCCCAAGGCATAGATGAAAGCAAGGACTTGGCTGCATTGGAAAGCATCCAGGAATGGAGCAATGAAAACAGGTAGCAATATGCCTACCAGCAGCACAGTGTTCCTTGTTAGATGAAGAACAGGGAAGAGGACGCTTGCTTTTGTGCAGTTCAGTGAGAGAAATGAAGAGAACATGCAGGATGAGGCTGGGGAGGTGCACAAGGGAATATTTATGGAGGGAAAATCCTAGTCTCAGAGTTAAGGAACTTGCCTTGGATCAGGCGGGTTCAGTGCTGGCGCCAACCCCAGCCTTCCCGTGCGTCTCGGCTCACAACAGCATTTCCATGCTGCCGTGATTTATTGTAATGATGAGTTATTGGATGTTTCTAAGGAACACATTTGCTGCAGAGATGAAGTCTCATAGAGATATTTAGACAGCTTATTGCCAAGAGCTCACATAAAACATTCTCTCAAGTTAACCCATTATACGCCCTCCTTAGCATCTTCTCATTTAGAGCATTTTAAAGGAAGCCTGAGTAGTTACTATTTCATCACATATGGCTGTTGTATCTAAAGCGGAGGCATGAACTCCTCCTGCCCTTAAAAACTCTGGCAGGGCTTGCTAAATAGTTGGGCCAAGGGCTTCCAAAGCAGCTGGTGACTGAAGGTAAGCAACCACATTTCTCCTAAAACAGCTTGATTTTCAGCAAGGCGAGTTCTAAAAATCAGGCCTTACTAAATTGTTTTCAGTTGGACCCATGCAAAGTAAACTGTCAAAACCTCTTTTGCAAAAACACTTGGCTTCTGTGTGGGCCTCCTAAATACAGTGTAAGCTAATTATTGCATGCACAGCACAAAATTAGCATAGTTAGAAAACATTCTCTTCTTCTGACCTGCAGCAATTACTTCTACAGTCAAAACTCTTGAGTATCTTCAGAATCCTAATGATGGGCTTTAACTAATTTTTCCAAGTTTTTACAATAGTAAAACACCAATTACAACAGCAATCATCCATCTCAACTTCAAGGAGCTCCTGATGGCTACACTCGTAACTTCCAGGCGTGGTTATAGTCTATTTCAATCTCTTTGAGAGTGATCTTTAAAGATAAAAGTTAATTATGAAGTAATAAAAAAGTGCCATTTTAACTCACAGTAGCAATAAAGACTTCATACATAAAGGCATGTTCAACCAGAATCAAATCTTACTGTGCTCAACGTGAGCTAGTTTGTGATCCAGAGAGTCAAGATCTAAACAGCATGGTATGCCCGTAAGGAGTCTCAACTAGACAGCTGGACCACACCAAAAGAAGTGGGTGCACTGCTTTAAAGCCCAACCTCCACCAGCCCTGTTAGCAGAATGATTCTGGCAGAGAGAAAGTCCAAAAGACTTCTTTCTGCTTCGCAGTCTCCCTGGAGTAACCCACTTCCTAGATGAAAGCAAGCTTGTCGTTCATATTTGGTAAAACATGTCTCATGAACTTACCCATCAAACCTGATATTACAAAAAGATCTCCAAATATATTAATGGAAGATTTGAGCTTGGGTTTTCTTGTGGTTTCTCCCTTAAAATAAATCCCACTGTTGTACTGTAGGCGCCTTCTCAATGTCTTTTCACAATCTGAGCCAGGAACGGATGAGCTGATATTAATAGCTGACTCTCTACATCATACTGTGTCCTGTCATCTGTCATCTCCAGCACCATCAGCACGGCTGGGATTAATAATCAAATCATAATACATAACAGGCAAAGGAAAAAGAACTCTTCCTAATTTAAAACGTCATGAACTCCTGTATAATTATATCGACTGTACTAAACATCTGCTCTTTGTAAGTAATGCACAGACACTCGATTTGCTATGATAAGCACACCTACACCAAGACTAAGACCCTGACATTAGCTATGTGCCATGGTCAGGCTGTTCAGACATTTGCACATCTATACGACTGTGCTGAAGGCTCTTTGTCAATCCTGGGAGCTTCAGAGAGGCTCCAGGAGGAAAGCAGATGACAGGGCAGGTGTCACCTCCTCCACGGAGGAAGTACATGGTGAAACACTATACTGTCAAAAGTAGCTGCCAAAACAGCAGCGACTCATTCCTTCAGCTGTGCGTGCCCAGCCTATCCAAAATAATATCAAAGCTTCATCCATCTTCATTTGTTTTTAGTTTTTGCCAAGGTAACTGCGATTAACTTACTGAGTTTCAGCCTGAACTGCTCTGGGGTCAGGGGAGTTGAGGGAAAGAAAGGTTAATGCAAAAGCATATGTTTGCCTTACAAGCCTAAATAAATAGCTGCTGTGATGTGCACTAATGCTGTCTTTTAAAATGATGTGTTAAATCCCTAGAGCTGAAACAACTGAAACGTGACTTACTTCTCCTGAAAAGTAGTTGCCAATACTAATGAGCATCAGATAAATGAAAAAGTTAATGAGTTAAATGCAAAGCTGCTTTCTCATAGAGAAGCATCCTAAGGAGTATCTTCAGTATCCCAAAAGAACAGCTGTATGCTATTCTACAGTCAGCCAAAAGCATGTAAATGCCAGCCAGCATTGGTTCTGCAGGCTTCTTCAACAGGTAGCGGGCCTGTTTCACACACCAGACCACATCAGCTAGCTGCTTCCTGCTTTGAAACTTCAGACAGCTCTGATGGGGAGCAATGCTCACTTCCCAGCACACCCCTGGGGCTGAAGCACCCACCTTACTTGTCACAGCACTTCAGCTTCCAGCGCAGTTCTCTCCTTGCACGGCCCAGAGCCTGCTGAACTCTTGCATCATACCGCAGCAATAAATGCAAGGCTGGGCTTCACCCTGCTGCTCGTGTGCTTATACCTTGGAGTGATGTTACTCGGCTGGATGCACTGGCAAGCTCTGACATCACTGTCAGATGCCCATGCACACACCTGTAACACACAGGCAGCGCTTTGAAACAATAACACTGTTTCAAAATGTCTTTGTGCAACGCTCAAGCTTCCTGAAAATTGGTTTGCGGGGACTTTGCTTCACCCTCCCGCTTCAACCAGGGAAATAGAAACCATCCCAGCTGTAAAATCAAGTGCTAAAGCTGTGTTACAGCCCGAGGTCAGGCTTTCCCTATTTATACAGCTGCATTTTTGCTTTAATTCTTGAAAATTCTTCTAATCCATTTTTGTCTTTTTTCCTACAAATAACGTTTGCGACAAAGTACTTTTGCTCATGCACACCAACGGAGCCTTTTCCCCCAGTAATAGCCTAGGAGCTAATAACTATTTTTGAGCTGCTCCAGCGTAGCCAGATGCTGTTATTGGCTGTTTATGTAACAGGGAATTAACCCCCACCGACACCTTTCAGGAATCCATCCCCAGAGCACTGCACAAGAGCTCATTAATGCCATAAGCCCAAGGCCGCCCGCTCCGGAGGGCTGTCTCAGAGCAAACACGCTCAACCCGCAGTTTCAGTCACGGAAGAAATTACTCCATTAATTGCAGACAACAAAAACAACAGGGTTATAACTAACGTACAGTAAATGCTCCGTGGGTGTAATGCAAGCTTATTTCCCAGTAGCATGCTCTCACATCCTAACGCCTTTCTCACCCCTCTGCTGGAAAACAGCTTCAGCAAGTTAAATCCACTTCGGTTTTCCCCCCTACACGCGTTTGTTTTCTGGCAACGCGGCTCGACGCAACGGCGCTATTAAGCAGGGGAGGTTCGCTCTCCCGACACGCTTTTACAGCAGATCGCTCCACTTCTAGACGACGCATCGCCTTTTCCCAACTTACAGCCCGGCCGGGAGCGCGCCGAGCCGCCGCCCGTCCCCAGCTGCTGGAGGAAACGAGCCGGCGGCGGCACCGAGCGGACTCACCGGAGCAGGCGCCGCCGTCCCCCTCCGCGACGGCCGCCATGCACGGTGCAGCCGTCCCACGCGGGACCTCGGCACGCGATGCCGTCGTGCGGCTCGCGGCGCGGCACCTACGCACGCAGCGCGCGGCTCCCAGAACCGGGCGCGCTCCTCAACGCGCCCGCCCGGCACGGCGCGTCCTTTCCCCGAAGGCGGCCCCCACGCCGCCGAAGCCGCGGGGCCGCCGCCCGCTCCGGGCTCGGCGGCCACGGAGGCGGAGGTGAGGCCGCGGGCCGGCCGCGATCCCCGGGCCCTCCCCCGCCACTGCGCCATGGCAACCGCGGTGCGGCGCGGCCGGGCCCGCCTCTTACGCAAGAGGAGGGCGCAGGAACGCCGCCGCCGAGAGGCCGCGGGCCGGTGCCGGGCCGCTCAGGTTGCAGCCGGAGCCCTCGGGAGCCGGCCGAGGAGTGCAAAAATCGATATGCCCAGCTGTAGCTCGGGAGACTTAGGTCTTCCTGCAGGAAAACACGTCGGCGTGTTCTTAAACCCACTGCTACTCAGGGCAGCCCGTAAGCGTGTGCTGAAGGTTACGCGCAGCGTTCTCAAACGGCAGTCCTTAAGCACCGTGTTGACGAAGGACGGACGGTTTTTTCCCTAACTCTATCCAAGCCCCTGAACCAACCGAATGAACTGCCCTCGTGTAATTTTAACACCCTCTCTGCCTTCTTTCAAATTAAACCAGAGAATGAAAACAGAAAAAAAGTTTCACTTTCCATTAAGAGGACAAACCCAACTTCATATTTTGTCCTTTTTTTTTTTTTAATCTGTGGGACCAACAGGCTGCACGCTGCCCCACGTCGCTACCAATGAGTACCTTTCAAAAGGAAGAAGCCTGAAGCCAGCAGAACCACCAGTGCCCATGACAAGCCCACACGGTTCCCTCAATGCGTAGCTGCAAGCCAGGAGGAATCACACAGAGCAATGCATGCATCTTCTTTATCCACTGATGATCCCTTCCAAAACCAACTTTAAAATGCTGCAGCCGGAACGTATTTTTGCCATTAACAGCCACAGATAAGACCGCTGCTTCTCAGTTCAAACGAGGTCACAGGCAAAGGCTGAGGTCTTTGCCGGTTGCACAAGTGACACCCAACCTGCTCTTGATGGCCCCAAAACTTCTGACAAATAGCACAGGGAATAGGTTCCGTGCCTTACAAACATCACAGCTCATTAACGTTCACCAGTGAGGTAAAACGGCTGCAACTGTGTCAGTTTCTCTTTCACAATACACCAGCAGCGCTGTCAGCTGCTGATTTCCTACAAAGAAATTGTATCCTGTTAGAGGAAGAGATCTTTACTAAATAGTGAATCCATGCCTGTGGCTCTCCTTGCTGTCATTTATTAATGTTGTGCCCCACGTACTAAGTTATTGCTTTATTTATGTTCTTCATACACACAGAAAAAGGGACTTTGGGAAACAGTTTGCACCAGTTTTGGACTCAGCTCGTCGTAGTTTTGGAAGAGTTTTATAATAGAGAGTTTTGAAGACAAACATTTCTATGCAGCTCTTCTGTTCCTTTTTGCCTCTGGGGGAAACAGCCTTGGGAGGAGAGCTTGTGGGAGGCAGAATGATCTACTGCAGGCCTTGAGACAGATGGCGAAGCACCCTGCCAGAAGATTACGTTAGGATCAAGGTATCTCCCATTCTTGCTAGCTATATCCAAGTGCTATGGCACGCAGGAGCATCTTTATTACCCTCTTTACCCCTTCTCACCTGCAGTAATTAGCACTGTTCAATCCCAAGCTAAAGGCTACATTACCTTCTGGCAAACCCCACTGTCATAAATGGGTAGGGACAAATAAATGAGGAAGAATCTCAGGCATTTGTCCCTATTTGAGTCACCATCCCTGAATATGTTTAAAAAAACATTTGAATGTGGTGCTCAGGGACATGATTTAGCAGGGGATTGGTTTTAGGGTAGTATAGTTAGGTTGCAGTTGGACTTGATAATCTTTCAGGTCTTTTCCAACCTGAGCAATTGTATGATTCTATGATTTACCTTTCAGGAAATAATGGTTTCACCATGCTCTTGCAGTTACGCACATGAACTGGACAAAAGAAATTAATCTGAAACCCTCATGGTGCAGCTGCCCCACCACACTTCTTTAGGCTCTTTAAAAAAGGGACTAAAGCCCAAAGAAGAAAGTTAACGATCTTGCACAAATAATTTTCTTTCATAAAACATTTCACAATGTTTCACAAAAGCATTTAAGAGAAGGCCACCATCACCCTGGAAAAAAAAAAAAAAAAAAGAGAGCTTGTTCAGCAGCTTGTGGGTAGTAAAACTACCCCAAGAACTTCAAAAAGAACCTCCTTGGCCAAATGTGGCAATGCTGCTGCTAAATCAGAATACTAATGCAAAAAGGGACAAAAAGGGACAGAAGTTTAAATGTTCAAGGTTTTCCCCACTGTTCTCACAGTTTAAATACATACAGGCACTAAATCAACACAAGTAGCATGAAGAAATAAATGAGTAAATAGCTACAGCCATTGCTCTGAGACAAAAACTAGAACACAGAAAGTTCCATACAATCACGAGGAAGAAGTTCTTCCCTTTGAGGGTGACAGAGCAATGGAACAGGCTGCCCAGAGAGGTTGTGAAGTCCGCTTCTCTTGAGATATCCAAAACTCATCTGGACACTTTCCTGTGTGACCTGCTGTGGGGAACCTACTTTAGCAGGGGAGTTGGACTTGATGGTCTCCAGAGGTCCTTTCCGAACCCTACAATTCTGTGATCACTGCTGTGCAAAAACCCCTCAAAATTAACAAAAAAGAGATCATTCATACTGATCTAAGGTTGTAAAACAAGCCAAGGGGGGAAAAAAAAACAAAAAACAAAGTCACATGAGATGACAGTGGGGACCCAAATGGCTACTCTCTCCTGCGAAGGCAGAAAATTGCTTAATTAAGCGAGTTTTCACTCAGAAGCAGAACCTTCAAGACACTGCTTCTAGTGCCACCAGATTCACAAAATGGGGATTGCTGTGCAAGCTTCTCTCCCCTCCTCCAAGAACACCAAGGATGTCAGCTGTTTGCAGTCATTAGGCTCTAGGGACCACAGCACTGCTGTTTCTCTACCTCCTTCTTGGAGTAATGTTATGGCGTATTACAAAATGAACCAGTAATGAGACAGATTGCAAAGTGACAGTCTCCATTTTCTAAAGTTGAAAACCCAACCTATTCCACCAGAGTGAAAGTCCAGGTGATGAAATAAACCTTGAACTGTGTCCCACTGCTGATCTACTCATTGCTTTTCGAAACAAATGAATGCCTCATCCCAGACAGTGCAATTTAAGCAATTTGATCTGTACACGTGTCCTGATGACAGATGTCATGAAGAGAGAGCTGAAAGCCTGCAGAGAGCCAGCAGCCAAACAAGAGCATCCCTGATCGATGTCACTGACTAGAACTGCAGTTGAAATCACAGGGGAAGCCGGAGCTTACTGGAAGAGCCCTGTAATGCAATTCCAGGCATAGCCAGCAGCAGCAGCTACAGGGAGGTGCTAGTCTCCCAGAGTGGGTCTCATGAATATCAAGCAGTCATCCAGATAGCAAGTGAGCAGAGTAATAAAGAGGAGGAGCTGTTTAGCATCTACTTGTCCAGCGTAATTCTGCCTGACCATCTTCTTGGCTGTCCCAGTGGTTTCCAGTGGTATATGAGCAGAGGAGATGACAGAGAGGAGTTCTGAACTGCAACTCACTGACAGGGAGAACAGGGGTGGGGAGGACCACAGTCCTTTTACCTTCTGAGTTTCCCCATACTTAACATAGCTACCTTTCATATACATTTCGGTTATTAGTCTCAGCTCAGTTACTTCATCTATTGCCAAATTCTGAATTCTATTTTCATTACAAACCTGAAACAAAATGTGTGCATTTCTGATGCATAACATACAGCTGTCACAAGTGACAACACTGCAGATACAGGGAGAGAGAGCTAGTTAACTCTTTTTTTCCATTTCTAAATCACAAATTCTGGAAATAAAAACTCAGTACGATACATAGCCTTCATCCTAACTCAGATAGCAAGACATGGTAGAAAAACATGGCACTTTGTTGGAACTGCTGTAAAAATGATTGAATAAAAAGTTTTACCTGGCTTTGAAAAAAAATCTTGCATAGTCTATCCAGTGGTTTTGTCCCATTACGCTGTGATTTAAACCGGGTATAATGCAATTTTGAACCATGCTCAAAGTACCTCAACAAGTTTAAACTATATTTAAACTGCAGTATTTTTACTACTAGAGAAACCTAACAGAGGAACAACATGCTTGGAACATCTGTCGCAGTGATTGAAAGAAGTCTATGACAGGAATAGCAAACACTTATTTTCTTTTCTGAGATGCTGTCAATCTGTTGAAGCTAAGTATCAGTAAAGTAGACTGTCTAAGAGCTAACTCACATTGGCCTGTCTCCTCCCAGACAAAGATGATTAAAATATTCCCCTGTTTTATAACCCTGTCTGGTTGCTTATTATTATCTGCCATCTCTGTCAGGGTGGTGGGGGGGAAATCTTTGTCAAAACCAGTATGCATGTTACAGTGTGCTGTGTAAAAAAGAATTCATGTGTCTACGTCTAATACCCTCACCTAATGAAATTCAGATTTTCAAGTGTGTCAATTATTATTTACATTTAAATAATCATCAGCATGACTCAACAGAATCCCGAAGATACAGCCCCCTAAGCAAGGCTGTCTGTCAGAAGGCATTCTGCAGAGCTGATCAAAGTCGCATGTATTTATTACACATCTTTTCAGCAGCTTCATGGGAGATGACAACAGAATGGCTGCTCACCCCATGCTGATGCTGGTTCTCCAAGAAGGACTTCTGTGGTGCTCATCCCTGAGGTGGCCAAAAATCTTTCAGGGTCTTGTATGAAGGTGTATAAAAGGTTCTTTTATATCACAACAGTGTCCTGCTGCACAAACTAATGACCGTGAGGTGCCTTGAGGAAGGGAAGAGCTGTGTTTGAGCTTTCCCTGAGCACAAAGGTAAAGGAAACAGATTCACCAAGCACGCAGCTAAGGTGAACACATATCTCTTGAGCTCTGGAAGAATAAGCCTTGAAGCTCAGGTGGAAGATGGGCCACTAGGCTGCTAGTAGGAAAAAAATGCTTGAAGTGACCAATAACAGTATTCACTGAAATGGGACAACACAGCCTTCAAAGGGCGAGACACAGATGCATGACCTGGACAGTTTCACTGAGCTTTGCGATCAGCAAGGTTCAGGAGAGCTGACTGTTAACACTCTTGATGTTCTCAGACCAGCTCCTCACCAGGTCCCAGCACCACCACAGTGCTGCAGGTTACAGCACTGGGACGTTCAGCCACAGATGGCGTCACCAATTTTCTAGCTGAAACCGTGAGATATGAAGTGATTTAGGAAATGCTGTGATGAATGCTAAGAATGAGGTTTAAAAAACAAATGAACAGCAAAAAAGAAGGAAATGAGCTGAGCAGTTTCTGACAGTGAATATGGGTATAAAAGCTTTCTGAGAAACTTCAGTACCTGACAGCTAAGATAGAACAAAAAGTATCAGCACTCAAGAGCTGAAATTACTGTGAGAAGGGCATGAAATACCAAAGCCTTAAAGTTGTCTGCTGACTACTTAGAAAACAAAACAGGGCAGAATACTTGCATATTCAAATAAATAGTTCAAAATTCTATTTTTGTATGTAAAAATATGTAAATATTCATGTTAACATATTGTGCTATAAAAATTCAGACAACATCTATATACAAAATACAGACTTAAAAGCAGAACGCTTTCTTCTGTTTAATGTTTTCTTCTAGATACAGGGCTCTTTACTTCCAAAAGGATCACCATGCAAAGTAATCATTGCTAACTTTCAAGATCTGTACTGAAAGTACTTAGTACACAAATCCAAAAAAGTTCACAATGAAGGTACAGTCTGCAGTTCGTATTAGGTTCTTTTGCAAACAACATGGAAAACAGAACTGTGCAACTTACCAAGTTGACACCCAATGCCCACCTTAATTTTTTGCATCCCACCTCCTACTTACAAATGTGGTCCCCTTATTGAAACTGATGGATGCAGATCTCATCTTACTTTGATCAAAGCCTTGATCTCACCTCACATCCACTGGTCCTTTCCAAGTGGCCTCTGAACTCTCTGTGAGAATGCTATCTTTGCTCCTATTCTTTCTACCCCCTCTTAAACACCAACACAAGGACTTCAGCCATGCTATCTGAACTGCTCCTATAGAGACCTACAGATACATATCCAGTACGTTAAAAAGGTAGGGCAGTTTTCTCTGTAGGTAGCAGGCAGGCAGAGCTCCTCTTCAGCTAATTTATTTTAACGCTGCTGTGGTTTTGTTGTAGCATTAATTATGCAGTAGGGCACCCACAGCTTTGTATAAGCATCTTTTTGAATTATTTACAACTAAATAAAAGAGAATCAGTAGTTACTCAGCATCTCTGAGAAATGTGTAACTCTTGAAGTTCAGCACTGATCACAAAACATGCTAAAGAACAAATAATGTACTTAACAATATGCAGGCATTGCAAGGCATAGTAACAGGTCAGCGCTGCAACCAACACCCCTGGGCTACGTGGCCAATGGCACCATGTGCAAGCATTCAGAGCAGCACACTTATTCAAAAATAAAAGCAGAAGTTTTGGCTCAAAACGGCCCAAAGTGAAGTATCAATAGAGAAATTAAAGCTCTCAGATTCTTGCATTACCAGTTGGGTTTTCTCCCATCTGAAAGGCGGGAGTCAATGAGGCAGCAAGTCTCAACCCACACCTTCCTCCATGGAGGTGGGTGTGTTGGGGAGCCTTCCCTTGTGCTCTTCCTAGGTCCCTGACCTAGGACCAGCACCAGTCCCTACCCAGCATTACTCAGTTACTTTCACTGTGATGGAAGACGACGACTGGGCAGCAGGTTTCGGGAGAGCTCCTTCAAGGCTAATGAGGAAACATCAAAACAAACTACAGTGTGCTCATGGTTGCGTGCATCTCCAAAAGAAAGCATGTAGAGGCCGATTCATAAACAATGGGAGTGTGCCTGTCAGTATGAGCTTAAGGCCCATAATCAGAATCAGACACTATGTGAACCGCAGTGCTCACCACAGCAGTTGCTACACTTCTGTCCATTTTCCAACAACTTCTGCTGATTCAGTTGCAAAAATTGCTGACATCCCTCCCCACAGTGCTTATGCACCAAACAAACTCCCCACACACACATGCACACACAAAATAAATAACATAACCATGGAAGGAGGTTTGAAACAAGCAGTATATGTCAACTTCAAAATATATATCTATTCCTTGCTTTAGCCACCTCTCTTTTTTGAAGTACTCATATTAAGTGCTACGCTGAATGGAAGCAGCTGAGCAAACAATCTTCGGATTAGTGGAAAAAATACAGTGGTGAGATTTTGCAGGCTTTTAGCCCACTACAAAGACCCACAGTTTTTTGCCTAATCTGAAAGACAAATTGTTTCAATGAGTGAGGACTTCCCTCTTTTCAGAATGCAGAAACTCACTATGCATGTGTAACATAGCCTAGACAGCCAAGAACATCCTGTTCTGCACAGGTACCCCCATGTACCCACCCCAGACCATAACGCAGCAGCGACACATTGGCAAGCCAAATGTGAGACAAAAAAAAATCAGAAAAATTGTAATGTACCATTTCTTGAAACGTACCAAATTACTATTACTTTTCCAAAGAAGATACGCACAAATCAAACAAAGCGAGTTTCTCTAGCACTTCATATTAAAATTACTTCAGCGGAAATGTTTTTTGAACAAAGGGTATGGAAAGGTCAAGCTACTTGGGCTATGAAGTGACAGCATTCAGGCACACAACCAAGGAAATGTTAACATTCATACTTTTAACACTAATACCAATAATAGTACCGTCTTATACATACAACAAAAACAGATTCTGTTGGCTATCTCCTAGTCTAAGTCAGATCATATCATTTACACCCAAGCTAGACTGCAGCACATTTACTGCTGAAATCCTTTTGGCATCAAATTTAGTGACCATGGAAAACATATGCATGAAGTCTTCTAAGCTTTATCCATTGCAATATTTTTGCACTCTTTACTCCAATAGTTTTCCTCCAACTAATGGAATAATTGTTGTCCTTCCTCCCATTCCACGATCCCATTTCTAGTTTCACAACCAAATTTTCCACCTGTTATCAACCACTCCATCTCCAATCTCACAGCTAGAGAGAAGCTCTGGGAAAGAGAGCAGTGCACAATAAGAAATCCTTGCAAAAAAGTTAATATTGTGTTAGAGCGCACAGACAGCAACAGAGGTCTGTGAGGAAAGCCTTCTGCTGTACCCAGCGTAACTGCTCTACTGAGGGACGTGGTTCACTGGGAAATGGGTGATAGGTGAACAGCTGGACTGAATATTCTTAAAGAGCTTTTCCAACCTTGGCAACTCTGTGATTCTATAACTGGGTGAAAGCAGAAGCATTTTGGTCAGCTGTTGTTGCTACATTCAGAAAGGCACAGAGAAATCACAAGATACTTCCAAAAGAGCAGAGAAAGGATAAATTACTTATCTAACCTAAACAAAAGAAAACTGAAGGGAGCCAAGGTAAAGAGTCTTCAATTGTGCAGAAGGATAACGCCAAGAGGAAAGAAACTTTTCCTTATCCATGGCCAGCAGAATAACAAATTACAGTACCAAAGACTGTAACCAAAACAGTGGAAAATGTTTCTGACAAAGAAATGCACTTCAACAGAACATGTGTGTGTGATATTATATATTGTATGGGATCGGGGGGGGGGGGAGAGATAGGAGGGGGGAGAGAGAGCATCCATGTTGCTCATTTCATAAGTTATCTTCTATATATATATGTATATATATATATATATATATATATGTATGTATGTATGATGAAGAATATACACCTATGTATGAAGATGCTAGATCCTGTCAGCAGTGATGAAGCCCTGGCCAGGTTTGTTTCAGGGCAAGCTGTTTAGATCATTTCTTGGGGATCTAGTTCAGCCCCTGTAACTCTGCATTTATGCAGACCTCTTCACTCTTTTCCCAGCAGCAAGTCCCCACCAAGAGAGGAGCAGTCCTTTAATTTCAAAATACAGAAAGAGGAGAGGCTTTGGTCTCGATGTCCCCAGTAATCCTGGGCAAAGGTCAGGTACACCCTGGCCCAGCAGTAAGCCTACAGCTGAACAGCAAACAGTGACGTAGCGATGTGAGTCCTGCGAGTCACCTGAACCAAGGAAAAAGCCAAAGTCCACTTAACACGGTACAGAGAAAACAGAATGGAGTAGTTCATAGTTAGATATCACAAGGTCTACATACAGATAACTGCAAAAATCTACTGGAACATCACCTCTGACTTCTCTACACTGTAGCAGCAAAGAATGCATATCATTTGCTGAAATTAGCTTCTCTGCACATCTAAGTTAACAATACTGCTTTCCCCTCTCACAGGTGTATTTTGTCTACACAAACTACTAGCAGTTGGAGCTAAAAATTCACTTGCTTCTTTGTATCATACCTAGCAAAACAGGGATCTCTCTCTATTGGACCGTAGAGATCTATCACCCATCAGATGTCCAAACAAATGAGTCATATCTCTCATCTCCCTGGGTTTAGTTTGGGTTTATCCTATAAAAAGTATTCTTTTTTCCCCATTCCACAACTAAGCTTTCTTTTTTTTTTTTTTTTTTTTTTTTTTATTATTTTAATTCTGTTTTCCCTTTATTTCTCTCTGCTCTCTCTTCTCCTTCCAACCTTTTCTGGTTTTCACTAGCTCCTCTTTTCAATTGCTGCTCCTAATTTCCCTATGCCACACAATAGAGGAGAGAAGAAAAATGTGAAGGGTCAAGCGAATTGAACTCCAATAAAAGAGGGACACTCCCAGTGCCTCCCTGCTCCAAACAAACATCTCCAAGCTTCAGTGATCCATAAAGACAACATCAAATTTCATTCTTCTATCAAGGTTGAGTAAATTAAGAAATATTTCACATAGAGGGAAAGGGTGGAAAAAGGAAGTAAGATTGAAGGAGTGATGGAAGATGCAGAACGCTTAGTAAGACTAGGTAAGAAGACAGACATTGCAGTAAGGTCTTAAAAATTTGGGATACAAACTACTGTGCCTCTAAGGGACAAATCACAGATCACAGAACAACGCAAGTGGCTTCAAAAACCATTCTGTGCTCTCCTGTCTCTGGACTGCTCCAAAGCTTGGAGAGGCTCTGCCATCACCTGGATGCCCGGAGCTCCATTTTATGGAGAATTTTGTTTACTAACCATCATGTCTTAAAGGCAAGAGTACTGTCACATACACGCTGTCTTTCACAGTATGGCTTCCAACACAAGTCCGGAGATGAAATATGTTCTCCAAGCATGGTAGATTACAAAGACCCTGCTAAAACTACTATAGCTTTATGAAAAATTTGTAGGGCTACAACCTTAGTGAAGATCTCAGCCATAGTACTGACATGCTTTTCTGGCTCTTACTGGCAACACGGTGAGTGGAAGGGTTTTAAGAACTGTAGCCTTCCAAGGAAATAATTCAGACAGCACAGAACATCTCAGCACTTACAGTATTACCATACTTTTCATTTACCAAAGCCTTGGCCACATACATCACCATCATTCTGGACTCGCATCTCATGCAAAGCAACTATCGAGTTTAGATACAGCAACTTTTGCCAATTTATTAGAATGACTGTTGGACACATACTTTTTGTTTTATAGTACAGACAGGCTCAACTGAAGGAGTTATTTCCTTTTGTCGTTCCACGGAAGTAGATTAGGATTGTTGTAATACTGAGCTTTGCTTGATGGAAAGTTTCTATATCCCACACACGCACATATGCTCCAAAGCTCAAGAAAAATAAACAATGTTAAGCTGTGGTAATACTTTTATTTATAACTGTCACATCAATCCTCATTTTTCTTGAAATAACCAAAACCTTAAACAAGTCCATGGCAGATATGGCCTTTGGCTTCACAAGATGTACTTGACAGGGTAACAACAGCTGGTACTGAGTGAGATTTGTATTGGCTAGCTACATGAGATGTCATGATGTACTCATTTGGAAAGTACCTAGGAGCCATGCTTCAACTCATTTTGAAACAAGAAAGGCAAGCTCTTTCTGGTTGTATAAAGTTATATATCAGAAAACCACAGAAACTTCCCACATTAGTAACTACAGTTTTCCTAGCTAAATAACATATGTATATACATTAGGGTACACATGCATATACAAAAAGCTGTTTTATTACACACAAAATGGAAAAAAAAAACAAAAAGAACTCTGAAAGATGGGTAGATGTTTCATAGTAGCCACTGAATCAAAAGAGGCAGCTAATGTGGAAGATATCTTCTATTTCCTAAATAGAAATTGCACTAGTGTCAACAAACTATTGAGAAACTAATGGCGAGGTGGGGTGGGGGTGGGAAGGTGTGGTTCAGATCAGAAGTGCTGACCATCTCATCTTACAATTTCCACTTACCAGAACTGAGAATGCTTACACAAGCACCTAAAAGTTAATATGTATGTGTGATTACACATTATTCTACAACCAATTTTTTTGTCTTCTACTTGGAGCATAAGGCAATTATAAAATGTATTCAATTCTTCAGTTATGTCATAAACCTTGGCAGCGTTTGATAATTTCTTAAGAGCTTTGACAGAGGAATCAAAAGGTTACAGAAATCTCACATTTGCTTCTTAAGTTAACTTTCACAACAGTACATGGAAGAAGCAAATGTGAGAGTAACAGATGAAAGAAGGCAAATAAACACATCTCAGGTTCCTTCCTTCTGAAATTTCAAAAATCATATAGTTTAAGCCAAGTTCAGAAAGCCTTAGCTCAAGACAGAGCCCCTGACGTTAAGAACGTGACTAAACACAAGCTCTTTGTAATCAAAACCCCCTAATTTGGTGCCGTGTTCAAGCTAGCTGTGTGCTAGCTGAATTAGCTCCCTAACTCAGTGCTACCCAGGATGGGCAGCAAAGAACTGCAAGCAAGCTTGGCAATTTGATGGAAGGAAAATTTGCTCTATCCCAGCACACCCCTTTCCAGCTTAGGTCTGCTCCTCATCTTCTCCAAGAGCATCCAGCAGTTGGTATGGGGAGCAGGGAACGTAATGATAGCAGCTTGCAGTTCCCACCATACAAACATCTTGCCCTATCAAGGAAATATACGTGCAGCAACAAACAGGTTATTTCCCCAGATTTTTAGCAAAGTAAAGCCAGGAGGAAGAAGCAGAGTCAAGAAAAACTCAGAAGGGGATTTCTCCTGCAGCTTTTATTATGCATGAAGTACATGTATGTACAGCAATATTCTTGTTTTAGTAGGTCTGATATTTGTTTTCCATTAGGCATTATGAAACTTAAAATATGTTTCGTGGGTTGTAATCCATAGCTTGTTAACCACTATATTCGTTTAAGGACTACACATATGGGTTTTTTTTTTGTTGTTGTTGTTTTTTTTCCCCTCAAATATAGACATAAGGGGAAGTTAAAATCATGCCAGAGAGCATTGGTTAGTTCCCAGGAAAGATGGCATCTAGAATTTGGCAGCTTTCAGACATGGGATGAATACACACACATTCAGGCTCAACAGTTTCAAGTAGTTTGTGTGCACCGTTGCTTCTGTGTTGGTGAACCCAAGTACTTACTATGTTGCAAGCACAACTGGTGTCCATAGAAAGAACATTTTCATTATCATTGAAGAAAAAAAAATAAATAATAGGTATTGATATTGACATTACAGGAAAATTCTCAGGAAAGCCTTCAAATATGTTAACAACATTAAATCTAAATTAAGAGTTTATTCTGTAGGCAGTGATTGCATTGTAGAAGGGAAATAAAATTGTTCAATGTGCTTCCTTCAGGTTTAAGAACGTAAGTACTGTACAGATCACAATATTTAACTTGACTCCATTTCTGGAAAATAATTAGACACACAGAGGGACAAAATTTTGATCTAGTCTGCACAAAAGCTATTTAAAAGAAATATTAGCTGATACACATTGCTGAATCCCTCTGCCAATGCTTGCTGATTATCCCAGCAGTCTTCCCTCCTATTGATGTGTGAAAGAAACAGTCAACTAATTCATTAAACAGGAGGTGCTGATTACATACATACTGTTATCAAATGCATAAACTACACTTTTTGCTTCCTTTCTCTCAGTTACAGCAATTTCAGGGGCTTGCATAACAAGCGAACTCAAAATATTCAGCCTGAAATCTGATAGTGAAATAATACTTGGATATTGCCTCTTTAGGAAGCCAAGCAAAACACACAAATTCCATACACAAAGCCCAGCTACTCACAGCTAGAAGCTATTCTTGATTAAATACTTCAAAAATGGGCAATGCTAAACATACACAGAGGCCTAGTTGGTCCCAGAATAAGCATGTCCATGAAGGTGGAGCACTCCCTGCATTTTAGTCATGCCTCCTTTACATCCTAATTAGTCTCCAAATACCAGAACTCCTCATTCATTTATTTACGCATTCCCCACGTACAGAAAACTTGATTCAGCTGGGTATGTTCAATTTTACAGCCAAATGAAGAAGCCCCCAAAAACATCAAGATGACCTGAAATTTGTCATCAGCATTTCTATCCCTCGCCGTTTATGAATGCAAAAAAACTGTAGTGACACTGAAATTAGGTTCTCAAATGGTATTTATAATTCACCACTGCGATGGCCAGCCCCCAAAAGTGGCAAAATGTAGAACAGGCTACAGTTGAAGACAGTGTACAAATATGACCCTCTTAAGGTCAAGTCTGTCATCGATTTAACGTGTCAGGTTTGGTCTTGAAGTAAAACTAACAGTGCATGTTAATGTCATATATAATCACTATGAAGTGTGATAGCTCTAGAAAACAGCGGTACATGAACTTAGAGCCTAAGAGGTAAAGCACAGGAACTGTGAGCGTCCTCCTACTCATCATCAAGACTTGTTCCCAGATAAGCTTAAGGAATAACACACCACTGCTATCATGGTTGCCATGTAACTAAAGACGAGAAAACAGGAAAAAAAGAAAACTCAAAAATATCAACAGAAATGTGATCCAAAATTCTCCACCTTTGAAAGTGAGCACTATGAAGAACACCCACACAGAGACGAACCCTCAGGTTTCTGTAACTGTAAGTACCTCAGACAAAATCCTGAAGAAACAATGAAACACAATATGGCATTAATCACCCAGTCTATGCTTGGTTGTTAATGCTGATTGGTTTTTGTTTGTGCTTACTCAGCAATGAACAAATTAACCCATCACTTGGCTGATAAAAATCTGCTTTCACTTAAAGCGTCTCCAGCATCTCCAGCCACTTTGCAAGATCACACTGAGGACCTGTGATAACAAATGCTAAGAAAAATAAACTTTTTTTTTTTCCCCTAGCAGAACACATCCAGTGCCTTCCTAGCAAAGTTCAGACATAACAAAGGCAATCAATGAGTCTGGGAAACGCCTGCTTGTATTTCTTTATTTCCCTTCAAAACACAATGCACAGACTCCTCACTTTAACTGAAGAGTCCTGTACAGCATTTTACTTCTTTGTTAAACAGCATTCAGGATAACAAAGCAGTTTTTCCAGTCATTTGATGTATTTCATACATCATCATTTGATGTATTTCAGGGGCTCTTTTTAACTTCTTAGCATTGCCTTCCCTTGCAGTCAAAACTATTCTACTTCATACTGTTTTGCATGCTCAGAATGCTAATTGCAGAAGGCAGGTGGATATACCTTCAGGACAAACGATGTCTAATGGCAGCAACTTTCCAGACCTCAGTGACAAAATTCTTGTTTGTTTTGTAGTTACTACAGCTCCACTAAAACACAGCAGTTACACTATGAGGCTGGTAACTCACAGTACGTATTTTCAGGATAAACTTTCTCCTATTCCATCTATTCCACCTGACAAACCACCTGCGCTGGCAGTAGGTTCATGAAGGGTAAAACTCTATATATTTCTGCAAGTAGGACATCGATTGCACTCGCACATTATTTCTGTTAGCACTTGCCATATGATGCTACCAAGGGAACTGATCAAAGTATTTCAATTCAGCTAATGTTTGAAGGCCTATCCAGAGTGCAACAAGGTATTTTTTCCCCCAACTCGGCAGCACAACAGCCAGATGTTCATGCCCAATATTATTCTGTGCGATATCCCAAATTATACCACAAATGGCTTATGCAACAGAGGCACCATGCACAAAGCTAAAACAAACTACTCCGCAACAATGAATGGGGACTTTGTTATTTAGGCCTTTGCCAACTGCATGCATCATTGTTGGTTCTGCTAATGTTGAGTAAGGACAAAGGATATATTCTGTCCTTCAAGGCAGCACAACACAGTGATGATGCTATAAATTAAAGAAAGCACAACACACTGACAACAGACTCGTTACTACTTTCTTACTCTCGGTTCCAATACATGAATGTAGGAGAATTCCTCACATTGTGCTGAAAATAATGGGAAACAGGGATAAAGATTGGACAGTCTTTCTGTGGCTAAACAATATAGATCCCACTTCCTCCATCTGGATCCAGTTGTGTTGGGCTGTGTTTGTATTTTGTTGTTTGTCTTTGTTTTGGGGGGGATTAGCTGGCTTTCATTTATTTATCATTAACTGTCTGTCCTTGGTTCTTAGCTTTTTAGTACATATTTTAGCTTTTTAGTACATATTTTCAGATCTGCTGTTCAATCACACCAATAATTTAAAAAAATTTTCTTCAGAACAGGACAATCTGTACTCCTATGAGAACGTACTCCATATTCTCTGGTAACATCATATCTCTCTCCACTACCTTTATTTCAAGCAAATACAAAATTCAGGTTTGCAAAAGGCCTTTGGAGCTTTCATTCATACACAGATGTGGACATTTTTCATACTGGGAAGTAAACTACAGTGCTCCACAGACTGTTGTCACGCTCCTGCCCCCTTCTATCATTCCCACACTTATATGTGACCTGGGCTATCTTGCTTCTAGATATGACTTCAATTATGACTACAATACCAAAGATAACCTAGTGGGAGAGTTCAGAAAGCATACATCTAATAAAGCTGCTTTTCAGAGAATATTACAAGCCCAGAAGTATAGGTACGTGTAAGGAATAACTCAGAATGAACTCAATGCTGATGTCCCACGAGAAAACACTTGTGTCAACACTGTGTTTGCCTTAGGAATTTCTGTGTTCCTACCAACATCATTATCATATTTGGAAAGAAGATGATGTTAGCATGCACAAACCTCTGACTATTTTCAGTGAGTTTTAGCAGGACTAAACAGAATAGCATTAGCCACCACAATGATCAAAGGCTGGAAGGCATCTGACCATCCCCAGAGTTGCCATCAGTGCCTTTGACCCAAAAGCTGCTCTGCCCCTAGTCTAGACAGGGCATTGATGGAAGAATGAACCCCCCCCCCCTTAAAAAAACCCAACCCAACATCCTTCAGCAGCGTCACTCATGAATGACAGCCTGACATCTCACGTAGACTATCACAAGCAGAAATGCAGATATGTTAGTTGATCTAATTTGTAAGAGTGAAAAAAGCTCGCTTTCCCAACAAGCAAGGAGAAAATTTATAGGTGATAGAAGCATCTATACCATCATTTTTATCACTACAAACAGCTTCTCTACATCACCTATGGTCACTTGACCAGGATTTTCCAAAGGTGGCACAGTAGGGCAAAACAAATAAATAAATTAGGGTTTTTAATGCAGCACAAATACGCTTATGCCACTACTTGACATAAACACCAACAAGTATCTGAACTCATAACCCCAACTATTTTCACGCTAAACTTTGTGTTCCAGATTAGCTGGCACCCAAATTTTTGCCATGTTAAAACCTGAAAACAAACCAATTCAGGTTCCCTCCTACACGATTTTTGTACTAGTTCAGAATAAATTTTGCCTGTCCTGTGTTAATTAGTTTTATGTTTCTGTTGTAGCTCCCATGGAAATAAATAGCAAGCATTACTTTTGGAGCCCTAGACCGTTCCTCTTTACTCAATGTGACCCAGGTAAGCCAAAAGGTTGGACATCCATGCTTTAGCCCTATCTTTTGAATTTCCTTTTTAACTCCAGTCACATTACAGAAACACACAATTCACACACCGACCTTCAAAAGAAGTCTGACAACTTTTGTTTACGTGCCTTAACTCGCTCATTTGCATTCTGCAAAATATTTTCAAGCCATTAGCTGGAAGATACCGTATCACATCTATGCCATGCAAAAATCTTCCATCCTGCAGCAAACAATCATTTCGTGTCACTAAGCTGCATGATTCAAATGCACCCGGATTTCTGGTAAAAAGCATATGACCAATAATAAAAACTATATATAAACAAGCTCAGCTTGGACTCCTGCATTCATTTGGGAAATTGTCAGTAGAAACTCTCTGCTTATTGTAGCTGTATTACTCAACATGCTGTGCACAGGAATTGTTTGTGGAAACATTCAGTATTTTTAGGCCTGGTCTCTCAATGGGAATTCCACTCTTAGGAAAGGTATAATTTATACATTCAAACCAGTCCTTGTGTCTGAATTTACATACAGGGAATAGAAGGTGAATTGTTCTGTGATAAGCTGGAACTTACAAATGCGTTTAAGCACCTGCTGAAAACAAGCAGGAATTATGCTCCTGACATGAGTACATGCCTCCCTTTCCTGTGAAAGTAAAAGGGAAAAAACAAACCAAAAAACTCAGCTCAATACAGGACAGCAGTACACATAAAAACAAATCGGTATCAAATAAAAAGCCACACATCCACTTTCCTAATTTCCAGATTTCCATCTAAGGAATTACACAGCATTTCCATGGGCCTTAAGCAGAAATGGAAAAGGATAACTACTAAGAAGCAAGGATAACTCAGCTGGAATACTTACTCACCTCTTCCCCTTAGCAGCATGCTCCAACATCAGCAGCTACAGACAGGTATGGGCAAAGCTGTGCTTCCGGAGTATGTTTATCTACCTAACCTCAAACAAATACTTGTTTTGTTACTGTACCAAGGGTGATGGGGTGAGTTCCAGAGCATTTCTTCACTTCCTCACCAGCACAGCAGCAGGGTTAGTATGAATGGGGTAAAATGAACACTAACTTGAGAAGGTACTACTGTATTAATGATCTCTGAGATGCAATTTGTGAAAAGAAAGAAAGGAGGTGGAAAGATTGGATGCATCTCTGGAAAAACACTCAGCTTTTTTCCAGTGGGCTTTTCATGTAAAAGTCTGTGGTGCTGTTGCAATGATTGTTCAGTATGACTTACGACAGCTCCAAAAAAAGCAAAGCCAGTTGTTATCTATCAGAGATTTACCACAGGAGCAAAGGAATAACGCACCAGGAGAGGTTCAGCCCCCGTGTCCTCCTCACTAGAGGACTCCTGATTGGTTTGCTAACAGCTGTGCAGCACAAGGACACAAAAAGCCAGAGCATGGTTTCACTCAACCCATGCTGCAGCACCGTTAGCCCTGTACAGCTTCCAAGTGCAGAGCTAGCCGATATGCAATTCCCACGCTTGGATTTACATATGAAACAGGAATATATTTTAGAATTCATTTACAAAAGCAACCTTTTCTCACACAGGCACATTAAAAAAAAAAAACAACTCAACTCACAACAACCTTCACCGCATAGCCACACTAAGTTCCTTCACACACCTGGGCACAAAGATGGCAACAGCGATGAAGAAAAGCCTTTCCCACCTTCACACAGCCAGAAGCCTGTTCCCTTTATCTTCTTCTGAGGATCTAATCCCCATGATTCATGTTCTGTGGTTCTTAGGCTAGGAGAGCACAGGTCCCCAGGCACGAAGCAGAGGCTGCAGCCAGATGGAAAAGCCACAGCCTGTGCTCCCAGCACTTGCTGCAGAAATTGAATGAAGAGCACAAGCCTGCTATATGCAAGGTCCAGTACATCTACAGAGATACTTGCCATGTTTCTTGCCATAGACCCACTCAGCTGAAGAAACACTGATGTAGTTGCAGGGACACAGAGGAGAACCTGGACACTACTGAAAGGAATTAATTCTCAGCGGGGAGACATCCAGCTGTTAATTACTTTTCAGCATGAGCTGAAGCCTAACTGTACCTTCAGGCACTTCATTTCAATAATTCATTCACCATGAAGAGCCTCCCTCAAACGAAAGGCAATATAACCCTGCCACAGGCAGAGCGAAGAGCATGTGAAACAGGTCTTAGAATGCACAGCACTTTCTGCCTGTTCATGCCCTATGCTCACGAGGCAAATAAAAAATAAAATTTATAAGGAGAGCCATGCAGCTCAAAGACTTTAGGAAAGGGTTCTGCTGGAAAACAACAAGTCAAGCGGGAATGCTGCTGCATGGGATAGCCTGACCCAGCTACAATCTCCAGCATGACCCCAGATGACCACTGCAGGGCCTGATCCAGCAAAGCCCTTGGCCACAGCAGCTCCTCAGGCTTTAGTGGCTAGGAGGTGTCCACACAGCTTGGTCAGAAACCCTCTCAACTCTTCTGCATCTCATCTTCTTTGCCTGGAGCGGACGCAGCAGAATCACCTTATTTTGCAGGGCCAGTTAAAAGAAGCAAAATAGAAGAACAGCAGAGCCCAAATGACAGATGGTGAAAAACGTTACTGTTCAATTGTTACTGATTTTGGACCACTTTGAGGACAATAAGGAGAAAAATGACAGGATAAATGCATAAGTCAGTTCTGGTGATTTTCTTCATTGCTCTCTGGCAGAGACAAGAGAGCAGGCTGTATGAATGGTTCTGTACCAACAACAGTGTACCAACAGAGCACTCAGAAGTTTGGATATTGCATATGCAGAAAGATTGACAATTGCAAATTACTTATTTTTGGTACTGCTTATGTCTAACAGTTTTTAAAACATTTGAAGCAGAAGGGGAGGGGAAAAGAAAAGAAAATGCCTACAAAAAGAAGTTGGCAAGATCAGTTGCAGACTTGCTTGCTATGAAAGGCGATTGTTTTATTTGTTGCTCGCATGTGTTTTCTTTCTACTCCTTCTCAGTGCTCAAAACCACTGCCAGTTCACCACAAACAACAGAAGCCCTTCTGTGCAAACAGAAAGAAGCCTCTGCTCCCTAAGCCCAGGAAGAAGGTGGATTCCAAACCTTCCACAGAGTTTCAAAAGTAACCTAAGAAAAACATACCTGGGGACAGGTGGGAGCCTGAGTAGCCAGAAGGCACAGAAATAGAACCAAGCATGCTTTGGAAGACTATACACATAAGCTACAACATTTGCTAAAGTAAAAATAATTAAAAGATTATTATAACAGGACTTCTCTTTCTGATGTGTTAGTATAGCATGCTCTCTCTTTTTGGGTAGTTAGTGAGCAGAAAGGAAACCTTGTTTTTTTTTTCCAGCGTGCCTCACCTCCCTGATGCTATTTCCCTTCCAAGTTCAATCGTTTTCTTGCCTCAAACTTTTTTGAGAACTGTTCAGAATTTGATTCTTTAAAAATGAATCATTTAAGATGCAGAAGATGAGAAGCAAACAACGCAGAAAGCAAGAGAGGGAAGAAGCGAGGGAAAAGCCCTGGGTCTGCCTCTCTACAGGATTTGTTTTGATACAGTATCCCCGTTGCATGAATTTTCCATATGCTTTTGTCAGATCCCCTACGTAAAGCCACAGAGCTGCCCAAAGCTCATTTTTTACTGTGTGCTTACGTGGCAGGCCAACCTCTGCTCAGTCAGTCTCCCCCAAAGCCAGGATCTGTAACCCAGAAAGATACACATGCAAAGTTGAGGCTTTTGGCCTTTTGGCCAAAGGATCAGCACAAGCAAGTCAGCAAAGCAAGCCACAATATTCTGATACCAAAGAACTGTGCTTTCACAAGAAAGAATAAAGCATTACCAACAACATAAGAGTAACTGTTCTGCATACACATATGCAGCAAATATCACAATGAGAATGCACATTTAAATGAGCAGATGCTAAATAATCCAGAACATCTCTAGCTTTTGTACACGCTTGTCTTTCTTTGGTGCTAAAGAGAAACCAAACACTAACAACAGCCTACCTACACACACACACACACACACACACACACACACACACACTTTCTTTTCCCTTATCTGATTAGGAAACCCCATAACTAACTGAAACTATCAGTCCCACAGATGTCGTGCCTAAGGACTGGTGTGGAAGACAGGTGCATCTCCTGCACATTTCTACCTCACATCCTCAGTCTTCACCATTCAAAAGGCTCCTTTTTTCCCCGAGCACCACATTCTGTTTATACAGAACTGCATATTTAAATGCAGCATACAGGCTAATCGAGACATTTAAGTCACTGAATGCAGATCTGTTAATCAAAACTGATTGCTAGCTTTCCTTCCATTTACTGAGGGTTCTTCTGTAAGACATCATCGTAGCTACAGTCACCAAAAGTGTATCCAGAGCTTCATGGATTAAAAGCTGATCAGTTATCTTACTGGCTTAAGAGAAGAGTTGTGTGTCAGCATTTGCTAGCAAAGCAACATTCACATTAACTTGCAGGTAGTACGTACGTAACTGTGCACAAACATTAACCCCTTCTAGTAGCTCCAAAGCAGACTTCTCTGCCCTTTTTCCAAGCATTGGTAAATTTTAAAGCATTTCAAAGTTCTGCATGCCCTCACAGAATTAAGTGGTTAACCAGAAACTTTCAAGCTCAGGAAAACACTGACCACTACATGATTGTTGAGCCATTTTCTCCTGCCAAAAAGACATTAACTTTCAGACTCCTCCCTGCTCCTAAGGATTTTTAAATAGCTTTTTATAATTACCATATCCAGCTACAGAAGCCCAACATCACTGAGCTCAGACTATCCCAGCCCAACTGAAAACAGGAAATTTGCAAGCTGCATGCATAAGCTTTTAACATCTGGCCACAGACAGCATACTAAGGTTCTCTAGAAAATACCCCAACAGATTCAATACCTCTCTTGCCCTTGACGTTACAAATATACATGGAAGAAGAAGCTGTGAGGGGCACACCAGCTTGCTCACCACATGCTCCCCTTTTACTGAAGTTCTTTTGACAGTTCAAGGCAGCAAATTGGAGCTATCTAGTGTGCAAACCTGGGCAGTGCTTTACTGAAGCTCAGAGGCTGCTCATTCAGAAGGAAAGCTGCTCAAGTGTGGGCCTTCAACTGAATGGAGAATCGAGAATTTTTACAGATGGAAGAAAAGCACACACAAAAAAATAATCACTGTGCAGATTGGGAAAGTGTTTCAATATTCATGCACCTTTTGCACTCCTAGCAGTTCTAAGTGTGTTGATAGACATTCCAGAAATATAACCATCCACACGGTCACTCTTTTATTTTGAGGAGACTGCAGAACTACCTCTTAAAATAATAGGGTCCATTTTGGGATATACTGATAACCCATTACTTGGCAACGCTTTCTGAGTATGTTACAGGCAGATATCACATGCTGCAAACCTCTGAGCCTTGGCTCTTAATACACCATGTTTCTCTATAGAGAACTCCTTGTTCTGCTTTCTCACTGCACTGTGAGATGTTGTTCCTGAGGAACACACTTGGTTAACTGAAAGAATTTAGTAATTTTAAAGCCTCCTCACATAAACTCAGGGTCATCTCCTCTTAAGCATCTTTCTATCTACAACTCTGGTCAGTGAGAAAACCAGAACACGTAAGATGTCAGCAATATCAAAAGGTCTATAAAGTTTAAGAATAGGAAGAAAAGTAAGGAAGGAATAAAAAGACAGTGTGGTTTTTAAAGCTTTAAACTTGATTGCTAGGAGGCCATATGCAACCAAACAGTATCTGTAGACAGTGAGAATTTGTTATGGAGAAAAAGAGAAGGAAAAAAACAACTCACCTAAGAGTTGTTAAGTCAAAAAAGCTGAACAGGTAGTCTTAAAGAATTTTCTATTCACTTGTTTTTGAAGAAGCATGGTAGAAGGCAGCCATACACTGAAAGAACATTAAAAATCAAAACTTCTTTTGTGCTGTGGCCATATCCTGCCTGTGAAAGCCTCCCAGGAGCACTCACTGGGACATGCCCAGCTCTGCCTGGGGTGTTGCCCACCCACTCACCTGGGCAGACAGCATCCCTCAGGCAAAGGCCCCCAGAGGGAGATTCCTCCTCCAGCCCACAATTTGAGAGTTTGCCTGGGGAGCCTTCCTGCATATGTTAATAGCATACTGAAGCCACCGAATGCTTCAGAAAAGGAGAAGCCTGCTTAAAGAGCTTGAAAGAGAGAAGATGGACCATTTGGGCAGGAAGCAGGTGTGTACGCAGCAGCCAACAACAAACAGGCTTGCTCTCGCTATCCTTGGGGTGATGGGTTTCTTGCCTGTGCAGAAAGCTCTTTAAATGCTGTCATCTTGGTACAGAACTTTGCTGAAGAAGCTCTTAGGACAGAAGTTACATCACTGTTGGCACATTATATTCCAAAATTACCAGAAAAAAAATGAAAAAAATCCACAAAGAAACACTATTTTCAAACATACTGATGAACAATTATCTGGACTTATTAAACCATTTTAAAGTGGATGATTTCACGTACACAGAAATATACTGTCTTTTATTTTTATTTTCTTCAAAGGAAAAACAACATAAGAAAACTGAAATGTTCCATGAATCAGTGCCACGAAAAAGAACACATCGACAAATGTGTGCAAGACAAATTCACTGTGTACACTGCACAAAGATTTATTGGAAAATTATTAAGTCAGCCCTTTAATAAAGTTCTGTATTTTCACAGTTCCAAATCTGCCTCAGAAAAGCATTGTCCTTACACTGAAGGAGGCAATTCTCTTTTAAGATTCGATGCGTTAAACTATCACAACATGCATACTTAGCTCTGCCGCTTGACAACTGAGAATTACAGGAACATTTTGACATAGGATGCATTTTACTAATAAAAATTGCAGAGTAAAAATATTTTAAACACAATTATTACATACACACCACTGTGTTTCCTCGATAGAACCAGGACAGAAACACAAACACTTCTTGCTGTATGAAATCCTGAAGCAAGGAGTAAAAACTGTACATCTGCTCCTCTGAGATGTGCTCCTCTTCAAAAGGCACAACTGCCAGAGATTCCACAGAGGTATTGGAATAGCAAAACCATCAGAGAAACTATATTTTACGTGCCATTTCTAAACATTCTTTCCTTTTTCCTGGCTCGGTATCACAACCGCATCACAATCTTTAGAGTAAGAGCAAGCGTTTGATCTTCCATCTGATTTAGCAGCACTCGGTAGTTGAAAACAATATAGCTCAGCATTAACTTCTACTTCCTAGCCCCCAAAATTAGGTCAAAAAAAAATCAGAGGAAATCATGTGGCATGCTCTGGATATTCCATGACTACCACTGCTTGGCAGGGCTCGAGCCACATATTTCATAGGTAACTAGGAACACATACACAGTTGTTTTGTAGCTACGTTAGACCACAGGATCCTGCTCAACTACCACTTTTTCCTTTCCGCACCTCTTTCCAAACTCTGTGCAGTTTTGGCCCAACAGAAGGATTCACAAAGGGGGCTGAGCACAAGTTTATCTTTTAAACACATAGGAATTTGGGGGAAAACGGTTCACAGGGCGTTTTAACGTATGGGTTCACGGTCCTCCTTATCACACATTCTCTGCTCGCTGCTTCAGCTGTCAACCAAAGATGTTAAGTGCAGTTTATTACACTAACCAGATGCAATTATGAAGTATAGACAAAATCTGAAGTCAAAGATTAAAGCTACACACACAGACACACACTGACTTTCTCAGCTTTAGTCTTCCACTGTTCACACCTGCAGGTCATTACAAAGCCATTTCTTTTTCAGTCACCAGAGGTCATAAGGGAATGCTATGTCAGCACATTCTCTGAGCCGTCTCATTCTGGGAGAAACTTTACAGACATTTTATAAGTTATTGTACAAAAACAAACAGTCCCACCCAGCCCTACTAAACAAGAGCTTCCCCACTCCCTCCACAAATGCATCACTGAAGGCTCCAAGCATCTGCTATATTTTTTTTTTTTTTACCCCCCTTCCTCCTTCTTAATGTAAATATTCTGAGTTATGGTACCCTTAACAAGTGAAGGGAAAGACTGCACCTTGCACAACTTGGAAATGTAAAGCCCAGCTGATTCATCTCCTTTAAGAAAGGAAAGCCTTACTTTTCCAAATGAGCAGAGAGCCTCAATTTCCCTCCTCATAACCTCAAAAGCCATTACTGAGCTAAAATTCTTGCTGCAGAAGGCCGACATACCAAAGAACGAGCAAGTCTAGAAAGCACATACTTGTATAACTAGCTCCTTGAAAATGCACAGCTCTGGAAAGTCTCATTTATGTTTCCTGGCATAAATATTTAGAGCAGTTTGCAATGTGAAATCAAATTGTCTGATCACAAGAAATTCAAGCGACATGCCTTCTGCACCAAAAGGGAACAATTTCAGGATTCAAACACAAACACAGCGGAAGCCCAAAACCAGAGGACTACCCTTTTCAAGTCAGACTACAAGGAGACTGTTCTGATGGTAACAGATGACTGTGGCTAGAACAAGAGTTTTCACCCCTTCAGCAACTGAGCAAAGTGTTCTGTCAGACAGATGCTACTCCCCACCACCAGCCCTGCGTGCAGGCAGCAGAGGGAGGCCCAGCACACCTCCTCTCCTTCCTGCCAAGGAGGAGGAATGCATCCCAGAGCCCAGGGGTGCTTGCCTAGAGCAGCAAGCAAGCACTTCCCATACTATTCTTTCCAAGCGCCATGAAGTAGGATCAAGGTACAGATGGAAGGAAACTGCTACATATTCCTTTGTTACTTCTTACAGACAGTTCATTGCAACTGTGTATTTTTAAGTGCTTACAATGTACTCAGAAAGCTTATTTTGCTAGATATAAAAGGAAATGTGGAATAAAGACTGACGTATAGAAGTTTTGAAAATACAGATGCAAGTGAAAACTTGTGAAGTTTCAGAGAAAAAAAATGTGAGACCCCAAGCCTGTCTGTCCTCTTTTGTAACAGATAATTCAGAGCATCAGTGACCATAAAACTGTGAGGAGGCTCTGATAAATAAGCTCTTCTGGCCTACCCAGATTTTGTTATCTACCAGCTATTTTCTAAAGGTGACATCCTGAAAATAGCTTTTACATTGTTGTTTGCGTGGGCAAGTTCACTGCCCACACAGGACATTAAGGCAGCTATGCTACATACACATCCACTGCAAACCAACATCTAGACTAAGCTGAGAGGATGATACAGGTTGGCAAAATTGTATTTAAAGTTCTATTCTTGTAAATGCTCACAAGAAGATGTCTCTCACAAAACGTTTCAGAGTCCAAAAAATTGACTCAGTTTCACCCCAAAGCCAAATGCCTGCTTTAATACAAACATTTGAAAGAACTGTGGAAATCTTACTTTTTGTTTCTCTTTGCACAGCTACGATTACATCTTTTTTTTCCCCAAACCTTCTAAACACACTGGAGCTCGTGCTTCAGCAAATGCCCAGTCCTGTAGCATTTCATATGCTTTACTCAATTAACAATCAGCAAGATAGAGGATGCAAAGTTAAGACCACTATCTATCAGCATTGTTTCACTTCACTTTTATTCCTCAAATCTACCTTGCTGCTAAGGTATATTCAAGCCCCATTCTGTGGCCGCTTTTTAGTTTGTATGAATTATTTTTTTAACCTTTATTTTACTCTTCAATAATTTCTTCAAGCTTCATCATGATTCGAACTGCAATGATAAAGATATCCAGTCCACACAAAACAAACAATTTGTTCTTTTCTACCATCAAAAGAACAGAATTAAGCTGTTTCCTCCACTTTTTTTTCCCCTTTAAATCAACAGTCATCCTTGCAGATGTGCCTCTGCAATCCTTTTACCTGGAACACCATTTCTTTATCCCCCTTTCTAATGTTATTTTTCTCCCTCTGAAAGCACCTATTTTTGCTACTGTCTGCATCCAGCAGGCTCGCTCTGCATTATTCCTTTTTTCTAATATTTAGCACGTGCTACACAACAATCTATATATAGAAATAATCAGTTACAACTACATTTAAATGTGCTTGTGTTTTGATGGTTTACTTCAACTTTAGTCATACTTTGTCCATTCTGCATGACAGTTGAATGTCAAGTTTTAGGAACAGGTATTTTTTCTTGTTAGTATTTTCTTGTGTTTTTCATTAATGTGTAACTAGGAAAAATTCAGTTCCCTCTTGGTTTACCAGTATACTAAAATTCTTAGTCACTCCTTTAAGAACTTCCATTGCTTCTCAGTTTTGAGATTTGCCAGAAGGAGGCTTTGCGGGGAAAAGCAAACAGCCCAGATGTAAGGAACAGATCTAATGCTATCCTGATAAAAATATATACTCATCTTTGGGCAATTTCAGACTCTCAAAAAGCCTGCTTATACATGGCAAATACATGTTTCCAGCATAGTTTCACAATGAGTTCAAGTTGCAATTCAACACACTGAAAGAAATAAGGTTTAACAAAAAAAAAAAAAACATTCAGTAATTCTACCTGCTCTGCTTCAGGCACTTTTTTTTCCTCTCCATTCCCCACTCTTAGACCAGCACAAACACTTGTAAGCCCAAGCAACGTGAAACAAGGAGGGTTTTAGCTATGCTTGCCTTTGTGCTTTCTCTCCCTAGACACAACCCTGCAGGGTGTGTGGGACCGGGGGGGGCTGATCCAGCCTAAAAATTGCTTCCTGCCCTCGGTCTTAGCAGAACTAAAACAACCTCAGTACCACTTGGGAAGCTATGACCTTAATGACGTTCCTCTCTAAAGGCTCTCCCTGCACCCAGGGGCTTTCTCAGGGACATTATGCCAAGCACATGAAGTAGGCTACTACAGAAAATGGTCTAAACGTTTTAAACCCATAAGCCTTATTCTCTCCAAAGGCCCTAGTGGCTCTTAACACCAGCACCAATAGTCAAAAAGCTCACTCAGAGGACAGGTTTCCTCCTCCATCCCCAGTTCTGTTCCATGAGGGCACAGCCTACATGCTGAATGCCTGCCCTTGCCTCACAGGGTCCCGGCACCGCACTGACTCATATGGGAAGCGCTGTGGTTAGATATGATGGAATTTCTTGGGGATTTCCTACTGTTTTCTTTTTTGCTCTTTTTTTCTTTTTTTGTTCTTTTTTCCCCACTGTTTAGGCACTGAGTGCCTGCCTTACAATACTAACCACCTTATCCTCTAGGCCCTTAGCAACTGATGCGGTATCTCCAATTTACAGGCAGGAAACAGTGAATAAAAGATGCACCAAAAGAGTTGGCTAATCTTGGGTCTTCAACTTGAGTCACCTAGGTCCCAGTTGAATTAATTCATTTTTCAGGGTGTTCCGCAAGACCATGATTACAATTCGAACATAAAACACAAACCACAGTTACAAAAACTGAGAATTTATGCCGTGGCACCTCAGCTTTGGCAAAACACAGAATACAATTAGCAGCTGGCTGCAGAAGCTTGGTTTAACAGAATCACTCAACCTCACACAAGAAGCTTGAAGGCAGAGGCAAGAACAAAATGCAGCTCTCTTAAGGCAATGCAGTCTTATCCATCCTGCCAGCCTTTCCTCTGTTGCAATCCACTCTCAGCAGACATTTGACCATCGCCTGTGGCCACTGACAGAAGGGGCCCAGCCGTCCTGAGCAGTGAACTGCATCAGACCCTGTCAAAAATGCTTACACTATCAGTTTTGGGGATGTATACCAGGTAAAAGATGGCAAACTATAGCTTTTAATTCAGACTTTCTTACACTGCAGAATATCTTAGTTTCTCAAACATAAAAATATATAGTATTGACATTACAATGGACTTTAACAGCTGCAGCCAAGAAGCTCTGTTATTAACATGCAAGCTCGCATTCACACTTCAAATACATAAAACAAAACAAAAAACAACAGAGAGAGAAATTCCATCATTCCACATCCAGGCTGAGAAATACAAGGCACAGAGAGACTGCTTTCATGGTCTACAGGAGATACAGACTACGCATTGCATTGCAGGCAGGCCTGGCCAGCCAGCTGATACCTACAGGACCAGGTGATCCTTCCATCTTTATGAGGGAGATTTTAGTTTGAAGTGAAATTATTAGAAACAATAATACACGAAAGCAACACTTGCTGCCAAATTGATGCATATCTCTAACAGAATCACCAAGACAAAGCTCTAACTTCTTGTTCTACCTGTGTCACACATGCTTTCGAAATTTCAGCAAGATACGTATTTGAACTGCCCTATCACGGTGCATTATTTTTATATCAGAAACAGTACTATGAGCTGAAAGTCAAGTGTTACACCTGCAAATTTCTCTTACATAGACCAAGCACAAGTTACAGATGTGAATCCCATAAAAAACTGCTTTTTTCCCTTTTTTTTTTTTTTGAAATGCAAATCATGAGTTACAGCACAGCACAACGATCGATTCCCAAGTCTTACAGACTACATGACTAAGCACTAATGCAAAATATTAACCCATCAGCTTCTAATGTCAACAGGCTTATTTCAATATTGAAAGCACATTATAAATTTCAACCAACTCTAAAAGCCTTTGCTAAATTACTCTTCAGACATCACAGACATCTCACTCTCCTGGAAATCAGACACAGAACGTAACTGCCTTCCCAGCAACTTTAGGCACACTTTTCAGATTACAACAAAGCTATCAAGCTATTGAACAAAACAGCTTGTATTATACTTGCACTTCCTTAACAAACACAAAGTGTTAAAGAGATTTAGACACAGTTCTTGAGGTTTATGGGCCCATCCACCATTTGTTTCAAATGGAAAAATTGGACTGACAAGGAAAAACAGAAACAGCAGAATTTGTATTTAAAAAAAAAAAAAAAAAGCTTATCTAGGAAAAAGAACGAGTTCAAAATATTTGCAACAATTTCATATCAGTGCATCACAGTTCTGCTAAACAGAATACAAAGAATAAATAACTTCTCAGTTTAATCTCTGCAATTGGGTACACCAAAGCAAACAAAAACATGAGCTGTTTTTCCTCCTATATCCTCACAACCATCTGACAACAAACCCAGCTCACTCTGTACTGTTAAAAGCATGATTCTCTAATGTAGCTGTACCTCCGGGAATACAATTCTGCTTCTGTGAAATGTTTGCTACATCCATGTATCCGTTGGTCATGTAAACATACAGTGTGACTGCACGCAAAGCAGTCTACCAGCTGCCTAAAACATGACACAACAAAAAAGGTTAATTCTAAGAAAGACAATGCTCTGGATGTCTTGTAAGCAGTAAAGACTGCAACGATCCCACTGTTTCCAGCCCACCTCCTGAGCAAGACGGATGTTTTCCTCTTTGACAGCACACTCATTTTCTGGAGGATGACAACACTTTCGTTAGCAACGCGATATATGGCTGAAACATCCATCCAAGGGGCTGAGACAACATCAGGAATGTCTGCTTATGAAATCCATTCTGGTTGTGTGGCTGACAGGTAACTCAGATATCTGGTTAGCGTTTTGGTTTTGTTCCCCACCCCCCCCCCCCTTTCATCTTAAGTCTGATACCACACATGATTCCTCACCAAAGCAGTCCCCTGCTGATGCTAATGCTTTTAAACCTAAGGACCTATTTGCATTGAGAAGCAGGGAAGACTGACGTGACAAAACAAAATAACAAAACAAGCACAGCATAGCTGATGCCTCACTGACATAAGGCATCAGATATAACATGCTCGTTCAGCTGCAGTCAAGCATTAAAACCATGTCACTAGCACATAATCATGAAAACAAACGGCTGACTTATTCTGTTGGTTTTACACACATATATACAGATAAATAAATTTTAATTGCAAAATAATGCTTCCCATATCCTGCCCTTTTGACACAGGTTCTTTCCTGCTGTGAAAATCAGGTTAGTATGGCACTATATATTGACTCATCTATAAACAGAAGGTGGAAACCGAGACAGAGGAAGAGGGTACAGGACCTCATTACCCTCCAAAATGAAAATCAAACACACTCAATAAATAAGTAAGCAAATCCGATCTTTACAGAGGCCATCCATGCTATTAAAAGCATACAAAATAAGTAAAATAAAGCCATGTCAAAAAAAGAAGAGCCTTCAGGTTTCTTGCCAAAACCTTAAGTTTAGCTCTATACATTAAACAACGCAATTTCATTTTCCTCAGACAAAAACATTACTTACAGTAAACAAAGGCAACATTAGAACCTTCAGAACTTATTTCTATGCTGCAGAAACCCACAAATTAACTTTTTTTTGGGGGAGGGGAAGTAGGGAGATGGAGGGGGGAGAGGAGGAGGAGGTGAAGTTATGTGTTTGGTTGCTTTGGTTTTCTTTTGCTTCAGAATCTGTATACATATTTTAGGTTCTTGGACTCGGTTGTTTATTCTTCAGGCTTACTTGGAAAGCAAGTGCAAACTCAGCAACTCATCCAACGCACAACAGAGCAGCCAAGGGTTGTTAGACAGCGCTCTCTCAGAAAAGTTAAACATTGATGAATCCCAGACAAGCCCAGGTAAAGCCACCGGCCATTCAATCACTATGGGGCAACCAGAGGGGTTGAGACAAGGAAGGTAGAAGCCAGGTGGGGGCATGGGGCATTCTTAGCACATAGTGCAGGAGGTAATAATTAAGTTTAGACAATGTAAACATGCCTTTTATCCTCAGAACAAAAGCCACTTAATATTGCATCTTCATTTCATCTTAGATCGCAGCCACATATTCTTTTTACAGATCTTGTTATTATCTGTACCAACAGCCACAAATTAAAACACCACAGCCATAGAACATGTTCACTTGGTTGGTTGATTGTTTTTATTTTTCAGGGTTAAAGCTCTCAATTTGAGGCTGGTGCAACCTCCCATACACAAAAATAAGCTGTGGGAAAACAGAAATACAGAATCTTTCAGCCTCTTCCAATTCCATCAAAACCTGATGTTTTCAGCAAGCATCTTCTGATACATTCTCAGAAACAAGTAAAATAAACTGAAATCCATCTCTCCTCATTATCTAGACTAAAAATGGAAATAGGGCATAACTAATGAGAAGTAAACTGATTTTTCAAATCACTTCACCTCTAATAACCCATTTAGTAGCACTATATGCTCACAACATGGTGAGGTTTGCAGAATCTGGGTAGCTTCAACAACCATTTCTATCTGTTAATGAAAGGTTTCGTTGTCCTTTCAAATTATGGGCTCATTCTCTACCTGTATTTCTTTTCCCAACATTTAACCCAACTTGATTTATTTGAAACCTCCATTTGTTACAGAGAAATATAAATTGATGAAAACTTCTATAATAGGGGCAATAAAAGCTAAGTGACTGGGGAAGTTACACAAAGAAAGAAAAAAGCAATTATTTTCTTACACAATTAAGAATTTAATTTGATTATTTAAGCATTTACTGAAGTGAACACAAAGCTAGAAAACTTCACATCAGACTCAACTCCTTTTAGTTTGAAGCAATACAAGAGTAGATAACAGAACACTAAAAACCTATCACCTTTCTACTTGATTGGAAAACATAACATCAGCTGTATCAGCAAGCTGTTAAGCAGCAGTATTAAAAACTGAGACCTAATTTATTGCTCAGAAGGGGAAGCAGCATCACCAAACATCAGCCATTGCTGAGCTGCCCACTGTTGCTTTTCCTTTCACAGGGTCTGTGATGGAAGTTGATCCATCATGCTGAACAACACTACTCAGCACTTCCTGAATGAAGACACTGCTAAAATGTCTTCTACAGCAGAGCTGCCACGTGGTAGCAAGCAGTGACACAGGTCACAAATGCAATGCCTTTGGTACAGCTGCATACACTGGTGCTTAAAAGCCTCTCAACTGTACACTAAGTGAAACATATGCTTACATTTGTTGGGTGTTGCTGTTAAAAACAAACAACCAAACAAAAAAAACAACCACCCATCAAAACAAAACGTAGCACAGAAACAAATGCTGTTCCTGCCTCTGAAACTTCATGTTGCTATTTGTGGTTTGTCACTGCTTTTATTTTCTAAAGGGATGTTTCCCTAATGCAGCTGTGAAGCTCACCTTACAAGGGCTGATCACAGCCACACGTGAGGGTGCAGGTGGAAGCGTGCCTCCTGACTGCTGCTGATCAGAGCAGCAGTGGAAGAGTGCTTTCTTTCTGCACACACGTCTGCTCTTCAACTAATCTGTATTTTTCCCCCTTATTTAATTCCTCCAAGGCCACTTTGACCAAGACAGCAACAAACAATCGCAGGATCAGATTGCTGGTGCTCATCTGCCACCCCTGGCTCTGCGCAGTGTGCTGGGATACTATTCAAGGAGATGCCCAGTTTATGGGGAGGTCGCTCACGCTCCTGCTCCTCTCTGAGCTCAGCTGTGTGTAAGGGAGTGCAGCAAGGAGACCAAGGTCAAACCCAGAGATTCCTGAGGCAGCACAGTGACAGAGGTGATAAATAGTGCGGGGGCATGCCTGGGAGAAAAGCCCCCAACAGCAAGGCACGCTGATTGCTATCAAGAAAAACAACCCCTGGCTGACAGCTCTCACACTGCCCCTACATTACATACTCAATTCCCATCTCCTGGTATATTTCAATTGTAAATTCTTTAGTAAGGAAACAATGCGTTTTCCAAGCTCAAGCTGGCTACTGCTTTAAGCAGAACGAGAGTGCTGTCATGCACACTGCAAGAATAAGAACAGATTCTGCTTATTTCTCTCAAAATTTGAGAAGCCTCCTGGGTTACTCCTAGAATTGCTGGCAAACAGTGCTTGGATCAAAGCAACCTCCTTAAGCACATATTCCTTCAACCTCCCATAGCTGGAAGCACACCCAAGTTCCCCAAAAAGCCCTTTTCCCTTAGCTGACAGCAACATACCTCTGAGATTTCTGGGATGTATCTGCTTCGTCCGAGGCATTTTCCTCTAATCTCGTACACTGCTTTCTCCTCCCAGAAATGAAAAGTACAGCAAGCAGAGAGGTGGCAGCTCCATAAACTTGTCAGAGGGCTCACTTAATCCATATGCTAATAGAAAAAAAAAGTTAAGAGGTGTGTGAATTAATAAGGAGGAAAAAAAAAAAAAAAAAAGAAAAAAGATATCTGCCTGCCTAAATCAGCTATGGAAAAGAGAGAGGAGCACAAAATATTTCTGTACCTATCCTTTTATGGAATGGCGTATTCAAATATGATAAGGAAATTAAAAAAGGGGGACACTGTTTTAGGGATTTCTCAGAAGGAATGAGAAAAACAAGATCCTTTATTTTCCACATTCATCAGCTGTTACCTAGCCTGAAAACGGCTTCCAACAACTTGTGTCCCACACAAATAAATCCAGAAAACTAAACTAAACTTGACATCAGGCTTCAAGATAAGGGATGCTCATCTGCAGGGGGGAAGGCAGAACCAGCACACACAGGGAAACCCACAGTTCTGGAGTGCAGGTCTGGAGGAACTCCCAGGGAAGAATTATGCTTGCAGCAGGGAACAGAACACTCACAGCACTTTCTCCCTTTTCTAATGTTCTGCTGCTATACTTCCAGCATGCTTCATTACCTGAAATCCCTTACAGACCTATGGCAAAGCACTTACAGAACTTATAGAGAGTATAAGTGGAGCTGTTGCACTGTTCCAGCTCAACTGAACAAAACGCCACTTATTTTTATAGTCTCAACGTCGAGTTGAGACATTTTCTTAGTTAGCAGCAGGAAGAATTTACTTGAATTTATATAAACTCCAACACAGCTCTTAATACAGGCACAATGACTGCTGATAGGAGAGAGCGTGTAGGGTTTTTAGCATTTTCAAGCCGGACAACAGACGCTTCGTTAAAAACCGAATTCAGAACTCCACTCGCAGCCCCAAGCTCAAAGGAGCATTAATGTTTAACGCTGCTTTTGTCTGTGGCTGCAGCACGGACCCAACGAGGGGCAGGCACGGACACAAAGGGAGCAACAAGAGGGAACTGCGGGATCGGGGACGGAATACCGAGCGGGGGGCTGCTTTGTGCGAAGGACGGGGGAGGTGCCGATAGGGAATGGGGGGGGAAGAAGGGGGGGAGCCGGGCGGCACCGCGGTAGGACAGAGGAGAGAGGGAAGGGAAAGGAGGAGGGAGGGGAGCGGAAAAAAAAAACATGAATGAATGCGGAGGGCGGAGCCTGGGAAAACCCCTCCGCAACGCCGCGCCGAACAGCGAACAAAGCGCTGCGCGTGTACGCGTCGGGGGGGGGGGGGGGGGGGGGGAGAGGGGGGTGGTAAAGGGGGGGACTGACGGCAGCGGGGCCGAAGGGGGATGGGGGGAGGGGAACACAAGGGAAAAGAAAAAACAAGAAAAAATAAGAACGAGATATTGAAAGAAAAAAAAAATGAAATTTAAGAAATTAAAATCAGGTCTAGAGAAGCACTCGGTCCCTGCGGATTAGGAAGGAAAAGCGCCCGCCTCCCCCCGGCTCCAGGGCAGCACCCCCCTCCTACCCCCGGACCCACTACAAACCTGGCGGAGGTGCCGTGGCGGCGGCGGCCGATGGCGGCGCGCTGGGGGGCGGGCGGGCGGCAGCCTCCTTCCCCTGACAGCCTCCAACACAAACATGACCCAGCGCCGCCACCGCCGCCTCGCGCGGCCCCGGCCCTCCTCTTCTCCTCTCCTCCCCGCGCCGTGCCCCCCCCACCCCGCCGCTCCCGGGCCGGCCCAGGCTCCGCCCCCCCCGGCGCCGAGGGGCGGGGCGTGGCCGGGGGCGGGGCGGGAGGCCCCCGCCGGGCTCCCCTCGGGGAGAGCCGCGCCGTGACCGGGGCAGGGCGGGGAGGTGGGGCCGAGCGGGAGGGAGGGGGCGGGGGGGTGTTTTACCGTCCCTCACTTTCTATTGCAGGAAGCCGGGCCGGAGCAGTGACGTCACCGGGTCTCCCGGCCACGCCCCCACGCCCCGCCGCCGGCCCGAGCGGGAGGGGGGTGGGGGAGGGGTCACCGAGGGGGTTTCCGTACCGCCCGGCGGGCCGTGCCCGCGCTCCCTCTCCCTTAGCCCCGCTCCGCTGCCGCCGGGCTCCGTGCGCGTCGCACTCCCCCCTGCCGCCGCCCGGCCCCCGGGGCACCGGCACGGCCACGCACACGCAGCGCCGCGGCTTGACGCGGAGATCCCGGAGGTTCCTCCCTCTCTTCCTTCCTCCCTCCCTCCCTCCGTCCGTCCCTCCCCGCCCGGGCTTCCCCGCGGCCCCGCCGGGGGAACTCACCGCCGCGCCGCGCATCCTGCGGCCGGGAACTTTTCATGCCGGGCGGCAGCCGGCGGCGGCAGCGAGCCCCTCCGCCGCTGGAAGTGGGCGGGGGAGGAAATACGAGGAGGAGGCGCGTCGAGCTCGCCGTCGCGGCGCCCCTTTTTTGGCCCGGGCCGCGGGGAGGTGGGAGGGGGCCGGGGGCTGCGCTGCGCCCATCAGCTGTGCGGGGCGGGCAGCTCGGGCTGGGAGGGGCTCCGGGCGTGTTTGGGGGGTGGGGGAGGAGAGAGAGATCCTCGGGGGTCTGCCCTGGGATTTGTGCTTCGCCTGGGTTGGGGGCCACCGTCTGCAGAGGTGTTGAGTTTTGCAGAGGTCCCTTTATCTAACGGCATTTAATCGCACGAGGCTTTTGTGAGCGAGACGGGAGAAAGCGAGTTTGGAAGGTGCGGAGCAGCGGGCTGCAGAGCTGCGTGCAGGCGTGAGACCGGCCCTCGGCCACAGCCTCGGCCATCTTCCCTCTTGAGCTCGCTTAATCCGTACCTTGAAAACGCTCTAGGGCTGACGAGGCGCCTCGGTGGGCTCCCCGCCTCCTGCCCAGGAGCAGCGTTCCTTCTGCAGAAGACAAAAGCCCAGGGGGACAGCGCGCCTTTAAACCACCTGGAGGTGGTGTGCATCACCATTGCTAATGAGAGATTTATGGGAGGATCAGACCCTCAGGGAGCACCCCTAGGAGGAACGTTCCCCTGCTTCTCGTCAGACGAGATGAACTCCCCAGTAGGGGCTTTGTTCGTCTCCCTCTGGCTTTCAGATTTAGGGCTGCTGCTAAAGAACAGAGTTGCCACCAGGCTGATCATATTAACGTGAATATGATCCAGCAGGTGCTGTTAGCTTAAACTAGTCATCCAGATCTGACTGGTTGCTAACCTGAGATCGAGTGACCTCTGAAATTATCTCCAGACTTTGACTTGTCCCGTTCAGCTGTCCTATTGAATCTGTCCCACTGGTCTTTGCAGCACGCTGCATTCTTCCCTTCCTACCCTCTCCCTGAAAGCTTTAGGTTGTCGTCGCTTTGCCTTAATAAGGGAGGAAGCACCAAATGCTGCCCTTCCTCATACAGTGCCTGAGAACAGGGACATAGTGCAGCTGCTGCTGGTGGCGAAGGAAGTCTCCCAGCCACATTCTCTTTGTGAGGTCCCAAGCAAGTTCAAAGCAGTGCTCCCATCTGCAAGACGGAATTGTGGACAACAGCAACCCCACTGGAGCCAGCAGGAAAGTGTTCTGCTGAAAGAAGTCACCCAGCAATGTGAAAACCCAGTCCTCTCAGCACACCATCATGTACAGGAGAGTGATAGGTGCCCTTCCTCTGCAAGCAAGTGCAAACTACTGTCTTACAACTTAGTGAGGTGGCAGAGGGGAGACAGGTCCTTGGTAGGGGAGAGGAGACAAAGATGACAATGGGGTGATAGTCCTCTGTGGGGCCAGGAGTTGAAGTCCACAATCTTTATGAGTCCCTTCCAACTTGGGCTGTTCTGTGATTCCATATCAGATGGTGCCAGCTGATACACTTTTCAACATGCAAACAGCCATCTGGAAGGCAGTTTGGGTCAAAGAACACAACGCCAAGACAAGAGTCTGGCCCCATGAGGTTTGTTCCCACCATGAGCCAAAGAAGCAGCTGGAGAGGCTCCTCAGCCTGCACACCTCACATGGACAGGGGTAGGGGCCAAAGAGTGAGCTCCAGCTCATCTCCAGGGTGGCAGAAATTACAGTCCTGAGGGCAGCTCTGGGAAAGCTCCGAGAAGGCAGCCAGACAGGCTGTGTGTTCCCTGCCCGTGTCCTCTGGGCACACCAGACAGCTTCATCCTTTTCTGTCTGGTTTTCCATCGTAGAAAGGAAGTGCATACCCACTCAGTACAGAACTTTGGGGAAAGTGCTATGTGTGCTTGCTTATAGGAGGCACAGACTAATATCCTCCAACCTGCAAACGAGGGACGTTTTTAAAAAAGTTTTCAGCAACATCTGAAATGCCACACTGATGTGCACATTGAGAATATCTTCCGTAGCAGAATTTAGACACTTCTAAGAGTTTCACCTACGAGATTCCTTTTAAATGACTCTGTGTGTATCCGAATGGGGGAGATTAAGGCTTTTTTTCCTGTTAAAACGCCGCTGCATTTTCAGGAGGACACCTATTTTTAAACATCCTCTAGATTTACACTTGAAACCCCTACGCTCAGAAACCGGTGTTCTATAATGGCTCATAGGTATTTTATGTATAAGTATATACACACGCACACATTTGGCTCTCAGGAAACCATGATACATTAGGTACTCTTAAATAATTCATTGTTAAGCACCCCATGATAAATCTCTCATTGAACAGTGTGTGATTTTGCTGGAATTCTCGGTATATATTGAATGTGAAGCACTGTGGTAATTTTAACTGCGCTGAGCATCAAATGTAAAAATGTTATATTGTACATTACATCCTGGCACACAACAGAGAATCTTTATTATTAAGGCTTCGGGGAATTTTTTGAGGTAACTTCTGAAGTTCTGAAAAGGAAGGAGGGGGAAAAAAAAAGACCGTGCACCATTTCTCTGTAAAAGCTGAAATCTTCTCAGAGAAGGGAAATTCTGTAAGTAGTCTGTACTGAATTAACATAGAGGCTCTCTCAAGGAAATTGCTATCTAATAGCTTGTGCTCTGGGGCTCCTCATTCAGTGCCATTCAACTGGAAGGATCTTGGTTTACCTGGTGCCAGCTGCTTCTCAGAGCACTTCCAGGGTTCACCACACTTGCAGCAGGGCCAGAGAGTTAGGACAGCATCTGCTCCCACTTTCCTCCAGCAGTAGCTGTCACCCCATATACTTACACCTCTCCCTTGTCAGCAGCAGCCAGGGGCTCTGCTGGAGGCAGGCAGGGACCTGGCAGCGCCTGCTGCCCCAAGCACCAGCTGCTTAGGAACCTTCTGCATGGCACTGCCTTCTGTCTGTCCTCCCAGGGCATCCTGCAAACTGATTCACTTCTGATTCGGACAAACTGGCACTGTGTGCTGGAAAAATGCTTTACTGAGGAATTCCAGCCTTATTTTCTGCTTTTCCCAGGTACTGCAGCTGTATGCGGTGGCCACCAAGGAAAGTGTGAGTCTGTTCAGCTCCAGGTTAACAAAGTGATATGGGGTAAAATTTACCAACAGATTTTCAAACTCTATTGTGTATTACTAACCAGAAATTCAACTGGACATTCAGTGAGCTTCACAGTCGCTGATGCCACATCTAGATAATTGTACCATGTTCATCATTAGTGTGGGAGTGCCTCAAACAAGTACCTGTGTTTATGATGCCATGCTAACATCTGTTTGGGTCAGGATTTGTCCTCTCTTCTCAGAAGAGCCCTTACAGCTGGGCCACTTCCTTACGTGTGTTCACTGGAGAGCTTCCTGGTTGGATATTAGGAAAAATTTCTTTCCATAAAGAGTGATGAGGCACTGGAACAGGCTGCCCATAGAGGTGGTGGAGTCACCATTGTTGGAGGTGCTCAAGAACTGCGTGGATGTGGCACTGAGTGTCATGGTTTCTTGGCGTTGTGGGGATGGGTTGGCAGTTGGACTACATGAGCTTAGTGGGCTTTCCAACCTTAACGATTCCGTGATTCCCAGCTGTAGCTCTTGTGGGCATGGGAAGCAATGCCCTCCTACCCAAACTGTCACCATGGCCTGGCATCAGTCCTCTTTCCTGTCAGCGTAACAGGCCTCGTGTGTCCAGTCACAGCCACAGAGCAAAGAAGTTGCTGAGGAAGATACCTTCTATTAGAGTCCCTGTGCCATCTCCTTTGGCACCACAGCTCTGTTGAGGCTGTAGCACCATGCCCAAGCCACACGCATAAAGTACATGAGACCAGTCCTCATTGCAGAGGAAGGTGGCGAGGTCCAAGAGCCCCTCAGCACCCTACAGGCTGGCTGCATGCCCTGCCTGGCCAAAGCCTCCATGACGGTGTGACAAAATCTAAGGGGAAAGAAAAGAAGCAGAAATAGCAGCCAAGTTAAACCAGTAGCACTCTTTTCTCCAAAAGGCAGCCCTGATGCCTGGGGTAGGCTGCATCCGTGCTGCTGCTGAACAGGCTGGACCACCTCCGACTCTGCACACTACACATCTTGCAGTTTTATGGGATGTGATGTTAAGCCTGTCTGGGAGGGAGCTGTTTCCAAGCAGAATTACGAGGAGATCAGAGGAGGATCTGGTAGAAGGCAAAGGCTCATGTGCCATGCAGGGCATGATACCGTTGGGGTTATATTAAAGGGCTGAGCCAGTTCTGACTCCCTTCCTCTTCCCCAAGATGGAGCTCACCCAAGGCCCTGAGCACAGCCTTGTGTCCAAACATGAGGCAAGTTTGAGCTTGGGCTTGTGCTCTGAAGCTAGCATAGATGCATCCAAAAAAGCGAGTCCCAGAGCTTTAGGCTTTCCACTGAGTACTGCTTTTGTCTTTTCAGAAAGAATTTTATATCTGTAGCTTGGTAGATTCTGTATTTTGCACCATTTTACTTCCTTGCAGCCATGTAGTTTTACTTTCAACTGGGCTAGACAGGTTTCTTGCTACCTCTGAACTTTTTTGTAAAGTTGCTCACATTTTCCACTGTATCTCCCTGTGCCTCAGCTTGGAGGTTTGCTCTGATCTTTCTTTTTCAGCATCTTTAAGTTCTGAACAATTCATTTAAATACAGCGTGGTTTTCCAGCTTTTTTTTTTTTTTTTCCAAAGCCTTTTATCTATTAAAGAAACAGAAGGCATATATGCACTTAACTCATATTCACCTTGCCAAGGTCTTTACAGTAGTATACTTTTTCTTTACATCTATATATTAAAATTTTAATATTTGGCTAGTCAATGTCACTCTAGCATTATGTTTGCCACAGATGCATATGGCAGAGGTCTCTTTAAATACTGCATTTTGAAAACATAAAAATAGTTGAGCGGCTCAAAGGTTGCAGGATTAGTGATGTTTTAGTTACTTCCTGACTTATTTCTCTGTATTTATTTTCCCTTCATACCCTTTCCAGTACATATATGAGTATAGGAAATCCACAAAGATTAAAAAATCCCTCTTCCATTGAAAAACTCAAGCTAAAATTTCTGATTACTGGGATGTTTACTTTGCCAGACATACTAGCAATCATTAGCTGCAGATCAACAACAAAGCTTCAAGTTCCTTTAGCCTTGTTTCCCTGACTGAAATGGCATTCAAGTAATACACAAAGTATTTGCAGTGATGCTTCACAAGCCATCCGTGTAGCATGTTTTATAAGCTATGGTATTTTCAATCATTTCAAGTTTTGCAGTCTCTTTTAAATCCAAAGGACTACAGCAATAACTAAATGACCTTGATGCCTTTCTGTTAATAACCTTGCTGTGTAATTTCTCTCTTTATGGGGTCTCCTGAGAAATCAGTTCCTCCAGCTGTGTTCCACTGAACACAGTGTTGTTAAGTCTTTATATATACACATTTTTAAAAGTAAGGCTAACAAGTGTCAGGCTCCAATGCTGAGGAGCACAGTTTCAAAACGTGCTTTAGCAAACAAATCCAAGTTAAAAACGTGGCACTTGCAGTCTTGCAGCTGTCCCAAAATTTCACAAGGCTGAGGGAGTAAAAGCCATGGGTCTCATTCTCCAAAATCCTATCAGAGCAGCATGACTGCATCGTATACCAATTTTCACACATGGATGAACAATTACCTATGTAGCATAAAAGACAGGGAAATTAGGCAGAGAGAGCAAGAGTAATACAAATAGGGTACCTGGCTCAAGGCTGGCTTGTCACTCCAGTAAGCAGCACTACAAGAGACGTACTTTGTTTTTGTCTGGCACAGAACAGCCCTGCTGACTAGGCCACTTTTGTCTGGGCTTCTTCAAGTCTGGTTACACCCTTCCAGGAGGTTGTGCCATGGGCTCGTTGCATCCTGGTGGCAAAGCTCGTTTTCTCTGAGAAGGGACAAAACATTTCAGAACTGACTGTATCTTCTACTTAAACCATGCGATGTCTTAAAATGCAATATCAAAACATACTCTAGGGCACAATAGGAAGCCTCAAAATTGCTCATCTGTTGGCTTAAGTGGTACAGCAGAAAGGGCAACACTTTGTTTCCTTCAGAGGTGAATTGTTCCCCAGGTCCCTCTTTGCAGCCAGTGTAGAGGCCTCTCCTATGTCAAGAAAATATGGCATATATTGTATTTAGACTGAACAGTGGAATAACCATACCTGTGAATTGAACGTGTGTGTATTTGTGGAGCACAATTAGCCTTGCAGATATGCTCACAGCCAATCAAGGAGAAATTAAGACATCAGATTCTCCATGGGTTTTAACTGGCACAGCTCCACTGAGACATGTAAATTGTATCATTGCTATCAAGGACCTATTGGAGGTGGTAGAGCACCTGGCTGGTCTGTGAAATCCCAAACATGACCTGCAGGCACCTTGTAACAGCATGGAGGTTGGCAGGGGTGCCAAACGCCCAGGTGGGTATTTCTCCAGTAGGAGCTCAGCATGGAGACCTGCAGAGATAAGAAGACACAGCCACATGAGGCAGATGCTGGGCACAGATAAGAGAGGAGCTTGCAAAGAGCAAACTCACTTCCACGAGGCTCTGGGCGCAGGGGTATGAGAGGTGGGGAGGGAGGCACAGCTCTGAACCCTTCTTGGGGAGATACATGCCTTGTGGAGTAATTCCTTCTGTGTGTATCATCAGAAAGAGCGTGTGTGCCTGTTAAGTCCCACCAATACCAGCAAGTTTGCTCTAAGGAAGAGAGAGCATATGCTTAAGTGCTCCTTGTATCAGATTTTACAGGCATTATTTGAACACATGAGTTATCCCATTGGCTTAGTGGGACCACTCATGCATAACATCTCTGTCAGTCTTACTGCGGCCTCAGCAGTAAACTCTGTATGGAAACAAAAAAAAACCCCATAGGAATATTACCAAATCCAGAAAGCTCAGAGAACTGAAACATAACTGACAACCCCGCTACCATTTCAGGGTCTATTTTGTGATCCGATCCTGCAAACAGCTTGCACAATATGACTGAGATCACGGCTAACAAACCAGAAGTTGTGTCATTTTTTTTCTTTTTTTCTTTTTTTTTTTTTTTTTGAGTCACAAGCATTGTGTGAAAAAATTAAGAGCTTGTTCTGCAATGCTTGCTATGCATGATCTTATTATCAAGACTGTACTGCCATTCTGGTATAATGCTTTAGCAATCCTTTCCAAGTAAAAAACACAACTGTGCACTACTTTTGTTGTCTCTTAAATAAAAATACACAAAGCTGTAAAATCCCTTCTAATTATGTTACAAACCAATCGCATTAAAACCAAAGCTGATGCCAAGAACATTTTAATCACACAAGTCAAGAGATGTGGAATCGCTTCCCTGCATTGCTATGGACTGTAGAATGAAGTAAATGAGATAGTTTCAGTTAGGTTTATGGAGGCCAAACTCGTGCTACCCACCTTTCCATTTCTTCTCCTTTCCCACAAGCTGCCAATAAGATTTTGTTATTTTAAGCATCCTTTTTTCATGCATTTTAATTACTTCTTCATTCCCCACTCACATTCCCAGGGCTCATCGTGCTACTGTTTTGTCTCTTTATCCGTTCCTCACCATGCTACTTTTCTCCCAGACACCTTTTCCTTACCCAGGTCAAATGAGGAGACACTGTATGTTATACTTTATTTCCTCCCAGTCTGGATGCATCTTTTGAGAAGTTGTAGGTTAGGAGGAAGAAGGAAGCTTCCTTCATCCACTTTTCTATCTTCCTACCCTGTTGGCTGACCATCTGGTACATGCCTCTTAAGCAGCTCCCTATGGGAGCACAATTTAAATGCTAAGCTCTTGAAACACTCACATGAACTACATTGGTAAATGCTTCTTACCTAGACAAGCAATGCTTTGCAGGCTCAAGCCCGTGAGGTATAACACTGAATATAGGATTATCTTTAATTGTGGTCAAAGTCCTCTAGCCAAAACTGAGCCACAGATCTTCACATCTGAAAATAAAAGTATCATCTAGATTTTCTGTGTGTTGGAACAGCAGTGTTACTGAACATTTCAGTTCCTTACCTATGCCATCGTTCATTCCTTTGCTTCCTGTGTAGGGGAAGAGAGGTCAGTTAGAGACAACTCCTTCATTAGATGTAAAGGTGATTTCAGTTGGCAAGCTTCTGCACAAGGGACAGGAGTTACCATCTGCTATAATTTTGGTACCAGTGTCCACACTAGCTCATCCCTACACACCCACATATGTATTTCAAGACAGTGTCAGGGAGCACCAAGAACAGTTTTTCTCCTTTAGAGGAGACCAGGAGCTAAGGTGATGCCATGACCTGCTCACAGCACCAAGCTGCACAGACCCAGAGATGATTGCCTGGTCCAACAAGCCCAAAGCATAGTGATAGAGCAGGGCTAAGGTCAAACCAGTCCATAGGTTGCACCCAGTGAACTCCAGGAAGGAACGTGGTGGGGAGGCAAAGACAAGTTGCAGCTGTCCGGCCAAACCACATTGTAAACTCAAAAGAAAAGGAAGTCCATAGGCAGAGCTGAGCTGAAGACCACCACTCCTCCAAATAGCTCATGTTAAGCTTCAAATATTTTCTGAGAGCTTTTAAGACTGGTAGGGGCTTCAAGTGAATCTGGTCAGTACATTAAAACCTATGAGTGCCCCTCAGGGTGTGACCCACGAAACAAGCAAAAGAGTTGGCAAACTGTATTTGTATTTGTATATGTACTGGTATATCTTTCTGTATATATATATATATGTAAAACACATAATGTCATCATGTTAAAGCTGTGTTTCTTAAACACCCTCTCTTCACTTCCAAACATCTGGCTTATGATTTTAGATTCTCTATGGCTTGGAGCAGTCTCAATTTCTAAAAATGTATCTAATACCACAAGGAAAGAAAAGACTGAAAAGTTAAAGAAACACACAGCTGCAATAAAAAGATTGCAAGTTTAAATTTAAATTCCAAGCTGCAAATAATCTTGACCTGTGCTTGGACTTATATCAAGGCTACATTGAAATCTCTTAAAGGACTTTTTATTTTGCCTTGCTACAAATTATTATAATTCCACAGAGATTCCTTCTGCACTTCCCGCATTCTGCCTATATTTTTATTTGCATTATTGCTTTCTACTCCTGCTACTGCACTTTATGTTTACTTTTCAACTATTTTCCCCAAGCTGATTTTCCATTTAATATTCCCAGTCCACATGGGTAACCTTTCCAAGTTGCTCTTTCTACTTGCAGTACTCAGAGTTGTTGTCCAGGTTGTCACAAGCAGTGTACACAGAGATGTGCATGCACACACACAGTATCAGGCTTGCAACAGCTGTGTTTCCTGGGACAAGAATTAGATCCTAATGATCCTACAGCAAGACCTTCCAGGGCTGCTGGAAAAGTATATTAAATTAAAGCAATTGTTCTTATGACTAACTTCCTCTACCTCATGTCCTAGCTTAATTTGGTTTTCTCTGCATTTACATTCTGTTTAAAGCCATAATTATTCCTGGACAAATTATTTTTTTTAAACATTTAATTTTACAAATGTTTTCATACAAATGTAAATCCTTTAACAGAGTTCAGATATTGCATTTATTCTTCCCTCTTCGCTGCAAATTTGTGTAATTAGATTTTAATTTAGTTTGTGATGGAATTTGCTAATATTTAGAATCCCATCTGTGCCCTAGCATCACCTTTACCAATGGTGCAGGTGGAAATCAACTGGTTGTCAAGGCTGCGTATAAATGTCTGCTACTGACTCTTCCTTTTCATATGCAGTTTTATTGTCCCATGTGAAGATTACAAGTTGTATTCTACACAGAGGGTGGTGACACACTGGAACAGGTTGCCCAAGGAGGCTGTGGATGCCCCATCCCTGCAGGCATTCAAGGCCAGGCTGGATGTGGCTCTGGGCAGCCTGGTCTGCTGGTTGGTGACCTGCACACAGCAGGGGGTTGAAACTGGATGATCATTGTGGTCCTTTTCAACCCAGGCTATTCTATGATTCTATGATTCTGTGATTCTGTGATTCTGTGATTCTGTGATTTTATGATTCAGGCAGCAGGAGAGGTTATGTGGATACTTCCCTAAGCTGCTTCACTACTTCTGGGGTGGTTCTGACTGCCTTCTTTAGTAGTTCTAGTTTAACAAGTTAATTTTGTAAAGCAGCAAATGGGATACATAAGCATATTTCCAGCTGCTGGCATATCAGTGGGAATGGTGACCTCTGGCACAGGAACAATAATGAATACCTGGAGCGTCAATATCTTCAACCAGAAGAGATAACTGCAAAGTAGAGACATGTTCATGACCTAACTCAGTTAAAACCAGGAATGCAAAAATACCACAAGAGCAGGGTTAAGCTTTGGAAAGAGTGGTGGGGGTGGCAAAGAAGAACTGCACAGGGTATTACATATGAGCATGATAGAAGACAGCGAGCAATTACACAAGGCAATTCCCTCTCGGTTGTTTTGGAGCCAGTGCAAAGCAAACCCTCCCAGATTGCAGAGATGACTCAACAGAACTTCAGAACCATCTCTGCGTAAGAATTCACCCAGGGTGATTCGTGACCATTGGCAGAAGGGGATTATCTAGGGAGAGGAGAAGGGCAGTTTCACTTTCTGAAGCAACTTCAGAGAAAACGAACTAGACTCAGTGAATTCAACCACCAGGAGAGCCACCATGTTCTGAATTGTAGGACAGCAGGCGCACACAGTATTTAACCAGAAGTCTGAAATGCTTTAGAAACTACAGAGCGGCCTACTGGAGAGAAGCAGCAAGGGCTTTTCTCCACATTACACGAGCATGGTTGCATCGGGGGAGAGGCTTCATGTATAAGAAACTAAAGCTATGAAGAGCAAAAAAACAAAACCTAACTTGATGGAAAGTGCACTGTTCTGGTATATTTGCATCCAGGCAGCTTCTTGCACCCTCATCCCTCTCCACTGTTAGGGAGAAGCTGCCAGGATCCAGCCCTCAATAAAAGGCATTTGTTTTTTAACTGAAAACCACTGTTCAGTTGCTAATAGTGCAGATTAACTCTGCACATCAATGTGGAGCAGGAAATGAAAAATGCCTTTTCTGACTATGTTATAATGGCAATTTTAGGTAGATGGAACATTCAGGGCAGATGCCAAGCTGGAAGCTAGCCACCCCACTGGCTTTTCAGCAGTAGTATTGGTCTTTGGAAGCTTTTCACAGGCTGATAATGCTTCAGAAGTGTCTACTTTTGTCTGGGATTACAAAAATCAATTGCATACTTGTACGTATCATAAATGGTTACCACGTGGATAGCCTCTCCAGCTGACTGACACTTATTCCAGGTTATTCCTTCTTTTTTGAAGGACAACTGATTGTTTTTCTTCCAACAGATAAAATTAGTTCCCTCAAGGAAGGTTTACATGCTGGTAATGTGCCCCAGACCCTCTTGGTCTTGCAAACCTGTGTCACCATAGTGTTGCACATTTTGCTGTTTTTTAAACTTAGACAAAATGAATCTCAAGTTGTAACTACCTTTCAATCTCTTTTGCACTGGTGAAGTCTTCTTAATCAAATCAAAAGCTTTGCACATGAAAATCACTCAAAGAACACCAGAGCAGCGGAGCAGGTTTGCCGATTCAGCTTGTGTACTTGCACTGCAGACTTTGGAAATAACAGTCACAACGTGAAGCGGCCTAAAAGCCGTCCAGCTTCATGCTGGGGTCATTGCCTGGCTTGGTACCATAAAGCTAACCATTTCTAGCTAACCATTTCTAAAGAACCATTTCTAGATCTGCATATCTTTGCTGAGGATGACATATGGTGTACAACTAGGACATCCCCACTGCCAGGCAGTGCTTCGTTGCTGCACTGAGCCCATTTGCTTTCTCTTTTCAAACTGTTCTTAGGTCACAAATCAAGTAAGCCTTCAGACTCCGGTTTAGGTTGGGAAAACAGTTTTGCATCCATCCAGCCTGCAGACAAAGATTCAGAGTACAAGCACTGCTTAAAAAATTTCACTTTTCCACTTCCACCCCCAAATTATGCCATGTGCTGATCTGCTGCAGTGAGACTTGGGACGCAACTCTTAGCAACTCCACGGTGAATCAGACATGTTACACAATGATTCGATTAAAGGAAGCATTCCTATTCAGCTGAGACACAGTTATGTCATGGGTCTGCACAGAACGCTTTCCAAACTATCATTCACCCAACAGTCCAGAGCAGCTGTTAATATTTAAGGAGTACCAGAAGTTACTAAGTGTCTTTCAAATACCTGTGGGATTTAAATGTTCCCTGTGAGGTCCATTTGATAGACTTATTGTTATTCTGGCCATGCTATAAGACGGATTAATTTGCGCCTTGAGTATTTTCAGGTAGATGGCAAAGAATGGACAGCAGAAAGATACAGCTTGTTGTGAAAAGTCAAACATATGCACAATAACATATACTTTACATAACATGTATACTTAGGGACAAAAACCTGTTCAGAAAGCATCATTCAGACTATAAAGTTCATCACTTAGTAGGTAAGAAGCCCAGCAAGGAAGGCTGCGCATACAGCAACAGTGTGGTCCTCAGCAGTGGGCATTAAAGACCAACTTTGTGATACTTATCTCCGGGTGGAAACCCCACTGTGCACAGTGTGGCTGAGGATGGCCCTTCAGAGGAGCAGGGTCAGATGTGTTTTGATCACAGCTCATCCCAAGTTACAGTCCTACTGCCCTGGCTCTCCTGCCAGCTGCTCATCACCCCTTTTCTGCCAGGCATACAATCACACTTCCTGATCTGCCAGCACAGATCCATCTGTAGTCATTTCCCAACACAAATTCTGTCAAATGATCTGTGGTTTGTTGTTTCTTTTGTGGGGAGTGTATGTATTTTTAAAGGGCAGACAAAACAGTGCCCCTGCCGAGCCAGACCATTTTCACAAAACTGAGGAGCAGCCAGAAGTGCTGTTCTACTAGCAGATCTGAGAGGTCAGCAACCTATGAGCCAGGATCTGCTGCAGCGAGAACATTGTGTCTGATTGCACCATTAATGAGCTCCAGCTCAATATTTCTTTTTCACCATATTGCTCAAAGCATGGCACCGAAGCTGAAGTAATGGTATCTGTCAAACCCCATGGTGAAGACAGAATTACTACTACCTACAACACCCACCACTGTAGTATTACAAATATCCATTTGTTCATTAATTTTAAATGCTCAATTTGATTCTCTTTTTAAAAACTATTATTTGTAGAAGCTTCAACATTATACAGCACTTTAATTGATCACGGAACAACAGATGCTGACTTTTGCTACAAGCATAAGCATCTGAAGTTTGGAACATGGAATGTAAGAAATATACTTTTTAAAATAAGCTGTCAAGACCTTACTAGCATCATACAGGAATTAGAGCAGAACCATGGAGAGATTTTTATTTTCCAGGGTAAGACATAGCTCTGCCAAGCTCTAGTCTCCTTCCTTAATACTCATTTCATGTAATATATGTCTGCTGATTTCTATGTTATTAAAAAAAAAAAAAAAAAGGAAAAATAGCCTGAATCCATCCCACATGAGATCCATCTTGCACTTTCAGCTACATCCCCCAGGAAAAAATAGTGTATGATCATCAAATTAAAGATGAAAATCTCATATGTGAGAATATTTTGCTCCACAGACAATCTTAATTTTTATATTATTATTAATAATAATAATAATAATTAATAATATTGCCCATAGACAAGTACTTCATTTTTAAATGTTAATATAAAGAAAACAGAAAATGACATAATCATTATTTCCTTGTTTTATAAAAGCACACTGAAAGCCAAAAGTGTTGCTGTTGTTTCCGAACACTTCAGTCATTAGCACACAGGAACCTGCACAGTGGGTTGGAAGATGTCCACCACTTGAACTAAAGGATATCTTCCACCAGTGTTTGACCATTGCCCTGTCTATCAGCCAGGATGTCTGTGTGAGCGTGACTGAGAGACAGAGGGAGATTTTCCCAGTGGGTTTCAGTGCTAGTAAGCACATACCAAAGAAATACGTGTTACAAGAGGCACATACTCTTTTGCTTTTCTTTCCCAATCTTGATTAACTTTGCCCCACCCCACTACGCCATTCCTGTTTTGATTATTCTCCATGGATGCACCCCTTCCTTCCACCCTTCCTTCCTCCCTCCTATGGGCTGCATATCACCATCCCTGCCTCCTTGCCCAACCACTCTCCTCTTACTGAGTCCCTCCCTCCCTTCAGTCCTTCTTTGCCAGCCTCCCCTTATTTTGTAGTCTCTCAGCTCCAGATGCATTCTCTTCCTTCGCTTTTCTTGCCCAGGCAGTCCTAGCTCTACCACCAAGTTCTCCTAAAAACTGTCTGAACCCATTGGGATTCCCCAGCACACGCTTCACCCAACCTTAGCCTTCTGTCTTGTTTCATCCTAATTCCTTCTCCTGTCCTATTGCTAGACCAACTTTCCAACCACATTGTTGGACCAAGGCTGACTCCTCTCTCCAGTCCTCACTCTAACCCTTCTTTCTATGGGCTCCATCTCCTCAACAAGCCTGTTACCTTACTTCCTCTTAGCTTTATGTATTCTCCTAAAACCCGTCTCCCAGTTTCCTCTTCCTCAACTTCTCCTCTCTCCAAACTGCTTGTCTACTGGTATATGGACGGATTATCAGAGATGGAGAGACAAGCCATCTGAAGACTTTGGTAATTTGCTCTGTCCAAAAAATTGCAGCAGGAACTGCAGACATAGACTGCTTTTGTCCCTTTCACCCAGGCTGAGTGGGAGCTGTGTCCATGCACAGAGTGGGACTGTGTCCATGCAGATATCTTAAACTGCTCTCAGACACCATGAGCTTGTCAGATGCACAAATAAAAAGTATATAGCTTACATACAACTTAGATACAACAAGGTTTGAACTCTGGTCCTCTGGGAATGGCAGGCCAGACTTTGGGGTTAGAGACCTGGAGATTAAAAATAGCCAGATCAATCTTTGTCCTTCTAACCCTTACACACTACTATAAAACATTTATTGCATATCAGCTATCTATTCATACTATATTAGACATAGAAGAATCTGGCCTAGAGGATGTACAATCTAATTAGATGTTAAGCCATTAATGGAAGTGCTACATCTCAGACTATTGCTTTAACATAAGTTTCTGCTCTTGGACATACTCAGTGAATGCTAATAGCTTGCTCTGCAAGGTCATTTACACAGTGCTCTGAAAATCCTCTGAGGTTCCCTTGTGAGCAGAAGCTGAGTAGCTGGGAGAAAGTAGTAATGAGGTCCCACCTGAACCAAAGGTTCTTAAAGGTGCTTAATTAGTGATGGAAAAACACCACTCATATTCCCTGTTTTCACCTTTCCTTTCACCAGATGAATGGTTCAGGTAACGCAGGGTTTCCCAACCAGTGAGGTGTGCCCACAGTGCAGGTGAGGCTCTGCAGAGTGCAGGAGTCCAGGCAAATAAGCTTTGCTGGTCTCTGCACTCTTGTTCCCAGAGCTGGCAGCAGGAAAAAGCAACAGGAATACAAGGATCTGGGACATGGGACAGTAATCAGCAGAAAATCTCTGGGTGATGGGAGGCTAAAATGGGAACCTGTGGCAAACATGAAAGTTACCTACTAGGTACAAGGGTGGGGAGGAAAAAAAGTCAAGGTGCCAGTGCAAAAGTTTGCTCCGAAACTGCTGGCAACTGCTGGCCTAGAGACACTGGCAGCTTGGAGCAATTAATGTATTCCATTACCTCATGGTTTTATGCTTCAGATGCAGATTAATAACACTCATTCAAAGAAGGAATGATATCATCTGCATAAAATCCCTCCCAGTGCCGTAGAATATTCTCTGGCTTTCTGATCATTGCTGGTCCACTGGGTTAGTGACAATATTTCAATATTTATTTTCCTTTCTAATTTCAAATAAGAAGTAATTCCATCTTCCACTCAAATCTGCTTCACAATAACTCTCCTAGTGCAGCAGGAACACTGCATCCAAACATTCTTTCTATCAACTCCATCTTTTCCTCGTGTCTCCTCCCCCTTTTATGTATTTATACAGTTCTCCCCAAGCTCACTTTACAGCAGATCCTCCACTCTGCCTAACCATGCTGTTGATCAGTCATAAGGTGAGCATGTGCAGCTGCTGATGACGCAGTTCAGCTCAAGCACAGAGCCTTGACCAACTCTGTTATGTATACCCATCTCTCTTGCACTAGAGGCCATGATTTCATTATTCCCTACAGCAGGCAGCAGGCATGCCCAGCCCATGGGCTACATGTGGCCCAACATGGGCTTGCAATGAAGTCCAGCACAGCTTGCATTACAGCCCACTCCCTCTCCACAATTTAAAGGCTGTGGATCTTTGGGCATGCGCCCATTACTCAGCAACAGCCAAACCATCAGTAGGCTATTAGGGCTGTGCTCACTGAAAGCAGGGCGGTGCTGGCACAAGTGATGGCAGATATTGTATTCATTTTGACACACTGGCTAAGCATATGGCAAACAGTGAAGAATGCACAGCATGCTTTCCATTTTGATAAAGGAATTTGAAAATAAAACCCATAGTCTCATAGAATCTTTATAGTTGGAAGAGACCTTTAAGGGTCATCTAGTCCAACTTCACTGCAATGAACAGGGATATCCCCAGCTCATTGAGCCCCATCCAGCCTGACCTTGAATGTCTCCAGGTATGGAGCTTCCACCACACAAATACAAGGTCAAATATCCCACAAGTTTTACGTTTTTGTTCCTGAATTCCTCCATATGCAGAAAAAGATTGCACCCACTGACATTCACCAATGCTTGCTGAACATTTATGGAGACCAAACAGTGGATGTGAGCAGAGTGAGATGGTGTGTGGTGTGTTTCAGCTGTGGTGACAATTGGTCACCTCTGCTGGTGCAGATTTTTATGAGCACAGCATGCAGGCTCTTGTTCATTGCTGGTGAAAATGCAGAGCTTATGGTGGTTATTATGTTGAAAAACAGTGTTTTGTAGCTCAGATCAAACAGTGTTATTGTGCTCTTTTTATCTGTTGTAGTTCCCATGGAAATAAGTAGGATTACTTTTGGAGTGACCTACATATATGCAGCCCAAGACAATTTTTATTCACTAAATGCAGCCCAGGCACACCAAAAGGCTGGACACCCATGCCCTACAGCTTAATATCTTAAATAACCACCTGCCTGTCTCATTCCTACAGCAGACCGTCTGTAGGGGGCCTGGGCATCTTCAGCCTTCATCCTACCTGTTATTATCTGGGGGCAAGCTGTGAGCTCATGGGACCTTTTCTTGAGAAAAACAGCCATTCAATTCCCATATAAAATTCTGCAGCACAATCTAGCCTTGTGCTTTTTGGTACCATGGTCTTAGTAAACATAATCAATCATCAGAGATACTAGAGAAAAGGAAATAAGACCAAATATTCTTTTGAAGAGAAAAAAAATTCTCTCATATACTCTTGTGCAACCAGATATCAAAGCACCTCTTGAATTTTGGAGAAGAGGGTCATTTCTCATCTTTTTCACAAAGCTTCCATGAAAGACCAGTTGGGTTCTCACGTATGCAACAGAAGGAGAATATAACCAAGAGCAATTATAGACACTGAAACAAATTCTAAGAGTGAAACCAATTCTAAAGACTTTATTGTTTTGTCTTTTCATATTTTGATCCATTTCTAATCTGAAACGTGCAATTAAGAACATGTTGTGCTATCTGCAACAATAGGCAAGGTTTACATATAGCTGTTAATTATCACAGAAGGTGCTGGGAAACATTTTGTAAAGCTCTGTCTACACTATACAGAAAGAAAATCACAGCTGCAGCTAAGCAAGCAACATAATAATAATTACCCTGAAATCATCTGCTTGAATTTTCAAATGAATTCATCATGAGCAGGCTTAGGCTCAGATAGAATTCCTTTTCTGGCAGCTTTCTATCAGTTCAATAGCACAGGCTTCTTATAGGACCTTAGAGCTGGAAGGATTTCCTGGGTGTCTGATTTTCACTCCCTGCTGTGGCTGGCAGACATAGTATATCTGAACCACTTACAAGTGATAAAGCTCTATCTTTAAAAGGAAGGGGATGGGCAATTCTATCATTCCCCTTAAAAGTGTGCTTTCCATTTATAAGTGCCTTGTTTCCAGCTAGATCTTGTCTTAGGTGACATTATCCATTAGCACCAATGATTTTTCCACTATTTACCAGGTATTTATACACCACTCTTGCGACTCAGGTTTTGATTTGTTAAACAAGCTAAGCTCTTCTGGTCTCCTGTACAAAGTTTCTAGATGGTCAAACAAAAAAGGAAAAAAGAAAACAAATTCAGATCTCTATCCAGACCTACATATGGAGATTTCCATCAAGTGTCTGCCACCATCCAAAAAAACATATAAATTCTTAGTACTAGTTTTGTATTGTTGCAAGAAAACAGATTGCCCCAAAGCTGCAGAAGGAGAGAAAAGACTGTGCTTCCTAAGCTCTTGGCTGAGCACCAACACAACCTAGTACATGCTAGGCCTACTTCCCAGAAATGTTAAGCACCAGCAACCCTCTTCGTGTTCAGGTGAAGCTGAAGATGCCCAGAGTAAGCCCTTAGAAGTCTAATCTGGCTCTTGAAGTAGATGTAGAATTGTGTCTACATTTGTCCAATATTATAACATGTCTCCTAATGTCCTTGGGCACATTTAAAATGGGGAATGGTGGCAACATTTCACATCCTTAGAAACCATTTTCCCTTTTGCAGTCACTTAACTTGGCATGTTCAGTCTCAAAGTGAATCACAAGTGCAACACTTAATGGTCCTCTGTGGTCAGAAGCTGTCTGAAGATGCTGACTCATCTACATCACATGTTCTGAAGATACACTGATTAGCAAATGTCCAGTTGTTGACTGCTACATGACCTCTCACATTTGGAGACCTCTCCTGGGGCTAATGCTTGAACAGTGGATGGATGAAGCCTGGATGTATATATGTGAAAGGAAAGTACGGGTCTACCTGAGGTAAGGGACTAAATGGGTCGCTGATATTTCCAATGGGTTTTGACAGTGTGAAAGGTGTGCTAAGGAAAACAGTGTCAAGTTCTGTCATTCTGACTGATGTTAATCCTGAAAGAAGGAGGAAGGCATAGGTAGAGCTCACTAAAGGAAAGGAAAGCTGCTGTGGTCCATGGTGTAGGGTCAGGCTCAGAAAGAAGATGCTCTGCGTTCCCAACAGCACAGCCCAGGAAAGTACTCAAGAATGTCCTGACATGGTGAGAAAACTGAGGCCCTCTATGGCACACAGACATTTTATTGTTTTGTCTAGATCTGTACTGCTCTCATGCTGCCTAAAATAAATAGTGTCGAGGGGGCAGGAAGGGAGTGTGGGGATGTGGTTGGAAACCTTTTGCAAAGGCTGCTCTATATGTTGCAGCTATCATGTGTCCCTACAGAGGCAATCTGCCAGAATACCCACAGAGCTGTGCTCTGGGAAAGGGTTTGATTAAGCTGTCAAGGAGTCTCTGAGACCTGACACCACTCTTAGGGCCTGCATCAGTGACAGCAAATCACTACATGGAGGTCAAGTTCAGCTCTGACAAAGATTTGAGCTGGCACCAAAGACAAGTCAGCTACATGAATTTGGCACTGGATGCCAAAGCTCTTACAGAGCTGGGTGCCAAGTTCTTGGTTCTCAGAATGGGATGTTCACTTCAGGAATATGCCTGGAAACCCAAAGCCATGAAGCAAACACTCTACAGACTGGACCAACTCATGCATGGAGGAGGGAAGGCAGAGCTAGGCATACAGCATAGAGTTCTCCAGGACTCACTATGCAAACTGCTGGGCTGAGGAACTGAATCACCAGCCCACAACCTCCCAGCTCTGCATGAAGGTGGGAAACGCTGTGGTTTGCAGGCCCACTGCTCCTGGTCCTGCTATTCACATGTAAAGTGAGTTTCCAGCATCCTCCCTTCTCCAACAGCCTGCCAGAAACACAGTGACCCCAAGGGGTTTTCTTTTCATGGAAAATGTTGAAATTTAGGCTTCATTCCAATCTGGAAAGCAGGCAGATTTTGCAAGATCAAAATCCTCCACAAAATAAAATGACTTTTCACGGCACAGCTTTACAGATTGACGCAGACTGCATCCTACCAAAAACAGCCTCCTGAATGAGTGTTGCAATCAGAATTTCCTGGTCTGTCACTTTCAAGAGCACAATTAGCTGCAAAACCAGTGCTCACAGTTTTGCAGAAAGGCACAGAGACTAAACAAATCAGACACAGCATCAGCAAAAGGGCACACAGGCTGCACCTCTCCTTCTCGTTGTGCCTAGTCTGATGGAACCACTGTGGAAGCCTGTGTCACACCCTCCCTTGACACAAGCATTGGGAGCTGCTTCTCTCAGGCCTGAAGTGTTCATGCTGCAGCCAGCAACACTACAATTATTTCAGTTTGCATATGCTATGGCTCAGTTCAGAGTAGTTGAACTGCTTTGCACCTTCTTTTTGGGAAGTTTGCAACATTCTGCCTTGTGCTATCAGCCAGAAGGCTGGGAAGATGCTGGCAGGTTTGCTTCCAGTTTGCTCATTCACTTTGATCACCCTATTTTCCCCAATAAAAATATCCAATTTAAAACGGAGAAGAAACATGAACTGAGGATGAAGTACCTGAAGGAAGACTGCATCACCAGTTTTTGCACAACAATAACTTCTGCTTGTACCTTTAAACACGTGCACGGCTCTAGATTTTACACAGCTGCCCAGCTTACCTACTGCATATAGATGGTAGGACTGTGAGACAAGCTCAATTAATTCTACTTTGCAGCTAGTTTGGTGAATTCATCTGGTGCTCTGATCTGAATGACGCAGTCGTATTAATATCCACAGGCACAGGAGAATGGTGCAAAGTAATATTTCTGAAACAGAAAAGCTCTAAGACGTGATTGAGACAATACAACTTCTCCCTTGTTGTACAAAATGATTACTGTAAACTCCCTTTCCATTAAGTATCAAATGCTGGAGGCATAAGGAAAAGCTGAAAAGACGTATTTTTACTCGTTTTATTGGGAGAAGATTAAAGAGAATAAGCATAAACTTTAAATGATCTGTTTCAAATAATACAACTTACATAACAAGGAAATAGACTTATACGACTTTTTTCCTTATATTCACTTCTGGAAGAAATCTTAAGTTTAGCTACATGCCTATGCTGTCCTTTTTGGTATGGGTGTCGCTGGCTGGCTGTAATTTTCCTTATTTGTCTATGTTATTCATTCACTCCCCCACCCCATGGGGGGACCAAAGACCCCCAGCCCACTCCCAGTCAGAGCACTTTCTTTGTAAAGCATGCAAAACTCAAGTGCAAGGCCGTAGCACGCTCCTCCTCTACCCAAGCAGCGCACTCCGTTATAGGAAAGCAGCAGTCATTAACACAGTGAGCTCATTCCAGAAACATCTCAAAAGTTTCTAGGAATAATTCCATTGACCTGCTCTTTCATACCAGACATCTTGTGTCCCCTCCCTCTCCAGGCAACGAGCTGTCCGTGAGTGCTTACATGTGAGTAGGAGTTTACACTGGAACAGTATCAGTTATTTATCCTGGGATTTCTGGGTGTCTGCACAGAGTGAATGTCTGGGACCTATCCAAAGAGGGCTGGTTTCAGAACAGATCGATTTGCTGGAAACGGGTAGATTTTCTCCTCTCTCTCTCTCTCTTTTTTTAAATATCTTTTATCTTTTACCTTTGGTTTTACTTTTTATCTTTACGTGGACAAACACCTCCCATGGACTTCTAAGAAGTGAGAGAAAATACACTAAGGAATGAGAGAACAAACTCCATAACTTTTTTTAAAAAAAAGGTAAATAACTTTCTCAGGTATGCTGGAGTAACACAGATGAAGTAACTCCACACGATGGAGTCAGTGTAAATTCAGTTCTGTGTTGCTGGGAAGGATCGGAGAAGAGGACTGCACAGGCAGGAGTAAGGAGGACGGTGAGCAGACCTCATGCATAGCAGCATAAGAAGAAATTATAGAAAAGGGAATAAGCTGCCTTCTTGCATAGAGCTTCTGAAAAGTAAGCTCTCTTTATGTTACTACTGAGATTAAATGCTCAACATTGCCTTATGGGGTGTGCATGCCTGCAAAGTTCAAATATTTTATGTGGGACTTATCTGGCCTGGAGGGAAATTCCTGATGCCCCTATATTTAACTTCTAGCACAGCAGGCCAATAAAATTCTCTGTAGTTTTAACTCTCACAGCAACGACGTCCAAAATTAGCAGCCTTTTTTTTTTCCCCTCCTCTCACAACAGCACAAAACTATCCAGAGGAATTTCACTAGATGAAGTAACAGTTATCCCGTGCTAAAGTGGGATGACCTTAACAAGGAGCTGCATCCGTTTCTGCTTTCTGTAAAGTGGGGAAGCCGCTCGCATCAGAGTTTTGACACTATTGCAGCCCACGGCTCTTGTGGAGCAGTGCCAGCCCCAGGAGCCTAGCAGAAGCACCTCTGCCATCGGTGGTGAGGTTCTTGTCAGCCATTTCTCCAGCCTGTTGAAGTCCCTCTGCATGACAGCACAGCCCTCTTGTTCTGACAACCGCTCCTTCCAACAACACTGTAGAGTGTGTGCCATATGCCATCCTCCAGATCATCAGTGAAGAGCCTGAACAGCATTGGCATATGTATCAGCCTCTGAGGCACATCGATTATACCAAATTGTGTCATCAATCACATCAGGTCATGCCAGTGTACCTAGAGAAAGCCCTCCTGTCACCTTTTGTGTCTCCCATGAGATTCAATTCCAGATGACTTTTGGCTTTTCTTAACCACTCCCTGCACACTCCAGCAGTGCCCATATAATCCTTTTGAGTCACCTGCCCAGGTGGTGCCCACCTTTACACCTCTTGTATACTGTATTTTCTTTGTTCATCCATGCAGACCTCCTGACACCTTCTCTTATTTTCCTGCTCATTGGGATGGACCATTCTTGAGACAGGAGCAGGTGATCCTTGAAAGTCAACCAGGTCTCCTGGACCCTTCTTGCTTCCAGGGCCATTTCCCATGGGATTCTTCCAAGCTGACCCTGAAGAGGCCAAATCCTGCTCTCCTAACGTCCCAGGTTGTAATCCTGCTTTTAGCCACGTTTTCCCCCTCAGGATCCTGAATTGTCCCACCACAAATACTGAAGAGCAGAAAGACGCCTTGTTCCCAGCTTGGGCTCTGGCACAAAACACATATGAAAAGACAATTCTTCATGTGCTTGAGTGAGAAAAAAGTTGAGTCTAAAAATAATTAAAAATGATAGATCTTTCTTTGGAAATGTTGTCTGAAACATTTGTTTTTGTCTCTTTTTCCTTCCCAAATGGCTTCTATGAGAATATTTCGTAGTGCTTTTACATAACATTTTATATTGTGTTAAATCACTGATCAGATTTCTTTGAAGGGAATCCTTGCGGGCCGTTTGCAATGCTAGAAAAAGAAGAGAAGAGAAAAGCATATTCTCTTCTTTCTTTCCAACTGGAAAAAGCCAAACCAAATCAACAGGGAAATGGTTTAATTTCAGACTCCTACAGCGATGTTATACCCATTGGCAAAGAGAAGAAAAAACATTTTAAAAGTACAACTGATACTTCATTTTTCTTTTTTGACTGTTTTGCATAGTTTTTCTTGTCTACTAATATGGTGTAAACACTTTTTTTAATTTTAAAGATGCAGATTTAAAATGTTCAGCTCAATCAGATCCATAGTCTTTTGCTAGCCAAGAAGCAAAGGCCTTGCACTGTGTGGCACCATGGGTTCAGATCACCACCATTGCGCTGCTTTTTTACCACATCTGTTTGAAACACAAAATCTTCCATTTCTTTCAGTGAGTGCTAAGAGTGCAGTGCAGGTAATTCTGCTCATTCTTCAGGGCTTCTAAAATACAGACATCTAATTGCATGTTAGCCAACCTAGTCTTCGTGGAAAAGTTGTAGGTGTTCTGACGCTACCTGCAGAACGTCTACCACAAACACTGATACAAAAGTCTGTAAAAGTATGTGAAGCAGGGAGTATGATTAAAAAGTCTATGGAAGCTTCTGGAAATCTGGCAATCTGTGGTGTTTTTGAATGCAGAAACAATAAATGTAGGTTTTGTTCATCTGCTATGGTAAAACTTGCATACTACGTATCCCTAGATGATTCTGCCTTTCTGTTTTGTACCATTGGGGAAAAAAATGTAGATACATCATAGAATACAATCTCTCTTTCCACACAAACCCACAATCCTGACATGCAACTAGACCTCATGGGAATTGAGACTCCTTTAAACAGGGGATTTGTGTAATGCACTCTTTGGTTACCCATGGAGAATCAGCCTGCCATGCTCTGGCCTCCTGACCACGTGGTGCCCATTTGTATTCCCTTCCTCCCCACACTTCCCTGCAAACAATTTCCATTCTGTGGACATGTTTTCAGGAAGATTTAGTACCAAACATCTCTCCTAAAATAAATGGCTGGGTTTTCAAAAAAGCTCAACATTTTCTCTATGGGTGAACTGCTGAGCAAAAGACTCTCTTCTTCCTCCTGCTACCCTATTTTGACACCTTCACTTAAGTATCCCCACAGGCTGGGTATACCAGTCCCACACTCCTAACTGTCTGTCTTTGTAACAAATGTTTGAGGTTTGTAATAAAAACAACTATAACCCAAATCTTGCTGTAAATCTATTTATTTTATCTAGAGCTCCAAAGTTTGGAGGAAGAGTTGGCATTATTCACACTGTAAGTCACTGGAGCCGTACATTTCAGCACAGATAAATCAAATCTCTGCAGCACTGAACAGAGATAGCAAAACACAAAGAAGTCTACTTGCAAATCCAGGGAGATTTTCTTGCATAAAGGCAAAGCTGTTAAAGTTTTAACAGGATTGAAAATTGCAAGAATGTGCATTTACAACCAAGTATTGCATAAAACATAGTTCAAAATGATTCCACTTTTTAAGAATACTGGTACGTTATTAAAATATGAACTTGCTCATGTAGCTTTCAGATGCATCCCAGTAGAGTGTAAACCGAAAAGTCATTGCATTTCACTGCACAATAGTCAGAAGCAAAAGCAATGATGCGTTCTAAGCATTCATTAAATGTTGGAATATGTACTGAGGATGTAAGTGTTGACTAGACTCTCAGGGAACTGCATCATTTATATTCAAAACTAAGCTTCATAATAAATACCAAGCATCAAATCTCCTTGGACAGCGTCTCTCAATAGATTTCTAAAAACGTACATTTATGGAGTAAACAGAATATTTAATGGCTGCTAGCAGTATATCAGATTTGTTTTGCTTATGGGAGCTGTGGTCGTCAAATATGCACGCTGATGGTTCTTACGCAATGCTGACATCTTTCTAACTTGTGAAATACATAATGGGTCAGCGGGTACTGATGAGATAAGTAGATCGCTTTATCTGAGAGGGGTGACCAAGCTTTTCCTTGGCAGTAAGAAGATAAAGAGTTGCATTCTCAGAGCAACAGGAAAAATGCAAAGGCATATTTCTTCAGCTAGCAAATCAGGCACATCTCTCAGTCTGGCTATGTATTATCTTATTTTCTCCTTTTGACTGTTCCTCCCAGTTCAGAGGATTTATTTGCTGGTGTCAGGGTCAAGCAATGCAAAAATGACTCATAAGTTTCTGCTACCAGACAAGCTGAGCTGAAGTACTTGATCATATCAGGTAAGGGGAGCTTGGTAATGTGTACGTAACCCAGCCCCATATTTCTTACACAGGCAGTTTTCCCTTAATCCTGTTCCAGCAAATACAGAATTTTACCTCTTACAGAAACATAAAGACTTTTTCTTTCTTTTTTTCTTTCTTTTTTTCAATGACCTACACACTTCAGCACTGGTACACCTTCGATGCATTCCCTTAACACTACTACTAAACCACATACTTGTTTAAGAATTTGGCATCATTGCACCGGAAAAAATCTGCAAGTAAACCAATCATGCTGTGCTGTAAGACAAGATCAGATGAGAGGACATTTCCTGCACAGTTGCTCTTCACTCTCTCGGAAGACCTTTGTATTATATGAAAGCAATGTGTTGTGCAGTGGTTACACATCCCTTTGTACAGCCTGATCACAGCACCTGGCCTTTCTCCCTCTAGTGCCTGGAATACCTTTGTACAAGTCAAGACAAGAAATACTTCCAGAGCAGCCTGGACAAATACTGCATGCCCAGCACTTTGTAACATCAGTGACTTAGTCACCATCTATGATTTTCTAGAATTAAAACACACAAATTACCTTTAATTTCTTCATCAATATGAGCTTCCTCATTTGCAGCTCAACACTTGAAGTAATTTTGGATCTTATGGATTTATCTTGTTACTTGTTCTAAGTGGTAAATTACAGAATCTGCACAAAAGCTGCTCAAAAGTCTAAGTACAGAGTGATGTGAGTTTAAGCAAAACTACAGTCCAAATGTCCAGTTTTCAACCAGGAGATAAAATGCTTCAATAACATAATCTGATTCCAGTGCCCTTTTCAATAAAAACACAGGGCAAACTCATACTGAAATCACATGCAGCTATATCTGTACTCCCAAGAATGACTTGCCTTAAACAGAGATAACAGTGCGGGGGACCTTGGGTAAGTCTGACTTATTACTGTAGACCTTGAAAGATATGAATGTTAGCAAATGGCTGAAAGCCCCAAACTTCAGCCCTCACTCAGACTTGTCATAAAGTATGAGTAACTTGGAGTTTAATTTGCAAATTTAACCTGAGAAGAGTTGCACTATAGACTGAACAAGAAAAGAATGCAACCTGTATCTCTACATTTTGTCACACATCTTTCAACTGCAGCATAAACTGTACTTCAGTGGGAACACAAGGTATGAAAAGCTTTCATCAAAATGAAATGATGAAAGTTGTGTCATCATGATACAAGTGGCGTCCACTAGAGACAGATTCTATGGAGGACAATTAAGGGATGGCTTCCTGCTACAGAAATTTCTTTCTAGTGCTCTGGCAGTCAGATGCTCCCCCAGAGAAGGAGGAAAATCTACATTCTGTCATTATTTTCTTCTTCTCTCCTTGAAATATATGTGCTATATATTTTTAGACAATAGGTGGCTAAAATTCTATGTTGCAACACTGATGAAGGCATATCCATCAATCACATTATTCTAAAATTACTTTTAATTTCAAAATTTTTCTCTTACTCAGTACGCTATTACAAACATTCAAGATGGAGAAAATCTGTAGTTTCTCCAAGTACAGATTTGATAAAGCAAACAATCAAAAGAACAAAAGGCCACTCCCGTCCATCCTTTGAAGTCCTCTTGAGCTTTTTTTTCACCCAGTGCCAAAACCAAGGAAAGCCACCAATACAGTTTTGCTGTCTATGAAAGACACCATAACTCTGTTCTAATTTTCTGCAACCTTTCTGCAAATAGTCCATCACTTCAACTCCATTTTCATTTTTAACTTTCCTGCCCTAGGTCAACTGAGGACCTTTAATGGTTCCTTCCGACTCAAATTATTCTGAGGCCACACCTTCACTACTATGTTCGGTTTTGGGCCCCTCACTGGAAGAATGACATTGAGGCCCTGGAGCGTGTGCAGAGAAGGGCAACGAAGCTGTGAGGGGTCTGGAGCACAAGCCTTATGGGGAGCAGCTGAGGGAGCTGGGGTTGTTCAGTCTGGAGAACAGGAGGCTCAGGGGAGACCTTAATAGCTCTCTGCAAATACCTGAAGGGAGGTTGTGGATGCGACGGTTGGCCTCTAACTAGCAACAGGATGAGAGGAAATGGCCTCAAATTGCATCAAGGGAGGTTTAGGTTGGATATTAGGAAAAATTTCTTCTCCAAAAGAGTGGTGAAGCACTGGAATGGGCTGCCCAGGAAGATGGTTGAGTCACCATCCTTGAAGACCTTAAGGTGTTCAAGAAACAGACAGATGTTATACTGACAGACATGGTTGAGTGGGGAAACATTGGTAGCAGGTGGATGGTTGAACAGGCTGATCTTGGGTGCCTTTTCCAACCTTGGTTATGATACCATTGTCCACCATTTAAACTATTTGCCTTTTACTACTATGATTTTCATGTCAATCACTTCTCAACATATCTCATTACTTGCTTATCATATTTTCCAATAATCAAATCTTCCAAATGCCCCGGATATTTAAGTTGATATTTAACTTGCCAGGCTTGCAAACAAACCTTTGTGATTTGCAATTGTCTTGCCCCCCAGAAGAGACTTTCAAACATCAAGCACTCCTGACCCCTTTGAGTGCTCCAAGACAATGCCTGTTTTGACATCAGATAAATGCTTTCACTACCAACCAGCACTTTTGTCATTTTCAGGATTGACCAAGCCTAAGAGCTCTGGAGATATTCTCCAGTTTGTCCAGTTCTTTCAATACATTTTCTTTGAACACATTTTCTTCTGTATAGTTTTGAGTAGCACCCCTAGACAACACTAGGAGAGAAAAATATCCCTCTTGAGTTGGTGACTTTCGATGCCTCAGTGATATCCATGTTTCTTAAGTGATCCTTCTGGCCATCTACAATCCAACTATTTTCCAAGTCCTGGCCTCCTGATTCTTCAAGGATTTCTTGTTACTCTTTTTGTTCTGTTTTGTTGGTGTTTTTTTAGTGGGGAATGAGGTGGGGGGTGTTGTGCTTTTTTTCCCTAACACAGCTGTAGCATTTGCCCATTCCATTTTAGCTCTTCCTATCTATTTCCTACTTTTTCTTTTTTTTTAAATTGCATAATACAGTAAAATTTTCGCTTTTTGATGGTTTGGTTAAAACCAGCCTCCTGGTTCTTGCCTGCTAGGTGTACTGGAGTTCATGCTCCATTTAAATTCAATGATATTTCTGCTTTCAAATGCTCTAATGTTTGTTGTTATTTTTTTTCTCCTCTTTTATTTTTATTTTTTTTCTTTCTCCTCTCTCTCTATAGGATCTAAAAAATGATTGCATTTATTTCTTTTTTAAACAATCTTCCTAAAATACAATATTGGAGTAAGTTCTCCAAAGAGAATCTACTTCTCCAAAGATACAGAAAACAGTTAATTTACTGACCAGAAATTCTGCTGAAGCTACACTTATGCCATACCGGTACAACAGCAAATACTTGAATAGACTATGACTGAATTTTTGTTTTATTTATTTATTTTAAAGATATCTGAAAATTGTTCATCGTCTCCTGTCTTCCATATAGTAGGCTGAGGCCATTTGTTGGCCATTTACTCCCACCTTCTGTTTGCAAAATCTACATGGATGAAAGTTCAGCAGCTTCCAGATTAATTTGCACAGTGAGAATTGATAGTGGAAAGAGATTGTTTCTTCGTTGCACAGCAGCTGGTCAACGCACATACACCTTTTCCAAGGAGGTTTTGACTTTTTCCTTTAGATGGTACCGGGGGTTTATGTGGTACCTCATGCGTGAAAGTACTTGGATAGCAGTAAGAAATGAGGCTGAGTTCATTAATGTGAAACTTTGCTTCCTCAGCATCTAATTCACAGGTCTGTAATTACGGCTGTGAAAATGAGCAAAAGCAGGGGGCCAGCTTCCCACACCAGGGTCCATTTTTTTACACCTGTGCTTAGCCTAAACATATAGAAGATTACTTTTTGTAATCTTACACAGTATTTTTATTTCTTTTCCTAGAAATACTGAAGTAATTCACAAATATAATCACATAAACCAACTAAGATTGGTTTATCATAGCCTATTAGAAGTCCTGCTTGAACGTGTTAAATCCTTCTTGAACAAAAGTGCAGGGGAAGGAATATTATAACAGGGACAAGAAGATAAATCTGACATAAGACAATGAAGGTCTGTTAGCATCTTTTGCAGTAATTAGATAGATTATTTTCTCATTTAAATCAGCAGAAAAGCAAAGAAATTGTCCCATTCATGTCAGGGTGCCCCAGGATTGCCACCTGCATCCCAGCCAAGCAAAGAAAGCATGATGCTGAAATTAAACACCACCTTTCTTATGTCCTTGTCCCAGAGCTTTGGGCAACCACAGCAGAACCTGCAGTTGTGTGGTTGCACAGCGTGCTGCAACAATGCAAATGGCAATGGCCACATCCTGCTAGATGGAGGTAGCATAGCCCTTCTGCCCCTCTGGATCAGAACAGATCAGGTCTAGCAAATCCAGCAGTTCCCCCCATAAACATGCATTCCCAGCTTTGTACAGCTTTCATGTCTGCCATTTCCACCAGGGTTGAAGACATTTGCTGAGGCACATGGTGCTTTTGCAGGCTCATCGTGCCTTTTCCCCCCTATAGGATTGCACACCAGCAGCATTCCCAGTTACTGCTACACTCCAGGCACTGCGTCTGACACCAGAAATAGGGTTGCTGAGATATGACACTATGGAACTGTGCTTGCTAATTAGCTGATGCTAATTAACAGCGTATGGGCCCAGCCTTGAAGATGAGATGGAGGGAAATTCAGCGTGCTACCACAAGGACTGCCAGCATAACATTGCATTGTCTCCTTAACTGAAGATCAAGAAAATGTTTGTACAGCCTTTAAGGCAGTGACTGCCTTTTTCTCCTCTCTGCTGAGTGGTTTGCACCCATACAAAGCTACGTGAAGGCTTTGGAATCAGTGTTAAGGTGAGCACTAATAATTGGGTGGCCCAGACCCTTAAAATAAGCAGCTGGCAACCTCTGAGATCTGCAGAAAGCAAACAGACAAACTAAAATAACTTGAATGCACAGCGATGCTCTGTAATGCTTCCCAAGAAACAGTCCTATTTGGCTAAGAGGAAAATGAATACAAATAAATCAGCTGAAGCACAATAGTATAAGTGATTTCCAAGATTTAGAAGAGAATCTGAAATTGTTTTACAGTGGGAAGTATGGAACATGTGGAAGGGTGGGCCACACACAGCAACTCTCTTCTCTGGCTGTTGAATCATGCCCACCCCATCTTTTCATTTTATTCCTCTGTCTAAATGCATTAGGACAATGAGGCTTCAGCAAGGAGAAATAAACCCTGAATTAATAGTCTACGAAAGAATTAACTGATCCATAATGCACACTCTCAATATGACTTCTCAGCATGATCATTCTGTCTTCGTCTGCCTTCTACATCTGTCTCCCAATCTTCAGTATTCGTTATTTCTCACTTTTATGACTCAATTCATTTTTAGATACGGCATGAAATAAATACCAGTTGAATATGTCTGAGTGACAATTACACCACTTACTAGGTCAAGCCTATATAAGCTATTGTGGCCACTGAATGCCTCCTCTCTGTGAGCACAGCGTAGATGTACCTCAATGCATGGCCAATTGTTCATCTCTTTCTTCCCTTCACTCCACTGTTTACTGTTAGAAATTTTTTCTTTTTTCTTCTGGCTGAAAATCATTTCTGGAGCATCTTGTCAGAAGGCAGTTACAGGAAAACCAGTCCTATGCATACCAGTTTCCAGCCAAAGATGGGAAACAGCCACTATATCACAGAGAAGGCCCATGCTTCCAAGTGGATTTTAATAGATTAACAAAAAGGCAAAGCTTTAGGTTTTCAATTATGACAACTCTTTCAAGTGGACATAGATCATAACCGAATGAGCAAATTATTACAGCCTATTGAGGGAAAATGTGTGTAACCACACTGAAAGCTACAATCAATATTTCTTATGTCGGTATATTGATTCTGCAAAGCACTGAGCATAAGGCCTCTGAAATCCCAAAGCAAGTTACGTGATGGTTAAATGAGAGCCTGTGTCCAGTCCCATGGAGGTCGGTGATGGAAACTTGGAGAGAAAAGGGGCTGGGAAGGGACCTGGGCCTCGAACTCTTCCCTGGGGTTTGGATGAAGGAGAGAAAACCCCAGACTCTGGTAGTGGCAGCCAGTTTTCCTGCCTCCTTCACAAAAGAACAGCCCCTTGCCTCGATAACATTGAGCTTCTCCCAGCCTTCCCACCAAGCCATCTTCCCGAAGCAAGTGACAACCTGCCATCGCAGGGAAACGAGCAAGATGTCTGCCTGCAGCAATATCATCTTCAACTGTGAATTAATCAAATCTCAGAAGTTGAGCTTAGGTGTTACAGGCTTCTCTGGGGAGCTCAAATTTACCTGATAGAACTCAAAGAGTTTTAAACAAAATTATAGCTACAATTTAGCAAGGAAAATGTGTATAGCTACACTTCTTATCGCTGGAGTGCTGTAAAATTGAAGCAAATTTTCAAACTGATTAACTCATCCAGAATGATTCCTATTGAGTAATTATCTTCAATAAAGTTCTGTCAATACAATTCCTAGCTATTGTCATTTTATATCAAATATAAATTAGACAGTATAATGAATTCAAGTACACCGAGACTCAAAGTCGGATGAAATCCTTCTATGATAATCAGAGCGATAATCGCACCGAGAAGATAAAAACAAAAGAACTTCACACAAGAACAGTAAAACTCGTCATTGTTCCTGAATTAAGACAGCATGATTGATTTGTCAAAATTGTCTGGGTTGTAACGTCCCAGGTAAGCTCAGTTAAATGAAGCTTTCAGGTAGGCTTGCTGGAAAGAAAAAGCCATTATTTTGGCTTCTGTAAAATGGCATAGCTTTAAAATAGGTAAAATCATTCAGGTGAAGATGTAACAGAGGAACATTGATCTAAGTACCGGTTTGTAACGTACTCAGATAAGTGCTGTCTGGCTAGGAACACAGAAATGGCATACTGCTGGAAGGGTTAGTTTAACAGAAATTATCTTTTCAGAGACAAACAAATCCTTCAGACGTTCTTTGGATAGGACATCATCAGCTGGTGCGTGGCCTAATACATCTGAATGAGAAAGTGTCACTTCAGCAGCTCCTGAGCCCAGACCCGGTGTTGGAAAAATAGCCCTCCGCTGGGCCAGAGGTCAGATCACAGCACCGCATCCAAAAGGGCAAAGGAATCATTTTTCCCAGAAGAATTTTTTTTCTGCCCTACTCAACAGCTTATAGGGAATTCAAACCTAGCAGCAGCAAAAATAGACCTGTAAGCACAGCCCGGAGAGGGTTGCCTTATGCCTGAACAAAATGGGTTCCCATAGGAGCCTAGGTGTGGTGCTGGACATGTCCATTCACCTGGCTGCTCCAGCTCAGCGGAGATGGAGGTCCTGTGCCCCATCCTCCTGCACAGCACTGGCCTCCCATACTGTCCCCCAACCCAGCATGTGGCACAGGGCAGCAGCAAAAAAAAAAATCCTTATTTTGACAATCATTTTAGTTCTAAAAGTAGAGATTGCCCTTGCGCAGCAACTGCAGTGCTACAGCTTCTTGTTTCTTAACTGAAAACTAAGCTGAAGAACACTACTGTTGTACATACAGTTAATAAATGTAAATCACAGATGAAGGTGGGGAGAAAGGGACATATTTTAAAGCTCTATAAAAGCCCAGCAGCTGATTGGATCGTGGATCACACAAAACTGAAAAAAAGCAGCAGCCCCAAGCAGCACTCTGCCAGGGTGCCAGAAACCAGCACCCAGCTCCAAAAATACAGGATAAAAGCTACAAGGGGTCCCGCTTGCTGATGGTAAAAACCTTGCCTTGCTATTTCTTTTTTTTTTTCCCCCTCAAAGTTACTGATACCTCCTCTGTTTCAAATCCCTCCTCTAACCGTGGTGCTCTCCAGCAGCAATACATCTTGCATTGTCTCACCACATACACAAACTCAGACTGTGCATGGCACAGGAAGAGTGGCTATCTGGTAAATAAAGCTTTCACCTGTCCAAATAGGACTCTTAGCAAAGCATTTGGAACGGAAGTTTCGGTACTCAGATCAGTTCTAAATGCACTGCAAGATGCTGAGAGATCTCAACTCCAAGCATTTCCTTGCTGGATTAGATCTATGCTCAGGCTGTGTTTGGGGATTGTTGAGTTGATGCCAACAAAACCCTAGAGGAACAGGCAAGTGTTTTGTGCAGATCTGCATGGATGCATGCTGTTAGGTTAGCCCCGTAATGCTTTGCACCTGATATTACAATTTAATAACGCTGCAACTTGCAATTATCTCTCTTCCTGGCTGCTTTAAACCCTCGCTTTCTGGTTACTGTAAATCCCTGCTTTGCCTTAGAGTTCCCCTTGGCTTCGGTTGCTCTATTATTAGTGACAGAATTACCAGTGTAGTAAATCAGCTCAGGCAGGGAAAGCGCAGCGTTACTCCTCTGCTTACCCTCTGCTTGACCAGGGACTGGCAGAAATCACACATTCAGGTGGCTGGTAAAGCTGGTTACCAGCCATGAACACTATCAGCCATCCTGCACTATCTGCTCCTGCTTATGTCAAGACAAAACCTATCCCAATGAGGACAAAAGCCGTTACATTTTGAGATATTCCAACATTATGCACTTCAAGATACCGGAATGAATACTGATTAAGCCCTGTTTTCTTGTTTGGTCAGTACACACATCCAACACTTCAGAGCAGGGTAGTTAGAATTGCTATTTTGCTGCTTCTTTAGTTTTGCATCACACTGAGCATTACTTGCTAAATTTCCCCCCTCTTCCATATCAGATGGCAATTTTGGAAGACCCTTTTATCTGAAGCAGTTGAGTCACCATCTATGTGCATAAATACACAGGTTTATTTATGCTTCTAGAGACTGCAATATAAGGCAGCACTTTTATAACTGTCAGAGAGTGAAACAAAGAGATTCCATTAACTTTTAGCGGGGTACAAAGAAGGCTGTGCATCCTCTTACCTCTTATCTGCTCTATGAAACAGAAATTTGTAGTTACTTTCAGTATTGGCATTCAGTAATTGGAAGATTTTAATTTGAAGAGCTTTTCTTCCTTTAATTTCCTTGATGTAAATTTTGGAGATGCTTGAACAGAAGGAAAAAATGCTAAATTATGTAACAAGGCCCAGTGTATTTTCTGAATAATGCATGATCTGGTCAGCACTCTTTACTGTAGGGGAAGCAGAAGTGAACTAGTAAAAGAGTTCAGTATAATAAACAGAACTAAAGCAATGCGAGGTAAACTGAGTGCAATTAGGACACTTCCTTTTCTCAGAAGTGCAGCTTGAAGCAACTCTGTGACCTGGGAGCAGAGGTCACAAGAGCCACAAAAGCACACACCATGGTGGCCGAGCTCATAGGTCCGTCTTCATCACTCCTGTGGTCCAGCTGCAGGGCTGCACTGATGCTGTGGTCCCTGAAAATGATGAGGTAGGGCCTTTCTGCCTATAATCCACCTCCATTTTTCTTAAGATGGAGAGTGGAAGGCAGGTGAGAAGCTTGGGTTTGGGTGGCTTTCTGGATACAACTCAGTTATTTAAATGAGATGCAGCCCTCCTAGGGCAGACCTGGTGTACATGGCAGTCAGACAGCTCTCAAGTTAGAAGTCATTAATCCAACTGCAGTGCTTGGCCATCTGCAACATGCTGCCCTGACCTGAGAGTTGCTGTTTCTTTGGAAAGCTGAGAACATAAAGCAGATTTTATTGCCATTTACAACAGCTTATCAGGAAAGAAACCACCTCAGAAGTAACAAAAAATTGTCTTCTAAAGCTTGAGCAAAATTAGCGCATCCAGAAGATGAGCATGTGAGACTATTACAACACTGTCTGGCATTCCTCAAGCAATGATCTCACCTGCTGTGTGTCATGAGAGCAAGCATTTCTTCTCCTCAGCCTCGGGGTCAGATGCACATATCACACTGAAGAGGCTGAAGGTCTGTGATCAATCACTGGCAGAGGCTCCTCATCCCCTTCAGGACCCTTCACAACATCAATGGATGCAATGGGTGCCTGTCAAAACTCCCCAGAATCAACAGCCACTATCTCACTTCCTCACAGTTTGTGCTTGCAATGTGGCAGAAAAGCAGAGTTCTTGAAGCAATGGCTTTATTTCACTACTGAGACTCCCCTGGTGGGATTTCCCACATGATCCCAGTCCAATTTGCTTCTCATTGCTCCTTGAAGCCAGCTTTGATCGTACTAAGCAGCAAGGCTTTCTATACGAGTTTGAGAGGATTAGGAAAACATTTTCAGACTGATATTTTTGTTTATACTACTGAATTTTGAATTCTTCATTAAATAGCCATTAAACCTTGAGGAATGCTTTGATTGTTTCACCCAGTCTGTGCCAGTAGACTTCTCATCTCCACTTACATATTAAAAAAATGATTTGCTCCTGAAAGATGCTTTAACATCTGCACACCCGAATAATGCTCCACACAATCTGTTAGCCCACAGATATAGCCTTAAAGTCCTTCTTACAGTAAATTACACCTTCTTATGCTGTGGCCTACGTTTGGGCAGAGATCTGCAAAAGGCCCAACAGTGGGGGCTGTTGCAGTTTACCAATAGGAATTAAAGCTTCGCCCTACCAAATCTGTCATGCACTCCAGGACAGGGAGATTGTAAATGTTGGGTGTCAACTGCAAATAAAAACATGAATCCACAGCAGAAGGCGCTTTATTCAAACAGAGCATTACTCACAGCCCTGCATTCCTTCGTAGCCCTAGCACTGCTATTTATAACACTGACAATGTTCCTGGAGATACAGAAAGCCCAGACAACTCCGAGAGGAGCATTTTCCCACCTGCAAGAAGAGGCCCTGTTTGTGCCACAGTGACTTGGCTGCACCCAGGACTCCTCTAGCCCCACTGCTTCCCCTGCCTGCAGAGTGCTCCTGCAAGAGAAACGCTGTATACACGTGTGCCGAGCAGTGCTCTCACAAATCCAAATGCTTCATCTGCAAGCTGGAAGGCTAGTTTTAGTTTAAGCACCATGAAATAGCCCAGATTGTTCAGGGGGGTTTCCATAAAAGTTTGGTTAGAGAGAGCCTGTGAAACATCTCCAGAAAGCTTTCTGCTCTGCTTGGTGTGCAGTCACCTTCTGTCCATACTTGTGATGACAGCTCGTAGAAATTTGCTCTTTTTTGTTTTAAACCTGAAGTTACAGTCACTTGTTCGTAAGTTTTCCAAAACAAAATAACAACCTTTGGCTTTTTGTTTGGCTGGTTTGAATTTACCATGTCACCTGCTCTTCTCAGAGGGTTTTATGTGCACTGACACGAGCCTCAGCCTTTCAGTCACAGCAGTAACACCGTAGATGCTCATGGAATTTGCCAAGCAAATGGCTTTCAGTGCATAAGAACACACAAATAAACTTTTCTAAGAAAGTCTTCTAGCACTCTTCCTCTTAAATCACACCTCTGAACTCTTTCTTTATAATGTGTCTAGGAGATACACAAGCCTTATGTGGCTGTTGCAGAAAGTAAAGTTACAGTGGTTGCATGACTATAACCATGTGACTCATCTTTTTCCCCTACCGCAATCCAAAGTCACAACTGTGTTTTGTACATGGAGGTTTTGCTTTAAGGAGGAATTGCATCTAAGGGAAAATTACATTCCTGCTTTGAAGCAAACGAAAAGTGGAATTTTGCAGATCTGTACTCCTCGAGAGCACCTTCGTGGGCCAGGGCTTCATTGCTATGTTCCAAAGTCAGTCAGCAGAATCCACCTGCCAACCAGGGACAGCAATCTGTGAAACTGAATCTGCAGCTGCAGAAACCACAACCTCTGGTTCTCATCTCCTGGGGCCAAACAAGTGAAGTGCAATAGGAAAACACAACATTTCCCTGCCAGCACTGCTTTCAGCCACCAGAAGACCAATCAACCTGGGTATAAGCAAGCAGTTTTTTCCTACAATATCTCCTTCCAAGCCTAGTTACCCACCCTCCAGAACTTTGCAGGCAACCAATGCGTTCACAAGGGCTGTTATTCTGCACATCAGGATAAAGCTAAGAGATCTCACAATTAGCCCATAACAATACCCATGGTGGCAGACCCTACAGAATCTTGCAATAAGAGGTAGCACTCATCCTGCTGAGCACCAGGCCCTAAACAGACGAATCAAGGAGCACAATTTAATGAGAAAATCTGCCCCAGGACAACTCAGCCTCACAGCTGAAGAACATGAAGTAGAGATGAGGTAATGTAAAGCTGTGTTTTCTGTGGCTTTCTTTGGCACAACCGCTTCCTCCTACACACCATACTGGCATTTATCAGCTTCTCTGCTCTTGACCCAATCCTGTCCAAAGCTTATTGCTCTGAGCAACAAAGGGGATGTCTGATGTAAGGGTACTCCAGCAGACAGAACCACTTCAGGTTCCCATATCACACAGGCTGGAGATGTCTATGGACTTGTACCACAGGGCTGCTGGCTCCTCTGCCATCAGATTCAGTATTTACAGTTGGAGCTGTTCCACTCTGTGCAAATAGCTGAAAGTGAACAGATCTGTTTTGGTTGCTGTCATGAAACTCCAGGCAGAATGGGACTAGAAAAGGATTTTCACAAAAATAGTCATGATCCACATCACGTCGCACTGAGAGAAGTAGTGAATTTCCTCCATGCTGAAAGAAGGAACTGAGGTGGAAATCCCAAACCATGGGCAACCCCTTTCAACCTAACCACAGAATGAAACAGAAAAACATCTAACTATCAGAGAAAACAACACGGCCAGCATCGTGTCACATCAGTGGAGCCAGCCTGGAAACCCTAGAGGCTTTTCTGAGGATTGAAAACAACTGAATGATGCAATGAAGACAGAAAATATCCAACTCTCTCTACTTGACCTCAGCTCTATAGGGATTGCTGGAAAATTCCTTGTACGCCCTGAGTGTGCAAGTCTACCAGCATCCATTGCCTTACATGGGGGAAAAGTTGTTGTAGGTATTTGAGACCTGAGCATTTTTTTCAAGGCTGCACAGAACATTTCAAAAAGAAATCAAGCCATACAGAAATGGTGCTGGTGAGGGGAATCAGAGGTTTGAGAGCCAGTCCCTCACGCACTTGAACCAAATGAAAACTAGCTTCTTGCATGTCTGTGTCTTGTGGTTGATTTCATGCTCTCAAGGGACCTTTTTGGTTGGGACATCCGGAAACTATCTCTCTAATGTCTCTAACTTGAGCAGTTAGCAACAAACACGATGATGTTGCAGACTTTGCCTGAATCTGGGGCAAACATTTTGCCTTTTATTTTCTGGGGCTCTAATATTCATGACAGATGGAATTTACCAATGACTCAGACTATTTTCCTTTGCAGGACTCTCTAAAATAACCAAAGAATTCAGCCATTGAGAGATCCGGTCCAGACAGTTAATGCTGTTGCATAAGACTTGCTTCCTTAGGAAAGCTTTGCTAGAAAGAAATAAATTTCAAGCAACCTCTTTCCTAGCCACTTAATTCTCTAATCCTAGCAAGCCAGTTTATCAGTAGGACTGGAAAATGTTCCATGCACAGAAGTAACATGGGCAGTATTGGAAAGGTCCCATTCAAGGCCTTTTTCTCAATATATGGGCACTCTGTGTTCTACAGCAGTGAAGAAATCAACCTACTGCTTTGCAAAACCTTCCCTCATTTGACTGCTTTTTCTGGTGAAAATGTCATGAAAATTCTGTTGACTATTTTCACAGCCTGGTTGAAAAACAGACATTTGTGCAGAAATGAGCAGCCTGCTCTGAGTTATGCTCTTCCTAGGAAAAAGATCTTAAAAGTGTTGGTTGGCAGTGCTCATCAATTCTTATAGCTGGGGTGAGTAAAAGTGCCTCGTTTACAGACTGGTGCTGTTGCAAAACAGAAGTAGATGGCCAGGCAGTGGAAAGGACTTTATTCCATTGCTACCCATACAACACCCAGAAAATCTGGACCTCTTTCCACTATAAAACTCAATAGTGATTTGCCACAAAAGCACCTATGAGATGGGGACCATATTGATTCTCTTGTGGATCGCCATCAAAGGGCTGTACAACCTAGCTGACATCTGTTGTACCATCATGCAGGGCCATCCCCCAGAGCAGAGGGAGTGCATGGGCAGTGCTGCAATGAGAGGGCACTGCTGGGAGTTTAGCACAGCCCAAGCTGGCAGCTTGCACCACGTCCTCCCCAAGGGCTGAGAGCAACATTTGGGAGGAGGAGGAGATGTCAGTGATGTGTCTCTTGCCACGTGAAGCAGTAGCCAAGCAGCCCCCATGTCAGGGAACTGGATCACTGACATAACTGTGGGATGCTTCTCCTGTGTGCTATGGGTCTATACAACAGCATGTGGATTATCTGCCTTGTAGGGTGTTTTTTCCTTTGGCCAAACCTAGGCTGGTAGCCCATCGTTTCATCCAGCACCCGGCTTCACTGTAGGAAGCAACATGTAGCTTGAAAAGCTCCTCCAACACCCAATATGTAAGTAATAGGTGCACTGCAAGCTGCATCATGTTTAACTGAAAGTAATAGCTTCTGTAAATTTATTGCTGACTGTGTACACACTAACATGAAAATACATTTTTGAAACTCTAAACTCAGTACATGTTTTCTGAGTCTGTGTTCTTAAATTGATAAAACACATCTGCTCTGAAGAGCTATTACAGCTTATCACAGAAACTTGAATCTAATTTACTGCCAGCAAAAAGCTTTCTCAAAGCCTCCATTTCTGTTTCAGAAGCTGTACCATACATGATAATCCACATTAAAAATACATTTAAACATTGCTGAAAAGACAACTTGTCCTGAATAAAAGGCAACATTCATCCGGGACAAAGGCCACTGTAAAATGTAGCTGAGATTGGAAATATAAACTTCAGTGGAGTGCCAAAATCTTGCCTGTGAGTCTTAAATACCCCCAGTGGCCTAGAGCCTGCTGAAAACTACTGCTCCTTACATTGCCTCCCTTTTGGATTCTCTAATCCACCAGAGGTTTGAGAAGCCCCTAGCCACTAGTTCTCTTCAGCCTACTCTTCTTCCTTCATGGCTCTGGGATCCACCAGAGACAAGCAAGATCTGCTGCTGTCCTGATTCCTCAGAAGTAATTGGAAAAGAAGATAAGTGCACTGGTGGACTGTCTGCCCACAGATTCTTTTCCTACTTTTTATAAAGGCAAAACTTTAATTTCCCAGGAATCTCCACAGCAGCAACGTAGGAACGCTTTTAAGCATCTTTGCTTTGCAGACAGGCAAATCCTGTTGTCTTGGCCATACTTAAGCTTTATTGGGATAACTTTGAGTACATCCAGTTGCCTAGCTGGAAACAAGAGCAAGACCAATCCAGCCTACTCAAAGCAATCATTGCCAGGCACCCAGCAAAAGTTGGGGATAGCTACATTAAAAGTTTTTGAAATGCCAGGTGCAGATCATGCTAGTGAAGATGCTGATTCTGGTTGATTGTCTGCCATCAAAAAAGGACCCAACATCTACCAATCAAAGGCATTATGCAGTAACAGCCTCATTCACCACAAAGAAGGAAAAAAAAAAATAGCATTTCATCTCTTTTTCTTGCATTACAGTTGCTTAAATGTAAGATTCTGCTTCAAATTTTTCTGTAGTCATTTTCTCTTTTTTTCTGGTATGCTTCCAAATAACAGACATTCATTTAGGAAGCACGGGGAAAAAAAAATAAAATAAATAAGATGTTGAAAGGCTATTTTTCACCTGATCTGTCAGGTGAAAAACTCCACATTTCATTACCAGGAAAAATGAAACAGAGACAGAACAGCTTCCTCTGGCAGCCTGAGAAGAAGCACATCTCCCTTTCTGTAAAATATAGGTATCATCATAAGACCGTTTCATAACAAGAACAATCACAAGGATGATTGGTCCTTTGAATTCCATTTTCAAGCCTTCAGTTCTACCATTTGCCACCCTTATATATATATAGGCACTTATGAATACAGTTTTGTGTCTTTGCTACAGGGCTGATTAGAATTGGAGAAGAAAAACTTGCTAGTAATGCTGACATTCATCCATGTGGAAAAGCATATCTGAAACTACTGCTTGTGTGCCGTGCAAGATGCCAAATTACAGTATCTCCCTTCCCGCTAAGTCACTGTACTGCGCTGTTCCTTGTTGCCACATCTCATATTTCTCCAGCAAAAAAAAAAACAAAAAAAAAGCCACCACACAAAAGATGCCACTGAGCTCCCACTGTCCTTAAGAGACAGCTTTATTTTTTAAGGAGGAGGCAATGGATCATAAACAGAGCTACAGAAGAACTTGGGATGCTGCGATTCTGGACTTCTGGGTAAACATCTTACAAAAGTGAGAACCAAGAACACTCTGCTTTTAGTAGAGTTTCAGCTTTTCACCTCGGATTCAGAACATTCATTTCAGGTAGTCTGTGGATGACCAAAGCAAAGCACCTGCCCTGTACTCTCTTCAAGCTTACCCCACTGCCTCCCTGGCTTTCACCAATTGGTGCAGCACCACAGACACTGACGACGACACTGCCATCAGGCACCCATCAGTTGCCTTCCTTGCTCATTGCTCATGTCTGGTACAAGCAGGCTCACACCATATGTTCCTCTAACACAGTCTGCATTGGAAGCATTAGAGGAAATCTAGATGGACAGTACCTAAATTTGAGAAAAACTAACAGTCAAATTCCTTCTTACTGCATTTGCTTCAGAGTGGGTGAAATTGTAGATAAAGGACAGCTTTAAAAGGAATGAAGTAGATTCTGGCATGTTTTTCCATTTTGTGTTCCAAGGTTTGGGTTGGAAAAGGCATGTCTGGGGGGTATTATTGCTAGTCTAGTTGTTCTGCTAGACATATTTTATCTTTTCCCCCTGATATTTGCTATTATGAGAAGTTGCAGCCAGAACTATGGAGGCATTTATCAATAGAGGAAGCACACACAATTACTGCAGCATGGTCTGAAGAGTTCACTTTTCATTGCCCTGAAGTGTTGAAAAGGCTCCACCATTCTTCATCTCATTATTATTCTCTCTCACCAAGACTGGCAATGGCTATGTCAACACTACCAAGAGAGGACCAGGAATGAACCCCAGCCCTGACACAGGTACTGCATTATGGATAATAAGAGCAGCACATCTTGGACAGTTCCAGCAGATGTCCAAAACAGAGCTAGCTGTTAAGCAGTATGAACAAACCTTCAGACAGGCTCCTGGCATGTTCTGAGAGATCAAGATCAGTCAGGCAGGATGGCAGTAACAGGGCAAGAATTTATTTGTTTATTTATTTATTTATTTGCTTGTATCATCTTGAATCACAGGGATTGGAAGGGACTTCAAGAGATCATTGAGTCCAACCCCCTGTTAAAGCACGTTCCCTACAACAGATTGCACAGGTAGGCATCCAGATGGGTCTTGAATGTCTCCATAGAAGGAAACTCCACAACCTCTCTGGGCAACCTGTTCCAGGCCTCCATCAACCTTACCATAAAGAAGTTCATCTGCATGGTAGTACACAGCTTTCTGCGTTCAAGATTTAGGCTATTACTCCTTGTCCTACTGCTATGCATCACCAAGAACAATACCCACTGGAAATAGCTGAGATTGGAAGAGATCTCTTGAGGTTCAACACTTCATTCAAATGGGGTGACTTAGAGCCATCTGCTCAGGTCCACACCTAAACAGCTTCTGAATATCTCCAGCAATGGAGATTACGACCTTAGAAGCATTTATTTCATTGTGTAAACGCACAAAGTGCCTTGTTTTACCCAAGCCATCTTCCTGAGAGGAAACAAATCCCATAGGTAACAGATAGGTCCACTGTATAAGGGAAGATCAAATAAATCTTGTCTACAGGTACTGTCTAGGTGATTGGTGATACTGAGTTCTCTCACAAAAAAAATACCATGTGTTTCACTATACAAGTGAACAACAAATCTTCAAGTTTAAAGGAATTCTTTCTCTTCCCTTTTTCTTTTATTTTCTGATGTCTGCACATATCCCACACCTTGCCAGTAGCGCTGGGCCTTGAAACAGGATTATCAAGTCTGAGGGGTCCTTCTCTTCTGTTATACCCAAGAACTGCACAGCCAACTTTCTGTTCACTTTATCCCATCACAAAGAGCAACAGGGGTGGTGAACTGAACATTTTGCATGGGTCATATCAGTGTTTTTCAGGGCAGAGGAACAACTAAGCCAGTTTCACTTCATCTACCTTTCTACTCTTCCCTTGGGGAAAATACAATTCATTGCAGTGAATTAAGTTAAGAAAGATTTAAAACACAGGGTTGCCTGAATAGACCTCTCCCTAATCTCCAGTATTTAGAGATTCTTTCAAGCTGTTGGTGCATACTTGCTGTCATACACTTGTGGAGTTTGGGATATTTTTGTTATCTAGTCAACTAGCCAACTTCCCTGGTGGTGGTTGTTTTTTTTTTTTAATTATTCTTTTATTTTTTTTTTTCCCTCTATAAGTTAAAGCATATTAACTTCAGTACAATTTTCCTTCATCTAGCAAGGCATCTTCACCATATACACAGCAATGTACTTTTTGAAAGCTATTGTGGATTCTCCAGAACATTTTCATTTTCCTGTCAGGATCAGTTATGCCCCTGCTCCAGCACTAGCTGAAATAATGAGGAGAGATCTCTACAGGCTTCAACAGACTGAGAATGAAACCTCTAATTTCCTGGATGAGACTTTTTGAAGAAGTGCATCACAGTGAGCTGCATTGTGGTATGGGTGAGTTTTGACTGGAGAAAGTGAAATGGAATGTTCCTCTTGCAGATCAGAAGCCCTCTGTTCTCACCTCCAGCAGAGAGGCCCATCGCTGAGGGAGGCAAAGCCATGTGTGAACTTCCTAGGTGATCTTGCCTTGTGTTACACCTTTGTTTGCCCCGTACTTAATTCTTCATTGAAAATACAGTACAAGTTTAACAGCCCCAAATAAATGTACTTGCTCTGTCTGATGACTGAAAACCCTATTAATAAAGAAAAAATAGTAAGCACGATCCCTTTGACTTGTGATACACTTTTCATTTCTTGCACCTTTCTCAAATTGGATAACCAAGCTAATTTCATCTTTATTTATGGTTCAGTTTCACTGGCGGGATTTAGTTGCAAAGGCAGAAGCTGGGAAGGGACAGAGCTGTGGATGAGAAACAGCTGCTAACATCTTAATGAAATTTCTTAAAAAAAAAAAAAAAAAAAAAAAAAAGAGGCATTTTCTGCAACTCTTTTCCTATCACTGCCTAATTTGTGGCAAATCAGAAATGCATTCCAATAGATGAAGATGACAGTGTTCAGAAGGTCACAGGAAGATGATAATGATAGCAACAGGCGAGCCCAGGGTCCCTCTACAAAGGGATTTCTGGTTTGTTGGGATTTATTTACTTAATCTGTTTTTAGGATTTATCCTTAATGAAAACCTTGGGTGAAATTCAGTTTGATAAAATCTACTTCAAATTAACATTTTGGCAAAAACTTTGCATATGTTATCATTCCTACCACATACATTTGATTGCTGTGTCAGGCTGTTTTGAGGCTCTTTCTGCAGATACAAATTGTGCCAAAATAAAAAAGTCTTAATTAGCTACGCAGCCTATCGTGTAAGCAATCCAAGCCCAAGACACAGTATTACTCTTTTCCTTAACCCTATAAAATTCATCAGGAAGTCCAAATTTGCATGTTTCAAGTTAGATCATGCTCCCATAGAGTTTGGGCTGTGATACGTTGGTACCAAAGACAAGATGTTCCTTTCTGCACAATGCCACCCCACAGAGGGGCACAGGCTGGCAAAACAACCACCACCCGTAAACAAGAGGGGAATGGCATCAACAGCCAGATGGGAGCACCACACATTCAAGAGGCATCTTGTTCCAGAGGCAGCACCATACATGACCTGTATCATATCTCAGCAGTGCTAAGATGCTTCCCCCCAGGGCACACCCAGAACTTTTCAATGAGAGCAGGCTCCCTCGTGAATGTACAGCAACAGGCAGTGTAGAAAAGCTAAGAACTGTAAACCTCAGAATCAAGCTCAGAAATGAGTAAACTATTCATAGGAAATTACTCTCTGTATTCCTTCACATCTGCCTCACTTGGGCACTGTCCACCAGCAGATACCAGCCTTTGGATAGACATTGTTGAAATAATTCAACGTGTAACTGTCTGCATAATTTATCATGTAGATCAGTTATGAGCAGACTCCATAAGCATCTAACATTCAAAATTCAGACTGTGCTGATTAGTCCTGATTGAACACAAATCAAGCAGTCCTGCTGTATTTGAATGATCAACTCCAGTTTTTGGGGAAAAAAATGCTAATGTTTATTATTAATTCAACATTTGCTTTTTGGGGACTACCATGTGACATTTGCCTTAAAAAAAAAAAATATCCACAGTACTCTCACCAGTAAGTCAACTTGCAGAAAGTAAACAGAAAAGGTGGATGTACTCCAGTAGCTTCTTGCAGAAATGGGAATCTATTTATTACAAAATTTTTCTGCAACACTTGCTCTGACTTCTGGTTCTTCAGACAAGTAATGAATCCATGCTGATGAGCTGTGGACAATTTACTGACACGGAAAGTCCAAGTATTCTGAAGTGAACTTTTTTGGTCTGCCTTGTCTAAGATCAGATCAATGAATGCAAAAAAAAAACCAAACCTACAGACTTGGGGTCTTCCATTTAACTATTTTCTGAAGAATATCTTGAAGATGCCCTCTCTGCTTCTTAAGATGAAAAGCCTTTTGAACTCCATTTTCATTTCAGTGCCAATAATGAGATCAAAATGAAGGGTTTCTTGCTTATTATACCAGTGCAAGCCTGCAGGAATATCTGAGACTATCTGATAGTCCCCATCCTCTTTGTTTTCCCTGGTGGCAGATACCCTCTTCACCCTTGAACACTGCTGTCCTCTGAAGTATTTGTAAACCCAAAGCCAAGGAAGAATGCTCTGGAAAAGAAACCTGCTGAATTGCAAGTAGCAGTTTAAATATCCTATCACTAGCCAAATTTGTAGCCAACCGCATTGTATTGATACAGCAAAATGCACATCAGATCCCGCTGATGCTGAAAGCATCCACTGTAGGTAAACCACCCTGGGGAGAGCATGAGATCCCTTGGAAAATGGCATTCCAGCAAAATCAAAGCATATCAAAGTCATACCAAGATGTCAGCATTCACTCATTATTTCTTTTGGAAATAACATTAGGAAGTGAACACTGTCAATTATAAGAAGACACCTGATCATATTTTATGGTTTCCTTGTGCTTGATCAGCACTGGTGTTCTCTTTTCAAAACAATCTCTGCTTCACTTTTCAGTGTTGCAATCCCTGTCTCTACCCACAAGAAAAAGAGTGGGAAGGAAATGCTTGGGCCATTTTTGTTATTATCTCTGTCAGTAATTGTGCAATTTGGGTATGTTATTCCAAATAAGCAGGAATCATTCAGAGTAACATCCCCAGCAATATTGGTGGGTACGTGGGAGAGGGATGAGCAAACACAGCAGCTGCCTCTGGGGAGATGGATGATGTCTCCTATCATGGCCTCGCAAGGGATTCTCCAGCAGTTGTTATACTGCTCCAAAAACAGGAAAGGGGACTTGAGAAAATTAGTTGGCAAACGATGCTGAGAAACACAGATCTGCTCAGATTTCTGCTTCAGAGGGGGAAACCAACTGAAGCTCTTCTGCTTCTGCTCTTCAAGCAGCTGTACTCCATACATGCACACCCTGTATGTATTTTATTTCACTTGTCCAGGAGGAGGACAAGGAAAAAGGAACATACTTACAGATATACAAAGCCTGTGTTTGCTTCATGAGAAGAGCGAGACAAAGTCAGGCAAGAAAAAGAACAACAACAAAAAACAAAATTGGCAGAGTAGAAGGACAGCACCATGTGAGCATGCACCCACTCACCAAAACACAGCTGGCTGGAGTTATTTTTAGGCCTGTTCTAACAGGGTCCCTTTAAATTTAACTGGCTTTTGTCAGCCTGGACCACAGAGCTGGCATTGTTTAAGGGAGATGTATTATTTTTGGCCCTGAATCACGGCACTCAGTCAGGAGCCTTTTCACGCAAGCCACTGAAAGGCTCTGTTTTCATGGCAGCAGATTACTGCTGAAAAGCTAATCGCCAGGTATGACCACGGGCTTCAAAATCCGCACGTCAGGAGCAAGCTATCAAACAGCTTCCTGGAGCTGTCAGCCTTGCGATCTCATTGCCGTTAATGAGAGTTTATGCAGCTAAATCATCTCTTTCCTATAGGCGTACGTGTATATAAGCACAGCGAAGTGCCTCGCATCTGCAGGCTGACGCAGGCTGGGCTGCTTTGTGCCACGTGGGGTGTCCCTGGTGGCACAATGCTAAACACGGGCATCCCTGGGGAGCGACGGCGGTAATCGCGGGCTGCGGCCGGGAGGGAGATGCTGGCAGATGAGCTGTGGGAGCATCGCGAGGGAGGGCGAAGCACCAGGGGACTGCTAAGCAGGAGGGGGAAAAAAAAAAAAAAGAAAAAGAAAGGAGAGTAGTTTGTTTTTCTGCTGTATTCCCAAGGATGTCTGGTCTCTAAAGACAAATTGTCCTGAACAGCTGTGAGCATCCCCAGCCCTGGATGGGCTCACCTATAGGGCAGCCCTGGAGCACTGCAACCCCTGGGGCTGCTGAGCACCTCACAATACTCAGGGAAGCAAAACAAAGCCGTGCTCAGTGTTGGCTGAGGATGGGTTTAGGAGATGATTTGCAGCTGTTGCACAAGAGCAGCAACCTCTGCAGGCACCAGCCCCTTCTGAGCACCCCGGGGAGTGGAAGACAAAGCCTCCAGGAGGGCCTTGCTCTGTGAAACCAAATCCTCATGCTGAGCGGTCCCAGTTGCCTCTGGCTTCCCTCAGTTGTGCACACTCGAGAACAGCCATTGCAGAACCACAGGAATTCCCAAATCACAGAATGGCCCAGGTTGGAAGGGACCTCAAGGATCATGAATCTCCAACCCCCCTGCCACATGCAGGGCCACCAACCTCCCCATTTAATGCTAGACCAGACTGCCCATGGCCCCATCCAACCTGGCCTTGAACACCTCCAGGGATGGAGGTGACATCATGACATATGTGTGAAAATGAAACAGATGCAAACTTTTTTTTTTTTAATTTTTATTGGGTCTGGGGATTCTCCTTTGCTCTAAATAAAAATAGAGAAGTGAAAGGGGGAGGGGAAAGTACACACCCTGCATTTCTGATGCTGGCATAAAGTGACGCATTTAGTCATCCTCACTGGGGAACTCCATGCTCTTCCTCTTTCTGCAAGGATCAACCCTAGTGTCACAACACCTCCAGATACAGCTCCTCTCCATATGCCTTGTAGCCTGACACCATCATAACTAGCATCCCCAACCTAAAAGTCCCAAGAGATGGGGAAGGAAGTGAGCAGCATGACCTGCACCAGGCTTCAGATGCCCTCAACTCAAGGAGGGAAGCCCAGCAGGTGCTCAAGGAGGGCTGAAAGTTAAAGCAGAAAGAGGTCAGATGTCTCTGAAGCAAAGATTTCTGTGTCGTTCACCTCCTCATGACACTTCTTCATCCACTCCAGCATCCTCTTTGTAAAAACATATCATCCTCTGGGACCTCTGGGTAGCTGACCCACTTTAAAAACTTACATTGCATGTAACCACCACTAACTTAATAAGGAACATCCTCTCCAAAACAAACATGTCAGGCCAACAAGCTTTGAGCAGCTTCCAAGCAAGGCTTACCAAAACTCAGATGAAATCAATGTGAAAAATCATGCCTGTCTTCTGCTTTTCCCCCACTTCCCTACATCTGGGGAAAAAAGAAAAAAAACCAAACAGGTTTGTCCTGAGTGAAAGATTCCACCAGATCAAGGAGAGACAGGATTACCTTGAGGGAACAAAGCCTCATTCATTAGGGATAACAGAGTGATTCCTATGAAGGCAGAGAAAGAGCTTGATTACCCTTAACTACTATTTCACCTTAACAGTTGAGGAGGAGAGTCATGAGTTTGCCATTGAGTGGCAACTGCCAACTGCAGTGACTGAGGAAGGAGGAATAAATGCAGAGCAAGAGTCCTCATGGCAGCTGGTAGGACAGCCTGATTTGGGGAAAGGATGGGAGGTAACAGGACAACAATAGTGACTCGCACAGCAGTACTTTATAGCATATTGTACCCCCAAGAAGCCCAGATCCCTTTCCCCAGTGCTTCACTCAAATCTCAACATGCTGCACTTTGCCTCTCCGCTTGTTCACAGCAGACAGCCACCGCTGGAAACTACTTCTCCTACCCCTAAAAACCTAACTGGCTGGAAAATGAACAAGGCAAGAAGAAAAGATGCCTGCTAATGATTTCCCACAACTTTTTGACAAAGTCTGCACTGCTGATGCTTTGTGATTTTCACTGAAGACCTACCAGTTACATAACACAGGTACTAAGCAGCACACTGGAGATATGTTGGACTTACTCAACATTTCCATTCATTCTGCTTTAGTCAGTGCTGCAATCAAAAAATAAGCAAACTGCAAGTTAAATGCAACCTCTAAGCCAGAAAAGTCCAACAGCAGGTTGTCATACCAAAGTACAATTCAGAGAATCTCCTTCCTCCACCATAGAGCTGCTCTGTTGTAAGTGAAACAACCCAGGGAAGGCTCATCAGCAGGTGGACAAAACAACACACCTATATTCATACATGTATTTAAATACAGGGATTCCAAGAGACAGAATTCCCCTCTCTACTTCACCAAACCAGTCCTTGATTCTAAACCAGCAGCGTTCACCACATTCCCTCCTTTAGGAAGAGAGCACCCAAAGGCAACAAGGCACTCATAACTGCTGCTGCTGACAGCTACCTGCTTGCACAAATCAGCTGCTACATTTGAAAAGCAGGACAGCTGGAAGAATCATACTCCAGCTTACTGAAAGCTGTGTGCTCTCCTTTCAATTTCTTGCTGTCTATTTTCATCTGCATACTTTCTTCCTGTAGATTGTAGGATATTTTTCAGTCCTTGCCTTCATCTTTTTTTTTGCCTGCTAAACTTCTCTCCATGGCCTAAATGCAAAGTTAACCACTGAAGCTCACAAACTGAAGGTGGATTAAGTGAGACCAATTAGAATGGAAGGCTTTTTTTAGCCTTCACTGCAGAAATATACTTCAAACACATTTTTAAAAGTCTGCATGTGTCCCACAAACTGAAGTGGCAAGCCTGATCTGCAACAGCAATCCCCAAAACCATCAAAATGCACAGGTCATTGCACTACTGAAACAGAGTAGAGCTTGCTTACATCTATTTTCTCCACATTTTCACAGTGTTTGACTTTTTTCCCCACCATATATCTGGAACAAAGTACAAATAAGTAATCAGGGTATCCCGTTTTCTGTGGGCTGTACACATTCAGAGTAGCCATACACTGAAGCACAAGACAACTGCCACAGCCCTAAAGAAGGGCTTGTGTTCTCAGAGTTTGCCTGCTGCTTCCCATTGCACCAGGCTTGCTGATGAGGGCTGTTACTGTACCTCTGCAAGCTGGAGGTGCTGGATTGGCTTCTGCAAGTCCAGCATCACAACGAGTGTTGTGGAGACACTGGCGAGCCACAGAGTTGAGTTCCGAGCAAGAAACAGTTCTGGAATTTTAGCATCACTTAGCTCAGCTTTTTTGATAACATTGCTCCACACTGATAACGTTACTCCTCCAGAGAGGAGGACATGCTTGTAAACACCTGCACAAGAGAGCTTCTGCCACCAAAGCCAGGGGAACCATGCCAACCGGAGCCCAAGAGCACAGGCAAGCTTCTGGCTTTGAGTATCAGCGCACACCACCTACGTTTTCCACTGTGCTTTCTGTACACATGCTGGGCTGAACTCCAGGGATTAATTTACCACCCACTATGCAGTTTTGCAAGGCAGGAAGGGATCAAAGGCTCATTCAGCACCATGAGGCTGTCACTAATGACGCAGAAGCCGATATTTCCTCTTGGCAGCCCAGGGCATAGAGAGAAGTGGCAGTGGTGCTTCATTAGGTGGCACCAGCACTCCTCTCTGTGGGAGCTGGCACTGCCCAGCTTCAGCCTCAGCCAAATCCCAGCTGGGCTCACACGAGGCTGGTGTTAATGGTCCCCAGCAACAGTCTCCTCCAGGTTTGGGTGCTCGTCAGTTCACTGCCTGTTTACCCCATGCCTTGGTCACCAGCCGTGGCCATCACCATTAAGACACTCAAAATCACCTGCAGCACTCACCCACATGAATATAGGTTATGCCACTGCAGCAGGGCATGGTCTGGCAAGAAAAGACAACTCAAAACCATCGTCTTTTCAGCAATTTCCACCTATTACTTTGTCCAGGAGCTCAGGTTTCCTTCACAGCAGGAGTCACAATGCTTTCCCTTTTTAAAGGGCTCCACAATGTGCAAGCAGAAAGCGCTGCTATGGATCACTCCCAAGTCTAAACTCAAACAACAGAAGAAAGCTTCTGTAGAAAACAAGGAGGAAGCTCTGTCCTGCAGGCTGCAGATGAACTCAAACTCACTGCCAAATACAGGAAGCTTTCAGCTGCATGAATGATAAACAGTAGAAAGGGCTGATAACCAACATCTTGAATTTGGCAGGGGCAGGTTTCTTGATTTCTTCTCCACCCCCACTTTCAGGAAGGAAGAACACAAGAAAATTTCAAGTATATGAGCCAGGAAGCCAACAGCAAACACCACTGCCCCCCAGCAGCTGTCCAGGAGACAAAGATCTATGGACAACCTCAGATATCATTAGCAACCTGAAGCACACATACCAAGAAATCTCAGGTCCCTCAAAAGTAATGAAACATTTATGAACCATGTTTTCAGAGGACTGCAGAAAGGATCATATCAGTACAAGAGTTTTGTAGCAAATGGCCTATTCCAAGCTCAGATTCCTCACAGGTAAATCTGATTATCTACCAATAGCCAAGTGAAGTGTTGAAAAAGCTGGAGGCACTTTTACTCAGCCCTGAAAATAGCCATAAGGAAAAGAAGCATGCCAGTGTGCTCCATCTAACAAAGCCAGCAGCAGCAACAACAACTTTAAGGTAGACTTTGTCAGTAAGGACGGAAAAAAAATATTTGTTTTCTCTCCTTTTCCCAAAATCAAGTCCATTCCTACTTGAAATAACCTAAAGTTAATAGCAACAGCCTGCCTTGTAAGCAGCAATAGCAAGGTGCTCTTTGAGATGCCACCTCTGCCCTGACTCAATCCACAGGACTGTAACACAGTGCAAGAAGCAGGCAGGTGTGGACAGAAAGAGGTAAGCCCAGCTGTTCCCTCCTTCCCTAAGCTTGCAATCAGAGAGTGCAAGACTGAGGAAGGAGATAATCTACTCTCACTGTGACCTCAGTCACTCCCCGGAGCCTTCTCCCCTCTGTGCTAACAGACCCAGCTCTCTCTGTCTTCAAAGGAGAGGTGTTCCAGTCCTCTGATCACCTTTGTGAGCCTCCTCTAGACCTGCTGCAAGAGCTCCACATCTTCCTTGTGCTGGGTGCCCCAGGTCTGGATGAAGTTCCACACATTGGGCCTCACAAGGGCAGAGTAGAGGGGAATGACTGCCTCCCTCTCCCTGCTGGACATGCATCTTTTGATGCAGCCCAGGATACTGCTGGCCCCCTGGGTTGCAAGCACACACTGCTGGCTTATATCCAGCTTTTCATCCACCAGGATCACCAAGTTCTTCTCTGGAGGGCTGCTTCTCCCAGTCTGTATTCGTATCTGGGATTGCCCCAACTCAAGTGCAACACCTTGCACTTGGCCTTAAAGCAGAAGAGATTTTAATCCCCTAACTCCTACCTAATGGTTCTGAAACACAAGAGATGTGGGAAGCCTGGCTGCCAGTGAAGACCAAGGCAAAGAACTCACAGAGTACCTCAGCTTTCTTCTCCCTGTCTGTTGAAGCCAGTTCTCTCTTCTTATCTTTGTTGGAAATATTTCACTGTAATGTCATAATTTTCATTCATTTAATGCTATCACAGGTGTCAAGTTAGTTATTGTTACGCAGGAAGAGTTGTTTCTGTATCACAGTGACATTTCATTGAGCAGCGTGAATAAATGCACAGTTTAAACACCAGTTTAAAACTCACTGTATTGCACAGACTGAAATTGGAGCACAGACACAAATAGGGCCACCTGCTGCATCCAGCTTCTGCCAGCACACCACTTGTCACCACAGGACTGAAAAACCCCTCTGAACTTTGACAACATAGAACAAGTTTTAAAAGAACCATTCAGAAGAAGCCTATTAAGATGAGAGAAAGCACTTCCCGTCTTGGCCTTAAACATCCATATGAATAAAATCTCACAGAAGGTGAGGATTGAGAGGCCCATGCAGAAGGATGCATGATGTCTTTCAACAGTTAAACTGTTCTTTCCATGAGCAGCAAGCAGCAGTTGTAGCACTAAAATTTGGAGAGCAAACAAGGTCTCGGGGTATTTGTTTTTTTTATTGGTTGCAGCTATCACTGCCATGCAATAAGGCAAAGCCCTCAGCCCAGATTAGCAGTTAGAGCATCTTTACATTTGTCACTCACACAGCTGTGAGGAAGAGCTGGAAAACTCAGACCCCTAGAAGCTACTAAAGCCTAAGACAAATAAAATCAGAAAGAATTAAGTCTCATGACTTACACTAACCACATGATTTCCAGGAGCTTGCCTCAGGATTCGAGGATGCTTGGAGCAAAACTATACCAGGCTTGCAATTTTGTCAATTATGCTTCATTTTGAATGTCAGAACAGTTACAGAATTGTTTCTGTAACCATTATTACAAACGTCCCCAAGGATATAAAGCTCAGGCAGACTACTTCTACATGCTAAAAAGCTTTCTTGGCTAACATTCATCAGATGGTGTGTCTTTGCACAAACCCCTACAACACCAACAGCTACCAGAACACAGCCAAGATATGCTCTATTAGCTCTGGAAGCGCTCACATAAGATACAGAAGATGCCACAGAAGGGCAGCCATGGGTCCTGCTTTAGGGAATGCATCCTCAACACAAGCCAGCATATGACAGCAATAAATTAACAATGAACAATTTATGACATTCAAGCCTAGGATAACAGAATTGCATTAAGGATAAAAACAAGCAGCAGAAAATTAGAAGAAAAACTGCACTTACCTCACTCTTCATGCTTTGTTCACCCAATAAAATCCCTCTGACAGGAGCAAGTTCCATTTTCACATCACTCACAGATTCTTAGAGCGTGCCTAGGAAAGAAGCTAGGCATAAAGACCCAGCTTGGCTTTCACATCCCCAAAACCTTTCCTGTGTGGCTTCCTTGGCTTTGAGTCCTTCCCTCCCACCTTCCCTTAGTGCCATCCACCTGCTGGCAATTTCCTGCTTAGCCTCATTTTGCCATCAGTGGAGGAATCTCTGGCAGAAAGCAAAACTTGCCAGTGTAAAGTATAATAAGAAAGTCACCTCACTAATTGCTAGCCCACGAGAAAGCAGGAATGTTTGTTTCTATCAACAGAGGCAGCTTTCAAGGCATGGGGCCTTTTCTGTGTGTTACACCTTGCAGCCCATTTGAGTATATAATCACACAAACACATGATGGGGATGAGGGCTTATTGCTCCCTGTTTTGCTCTCATTACAGACAGGTTGAGGTGTGAACCAAGCACTCCATGGTAACAATATGCTTAATAAGAGGAGTGCCTGTGCCAACTATTGGAGACACTCTGTTGCATCTCAAACAGACATGTTGGTCTGTGCTAATAACATCCACTACCTGAACCATAATAATCATAGCATCACAGAATGGTTTGTGTAGGAAGAGACCTTAAAGCCCACCCAGTTCCAAACCTGTGCTATGGGCAGGGCAGCCACCCAGCAGATCAGGCTGCCCAGAGCCCCATCCAACCTGGCCTTGAATGCCTCCGGGGAAGGGGCACCAACATCTTCTCTGAGCGTCCTGTGCTGGTGCCTCGCTGCTCTCTGAGTAAAGAGTTTCTAGTGAGTGATTGAAGGCCATTTCACAGCAAAACCAGGTAAACTAGTTAACTCTCTCCCTTAGAAGAGAATATGAGCAGAGGACATTTTGCATATGTAAGGTGTTTCACAGCTCCGGTTAGTCATCACTGTCCTTTAGTTTAACCACATTATTACGCCAAGTGGGAGCCCCCAGTTTTCTTCAGCAAAAACTCAGCTATCACTGCTGTAACTGGATGAGCCCCTGCAGCATGCTGGGAGCATTAATACATTCATGTAGTTCAGCTGCACACGTGAGCTGGGATGTGGGATCAAGCAGATGGATAATAGGATGTCCTCTGCCGATCCTGTCTGCTCTGCAGCAGTACTAGATATGTCTGCATCCTGATGTGCTCCCTCTTTCTTCTTCATCTTCAACTCTTGAAAAAAAAAAAAAAGTTTTGGGTTGAATTTTCTGTTCCACTGAACTTTGAATAGATGTTTATCCCAATGGGGAGAAGGCATAATGTACTGCTTACTGCTTTTCCAGTGTATTTCCTCCCTGCATTGCACTGGCAGCACAAGACTCTGTGAATCACGGTGTGTGAGACTTCAGACGTACCTGGCACTCATCCTTCCCTTGCACTTTTTCTGCATTCTGTAGCTAGGCTGAAGGATGCGTATCCTGCTTCTTGTAGACGGGAAAACAAAGCAGATGGTCTCAGTCTGTGGGACAGGTGTCCACATCAAAAAACTGTCACCATACTTGACACTTTCTCAGCCCTACCGGCCACGATCTTCCAGAAAAGAAAAACATACCTTGCCATTTTGCATACATTTACATTTATTTGCATGAATTCAGGAACCTGCTGAGCAAAAGCAGACGCCTTCCTGTTTTTAAAGTTGCACTGTAGCAAATCCATCAAAAAGACTGGTGTGAAGATAACTTGTGAAGTGCTGAATGCCAGGTGCCTTTGATATGCAAATCAATAATAAAAAGGGCCATACTCCATGCCATACTCCTATTCTACTCCTGCCTTTTGTTGCAGGGATGAGTCTTAATATGTCTTAATGAGCTGCAAAGGAAGAAGCTCATGAATCATAAAACCATTAAGGTTGGAAAAGACCACTGAAATTATCGCTAACCTGCCCCCACCATGCTTGCTAACCACATCCCTCAGTGCCGTATCCACACATTTCTTGGACACCTCCAGGGACAGTGACTCCACCACCTCCCTGGGGAAACTGTGCCAGTGCATCACCACTGTTCAGAGAATAATTTCTGTACCAATATCCAACCCGAGGGATGCAAATTGAGGTCTTTACCTCTCATCCCACACTGCCTCTCATCAGACTGTCTGTGAAGGCAACTGTGAAGTGTTCTCTGCTGGATTTCCTTGGAAAAGGCCAATGGCTTTGTCATTGTTCAAAAACATATTCCTTTTTTTTTTTCCTTCACTTTTTTTTTTCTAGTTTTCTTCTCCAACCTCAAACAACCACAAAAACATCTATATCTACGTCTTCCTAAACAAGTCAGAAATATCTCATTTGGGCTGGAATGCTTAGGGTATCTGGATGTGGGTAGTCCAAACCAGGGGAGAGGTCAATGAAGTCTTACTGAAAGGACTATTTCCCAACATACATGCAAATCACTGCCTGAGCTCATAGCAAATCAACCCACGTGGAGCCTTATGTCCAGTATCAGAGGGGAAAAATAAATCCAAGAGAAAAAACAAACCAATTCAAAACACAGCAGATTGCTCAACGCTCCCTCTAGGACAATTGGAAATGCTAAAAGACTTCATATTATGCAATGTGCTTGGCCAAAGCCAAGCCCTGCCCAAGGAAAGCCTTTGCAGTGACAAGAGGAGCTCCTCATTGCCACATCCTGCAGGGCTCGAGCATGGAAAAATACCCAGGTGGCAATTACTGCAGGCAGCACTGCGATTGTGGGGGCCCAGATAGGAAGTGTTGGGTCCAGTGCTAATCAGGGCACTTTGGCAAGGTGGGAGAGGACGAAAAAATGAGCATTTCCATGAGATCTTCACTCTGTGTCCACGGTGTGAGTGCCAGTCCTGCTCTCCTTTACCTCAGCTGGTCACACAGTGGAAGAGGCTCTCTGGATGGCAGCGCTAGGGGAGCAGGTGGGTGAGGAGCTCTGTGCTGCTCTGGCATTGTCGCCTACCCCCATGCTCCATCCCCTCCAGGGTTTGCTATGTGAAGGGCTCCAGCTTTTTCCCATAAAAAATGTCAACGCTCGGTGTTTTTCAACTCAGAGAAACTTTGCCTACTAATCCTCTCGGCTTCCCTCCCACCTCCCCAGCCTATTAACAACTCAGTTTCACTGAGCACTGTGTTTCCCTTTGGCACAAGGGAAGGCAGTCACAAAGGCTGCTCAAAATGAATCAGAGATGTGCCTATACCTGGAGCTACAAGCGAGCAGAATGTCTGTTTTCACTCACTTGTTTGCATCACAGCCACTTACACAAAATCAGTAGCAAAGCTCCCCCCAGACTTTCACATTAAAAAAAAAAACCAACAACAACCAACCACCAAAAAACTTATGTAACTCTGCAACTAATCTTTGCTAATCTTGAGCAAGGCATTTAAATCCAGGGAGTAAGCCTATTCTTTCTCTCACCCTCCAGCCTCTCTTTGCAGTAAAAAGGGGAAAAACAGAAGCAAGGTTCACAGCATTGTGAATGTTCCTACCAACGTGATTAAGTGGCACAGGGGCCTGAGTCTGCTCAGAGGCGGCAATCCCTCCCTCCCTGCTGCCTCCATGCACAGCTACCGAGGGCCTTAAAAGAAAAGCTGCTTTCAGACTGATTACCACTCGCTTTTTGCTAAAGCATGGAAATCTCTACTCTCGCAGCTTACCATTGCCTTGTTCTTGCCTGGTATTTTTTCGTCCTCTATTCACTCACACATCTAAGAACAGAAGAACGGCCATCTGAAGTGTTCCTTTACGGTGGGCAGTGGAAATATTTGACAGTCCTCAATCTGGTAAGCAAATTGTGTTGTACAGTGATACCAATATGTCTATTTGTTTGTCTGCCGTCTGTGCCTCAAGACATATGCAGCTGGTGGATTTGCTGCTGTTAAACTGCTTCCTTTAACGGTTTATAGCCCAAAGGGAGCTCAGTGGGTGCCTGTGCTTGTGCAGTGAAATGTAGTCACAGGTTTTATGCAGGAAGAGCATTGGCTGGCAAGCTGCTTGGCTTCTGAAAAGTGAGTACTCCACAGCAAGCTGCCTCTTTGTGAAAGATGTGCTACCAGTGAGAAGAGGGGAACAAAGTAGAGTATGTCCAGAAGGACTGATGCATGCAATCTAACCTTAACTAACAGTTAAGCAACAGCAATGAATGTTATCATGCTGCTTGCAATTTGACTTCCGCTCTTCAGTAGGTTGCATTTCCTATAAATTCAAGATAGGGTGAAAAAAAGCATGGCATAGTGCTAATTTGAGCGTTCAGAGTTTGGAAGTCAGTTTAGAACACAAGGGGAGGATGTTCCAGCCTACAGAGAGATGCTTGTGACATTATTACATGTGTTTTAATAGTGCTGTCAATGCTGTTTGCTGCATTTCCAAAAATTACACTGAAAAATGTAGACCGTAATGCGTTCTGGTTCTCCTATTGTGCTGACATTACATGAAGCAGACATAAAATGAAAGTGCCTGAGATATTCTGAGGTTGAGCACTTTTTCACAGCCCAAAATGTTCATCAGTGACTCGTGATGACGGCAGCAGTGGGGTGGAAAAGCTGAGCACAGGGAGAGGGTTCCTGCAGGTGACAGATTTCAGTTAACCTGAAGGTGAACGAAGGGATGGAGGTCCCTTTGGTCTTTTGTTTGTTCTATGTGACAGTCAGAGTTAAGCATCAGTGGGAAGCCTGGCAGTGGATGTATTTATATTTACTTTTACTCTTCAGAAGGAGACACCTCGCTGCAGTGTTCATTGGAAGCCTAAGGTGTCCCCAGCTCCAAGCAGGGCTTTTGCACACACTCAGGGATTTTGGGAAATTTAGGTCCCTTCCAGCCTCAATTTTTCTGTTATTCAAGGAAATATTCACAACCAAATTAATGGCACACAAAGTGGCTGATAGCAGCCTGGGCTTCAAAGAGCCACAGGGTCCTTGTCAGTGGGCAAGCACCAAATGGAAGGATGAGGACATATGCGTTGCTTCAGTCAGGATGACATATGAGTGGTTTGTTGTTATTTTGTCTTATTTTCTTATCAGTACACTTAGACTTTTTTGTGAAATTTTCTATGTTATTTTATTTTATTTTATTCTGAAATGCCAACAATCAAATGGCCAGGATTCAACTACCTTATGGATATTCAGTACTTCATGCAGGGACATCTTTCAGTAGCCTAAAACATCTGTAGTTAAGTCCTAGACAAGCTGCTCCCTGTGTGCCCAGCTCCTCTCCGTTGTCTTTTTTTGGATTAAAGCTGTCCCCTCTAAAGCACCAGCCATGCTTCTGTTTTTCCAACCATGCCCTCGGTCAAAGCAGCACCTCCATCCTGCGTCCCCAGACACAGTTATATTGAGACCTACCACCCCAGTATGCCACAAACCCTTCATGCATAAGATTGAGAAAACAAGTGCCCCTCTCCCAGCATTTTGGGAAGCAGAAATATCCATTGGAATGGATATTTAGGTTCCCTTGAACTTAGTATCCAGCGGTTGATCAGGGAAAAGCTACGTGCTCAAAGACAAGATGATGTGGAGGTGTAAAATGATCTTTCCACAGTTCTGCCCTCTCAGCTTGCATTCCAGCGGCACCCAGACGTACCCAGAAGGTAAACCTAAGCTGAGATATCTAATACTTATTCAAAGCCTACTTCTCATCTCTATAAACGAAAATCATACCTGTTTATACTTCTGGTTCCTCCCATGTCCCATGGCAATGGGTTCCACAATACAATGCCTTGTGTGAAAGAGCAATTCATTTTGAAAGAGCTTTTCATTTTCACCATGAATTGGGCTCCCATTTACTGCTATGTTACAATTGTCCATTGTTGTTCACTTTTTCTTTGCTACTCATTACAGACCTCTACGAGATTTCCTCCCCTGGTTATTCTTTTCTTCAAGCTGAAAGTCTCAGTCTTTTTCATCTCTCTTCACAAAGGGCCAATACTTTCATTAAAACTTCCTTGTTGCCTTTCTCCTTATGTTTTCTAGTTTCATGAAGGGCTAAGTAGGACAGACTGCAATGGTTGAGCTCTGAACACATATGTATACAGTGGCTTAAAGTTGTTTCCCAGTCTGTTTGTTTCTTAAAAAGTCTTAACTGATTCTTTTTTCTGATGACCGTTGAGCAAGGAGCCAGCAGTATGAGGCAGCTGTCCACACTGAGCTCCACATTTCTTCCCTGAAGAGCCATAGCTAATTTAGAGCCCACCATCTCAAAACATATAACTGAAGATGCTTTTTATCCGGAAATACTCCGCACTGCATTTACCCACACTGATTTCTGCCTTTCTATTTGATCTCTCAGGCACCCGGTGTCCTGAGATTCTTTGGCAATTTCACAGTCAGGCTCAGCTTCCACAGAAAAAAAATAGAAAAAGACTTACAAAGCTTTGCCACCTTCACATTCATGCCCTTCCCCAGCTCATTTATGAATCTGCTGAGCAGCTCATATCCCATTAAATCTCTTTGAGCTGAGGCCCTTGCTCCACTTCTCTAGTCTTTCATCTCCAGTCTTCAACCACGCATTGATCTGATACAAACTCTACAATGGAGCTGTCAGCCAGCGGGAAGGTAGAGAGGGGCTGCCTTGCTCTGACACAGAAAAGGTGGCAATAATGCAGGGAGTCCAAATTCCTCTTCCATGGTTGGCAGCCCTTCTGCCTCAAAGAAGCTGCCTGACACCCCAACTCTGCCGCATGGGATGGAGCCCCCCCTAAGGTGCACGTGCCTGGCATTGCATTTCCTTGCATCCCCTGAAAACCAATGGTTGCCCAGATAGCTCCTTCCCTACGCCAGTGCCCACAAACAACCACTGTGCTGTGCTCCTGCACAACTGGGAATAGGCCCAGGAGTGCTTTGGGGTGCCATGAAGCACAGTGCCATGGAAGAGCTGAGAGGCTCCCAACACGCTGTGCTGATGCAGAGGAGCTGCCATGCTGAGCTGTGCCCTTGAAGCTTTCCCCAGAGCCGTGCAGAGCTCTGGTTCAGCTCTTCTATGTCTTTCCTGCCGGGCCATGATTGCCTGGCATCTGGCATCATTTGGAAACTTTCCCCAAAAATTCCTCCTACCAGCTCAGAATTGCATTTTAAAAAGGCACTAAATTCAATCCAGCAGAAAGCTGCTGTGGCCAGCTCACTCTGGTCTGCTATGGAAATATGGGGAAGGATGATGATTTCCAGGAGATGGGAATGCAGTTTGACTCCCAGCTCTGCTGGAGGGATGCTGGAAGAATTTCTTCTAGATACGGTTGTCTTCGAGCACTGTGCACAATGCCTTGCCAGACATGTGGTGCTCCCAGGAGAGCTGCAGCTCTTACTTTCCTTCACTTTCATTTATCTATCTAGTGATCGTAGCAATCGAGATTCAGAAGGGAAACAATATTTTTGTTGAAATAAAAAAAAAAAGCAAAGTGGATTTTCCACTAAAGGAGTTAATTGACCGACTAGGGAACAAGCAGAAATGTTAGATAAAATTAGTTTTGTATTTATTTGTCTGTGATACAGAAGAATACCAACAGAACCATTCACTGCCTGAAATAGCTGAGCTCATGAAAATCTGCTCTCTGCCATAAATCTATTAGTAAATCACTGAACAATGAGCACACTGCACCTTCAAAAACTATTAATTGCATTCCTGCTCCATTTTAGCCCTTATGCTTTTGCCTCATATAACCGAAATATTTTCAGTTCTTGTGGAAGTTCTTTTACATATTTCCAAGTTGACCTCTCATTCAGTACACCTATCTTTCAGATGTGTGAAGGGACATGTGTCTGCACTAAATGTGGACTGTTATATCTAATAGGTCAGTCCAAATGATTAGATTTGTTTCCCTTTCAGGGCACAGTTTGGAGCCCAGTTTATTTCTACAAGTTTGAGAATTCAGTATGTATATATGTCTGGTCTTACATGTGAAAGTGAATCATGCCAGAACAGAAACACCCCTTTGATCAGTGGATAAAAATTACAATTTTCCTTTGTCACAATGACTCTTAGTTTGGAAAACTGATCTGGCAAATGAAGGGTTTCTACAGCACCTTGCACCATGGAGCTGCGCAGGGTCTGCAAAGGAAAGCAACATCTCTCCAAAAGGGATTGTCATATCCTTACTCTCTCCCTTGGGTTAGTTGTTAGCTTTCTGAATGCTTCCAATCTTTGGGAAGTTCACAGGACATATGGGATAATTTCATGTTTTCATGTCGATTTTTTTATTTTTATTTTTCAAATCTCAACATTTTCCCAACATTTCTCAACATTCATAGAATCATTTGAGCTGGAAGGGACCTTTAGAAGTCATCTAGTCCATTAGTGAAGGGCTGCAAGATTTGGATACACTTTTTTCTTACAGGAATAAGACCAAGTTTGAAAGAGTGCAAGTTGGGAGCTCTGATTTAAGTCACTGTTTCTCATCCTGTCAGAGGGATGGTTCTTGCTAGGTTCAATTTTCTGCTCTGAAAATTATTTGTACGTCTTTCCATTGCTTCTGAAAATACAGGATGACCACAAAGTAACTGAATACCCTTTGAATCCACTCCAACGGACATAGGTTGAGCCATGAGCAGTACATAAAATGTGCTGCTGAGACAGGATTCAAACTTCTCCAGGAGATGCTCTTAGCGCTCAGCTAGAGAAATGAATCAGGCTACATATTTGGATGAGTACTTTCCATTCAGAAGATAACTTTCTTCTCCCCTAAATAAGACAGAATACTTCACAGACTGACATGGCTGTTTTGGAACTCTGTGTTTCCTTTCAGATTTGTTTGTTTTAATTAATTTTGAAGGGTCATGGGGAGGGAGAAGCCTATCTCTGTCCTATGACTAATATAAGGCTGAACACGTACGAGATAATAATAGCCCCATCCTCTGGGAACCATGCCTTCCCCTAACTGCTTTATTGGTCATTAGTCACTATGTGTCACCAGATTGTCACCACCCTCATGCTCAGTTTTCAGGCTTTTTACAGAAAGTTACTGCTGGCTCTACAGGGTGTAGCAAGAGCTTCTGTTTATTACCAGGCTTTTCTTAGCTCTTCAAGGACTTGGTTTTGGTGTCCTGGTGAGGCCAAGCACTCGGATATGTGTTTGGGTTGAGCATGTGTATGGCTCTAAGCACACTGCACCCTGGCACATACTTCTATGTATCAGAATCATGACTTGGAGGTCTGAATCCCCAAATGGACTCAGATTCATGCCCAGAGAAGCTGCAGAAGCTCCATTCCTGGAGGCATTTAAGGCCAGGTCACATGGGGCCCTGGCTGGCACTGAGTGACAATCTTGTCTGTGGCAGGGGACTGGAACTGGATGATCCCTGAGGTCCCCTCCTACCCAAGCTGTTCTATGATTGTATGAACTTATGCTGGGAACCAGCTGGTTTAGATACCTTGGAGTTGAACAAAACCACGTGTGCATTTTTATATAAAAAATGCAGCTGTTCACCTCATGCTCTAGAGAAGAAACATGAGGTTTTGCAGCTGAACCAGGTGATGCGACCTCATCCTGAGTGGCCACATGCAAGGCATCTTGGTCTCTAAAATGTTCTATCAAAGCTTGCAGAAGTCCTACTGTGAAGAAGGGTATGGTGAAATCAGTCCTTCCTTCCCTCAATCCTTTTCATAACAGGGATTTTGGAAGGAGAAGTGCTGCACTAATTCTGTCCCCTCCCAAGCACCACCCTTCTCAGCTCCCTCACAAACTAATGAAGTAATCAGCAACAATTTCAGATACTTCTCTTGAAATAAACATTGATTCAGAATAAGATCATGGCAAAAGAGATCTCATCCTGAAAGCTGTAACACAGCATTTGAGCATCAGTAGCTGTCCAGAATTTGCTGTAGACTGATTTCCCCATGTTGCATCACTTTGGTCCGCTGCAGCCTGAAAGAAGAGGCCACCCCATGAATTAACAGAACCAAACCAGACTCAGCTGTCTGAATGCGAGATAGCAGGAGATTTTTTTCTGCTTGGCTTTGTGTGTCTGACACATCTGGTTCAGCATGAGTTGCTGTGATAGCACTGTGAGAGAAAACAAAGTAATCAGAAAAAGCAGTATTGGCTTAAACCACAATATTCTGACAATTTCATACACAATTTCACACACAATTTCACATGCAATTTGCAGAATTCTGTTGTGTCACTTACCTGATCGTTTACAAAATCCTCCTACCATCTTCCCTTAGCAGCCCTACACTCATACCTTGCATATGATTTGTAAGAAAGATCCCACACGCACTCTGAAATTCATTAGTTATGTTTTAATGTACCCAGCGTTAGTAAAGTCTGGATCTCTGCTTCCAAGCACTTGAAATCCTTCCCTCAATCCCCCTGAGCTAAGCAACAGAGGTTCTGGTTTGGTGACTTCTGCAGCTGGTTTTCTTACTGGAGCATTCTGAGCTCCTTGGTTCGTACAGCCCTGGAGTCAGCTGCTCTGTGAGTACCCAGAGAGAAGACCCTGCACTGACTAAACCATGGGAGAAGCTATCGAGCAGTTCCCTTACAGGAAACATCTCCTGACACATGCTAAATTTTGTTTACTTCTGTTCCTGCTCAGACACACTGAACATAACAATTAACATACGAGGCGCGATGGAGCTGCTTTCAACATGTCCTTCCATTCCTTGATCCGAATCACACGACACATCTCTGTTTAGTCTGTTAAACGAGATACCGTTAAAGTTATCTCCCAAACTACTTTATTTAATCACTTTCAGTTAGTAAAAAAGATTTAGCCCAAAGCTATTTCCCTCACGCGGGCTTGCAGCTCGTGAACAAAACAGCTCCCTGAAGAGCAAGAATGGAGTTCAGTAAGGAACATGCTAATTAAAGCTGGATGAGTTTTCCTCATTAGATGTAATTACTTTAGTTTTTGCAGGCTGTCTTCTATGGGGTGTCCTTCCTGGCTGATGTCCTGAGGCTAATTAAGGAACTGCGATGTGCTAAGTGCGTAATTTCCAGCAGAGACCTTCTTTTCAGTGTCCTGGCTTTCCCAGTGTCCACAGTAAGTAACTTCTGTACATACAAATAACATTTGCATAGATGTGAATAGCAAAACATGCACACATGTCAAAGAAATAAGGATTGCAGACCTTCTTTTACCATTTGAAAACAGATTTGGACCATCTAGAAGAGCAGACAGTGTAAGCCTTTAGCATCCACGATTGAATACAAAGCTTCTTGTGAAAACTTCAGGGTTACTGTCCCCAAATGAACAGAGATTGACCCCAAAGGGTGAAGTATAACCCCTCTGTTAATCTTATGTTCCAAATAGCTTTGGAATGATCCACTTATGGCATTTCTCAAAAGGGCAGCATGGGCCAAGAGGACATGAGAGGGTGCCTGGGAGACAACAACGCCTCACACCTCCTTCTCCAATTCCAGCATGACTTAAAATAAGCACCAGAGAGATACAGCTTCACAGGACATTAATTATTGTCATAGTCTACATTAGATTCACCGTGGATCACCTACTCCCTCACAGACAGCACTGTTTGTCTGGTGCTGAGTGTTGGAACCCATGGGTACCACTGCGTGCGAATGAAGCCTGCAATCACCTCTGAATCTCACAGGGCTGAGAAACTGCTTAAATCTTGTCCCCAAGCAGCTCGGCCAGCTGGCTCACTAAAGAAATTCTGCCAGGGATAGAGAAGGCTTATTTATCTTCCCTGCACAGCAACATCCACCATGTACTTGTCCTATCCCCCATGCATCTTCACCAGCACAGAGGCATAACACAGTCACATTCTTTCAGCTTGTTTCCAGGAGACACAATGTATGCCCAACTACAAAGCCAGGACAAGAAACTGCAAATCAGTTTCCAGATGTTGGTTGCTGACACCAGAGTTTGTTTTCTCCTTTTCAGTTCTCCCGCTGTAAGTCCTCCTTTATTGGAAAAGATGGGTGCCCACCATGTTGCTTGCACCTGAAAATTAGAAATTAAGCTTAGAAATTAAGTGAAGGTAGAGTAAGTTTTAGGCGAACTGCTCTAGAAAGGTCTGTTTTTACTTCATTACCAAGCAGTGTGGCTTGACAGCCAATCCCTCAAAGAGAACTTCTGGACCATCAAAAAATCCCATCTGCAAAGGGAAAAAACATTTAAAGTTAATCACACATTCCCCAGAAATGTCAGTGCTGTCAGTTTATAAAAGGAGTTTTCTCACATTATCAGCACAGAACACTGCACCTCAGTGTAAATTCTTTACGTTGTAACATGTGAGATACATAAGATTATCTGGCAATATCACCATTTTTCATATGGGAGATATTTTACCTTCTCGAAAACGAAAGCACTGCCCAAATGCCATCAATTCCATTTCTCTCCTTTTGAAATGTCTTCCCTCTTGTGTTTTGTTTCCAGTTTGTTTCTATTTCCTTTTGGATCCTGTACACCTACAACCGAGAGCTGGTTTACCCCAAAAGCCTTGATGGAGTCATTCCAACGTGGCTAAATCACACCATGGTGAGTAACAAACACTCCTGCCTCTTGCACAGCAGACAGCCTTGGCAATGTGCATCCCACCATTGCGTTGGGCATCTTTCCAGAAAAGTTTTACAGCTTCTTCTTTCTCACCTCCTCCTTCCTGCTTATCTGACGTTGATGTTGAGCTGTACACAACAAACAGATGCATGTGCTTGAAGTTGCCTTGAGAAGCCTTTTAGCACACCAGGAATGTCAGTGAATCATTGCTTGTCAAACCTCTGAAGCCAATGAAATGATGTGCAGTCACAGGGAAGAAAAACCTTCTCTGTTTATTGTAGCTCGAAAAAGAAATTGTTTCTGCAAACAGAAGTCTGTGACATACAAAATGGCTGGGAGAATAACAAAGTGTTTCTTAATTTTATTTTAAAAAGGTGAAAGAACCAAAGAACATCTGACAGCTCAACAGCTAATAAGCTAACGTGTGCACAGCTTTGAATAGCTGAATCGAAATGATTGTTTACAGATTTCTAAAAATACTTTCCAGATTTCTCCTTCATTTGCTCTGGCTGTTTTTATGATGTGTTAAATAATCACATATTTCTCATCAGTCAAGTGTAAGGAGGATGACAGCAACATGGAAACCGTGAGTGGATTGTAAGGTCAGGGAGGCCTCATGGGAAGGGGGAGAGAAGGGAGAGGTTCAGAGCTAGACTGAACTGGAGGAGCCAGAAAGTATGAAATAAGCGCACAGAAGCCTCAGCTTCACTTCTCTCCAGACTTCATTTCTTCAGTGCATCCCTTCCCAACCCACTGCAGCAGCTCAGCTGTGCTTTTAAGGTAAATTTGTTAAGAGTTTTGAGTAGCCCTTTGGTTGAGATACGTGTTTTTGAATGTATGTGTGTGGAATCCAAACACATACAGGCACCGTCCGCACTGATGATATCTGACTGATAAACAGCAGCCATCGTGCACTTTTAACCTTATCACCTGCTCTCTGCCCACCAATCTATCTGCACTGGGGCTCTTAAGCACCACAGCAAACCTCTTAATAGATGGAAAAGGGCACCGTTCCTTCTTAAATCCCGAAAACATTCCTTTTGTCTTCAATATCATACTGGCTTTAGGTCCAGAATTGGGTATTGTCGGCTTGCTGAATGTTAAAATCTTCACAGCAGAAGATGTACTGGGGAAGGGGAGGGTACAGGATGGTGGTGAGGGGAGATAGGCTCTGCTTCTTGTTTTAATCCCAGCACACAGCTGAGAATTTGCCCTTTCCATTTCCACATTTGTTTATGACACGGAAGGTTAGGAGCTGCAAGAACTTGCAGTTTTATTTTATGAGGTAGAACTATTTGCAGGAACTCCTAAAATGTGTTCGTTATAACATCTTCCTTACCCTACCTACATCTACATTTCATAACAGAGTCATTTTGACAACAACAAAAAGCTTTTCCATTTCAGAAATGTCAAAAACGGGTGTTAAAAAAGGAAAACAATTCTTCCTCAAAATTATTTTGACGAGAGAAACTTCACATAAAGCAAACCTCTATCACAACCTGGTATTTTATTTCTAAAGCTCTTAATACACTGCAGACATCTTGTGCTTGACAGTTTCTGGGTGGTAAATTTTCTTTTCCTTAGCTATTGAGTGTAAGACATCTGCCATGAGTGCAGACTGATCTCTGCTATTGTCAATCCGTGTGTTTTGGGACACTTTCTCATCATGGGGCCTCTTAGAAATCATCTGCACATCACTCACCAGAGCGCAACGTGCACTGCACTGCACTGTCCATCTCAGAAAAAATCTGATAAACCCTCCAAAAGAATGTATTTGATAGAAATACCACTTCTTCCTCACTGTGGAAGCAGGTGAGGTGTGTAGCAAAGTTCTTTTTGCCAGAGGCAAAAATTCTAATAATGCCATGATAAAGATTTGGAAATAAATCTTCAGTGCCCTCCAGAAAAAAAAGCTCTCTTTTAGCATTACAAAAAGCTTTATTTCCAGCCCAACGGGCATTCAGGTCTTCAGCCTTAGCTGAGGTATTTCTTTCTTCCAATCCAAAATACTCACTGGGAGGATCTGGGGAGCTACCAACATTTTAAGGGGCAATCTCTCAGGTACTGATTGCCAAGCAAACACTTTTTCGCACACTGCTGTGCTTTATGGCTCTGAGATTACAGACATTTTGCAGCAGACTGAGGCAGCAGCTATCTGACTTTGGTGGAAAAAGACATCAGTGTATCAGCAGTATATGTCAGTGCTGTGTCATTTGCAGTGGGAGTTTATCTCAGCCTATTTTAACACGGTAAATAGGGAAGGCATATGTTGTTATGTAACTAAAGAGTGAGCCTAAAAAACAAGCACACAAAATCACTTCAGGAATATAAAGCTTCTTCGGTCCACAGTGATGCTCCAGCACTTTCCCTGCAAAAATGAACTAGCCACTTATTTTTCTCACTCCCTGCTCTCAGAGTGGGAAGGTGTCAGTGCCTTCCCACCACATAGCCAGAATCATCCAGAGCTTCCATTTTAGGCGAGTCTTAGCAGTTTCAGCTGAAACATTTCCTATTCTGCAGAAAAGATGGCTAATGCAGAAAAGAATCTTACTAATAGCTTCCAGCTACCTGGGGTTCTCTTATAGCTTACTACTGAGTTTAACCCAAAGGCTTTGCCTCAGTTCCATCTCCTGTTTGGCTGGGATAACAATGCTGCTTTTGTACCAAGCTCTGGGAATCACAGAGGAAGAAAAAACTACGATTTATGTCTCCAAGAAAATAATTGTATTTGAACAAGATTTTTTACTAGACTAAGATGGCTGGGACAAAAGATACACTGGTCCATTTGTCAAGCAAAATTGTTTATTTCTTTCCCAGTTATCTCTTTTCATGCAGTATCTGGATACTCTCCAGAAGACCACTAACTGCTGGAGACAGCTTGGATTAAATCATATGCATGTATTATTCAACTTAATGGTAGTTTAGGGGAATACCACATTTTGATGGGGCTGATGGAATTGGATGCTGAACAAAAAAGGGCAATGTTGGGTCAGAAGAGATCACTCAAAAATACATCAATGTTGAGCAGATGCATTGCCAAAAATGGAAATACTATAGTTGTGTTTCCATAAAGGAGGTTTGTATTTTATTTTGGTTTTTTTTTTTTTTTTTTGTCTACAAGTCACAATTCCTGTAAAACACAAATTTTCTTTAAAACAATACGTTTTCCTTTATTTTTAGGTTGTGGCTAATTTTAGCTTAGCTATCTTTTTCCTACTTTATTACGTAGCCATATTACCCCCTTCCTTCTTGAAAAAAAAAATCAGCATTTTAGTACCGTAGGCATTTTAATGACATGTACTTATGAATAGTTACTGATCTGAAGAGCTTGTAAGAATAATAGCTAGGACTTAAAAGGAGCAAAATGATAAACAGAGGCAAAGAAAAAAAAAAAAACACCTGGCAAACTCTCAACAAAGTAGACAACATAAACCACGTCATCTACCTTTGAACTCTGCTCTGGTGAAGCTAAAATGCCAAGGTGAAACTGAAAGTAAGAAGGAAATACTGTGGAGTCAAAGACTTGAGTGCTCTGACAGTAAGAACGGGGTCAAGACTTGACAATCTTCTTCTCATCTTGGAGCTTCTTGGTGTCTACAAGCTCCTTGTACCTAGCTAAACCACTGCCTTCCCTATGTGGACACAGCCACACCAACAAAAATGTTGTGTTGCAAGAGTATGGTTTACCTCCACCTGGAAAAGAAAATGAGGTGTATGCGTGCAATTCACTCTTACTCATGTATGAGGGTATCTGTGTGGATGATTATATTGTTCAGTACTTGAGGAAGCTGCTGTGACACTGACCAGCCTGGGGCATACAGAATTACTGTGTAGAGCAGAACCTGCTTGTCCAAGCCACTCCAATTAGACTCCTGCTCCAAATGTGTACACAAAAACAGTTTCATTTTTGGCCATCTCAAACAATTCTTCTTGCAATTGGTATTTAATGCTTAATAATTCTTGTTACTTATACAAGAGACAAACATTTCAATTTGTTTGCATTTCATAGAATCTCAATTTTAAGCCGTCTGGCACCTATGGACCTTCATAGGTATCCAGTCACATTCAGCTTTTGGCAAAGAAGAAGAATGTGTGCATGAGGGCTATGACACATTAATCTCCTCACACAGTTTAACTGCAAAGATGCTTTGCTTTTCCCAGCACTACATATATTTTTTTTAAGTTCCCATTTTTGTTGACATAAGCTCATTTCCTCCGGGAGAAAGTATGTGTTTCACAGACACATGTTATGGCAGGGAATCCTCCCTGGCTGCTGCTATTCTGGTGTGCACAGGTGCAGCCCCCATATCCCACCCTGAGAAGGAACATCTGGATGAAAGTATTCTGCAATGAAGGATGTCATCTCAGTCCCACGTCAGCTTCCATCTGCGGTGCAGCATCAGCTCCTAGACTATGCATCTAATGCCAGGCAGAAATGCAATTAAAATTCTGTCTTTGACACTGATACAAAACATTTGCTAGTAATGACTCAGATATTCAGCCAGGACTTTGTTTGCAAAAATGCCTACAGAAAATGTCACCTCTGATACTGCTTTACCTTTGATCATACAGTTGGTCTGATGTTTCATCCGAACATGCTCCCAAACTACCTATGTGTACAAAAAAAAACATGGAAAAAAATAATGCCTTTAAAGATAAGCATGAATAGGCTCAGGAAAGGGAGACACAGACAGTAGCTGAAGTTCAGTGCAGAGTGCTACTGGACAGGAATTGAGCAGTAGTTTCCCATTAATTTGGTACCATGTGTGCTCATAATAGGGCTCCTCGTACTTCCTACTCTAGCTATGCGAGCTTGAATAGTGAGTTCTTGAGCATGCTCTCATGGCCAAGATTGTAAGAGACAGCTGACAACTCAGAGAAAATCAGTTACGTTGCTAAATATCTTAATGAATATCTCAATGAACAATGCTGCTTAAACCTTTTTCCACTCCAAAATTAAAAAGAAAAAAAGAGGAGATTCAGAGAAGAATTAAAAATGTATGCAGACAAACTGCAAAAAAAGATTTTAATGGAGGCATTTGAATGAAGAGAGTATCTTAGCAAAATAAATCCAAAGAGGGAATTTATCTCAAGATGAAGCCAAGAAAGGAGAGGACATGCCGGGATCCAGAAAGTTATGAGGAGTATATAAAACTAAACAGTGTCTATGGTGACAGGAAGCCATTTAGTTTTATTATGAGAAGACACAAACACGGGTATCTACCATGAATGGTTTTCAGCTCACAAGCACTCTTGGGAATTTGCCTGAAAAAAAGTGCTTTTTCAAAAGCACTCAATGGTGTCCAACTGAGCCCAATTAAATTTAGTTTGGCCAGTGGTAAATGTTTGTGAAAATCCCCTGCTAAAGTCTCACATATTAATGAAAAGCAGACACAGAGGGTATGTAAATGCAGACAAATGAGAAACAAACAGCTATGGTCAGCCGTGGCATCATTTCCTTGACTGTGGAGTCAAACAGGGTCAAGCTGAGTCAAACTGAAATGCACGCGTTAGGCGTGTGAGTGATCTCAGCAGCTCTGGGGAGAATATTCATGGCCTTAAAGCTCAGCAAAGCTGGAACCTACAGCTGAACAACAGCTCTAACCGACCCCATCTTCTTAGCCCTAGGAAACTTGCTTTCACTTATATTCTCAAGGGCACAGCAAGTATATAATGTTGAATAAACAAACACAAATTACTGAAAATAACATGTACTGGAAGTGAAAATTCCATGTGGTCTTACCCAACAGTGGAAATAACATCCAGCGAGGACTGTTTATCTCAGTTTAAACTCATGAACCTGAAATGTATCCTAGGAAACAACTGACAACATAGGGCAGGAAACAAAAGAAGAGGGAAACAGGAAAATGTTATAATTTCATCATTCTCTGTGGGAGACAAGATAGCGTGCCAACATTTCAAACAAAATTCAACATACGTTTAAGAAACCTTTTCCCCTGTAGTCAAATGCCAAAGTTCATGAGCAAAAAGAAGAATGTACAATTTTATGATTAGGTCAGCTTCACCTGAGTTTGTCAGAGCAAAGAAAGCAAATCCAAGCTGAATACCCTAAGTGACCAAAAGACCCACGGAGGGCTTTTCAGTCAAATGACTGGAAAAAAAATTCAGAAAAACAAGTGTTTTTGTTAATAAAGTGATGATTTTGAAAGTCCCATATCCTTCTTCCCACTCTACAAATAAAAGAATTGCCACTCAGAATGCTTCTATTCTTACTAAACTTGTAAGCTAAGAGCTTTCCACGACAGAGGTTGTTAGACAAGTAAATTAATACTTAAAAGAACAGAAAAATAAGTACTAACAGGTTTCCTACCAAGAGAAAAAACATGTCTGTGATTCAGTTCAGCTCACCAACAGGCAGACCAGTACACACCACTGTTGTTACACCCAGTTTTCCATATCTTGCAGTAAAATAGTTTATTCTCCAAGATAATTATTTTTGACACTTTCACTGTTTATACAGGAAACTGAGAAACTGTTAATTGAAATAAAAAAAAAACCTGAGTCAGTGTTTCCAGCAATTTTTGCCAATGTTTTGATCTGTGTCAATCTGAGCTTAATTATTATGTTTTCTTTAAAGAAGGAAGCAAAACTTTGTCTTTGAATTTGGTCCTGTACAAACGCTGTTCTCTTTAGACAAAGCATACCTAAACAGGGTTGAAAGTTTGCTTAATGAACTGCGGACTAGAAACCAGTGGTAAAAATAATGAGAGGGGAAAAATACATCTTTTTTGAGGAGGATGTGAAAAGACTTTAAAGCCTTTCAGCAGATACGATTAGCTATGATACACAGCCTATCGCTAATGATGCTGCCAAAGTCAGCGTCTATCAGCTATGAGAGGGAAGTCATCTGGAAAGCTAACCGAGTGTCATAGGCAAAGGGCAGGCTCTGCATTCTGTGGCAAGCTAAGCTTTCTTCTGGTATCTGCTGTATAAATATGTGTCGTGAGGAACTCATCTGCTCTTGTAAACATGCTCTGTTATTCAGCAGAAATTCTACCATCATTTTACCACTCATGGACAAACTGGCCTTGGCAGAAACACACGAAGTCACCAGCAGACTCTAGGATAGTACAGATACAAGGAAAGATTTCACCACACATTTTCCAAGCCAGCAATTGGTTTCTAGGTTGTACATGCAAAGAAAAGAGAAACTTCATATCCAAAACCAAAAGGTTAAACACTATCATTCTGAATGTGCATGAACTAACCGAGAACTATCTGTCTTGAGAAGTTATCTGCATGGCAATTATAAATGGCCCTTAACAGAGCACCCAGTTAACATACACAGTGACCTTCTAGCTAGGATAAGCTGAAAATGCATTGCTATGTAAAATTGGGTTAATGTATGGCAAAATACGTTTAGAGATCTACAATGATTTGTATAGAAAACACAGCACGTGCATTAATTAATTCTATACAAGTGTCATTATTAAACTTGGGAGGAGAAAAAGCCTTCCTACACTACAACAGATTACTTTCTTTTCATTTTCTGCTTTTTTCTACTTTTTTCTCTTTCTCCTTTTTCCTCTTCCAAATCAGGATAGATCCATGAGCTGAGAGAAACTGTTCACAAAACAAGAGGCAGGCAGCCTTACTCCCAAACAGTTTTCGTGCTCTTGGTGGTGGCAGCACTCTTCCAGTGAGAAAGAAACTTGTCTTCAGGCCCTTATAAATCAAGCAGAGCAGAAATCTGAACTTGTCCCTATCTCTTAACTTATTTCCAAAAGTTCCCATATTTTCAGCTTTGCTAGAGACTTTCAAACTTTTTTTGATCTACAGGCCCCTCAGTATTTTCTCTATCTCCTCCAACAGAGGAGGACCCAACAAAAAATAACTAGTTTAGCAGATCAGATTTTCTAAATCAACATATAATAAAAAGGAGAGCTTCCAACTGTCTCTCACAACCACTGCTGGTTTCCTAAACTTCTTCAGTGCCAACACGTGTGTTAGCATAGTGGGCTTGCCTTTGCTGCTCCCTGTGAGTGTAGCAGAGAGCACTGCTCTGCTGTCTGATGAGGTCAAAGTGCTGCAGAGGGATGTCTTGAGCCATCATCTGATGGAAGAGAGAAATTGAGAAATTGCAAATCAGGTGCCTTTCTCTCCTCTTTCTCTTTTCCTGCGGGATCCCCGTACTGTAAGACAGCACAAAGATGCATGAATTGCGACGGAGGATTGTTAAGAAAGTAGAGATGCTGGTGGTCATCATCATAGAATCATAGAATGACCTGAGGTGAAAAAGACCATAAGGGTTATCTGGTTTCAACCCCCCTGCCATGGGCAGAATCGCCAACCACTACACCAGGCTGCCCAGAGCCACAGTGGTCTTAGTTGTGACAGTGTTCTTACCAGAAAAGGAGACCCCCTGTTTCTCCATGCTTTCATCCTCTGCTTCTGCTTGCTCTTGCATCATCTTTGGAGTCTGCATGATAACCCTTGGTGAGCTGGTTCAGATCGTTAAGTAAGAGGAAAACTGAGGCATGGCAGAAACACATCCAACCTTTTCTCTTAGCTTCTTCTGTGAAGTGGTTGCCCAGCTGCCCTAGGACCTTGCTTCTCCACTTGTCCTTATGAAGTGTTTCCCAATATAAAGCCAAATCTCTCTTGAGGGAAACTGAGCCTATCACTCTTGGTCCTACTTGTGATGGATATGGAGAAGGCAGTCATCACAGTCATTGCTGTATCAGCATCTTAAGTCTTTAAAAGTCAATCTCATTTTCCTTTTCTCTCAAGATTCAATAATGTGTTTCTACTCGTCTTTGGGCTGCTTTCCCATTCATGCATTCTCTTGTCATTTGTGCTGTTCTTTCTCTGGGTGTGTTCCAAATTATTTGCCCCTGTCAAAATGGGGTGTCCTTGATGAGAGGTAGAATGCAAGCCAAAATTTCATGTGTGTCAAACAGAGTAGAACAGTAACTTCCCAGCTCTTACACACAACATTCCTGTTAATACTGTCCCAGAGCATCATATACTTTCTCTATTAAAGGAGCATCATATTGGAGAATTGTGCTTATTTAGTGTTCACTCTGAGAACAAAAAGCCCCAAACTGAGGAAATAAGTATATAAAATAACTCTTACCTGAAAACTGTTTGCCTTAACAAAGGATTATTTCACCAGGTCACTAATACTAAATTCTTCTCAGTACAGCAAAAATACAAGCAGGAACAACCAGCTTAAAGCTGTTTTAAGTGTTTAAATTAATTAAAGGACTAGCAAGGACATTTCTTGTTGCCCAAAGGAATTTTGTAGGCTGTTGCACATCAGATGAAAACCAGAACTTGTATCTACTTTGCAAAATGGACAAATCCACTGTGAATGGCTAACACCTAATTGTGAGGATGAAGAAGTTTTCTACCATAGCTGTCTTCCATGGGCATCTCATTTTTGCTTGATGACAAACAGTTGCCCACTCATAGAAAAAAAAACCCCAAAACCTAATTACCATTATGATGGTGGTACAATGCATAGATTTTGGAGTGACAGACAGTTACAGGGACCATATATGAAAGAAAGTGTATGCACTGGAGGCACTTTACTGGTTAAATTAGTGAGGGAATCGTTTGTACATCAACTATCAGGGTCGTAGAGCTGAAGAATATATTTGAGAAGCAGAACAGAAGAAAATATTGTACCAATAAGTGAGAGAAACAGGAACATCGAGTAAATATTTTCTCTCTGTTTTCTCTGAGAGAAAATATACTAACTAACTGAGACAGATGGGTTGTTTCGGTAGTGTGACAGCCAGGTATGAATAGCAACTCCTGGGGGTGCACTGGGGGTCTTGAGGGAGTATGTACAGTCAGCTGTTACTTGGCAGCGACAGACAAAAATGGCTGTCTGTCTCTGAAAGAAATAGATAAAAAGCATTTTCATCCATGCTGTACACGTGTGCATTTAGAGATCAGAGTGCATCTAAAGAATTTCATGTGTATTTGTGGGATCTCATACTACATACAGCATGCTACCATATCTTATACTCAGCACAGTTTCTGACAAACATAAACATTGAAAGAAATAGAACCACTTCCTTTGGACAAGGGGAGACATCATGCTATGCATCCAGCAGATTGTGACTTCACAGGGGAAACAAAAAATTACTAGTTCAGTGTTTTTCTTTTTTTTTTTTTCCTCTAGTTTTTAAATCTGTGCATCTTTCTCTGCTATCCTGCTCACCTTCTCCCATCAACTACCAATGACTTTGCAATAGTTTTCTCCTGTCAAACCATACCCTTTGCCCACATGCCAGCTCTTGAGCTTTGCGAGCAGTGCTGCAACCATTCTGTGACACACTCTTTTTTTTCTCTGCAGCACACAGCTGTATTACCACTTGCTCTTCTGGAAATCCTTGCCACACCGCATCGCTACCCAGCAAAGAAGAAGGGACTGTTCCTGTTAGGCTGTGCCTCTTTTCTTTATGTCAGTTGGTAAGAACCACGTACTTCAGAACACATACTTCAAGTGATTTGCTTTGTACAGCAAGGCCACACTCTACATATATGCTAAGTTCCCTCTCAGACAACAATCTGGTCTGTAGATAAGCCATTTAAACACCAGGTGAGGCTCATGAAGATCATTTCCAGATGCAGGCAGAGTGGGTTTCTTCTAAGTACAGCTGCTGAGGCCACACCTGGTATCCCCTGCTCTTTCATAGCCTCTTAAAAGAAGACCCTACATTATCAGAAACATCAACTCTCAAAGTCCAGTAGCCAGGGGAGCAGGAAAGGAGCAGAAGTCAGTTTTATATCTCACAAAGGCATGACGCTGGATTTAGAAAGTTTGAAAGTGATATTCAGAGGCAGGTGGGAAGTAATGGGTACTGAGGAGGCATCTGTCCCACTACCACCTCCATCTGCACTGGTGGACACTGCCTACATTGCCAGCAATGTGCCCAATTTTATCACCACCCTGTCTGAGAGGGTCCTGTCCACAGCCCTCCACCCACTTCCTCTACGTGCTGCACACCCCTGGAGCTGTGTTTGCACCCGTTCCTGCTCATAGCATCCAGGTTATGGGCAGCTGCTAACATTTCAGATCACTCTGAGACTCAGCTCTGGAGTACATCTGCATAGTTTCAGGGTACGCTCACCCAGAGTTTTCTGAGAAGCAGCTGGAACCACGCAGGGATCCAGCCTTCCCACTTCCATCCACCCATCAGATGAGAGTAACCTCAGCCCACTGTTTGAAATACAGGAACAGAAAAGAAGCGGCCCAGATGAAACACTCCCGTGATGTGAGACCCGTAGGAGCGGCTTTGGAAGCAGCAGACTTTAGCTCTATGTTATGCAACCCAGTTTGGAGCCATTTATCCTAATCCGGCCCACAGCCTAATACTATTATAGCTGTGAGAGACGCGTTTCCCTGCCAAGTCCTTTCCAGTCAGTCCCACCCGATGCCCATGAGGAAGCCTGAAGCACACAGGACTACCACCTCCTCTGGCTCCCCAGCAAGCACTCTGTCTCAGCCTTGTAGGGCACAGGTGGATGCAGAAGCAAACTGCTGTGTGCCATGCCCATAGGACAACCTCTCCTGCCCCCTATTTCCAACCAGGGAATGATAACAGTGGGGTCAAGCTTTCACAGATCCTGTTCAGTTAGAAATTGATCCAACTGCTTGTTTCAGTCCTTCTCGTATCTTCTCTGAATTGGCCTTGCATGCCTCTGGGCTCCTTGTTGTGCTTGACTCCTGTGGCCCAGGGCCCTGGTACCTGGATCTGGGCTTCTTGGGAGTACAGCGCTGTTGCTTTCCCTCCTTCTGAGACAATGAGGAATCTCCCATCTGCCTTCCTTGTTCCTGAAGCCAGAGACAAAAGCTTCCAACTAACAGAAGAGGTTTTCAGTCTGTGTACTTAACATGTGCACATATTTTACTGTTGGAGCTGCAACCTGCTGATTAAATAACCCCATTTGGGTGCCTTATGTTTCACAAGCAACACAGAGTGCTCCCTTAAAGCCTCTTTTTGAGTTGTCACTGTTGTCATCACACTGTCCATCTCTAGTATCGATGGGCTGAGTGCTGCCAGGTCCCTCCAAGGCAGTGAGAAATCAAGCAGTTTGTGACTTTTTGCACCAGATTCTTGCCTCTGATAGCTTTGAACACCCATAGGATTAAAAAGAAAAGGCAGCTTCCAGTATAGGTCATCACGGCAAAGAAAACTGCTCGGTATGTTAATTCTTGCACGGATGGATCTTGCATCTCCTGCCTTATTCTTGGAGTCATCACACTGAAAGCTGTGAAGAATATATACATTTCGGAACTGTCATTCTAAATCTTGGAAAGGAGGTAACAATAGCAAGCTCTTTCCCATTTCAGTGGCAATATCAATTTAGCAATAAAGATCAGGATAAAATAAATCTTACTCCTCACAACTGTGCATGTGTTTTTGGAGAAAAGATCAAACTACCAATGTAAGGGAATATAAATCATTACAGATTGCACACCATCTATAAAGACCTAAACTACTAAAAAAAAAAAAAAAAAAAATCTAGAAACTGATGGCTTTCTTAAAATATGCCCATATTTCATCTCTGTTAGGAATCAAAATGTTTTTCTTTTACTGTATGCTCATTGTCAGTTCATAACCTTTTAATTTTGCATTAACCACCACCTCAGAAAACTCATATGTGGCCAATATGTTCTCCTTTCTGGATCTTCCCATTCAACGATTTCCTAGGGAACCATTTTTATTTTTCCTCCAGTGAATGCAGAGCTCCCATTGACTTTAATGGTCAGATAACAAAAGCATCAAACTGCCTTCTCAGGCTGCTGCGCATCACTTTCCTCCAGTATCTAAATGTTGTCCTCAGTCTCACAGCAGTGTGGCAGCTTGGGTTATACCCAGTTATATTGGGTTTTCTCAGTCTATGTCCTCCATAATTCTGGGCATCATACAGTTCTAAACTCTCACTGTAAAAGCTTGCTAAACATTGAAATTTGGTGTAACCAAATGTTCAGAATAATCGACTTCTGAACACTGCATGTATGTTTAACAGCTGATTGCCCACAAGAAAGAGGCAACGTGCATTTGCAAGTTGTTGGGTTGCATTTTATGAAATCCCTAGCAAAATAAAATAAAATGAAATAAAAATCTGTCAACCATTCTGTAGTCAAAATGAATAAACTCATGACCCTAAATGTATGTCCCAAGATAAAACCCTAGCTACACACGGCTTCCATCAGGTCAGGAAGCTGAAAGAGCTTTAGTGCTTCTGAACAGTCGAGTCATTTTTTAAGTTCAAAATTTCCAGTGGAAGTGCTTCCTATCAGGCACTCCAGCCAGCTAAATTAGATCAAGATAATCTAGTTCCTCAATATATAAAGGCACTTTTTCACTCTGTTTTACTGTTTGAGATGTATTAAGAAAACAGCAGCCCCAGTACAGTGAAGAATGCATATGGATATCTGTACTGCACAGGCTTCAGTTAGCACCTGGTCTTTGACATTCCTACTCATCTTTCCCTGGCCTTTGCACAGGCCTTTTTCTCTTTATGGCTGTACTGCAGCCCAGGTTGTTGGATGAGAGAACCTCTCTTGAATCTGGAAAACCATAGAATCATAGAATCGTTTGAGTTGGAAAGGATCCTTAAAGATCATCTAGTCCAACTCTCCTTCATTCAACAGGGGCATCGGGTTGCTCAGAGCCCTGTCCAGCCTGACCTTGAATGCCTCCAGGAATGGGACATCCACCACCTCTCTGGGCAAATGAATCTGCACACTTCACATCTTCATGCAAAGACAGCTCTGTCACTAACCCTGACATCTCTCCAATCTACCTCTTCCTTTTCTTCTTGTAGAAACAAGAAGCCATCCTTTCAGCCACGTTTTATTCCTCAGCACTCTTTAAAGGCTTAGTTCTGTGACATGCTGGTAGCACAACCGGTTTCCACTTCTCTCCCTGAGGCATGATGCAAGGCAGGGCACCTTTAGAGAGTGCCATGGTGTTCCCATGTCAGCACTGGTAGTGGGAAGTACTCAACAGGTGTATTCTCCAGTCAATAATTAAATCTTTTTAGGATTCTTTCATCCCAGGTGACCATTTTAGGTAAGTTCAGCCCTATCCTATAAAGGCACAGCCTCACAGAAATCACTGGAGATCTGCCATATATTTTATATTCTTTACATATTCCATTCAAATATATATCTAGACACCATTTTTATGTTCTTAAATCTAGGCACTTGCTTCCATCCACTCTTATAAACTATGAGTAATGGAAGAAATAGTATTAGTGAACTGGCAGCAGCCACAGATCTCATCTTAAGAGAAGAAAAAGGCAGAAAGAGAGGGCCTACTTCAGACAGTCATTCTCTTCTTTTTCATTCTTTCCTTCTTCCAAACCAGTACCTAGCAATTGGTCCTGGAACAAGAGAGCAAAGTGAGTACATCTCTTTCCTACCCACTTGTTTCTCCTCTCCTAATTTTGGACCTAAGAGAATAGTCCATGCCCTGTCATCTCCTGAAATCTCTTCTTACTTTCTAAAGCATTCAACACCAGCAGGATAGAAAGAATGAGAAACAGCACCTCTGTTACCATAGACCCTTGGATTCTAGATAGGGACTGAAAAATCAGTAAATAAAGAGCAAAAAACCTATTAGGAGCTTATTTGAACAAGCCTCACTTCTATACTGAAGTGCACACCTGTATTTCTGAGCATTTTACTATTTTACTGCTGTTTTACTGTTTTAATAGCCAATGCCACCAAGGTGACAGCAGAACACCGTGTGTATTTCAAGCTGCACCAAAATCCATCTAATTTAGCAATGATTCAAGTGTGCTACACAGCAAATAGCCCAAATATTGAGGAGATGCATCAACAGCTGAGCTAATCTTCTCCGTATCAATACTGTTTTGATAACATGGCCCTTTAGAAGCCAGAAATCAACAAATGATTCTTCTGACTGAATAGCCCTAACCAAATGTTGTTTTTCCTCTCACCCAGGGTCCTATGGATTTATTTTGTAACAGGAGAGTGGGTGTACCCTCTCTTTGCTTCATTCAGCCCAGCTGGGCTAGGAGCCTTTTTCATCAGTAGCCTTGCCATCGTCGTCTGTTTCTACAATTTTGGAGAGTTCCTAAACCGTATGATATGGGGTCAGTCCAATTTTTTTTATTTATTTCCATCCATATTAGAAAAAATAAAAGGAATTCCTATGATCACCAAGGCAGGTGGGGAGAAGGACAAACATACACTGGGGCAGGGAGTGACTTCTGGATAGAGATTGCCAGGTCCTAAGAATTTAGTAACAAACAGGACAGACGAGAAGGCTGCCAACTCTGCCAAACAAAAAGAAATATCTGGGCCAGTTTTCTCCAATGTGGCTTGAGAAGAGCCTCCCACCAGCATAATCACTGTATTTTGAATTCCTTCTCAAACGGTGGTTTGGAGAAGCAAAATAGCTCTGCCTAAAACCCTCTTACCTATGTCGTATGGTGTTTATCAGACTCAGGAATGGTTTACTAAGAATTTATAGGAAGGCATTAGTCTAGCCAAGCGAAAGCTTTGTGAATGCAGCAGCACTTTGGGAAGTTTTAATTGGCTGTTGAAAAATCTCCCTTTGGCTTCAGTAGAGGCATGACCAGTAATGCTTTAAAGAAAATGAAAGTCAACCTTACTTGGATAAATGAGCAGTTAGGAGAAACGATGTCTCTTAGAAGGACAACACTGGAGGAGCAAAGAGAACTGATGAAGCTTGAGAGTCTGGTGTGGGACTTTATTATTATTAATTATTTTCCCTTCTGGTTGCCTCTTTCCTTTTTCATTCAAGATTAAGTTTTTGAGGATGAAAGCGTTTCTGTCAAGAAAACGTGTGTATTTTATTTAGGACAAATGTGTGAACATTTGCAATTTCTTAAACTAGATTTCTGATGAAAGAAAAAGCCCTGCAGAAACACCTCTGAAAGTAAATAAGACAACCTCCCTCTGTTCTCAGGGAGCATTTGATGCCTGATCCATTTTGTGAAGTCTCACATGCCTGTCAAGCCAAAGTGGAGTGTCTGTAGCTAGTCTCTCACCAGCCGAACCCAGCTACCTCAGAGCAGCAGATTGAATTTCAAATGTGCTGAATAACCAAGTTCAGTGGTTCATACCTTTGCAAACAAGACACTTGCTCTACATACCAAGTTTGGAAATTTTGGATGAATTTTATTCTTGCATAAATATGATGCATGATGAGGATTCTGAGTAACTGAAAACAGATCTGCAGGCACTCTGCACTAGCTCTAGTTAAAGAGGCACTGCATAGATAGCAACCATTACTATGAGTAATTTCTGACCTCTCTGTTGAATCAAACACCACGACACAACCACCACAAGACAGCTTAGGTCTCGTGTTAGATATCAGGTTTTGTATTAGTTAAGAATCAGATTTTTTTTCACAATGAATAGGTAGTAACAATTTCAAGTCTAGAGTGTGTGCTAGTGTAATTGCAGATCATATATATGTTATATATATATATATATAATTCTCTGTTTATGTCTGATGTGCCCTCATACTCCATGAAGGCCCTCTCCATGTGCTGGATGTCTCTCCATTTATATTTTTCACTTTCCCCTTACTTCTTTAAATGCATCCTCAGCTGCTTGTCTCCAGGACTGATGGCATTACCTAGATTTACAGCACACTGATACTAAAAGCTGCAAGCTACACCCCAATAGCTGGTCCCTCTGTGGTATCTGAGCCTGCAGTATGATTACATGGGGGCTTTGGGAGGAATAACATCTCGATGAGCTCCTGCCCACCACCTCCAACTCCTTCCTACTCCACCACACATGCCTGTTTCTTGTGAGCAGGGGTTTGTTTTTAACGCAGATAATTTTGCCGATCCATTTCCCGGCTGTGTCCACCCAAGAGAAAGGCAGGACTTCCTTAAGCTGGTATTGATAACAAGATCCCAATAGTGTTGAAACACAGCCAGAGGGAAGGTATTCCAAATTACAGTGTGCCAGAGTCTTAATGTATTCCTGACTGAAACAAATCTGCTCAGCACTGCCAGAGTAAAAACAGCTGCAAATAGAATGAAGATGCAATTCCAACATACCTTTCTTCTTGCAGCAAAAATGCCTCCACGTACTTTTTTTTTTTCCATCCTCCCCTTTCCCATCTCACTTTCTCATCACAGTTAAGAGATGATACAGTTAAAATAAGTGGGTGGAAAGAAACACACACACACATGAAACAAGACCAAAAAAAACCCAAAACCCAAACCAACAAAGCAAAGCAATTTGCAGTGGGAAAGGACAAAACCTGCCTGGGCTGCTGCTGGCTGAGACTCTGCCTAGAGCAATGGAGATAAGCTGTGCTTATTTGAAGAGGCAAGAAGTGATTAGCAAATAGCTCAGTGAGAGCATCACACCTGGCTTCCTGGAGCACTCGCATCCTGGGGAGAATTGTAGGCAGCAAATGAAGCTTGTCCCACAGCACTGTGCTCCATAAGGATTCTGCCACGTTCCTCTGTAGCTTCAGGCCACCACCACTTCTGCCAAAACAAAAGAGCATCAGCTATGTAAATGTTTACTGTTTTTTCCACCCATAAAGGTATATTTAGCTCCAAATTATTCCAAAGTCCAAGGATAACGACTTTCAGCTTAGGGCATGTCATTTCAAAGCTATGTCCTGTGCTCCACCAGAGAGATGCAGCATCATTTCTGCGAGCTAAAAATGCAGGCTGTTTAATAACATAACCCTGTTTTTTTCCTTTTCAGAACAGCCCAAAGATGCCAGATCCTAAATTTGTTTTATTATTTATAGACAAACTGCCTCATATAGTATTAGAGGCTTTAAAAATGTATTATTTCTCACTTGCCTTTCCCTCCAGTCGCACAGTTGGATTCATGGTAACTAAGGCAACCCAGCTGCACAGGCCGAGAGGCACAGAAAATAGTACCAAGTAATGACTTTTTTTTTTGTTTGTTGTAAATCCCAGAGTTTCTGGAGTGCTAGACAACGTTGAGTAATACAGAAACTCCAAAGAGGATAATTGGAAACAATGGGCTGATTCTTTCATTGCCATACATTTACCTCAGCCCAAGAATTTGGCTGCAGGGTCAGGGTGCCAAAGATGAACTGTGTGATAGCTTCTCTCATTCCTGACGGGTAGGAAACATCGTGCAGGCAACTTTGATCTGCAAAACTAGAACCCTGAACAGCAAAAGCTAAGCAAGCTTCCCTCAGGTTTTGCTCCAGCTGAGACAAACAGATCCTCAGGATCAAAGTTCTCCATTGCAGACAAAGCAACATTTCAGATGAGGTCTCTGGCACCAGCATTTGAAGATGCAGAGGATTCATTTGCCTTTTGTCTAGCAGGTCTGATAAAACGTTCAGCAGCTGTTTCATTTTCATGTTGTGAAGTGCAGGTGAACAGGAGCAATAGGTGAGCAACTAGCAACAGCCTCAGGCGTAGATGAATGTGCGCTTGCAGAACCTGTAGGAGCTCCTGAATGCTTTGGAAAGCCTTAGCTGAAATATATTCACCCAAGGCTAAGCTAAAATTAGAGGGCAATCTTCTCGTTAACATATTTTCCCTCTTCTTTTTGAAGCACCTCTGTGCAAAATATATTTTACAGAACCATATAACTGGTTTTAGGAGCTGGGTTGTTTTCCCTGGCTTTTATTTTTGTTCTTACGTACTTGTGAAGCCAAGCTCCCTGAATACAGAGTGCTCAGCTATTGGGATACACAGCCTGCGTGGTGGCAGAGGAACCTGCACAATACAAAGTAATACCTCCATACAATTGAAGTCTTGACACCTCCTGAGCAGCTACTGAGTTGAGATTGCAGAAAGCCAAGTGGCAAACGAAGGGGTACAAAGCAAAGCTGTGTGGGTTGAGGAGTCATCCTACCATTGTGCTGGCTCACAAACAGCAGCTTTATTACGAACCCTAAAATGCTGATGCTCTGCAGGTAATTGTCAGCATAGAGACAGAACCGACCCTTCATTTTGACAGTCCTCTTGTTTCTGTAGGGTCCAGCAGGGATTTTTAAACAGAGCCTCTTTTCCAGAATATATCTTCATTTGTTCTATCAAGAGCATTTGTTCTATTGAGCCTTTAGGACTGGAGAGTAACAGTCCAAAGTATATCCATTTATTTCAGTGAACGAAAAACGTTTTTGTCTGCAGTCTCACAGTATTGCCAGTGACGAAGGGGACTCACCTGTAAGAGGGTTTAACAGGCCCGAGTTTGCAAGCCACGTACGAATACCCACTTTTGCCTCATTCATTCATCCTAGTTATGCCACAGGCTCGTGATGGCATATTTATATCTGTCATACTTGCCACTCCCCCGAGCTGCAGATTACCCCTTGGTACAGGAGTTCAGCTGTTTAAAGGGAACCCACACCATCTGTCACGAGCCCTGGTGGTGCTGACAGGTTTATCTGATGATCTGCAGGGGAGAGAGGGACACACAGGCGGAAGCTCAGGCGACCCGGGGCTTAGAATTTCATCACTGCAGGGCAAATACAAACAGGTGTTTGCTAATATGCTGTCTCTGGCCCCATAGGCTGATCTGATACTCCCTGCAGTCTTTGTACTGGTCAGCACTAAATGCTCACAGGACCGTTTAGGAAGGAAGAAATGCCAGGACTTTGTTACTTATCAGGTCAACCACCACATGCTACGCAGGCTGGAGATAAATACAACCCAGCAATTACAGTGTTTCAGGCCCTTTGAGGGCTGCAGACAAAATACAGCACCTTTAAAAAGGGCTCCCTGTAAGTGATCATCAGCACAGAGGAACAGGGGCTGCGACAGCGCTTCAGATGATAAAGGTACCCCAACATACTTGGTTATGGCCATGCTAGGTGCCCATGGCAGTACAGATGCTCTCAAAAAGCTGTGGTTCAGCAGTAAGTCCTGTGCCATCCTACAGATATCCCAGCTGCTTGGATTCATATCTGCTGCCTTTTCAGAGGTGCTTTATTTTGAAAGCTTCTCACATGTTGTTACAGCGAACAAGGCTGCTCAGTGGCAGATGCTTTTTTCCACTAGTGAAGCACCACTATTCCCAACCAAGGATGTGGTCCTTGGCAGATTGTAAGTCCCTCTTGCAGAAACTGAGTAATCCCTTACTTGCCAGGGACATCCCAAGCTCCTTTGACTCCTGAAGGCAGCTGGTCTAAGGCATTTTGCTCCTAATCCCCACCGAGCTCAGTTCCTGCTGGCAGGCTGGGGACAAGTTCACAGCCACCTCCCAGCAGCATGCCTGAATTTATCTGAGGACTTCTCACTCTGTTCTACCTTTTTTTTTTTTAAACATTCTTTTTTCCTCTGCCTTGGAACAGGAGATTCAATAGTAATACTGGACTACAAACGGAAAGGCAAGTGAACGCTCCTCTTCAAGCCAAACAATCTCTCCATGAATGCTGAAGCCATGAAGTAGAGGAAAATAAATGCAGCTGTGATAAATCCTTTCTCCAATGCGTTGCAGCTTCTGGTGAAGCCATTATGTCATCAGACATATGGAAAACTGGTGGAAAATGTGAAACGTTTGCCTCTTACATGATAACTCCGCAACTGCTATGAATCAGAAAATCGTGTTCATCTGTTTACACAGATTTCTCGTCTCTTGCACAACGTACATCGGGATGTGTCCACGGCTAAAACTTGTCACTGGTAAATGAACTCCCTCACAAGTTGGCACCACACCGTGAAGGACCTGCGCATGCAAGCCAGCTCTTGTTTGGATTGCCTTTCATCAAGTCTGGAAGAAATTAAGACGAGGGATAATTTTAACACTGCTGCGACTTCCAAGCTAGATAGATAACAAATTGGGCTAACAAGGACTGCAATTAGGAATGTTTGCTCAGAAAGTTCACCACAAAGCCAAATTCTTCTAATGAGAAACATTCGGGAATATTAACGTGCAAAATATCCCCCCTTCCACATTAATATGAAATCTGAACGCAACTTTTTTTCCTTTTTCTTGGTTTCAGTTAATCTTGTAGCAAAAGTAACCTAATTATACCGACTGTATGATTGCTTTGACAGAAAGCACGTTAATTTAAAGCACTGTTTAACATAAAGCTGCCTGCCATATAATTACACCCCATTCACATGTTTACTAAACTCGCTCAATATAGTTGATTTCTGTTATTAGCCCCAACATCTTGTTAACATCTATAACACTGGAGATGTGCTTTGGAAACTGCAATAAACAGACAAAACTGGCAGTGGTGTAAGCACTCCTTCATGGTCAACGTGAACGGAAGGGATCTCTGTTATTAGCGTTGCGTTTCAATGAGGATTTGAAACCAGCTGCAATGCTTCTGCCTTCACTGCCCAAACCCATAGCTCACAGTTACTGCACACACAGTTCACCAGGGTCTTATTCTCATCTTTTTCGTGCTGCTGTAGCTTAAGAAAAACAAAACATGTTGTAAGCTGCCTGTGAGCAATAAGAAATTATGTGTATGTACATTTGTTTTTCTCAGGTGTTAAGCACCTAAGTTCTAGACTGGGTAGTTTACATGTTAGAAAGAGGCTGCAAACGGACTATATGCAGTGAGATACATGTGCACATGTATACACAGTTTTCCTGTTGAAGGAGAGAGAGGAAAGGGTTCAGCTAAAAGATGCTGGTCAGAGGAACTATTTCTGAGAGGCAGACAGAAGAAAGCCATGCAGTGAGTTAGGGAAGAGGAGAGAGTTCAGGCTACTCCTTATATGGCTATTTCTTTTTTGTTTGTTTGTTTGTTTCTTGTTTATTTTTTTACTGATAACCTAATGCAAGCATTTTAAATGTTGGAAGCTCAATACAAAGCCTGGGCCCTGACAATGGGACTATTCTTTCCCCACCTACCAGCTAGAGGATCTGAAGGGCAGACTGGGCTCCTGCTGTGGCTTTTAAGGCTGAGGACCTTCCTGCTGGACTGCAAAAGCGTGAGGAGGATCGCTTGCATTCATTACTTGCTTTAGTGAGGACTCAAGGAAGGCTCTGCTCTGCCATGTTCCACATGCTGCCTGGAGGAGGGAGAGGCTGGGTCTGGGTTATGTGCTTTGAGAGGAAGATCAGCAATGCTTGTCTCAAGAACACGAACGGCAGGATCTCAGCTTTGCTTTGCTCCTTTTTCTCTAATGCACACACAAAGCTGCATATGGGAAAAACTGTACATTGTTGATCACAAACATTTTCCCTACAATTTCAGAAGGGCTCTGGGCAGCCTGGTCTGGTGGTTGGTGACCCTGCACACAGCAGGGGGGTTGTAACTAGATGATCATTGTGGTCCTTTCCAACCCAGGCCCTTCTATGATTCTATGATAGGCTTCTCTGAGGAACACTGGTCTTTGTGACATTTACACTAGATTTTTCTTTCAGCCTCTCTCTCACACGTTTTGTTTTGAGTAAGCATGCAAAGTCAGTCAGAACTGTTTATTTATAGCAGCAGATTTTCATGGCTGTATAAATTAGAAATTATTACTGAATGAGATGCCCGCCTACACACACAGTGCAGCCGTACAGGAATCCTTTCATGCTGCTCAACAGTACACAGTCTGGAACGGGAGGGAAATGACCTGCTCCCAGGTAAATGAAGGGGCTGCTGCATAAAGCCTTGGGCAAAAACACAGCAATTAATATTTCGCCAACACTATGTGCAATCTGACAACCACAATTACCTAATACTCCTTAGACCTGCCACTTTTGTTCGGCAGAGAGAAAATGAAGGTTTAAATTCACCAGAGGAAAAGCACATAAAAAAACAATCTACCACCACAACCTATCACTGGACTTTTTTTTTTTTTTTCTTTTTTACAAAATTGTTTGTGCTTTTCTGTTTTCTTTTGAGAGAGAGCACTGGTAAACATAAAAGGGATTGCTGTTTGTGGCAGAGCAGCACCACATGGACCTATCCCATACACTCACCCCAAGCTATTTCCAGCAGCAGCAGCAGCTGGGGACAGTCTCCACCATGTTGAGGAGCTTCCATCCCAACTCATGCCTTCGTCACCAGTTTACTTCTACAAAAAGCATAGACATGCTACTTTATTCCCTCTCCAATTTCCCACATGGATTTCTTTGTCTGGGTCCCTGCCAGGGTTTTAAGGTCAAGATTCAACCTCAACAACATAACTGAGTGCTGTTCATACAACCATGGCATTGTTTGAGTTGGAAAGGACATTTGAAGGTCACCTATACTCCAACTCCTCTGCATTGAAAAGGGACAGCTGCATCACGCTGCTCAGATCCCCATCCAGCCTGACCTTGAATGTCTCCAGGTATGGGGTTTCTACCACCTCTCTGGGCAACCTGTTCCAGTGCCTCACCACTGTTATTGTAAAAAAACATCCTACTTACATGCAATCTAAATCTCCCCTCTTTTAGTTTGAAACCATTTCCCCATGTCCTATCACAACAGACCCTGCTAATGACCCTGTCTCCTTCTTTCCTATAGACTCCCTTTAGATACTGAAAGGTGGTGGCTCTCAGATCTCCCAGGAGCCTTCTCTGCTCCAGATGGAGCAGCTCCAGCTCTCTCAGCCTATTCTCACAGGGGAGGTATTCCATCCCTTGCATCATTTTTGTGCCCCTCTGGACATGCTCCAACAGATCCTGTACTGAGGACTCCACACCTTGACACAGTACTTCAGGTGAGGTCTCACCAGCACACAGCAGAGGGGCAGGATCACCTCCCTTGACTTTTATCTCCCACTTTTAGGGGTTGTGATGATCCATGTGCAAGACCTTGCACTTGACTTTGTGGAACATCATGAGGTTCACCTGAGCCCACTGCTGAAGCCTGTCTAGGTCTCTCTGGATGGCATCCTGTCCCTCAGGCATGTTGACCACATCACACAGCTTGGTGTCATCTGCGAACTTACTGAGGGTGACTTAATCCCACTATCAGTGTCATTGATGAAGATGTTAAGAGCAGCAGTCCCACTACAGATCCCTGAGGGACACCACTCATCACTGATCTCCATCCAGACATTGAGCCATTGACCACCACTCTCTGGGTACGATCTCATAACCAGTTCCTCATCCACTGAGCAGTCCACCTATCAAAACTATATTTTTCCAATCTGGAGAGAAGAATGTTATGGAGAACCATGTCTAAGGCCTTACTGAAGTCCAGATAGATGACATCAGTGTCTGTTCCCCTGTTCACACAGCTACGTCATCATAAAAACCAACAAGAATGATCAGGCAGGAGATGCCTTTGGTAAAGCCAGCCTGGTTCTCCGGTATCACCTGTTTCCACTCACCTTAGCACAGCTTCCAGGAGGACCTGTTCCATGATTTCCCCAGCATGGAGGTGAGGCTGATAGGCCGGTAGTTCCCTGGGTCCTTCTTTCCATTCCACTTAAAGATGGGTACAGCTTTGCCTTTTCCTCATTCACCAGAGACCACCTGACTGCCAAGATGTTCCAAATGTAATTGTGAATGGCTTGGTCACTGCATCAGCCAATTCCCTCTGCACTCTAGGATGCATCTCTTGGGACCCATAGGATGTTCAGGTTTCTCGGGTGGTTGTGAACTCGACCTTCACTTGCAGTGGGAGGGAGATTGCTTCTCCAGTCCCCACTTTCTGTTTGAGGGATGTGCAAAGAATATTGCCAGTGAAGACTGAAGCATAAAAGCTGTGGAGTTCCACAGCCTTCCTGTCTGCCTGCCTGTTCAAAGCCTTCAGTGGAACTTGTTGAAGATCTACTCTTTGATAATTAAGGGGCTGGAATCTGGCATGCAGAAAATATGCATTTGTGTTCTACCAAAGCATCTAAAAAAGTTGTCCAGGGAGGTTAAAATTCAATTGGAGACCTTGCCTTCACTTGGCAGAGCACATAATTAAATACTTGGTGCCACAAAATTACCCATAGACCCTCTGCGGTATTGGGAAGAGGAGGCTTAGAGTCGTCCATGAGAGCCATACAAACACCCATTTCCCAGGCAAGGTATTCAATAACTACTGGAATAAAACCACCGTATTCATATATGAGTTCATAATCCTTTTTGTTCCTGTTTATCTTCGCTACTTAACCACTCATCCCATAGGAAGATGCTACTGGCTGCCTGGTTCTTGAGCTAAAGCCACGTCTCGCTCTTCACTAGCCGTCCCAGCAAAAGGAACTCGAGTTGAGCCCCTTGGTTTCGCGGTAGAACGTGACACTGTGATTTTTGGGAGGGATTTTCCAATTTCCAGAGGCCCGGGCGGGCAGAGGGCAGGGGCGGCCGGACCCGCGGTTACGAGGCGTTACAGCGCCACCTGGCGGCCGGCCGCCGGAGCAGCGCCGCCCCGGGAGAGGCTGCGTTTGGTTTCCTCACCCGCACCCAGCGCTTCCCACCGCGTTCACACCCCCCGCAAATGCATAGCTTAAAACGGATCACGGCTTTCTGAGGAACAGCCCCTCCTGGCTTTAAGCTGCCACCTCGCTAAAGCAGCCTCCTTGTTGCTAGCTGCCAAATAACAGCCATTGCTCCCGGAGTATCTTGCCAGCAATAATACAGAACGTGACTGCATTCCCACTCTTGTCTTTGCAAAAGTACTTATTTCCAGGGTTGACTGTGACTGGTGTGCAGCACAAATAAACCAGAAAGGAGCAGAACAACTTGGAACACATGCAGAAACATTGGGAGTGGAGGAAGCAGGAAGAAGACAGAGGCAGGGGATGCAAGAGGGAAAAACACGAGGAGAAAGAGTTCACACATTAAAAGCTTGCAGAGTTTTAAGGGGCTGTTCTGTGTTGCTGCCTCGATAGCTGAGAGCAGAACACGAGTATTTAGGTACCACATCCCTGTGCTTATGCATCTCAGAATTTTATGTTATTCTTGAGCACGAAGTTACACGCTTACACAATTAGTTCCACTTTTATACTGCTCTGATTTGAGAGAGAAAATACATTTCAAAGAGGGGAAATGTAAAGAAAGCTGAGGTGATTTTTGTCCTACCGCTTCTTTCTTTAACTCTTCCTATGGAAAAGCTTTGTTAAAAAGCATTTTCCTGTGTTAGTTCTCAAGAAACAAACTTGAATAACAGTTTGTAAGGTACCATAAAATGATGACCAGGGTTGGCTGGAAAATGTGAAGGCAAAATATCTGAAAACCATAGGTATCTGATTCTCTTTCTTAGCAACTGAATTTATTTATTTCCTGCCTGAAGCCCAGAAAGTGAAGGAGCAGCTTGCCTTTTGTGCTGTTAACAGCCCAAGTCACAGCTAAGGCACCTTGGTCATCCAGGAGAACTTTGTATTGTTGTTTCTGCATATTTCTAGATACAAAATAAAGGTGACAGTCTCTATGCCATCAGTCATTCACTCTCTGTAGTTTTACATTTCTCTCACTGATAAAGAACACCCTGAATGAAAGGAAAAATCCACAGACATACATACGGTTCATGGTGTGAAATTGTGACTTTCAAGTTTTCATTCACATCTTGTCATCAGACATCTCAGTCATTCAAAATCTGAGTTCTGGACTCCGATCAAATAGAGCTCTGAACTTTAACCTAAGTTCTGAATCATAAATGTAGCAAAACCAGAATGGGCCAAAAATATCACCTCAGCTATCTCAGATGGCAGCTATTATCTAGTTTTTATTTTCAAAGTACAACTTGAATATCTGGCAAACACTAAAGCTGATTTCTATGTAATGCTATCCAATTACACAATATTTACTAACCACAGCATATTTGTTGCTGGCAAAATGCTGCGTATGCTTGCTGTAATGGGCCTCTGTTTGGCCATCGCTGGGTATTTGATGAATGATCTGTGGCATTACAAGGTCACAGAAGAATAGAAGAGAAACACCGAAGAACAAAAAATAAGAAAAGGAAACAAAAGTCAGGCCCCAAGAGGCCAAAAAGACCAGACTGTGAGGGAGACAGTTATGCTCTCTTTAAATGTGAACATACCTTATAAGGGAGAAAAATACCAACATATTTAAAGCACTGTAGGCAAAGCCTGTGCCATTCAGCAGCCCTGTCCCTTTCAGAGCAATTTTTGTATATGCAACCCTAGACAATTCCTCTTGACACAGTACAGCCCAGGCAAGCATAAAGGTTGGACACATGCCTCACACCTTGCAGAGGGTGCACTGCGTGAATAGGAATTGTCTACGGCCCTATATGCAAAGGATGCTCTGAAATTAATGCCTCCTAATTATTTCCATTGAGACGACAACAGCTACAAAGAGCTCAATAACACTACTAAAGCAAATTCTCAACTACAAAACACTGCTTTTCAATACAGTCATCACCGTGAGCTATGCACTTTTGCCAACAATGAACAAGAGCCTGCATACTGCACACATAAAAATCTGTGCCAATGGAGGTGACCCACTGTCACCACTGCTGAAACACACCATGCACCATCTCACTGTGCTCACATCTACTGTTTGGTATCCCTAAGCATTCAGAAAGCATCAATGAATGCCTGTGGGCATTGGTGTATACCCTGCATAGAGGAATTCAGTGACACACCTTTGCTCCATACGCACTTCCATACCAGGTGCCATTCTGTCAGACTGCCCCTCTTCTGCCATCTGTCACACAGCAACATTACAGTATTGGAGGGAAGGTTCAACCTCTGCTGCCATACCAACCGACTTCTGCCTCTGACACTGCAGGCCTACGTAATGAAATAGAAGCCATTAATTCCAGAGCAGCCCTTGCCAAATGCATTATATAGTTAATGCATATAGGTAACAAAACTTATTTTAATCTTCCATATTTTTAATTAAAATAAGAAAATCATAAATCTGCTGGAATACGTGACCTTTTTTTGAGGAACTAACACATAAGTATAGTTTGACAGCAGCAGTTGCCATTCTTAGGGAGCTCTCAAGGTGTTTGTCAGAGATTTCTGATGAAATTTCGCTCTTCCTGTGCTTCATCCTTGAAAACAATTGCTCACAAGTGCTTGCACTGCCAATGAATGAAGGCACAAATAAGGCGCAGTTGTGAAGTGAGGGATATTTTCCAGTAAGAGAGCTTATAGAAGACTGGTAAAGAGACACAATCATATTTTTGTTTGAGTTGAACATTCGACTGCAACTCTGTACATTCCACTTGAAAATTTGCAAGTAATGTATTTATGTTGACTGAAAATGAAATCACAAATAAACTGAAATACTGATTGGCAGTCTTGAAACCTGTATCAAAACAGAAAGCAGAGCTACATATTTTTCTGCTCACAGGACAGCATTTAGCCAATGTGCCACAACACACGTAATTATGTGCCATCACTTGAGTCAGCACTGCACCATGACCCCTCCACGTCCAGGTTTCAGCCTATGCAGTGCCAATTGCACACCTGTGTGTGGTTGCTGTGAGCAATGGGTGTGAGCCTAGGGTCACTCAGTGGGGCAGAGCCATTGCCATGATGGCACAGGGCAACTGCAGGATGGACTGGGCCAGGCCACATGTGGGCCGCGGGATGGACATGCCTGCCTCAGGGGAACGTGTGTATGTTCATCACAAAAGTATGTTCCACGTGTGGGAGCAGCAACACCCTCGCTGGGAGCCCAGCATCCATCCACATGGGAAACAAGTATGTGTGTGCAGGTCTGGTCAGCTGAGGTGACACGGTACAACCTCCTTCCAGAGCTGGAGGAAAGGAAGTGATCTGCAGGAGAGTGCAGGAAATAGTTGCACAAGCACACTGTTGTCAGCAGCTGGGGAGGGGGAAATAAAGGAAAAACAGTCACAACAGGAATGAGACTGAAATGGTGAATACACTGACAGAAAAAATGCATTTCCTTTTAACAGCTGAGGTGGTGCCGTTTAGGAGTTTTGGGTTTGTTTTGTTAAGTTATTGAAGTCTGGAGTTTTCTAGTCATCAGAGAATTCACTGAGTACTCCCACATTTTTTGCCTGCGCATGTAAGTGCTGTCTCCTGTCCCCAGAGGAGAAAGAAATTTGAAACTAAGCGATAAGGCAGAATTTTCCCATACAGCTGCTATCAGGCAATCGAAGTACTCCACAGCATGTTAGAAATGAAAAATGTGCTCATGCTCTTTTCAGCTTGCACTTGCCTTCAGGTTCCTCCTCCTTGTCATCTCAGGGTCAGAGTGAGATAGGCAAACATCTCCCGCAGTGCACAGGGAGACTTGCACTGTTGCAGTGCTCCAGGAAATGCCAGATGTGCTCCTTTGCCCTAGGCTGGATCCTTTTGCACACCTGTCTTAACTGATGGGAAGGTTCAGTCAAGCAGAACACAGCAACAAAAAAAACAAAACAGAGGCTGAGAGAATGAAAATTAACTACTGTATTAGAAGTTTAGTAACAAGCTTGTGAAGTTGCGTACTGCCCCATACACTTTTAAGAGCAATAAGCAGTGCAAAATTTCCTCAGACGAGCTTGAGTTACTAGAACAAACTGAAAATATCTGAGAATCAGGCTTGTAATGCATTCCTATAGCAATGTTCACGCAGGAGGAATTTCCACTGGGCAGAGGGGAATTCACTGTCTGCTAACATGACCATGAGTGCATACAGCTTCCCACTCCCAAAGATTTAAAGAGCTGATTCAGGTTCAGTCACAAAATAACGTTCGGTGGTTACGGAGGGCTTCCTGCCTTTTAGCTTTGATGGCATTCGATCAGCTTTTGGTTCTCCACGGCGCAGGGAACAACCAGGGCTTTTTGGGCAGCACGGAGCAACAGATGGTGGGAAGAGCTTCCAGCACCCTACTGCTGAGGGCAGGCAGCCACCACAGCCAGCTCAAGGAGCCCACTTCCTGCCATTGTTATCACAGCAGCCCTGGAATTTCATCCAAATGGATCTGACCCCTCCGCTAAGCAGCCAGCACATATTTCCCTGATTAGGGTATTCCTGTGTGAGGAGGGGGGGCTGGGAGGAGAGCAGCTTGCTCTGCTTGTGCCAAAGTGACATGAGTGCACTGTTATGCACTGGACTCCTCGTTGGGCGCATTGTTTTCTGAGGAACAACAGCTTACCCAGCGACGTGGATCTGTGCAGCAGCAGGGTGTGTTTCTGCAGCAGTGACTGCAGCAGAGAGGAAATAACATGAAGGACACAGTTGTCCACTTGTTTTGCACGTACTTGTGATCGAAGTTCTACAGGTGCCACACAGGGCTGGCAGGTTAAGTGGATTCTTATTATTTCAGATTTTCAAGTCTGAAATGCATTGTGCTTTCTTAGAGTTCAGCCATCAGTCCGCCATCGTGCTTCATTGTGCTTGCATGTAGTTCTTATTTCTGCACATATTTTGTATTGATTCTGTACAGCATTCCTCTGGTCTTGGCTTCTGACTATGAGATAGCCTCTCCTTACAAGCCTTTTTTTTTTGCAGGAGAGATTATACTTCCCCCTTCCCTTTCCCTTCTCTCTTTCCTCCATCACTTTCATAACAGCTCACAGCCACTGAGCCTCTGACATACAATCATAGAATCGCCTGGGTTGAAAAGGGCCTCAAAGACCATTATCCCCCTGCCATGGGCAGGGTCGCACAGGGATGTCATCTGAGGACATCTCAGATGATGCTCCAGTCCTGTCCTACAAGTATACATCACATGAGCCTTTGCCTTGTGAATCAATGGCCGTAACCATCCCAAAGACAACTGCTGTTTTTATCTTTTTCTGAGCCTTGGAAACAGCTCTGTCCTATTCCCAAACATCTCCCTTATTTTTCCCCTTTATATTTGTTCCAGAATACATTCAACTATAATTCCCTTTGCCATACTTTTAACTAGGCTTCAAAACTTGACAACACTTCGTATAACCCAGAAAAAGCACCAATTAATATGACAACCTGCTTCCAGCTGCCCCATTCAGTTGCTCTCCACTCTGTTCTCCCAGCTTCCCTACAAGAAAAACTTCACAGTTTCTTCCTTGACAAGGCTGCTCTTATCCAAAAAAGTAATTGTCACCACTTCAACCTCTATTATACAATCTGTCCCTCAGCTGATTCTTGAAAGCATTTCTAAAAGCTAAATATTGAAGAATGCATTTAAATTTGAATGCAAGCTTTGCCTTTGTAGCTCTTCTCAATTTCTCCTCCAGGGCATTCCCTTGTTCCCCCGGAGGAGCTGGAGACATAAGGACCACCTCTCTTCTCTTCTGTCATTCAAACTTTTCGTGTCTGCCTTAAACAGATCAGTTTGAGTTAACAGAAAGCCTTCTTACTTCCTTTTATCTCTCCTTTCCTCCACCTCCACCCCAAACTCGACTCCCTGGCAGATGCCAATCACCACTCTCTGCAAAGAATCTCTTTCCTTCTCAAAGATTCTCTCCTCCTTTCCCTCAGGACCTCACTGAAACACTGAATCTCCTTACTCACTAGTTCTAAACTTCTGCTCTGAGGCAAACAAGGTAATATGACAGAACATTCTTAACCCTAAGCTAATGAAGAGATTTTCAGGTAAAGGTTTATAGTTTGGTAGGTATTAATAGAGTTTTTGATATCCCAGAGCAAGGCTTCCTTGCTGCTTTAAGAGTGACTGAATGTCAGAGGATAATGATCATAAATTCTCCTTCAGCAGATTGACCTTGCTTCTAAGAGCATATTAAACACTGCTTTGTTTGAATAGATCTGCAGGTACTTTTGGTAGGGTCTTAAGTTGGGTATCAGCACAGCTCTATCTGAAGTCAGTGGCAGCAAATCATTTCACATTTAGAGTCACTGACCTAGCATAATTCTTCTTTCACTTAAAGTTACCAAAATACCCACCAAGATATTAACTAAACCTGAAAGTGGGATGAAGGAACTTGGTGATATCTATTGCTTCTGGATGGAAGCACGTAAAAACATATCTAGACTGAATTTCCAGGACAGCTTCACACAACAAATAGAAGAGGAGAAGGTTGCCTTACAGTACTGTTGATGACCATGCCATAATGCTGCTACAGTATTACCCTGAATTAGAAAAGCACGTAAAGCAAAAGCTACCACTTTCAGCTAGAATGTCCCTCCAGAACACTGCAGGTTTAGCAGAAGAGGCCTTCTGGCTCCCAGCACAAGAGCACTATTTTATTCCCTTTATTTGTACTGGTCTTTGGATCAATGCTTGCAAAATTGTTTTCCTTTGCATCAGGATTTAACTTTGGCCATCCACTCAACTACACATTCCCATATGATCACATGCTATTATTATGGTTTTAAATTAGCAAATATTACAAAACTCATCCATTGTTTCAGTAAAGTTTTGGCCACGAAGTTGACATGGTCAAACTAAAATGAAAAGCAAACAATCAAGTAAGTGTGCAAGTCACAATTACAGCTCCATATTTGCTTTATTCATACACACTCACCTTCCCCCATCCTCTCTTCCTACTGCCAGCATAGCAGCTCAGAGCAGCTTATTCTTACTTTGCTGTAAAGAGGCACCACTTGATCTCAAAGTGCACTGTTTGCAGCTGTGCAGCACTGAGTTCAACCTCAAGCCAGGCCGCTTATAGCCAGTGGCTTCAAATAGCAAAATAGATTGAATTCCTGCACAAAAACAAAAATGAGAGAGAAAAAAGGGACAGGATTTTCCTCTTCTTTAACTTTCATGTAGATTACAAACAAACAAACAAACAACTTCATCACATTCCCACACAATCAGGCATTTCGAAATGCAAGTGCACGTGGAAGAGTGAAACGATGGATCAAATTCTGTTCTTAACTGCACTGATGATAGTAATGTTTAACCTACGTCAAAATTTAGACCCCTGTCATTTTAGTAAAGCTTTCCCCTTCTGTTTGGAAAAAGGATTGTCTGGTAATCTACACAAAGTAATTATTAGCTGACACTTCACTCCACGTGTGAAGTGTGAGAAAATAGCTGTAAGTTGGACTACATTACTGAGTAATGAGTTCATGTTATCTTTTTTTTTTTTGTTGTTCTCAGCTTCTCTGTATAGAGAAAACATTTAGTATCTCTTGTGTTCTTTAGCTTAAGATGAAAGAATGGTAACTATCCCAAATCCAGTAGGGTTCCCGTTCTCAAAATCTGTTTAACTCAGTTTATTCATGGACCACAGACAGATAACAGGCTCCTTGTTAGCAAAGTAACTCATGGTTGGATTGTGGTTATCCTGAATGAAAACAGGAAGCTTCCTCCACGGAGAACCGCAATCATTTCAATTAAACAAAAATACTTACCCTTTTGTCAGCTTTGAGTTGTTTCAAATATGGTGACAAAACCAGACTTCTAGAGATCAGTCAGCATCCCAGAACAGACAAAGCCAAGTCCTCAGAGATAACTATTCTTGGAATCCCCCAGACCATGAAGGGAAAAGACATAAGCAACTCTCTGATAAGAGAGCATAGGTCAGGTGTGATACAGCAGACAGACATCTTCGATCCTTCTCAAAATATAAGGGAACAATCTACCCACGATTTCTCAAAGCAAAAACTGCAGTAACTGACTTGTAAAAGAAACAGAATGGTAATTAATATTTCTCTCCTTTTTGTTTTCTTCAGTAATGATTTTTTTAAGCATAGTATTGGTTAGCTTTCATTTAATCCAAGTTTGTTTGTGAATACTTAATCAGCATGAGGAAGACTTTTCCTCCTTTGATGGAACAAGAAGCAATATCCTTTTAGAGCAGTGGGTGTCAAGCAGTATCGTGATTTTTACCTGAAATTTGAGATTTCAGAAATGAAAAAATTATTTATTCTTAGTGATAGTAACAAAATAATATTTATTATTACCTTTTAAATTTAATTAATTTTAATTAATTTAACCTAACATTAATACTAATAAAGTAGATATCTAACTAGGCAGCTAACAAAGACAGAAGGTCCATTTAGAATTGATTCACAGTTGTAACACCTGTATTTTCTTTAACTCTGTGACTGGGATATTGCCTATTCTGCACGTCCTAAGAAACCTGTTTGTCTCCTTTAGGGCACAGAACAGTTTGCATATTGTTAGAAATAGTGTAACTAATGAAAGAAATGAACGCTACTCATGAAGCATAATTTCTAATACAATTGGTCTGTCATTGTATCAAATTCACATCAGAATGAAAAATGAGTGGCGTAGATTAGTTTTGTGCTGGAGACTTGTTAGCTATTACACTGCTGTACTCAGACAATGCTCATAATTAAATATGACATGCACCAGAAATTGTTTAACATTAGGCTAGTGCAATACAGAGCTCCAGAGGAAGAACGGAACATCAGATATTCAGACTTATTTTGCTTCTGTGTGAACAGTGACAGTAGTACATTATTGCACAAGTAATGCTTACTTAATGAATCTAGACTCTGATTGAGTCTGCCCTCACATGAGGCATTCAATTAACACAAGGCTCTGCAGCAGGGAGAAAGAAGACATGGGAATGGAAGAGAAGGAGGCATCTCAGTTTGAGGACAAGAGGCACACCCACGTGTGATGGAAAATGAAGTCAGACCTTCCATAGCAGTGCACAAAGCATAGCAGCAGATCGGTCAAAGAAACAAAGAATATCCTCACTTGGAAGGGATCTGCATTGTTCACACATTGTACCACGTTTTTCTAGATGGATATTTTGTCTAGTAGGATTTTAAGGATACTGTGAGAACAGTATCAAAACTTTTGCTAAAATTGGAAAACGTTACATATACTGGATTCCCGTGGTCAACTAGATTGGGAATCTTGTCCGAAAGGGAACTGAGTTTGAATTTATAAGGTCAGAAAACAAACAGAGACTGTGGACTGTTGCCACCAATCTGAGAAGAGTTCAGCTGCAGGATGGGAATGGAGCTGAGGACAAGTAAGTGGAGGTGGAGAGCAGGTCCAGTTCCAGAAAGGAAGCATTTCACTCTGGTCAGCAAAACGGCTTGGCAGATCCACTCCAAAGCAAAAGGCCCTCAGTGTGGCCACACTTTGCCCTGTTACTGATCATCAGGCCCTTCTCCCAGCCATCCACTAGGATATGGTAGGAGATTGTGATAAGGACTGCAGAAGTCCACCTGTCCATTCATCTCCTCAAAACAAGGCTCATCTTGGCCCTGATGATGCTGTACTGGTTGCTTCCAGAGGTCATCTTGCCCACTGTGTGCCTCATACGGATCCTCTGACCAAAATCTTTACTTGCAGATCTGGCTTCATTTGATATGCATTTGTTTATGTAGCAAACTTGGCTTTAAGGCCAGGACAGCTTAAGAGTTTCCAGGGAAGCAGGAAAGCAGCTCAAAAACAGTACAATAAAACGTCGCATCATGCTGAGCTCTGAACCCAATGTCTACTCGGGACAGGACTACTCTATGTCTGCAAAGGAGATATGCACAACATGATTAGGTAGCCATGCTCATGACAGAACAGGCTAAAAATTCAATAGTTACAGGGAATTCTTAGGTGCCTATCAGATGAAAAAAGTAACAGTCGCAAAGAAAAATAAGAAAACATCATTAAAAAGGCCATTCTTCAGGTCTATATGATGCAACTACTCATTTTTAGGGAGACTGTTTTGCATCATCTTGAGTCATTTGAAAATTGATTTGACAAAGCTTTGGAAATATTATCTCCTATTAAAAACTGAAAACAAAACACAGAAGTGTATTGGCCGGGGGAAAGACATGGTGATCCAAAGGTTCTTTACTATCTCTAATTATCATGACCCAAAAACTGTCAGAGAGGAATGCATGTTAACACTTACATGAAGACACAGGCCTCTGGTGGGATGAATGCATATAATTGCTGCAAAGAAACATACCTAACTAGTCAGGAATCTAAAGACACTGCACAGAGACCTTAGTAGTCCAGTTGAGCAATTTATTGTGGTGGTTTTTTTTTTCCTGTTTGTGTTATTTGTTGTTTCTCATTACTTCCAGCTGTCTGCCTGTGTCATTCAGGTGATGGATTTCAGCATTTTTATCCCCGTTACCAATTGATCTCACAAATTTCAGATACACTGCATTAAGATCATGCTATTTAATGATGCAATTAAAAAATAAATACATTACTACATAAGCAGGAGTTCATTTAGGAAAGATAGCAATATGTTTCAGGTATTCTCTTCACCAAATCTACGTGATTAAACCCAAGGACTAACACAAAAGCACTCATGTGAGCATATAATCACATCAGACTGCATGTATACTACATCACTGCTTTTTAGTGTCCAAGGTAAAGGTCAGGGAACGATATGAAGAAGAGAGTTATAGGCTGAAAGGGCTGAAAGCTCTCCCAGCTCCAGCTCGGCACAGAGCAACAGCAGAACGCCCTCTAGCACTGAAGTTGGGGAAAGCTTTTGTAGTTGTCAGGTCTTCCCCATCCCTAAAAACATAGAATGGCCTGGGTTGAAAAGGATCTCAAAGATCATCTAGTTTCAACCCCCTGCCACAGGCAGGGTTGCCAACCACCAGACCAGGCTCTTCAGCGCCATCTCCATCAAAATGTCCTTTAGCCCTAAAACTTACTGAGACAGAGAACGGGAAAAGTACATGTGTGATGACATTAGCTTCTGACTCTTGCTATCAGCTTTGTCAGCACTGAAGACAAATATCAGAACAAAATTTACAGTTGTGAATCTTTCGAACATTTAAATAAGGGAAAACCTTCCTGCTCAGTGCTCTGTGTGATATGAGCACTTGTTGAGTCTCCGCTAACATTCAAATTGCATTAAAAACTATGACTAGGAAAGATTACATTTGAAAGAAAGATCAGGACATGAACTTCTATCTAATCTCTCTGGAAGACATGGATTTGTTATTGTTCTGTTTTTATTGTTTTGAGATTAATCTTAATGACAAGCGCTATTTTTGAAACTGAAACATGAGCAAAAAAAATGCTTGGGTAGCAAGCCAGAGTTTACTAGGGCACTGCTCTTTGGCAGGGCTTTCAAGCATTCTAGAGAAATGAACATATATTTGAAATAAAGGAACCAACACTTCCTGAGACACCTCTGAATAAGGTCAGAGATCTGCCAAACCACACTGTTTTAGGGTTGCTAACCTACTCTGGAGCACCTCTGTTTCCAGATATACAGCCCAGGGAGGGGATTTACTCATAGGAGAGCAATAGATGGAACAAACTGTTACGTTGCTTTATTCTCTAACACATTGCCCACCCTATACTCATTAAAAATATATTTAGACATGTGATCACTTGATCATAGGTCTATATGCTGTAAGACATCACGTGCATAAGCATGTAGACAGATATTCCAAAAGACCATACATATGCAAAATATGCTTTCCATATATGCAATGCACTTAGACTGAGCTAGACTGTGTTTCTTAAAAATAGCAAACTGATCAGACTGCACAAGATAAACTCCTTGCCAATGTGTCTAAGTATGAACTCCATCATTAACTCACTGAAAACAGCACACATAGAGCTGAATATGCACTTTACTTACCTTGATAAACTGGGAACTGTAAGGTTTGCAAGGAGCTGGTACAAAATAAATCAGGAAATGTATTTTTGCTTATTGTTCCATTTTCTAAAGCAGGAGCGAGTGGGCAGTTTGGAATGACATCTTAACGAACATAAGATAAATGTTTTCTTTGTGCCGTCTCTAAAAGCTCTTGGGGGTGCAAAATTATAATTGGCACACTTATTTCTGAGATGCTTAAAAATGAGTGCTCTTCCTATCATGAAAAGGTGTATTTCAGAGGGTCACTCCTCCATGCAGAGGATGCAGTGAGCTTGTTTCCAAATACATAACATAGCTTTACCTGTGTCCTCAAGATAGTGTCCATCAAATTAAAGACGTCCTGCAAGCATCCTGCAAAGGCCACAGATGTCTTCATCAAAATCTACATGATTATTATGCAAGAACTCCAAAACACTTTGACAATTTGGCAGTGTATTCCCAGAAAGGGAATATTTATTTTCTTCATCTCAAAACCGAATTCCCTAAAAACCTAAAATGAAAAAACACAAACACACACAAAAACAACCACTAAGACACCAAAACTCCACGCCGGCATCTCACTAAATGCACATTGGAAATAAGCAAGTGTTTTGGAAGCTGGGGCTTTGTGTGTTGGCTTTTTGTTTTGTTTTTTTTTAAATGTGCCTCTGCATTCTTGTGCACCTGTATTAATATAGGAAAATTCCAAGTCTGTACAGTTTATCGATTCAAAGACAGGAACATAAACGTGGCTGCTTTTCCTCAGATGGCTTTTTCTACGTATGTCTTTGCATCACTGAAATTCCAGCACTGTTTTCCCTTGCCAGACACCACTGTGCGTCTTCCTGAACAGCAGGCATTCTTTCAATAGCAACTCAGGGCAGCCAACATAGAATAGAAGGTCAGTTTCTAAGACAGGATGTCAAGAGGACAGGAATTGAATGGTGCTGGCTAGTGAGGAGACACCATGTAAATCAAGAATGAAGCGTGGTCCCCAGGGAAGTAGTTCATGAGCCTGCAGTATATGATAAACCTGCAGCTAAAGCATCTTAGGCAACTGTGATAACAATGTGTCACATTCCTGAGGAGTCAAAAAACAAAGGTTGCAGAAGTCCTTGCAAAGCACGGCTCCCTTAGACATCTGTGCTTTCAAGGAAAAGGAAAGATTTGGCAAGTTCTGTCACTTCTGGCTTTTTTTCTGAAAACAAAAATCAAACAGCCATGGGTTTTTGAGAGGGGCTGACCTTAAAGTGACACTTGAGTGACAGCAGAAATTGACTTTAAGACTTTTTAAGCAGGTTTTTTTTTTTTTTTAGTACACAGAAAACACTCATACACATTCAAGATGGATTGAAAATAAAGTAAATGCCATAATTTTGAGTTGATAAACAAGTAGTTCCGTTGTATATTAGAAATAACTACTTGCCTAGATGTAGCATTAACCACCAGCTAGGAAGGTTAAACCCATCTCTCCAAGTTGGGCTTCTTGCCCTTTTCATTTAGGCATTGCATTGCCCTTTGTAGTTAAGTAGTCCCTTCACTGCTGCTTGTAAATTGAGTACACTCTGAGGTACTCATTCTTTTATTCTCTGCCACTGCTCAGGGACCAGCCTGTGCTAATAAACACCATGAAATGACTACAGCAAGCATTTGTTATTCATTGTTGGTTATTGATGCTGGCTTACAAACCAAGTACCATAGGCTGAGGGAAAAGAGGTGAAGGTAAATGGCAGACCAAACAGAACTCCCATGCTAGGGTAGCAGACACAGTTCTAGTATATGTGTATGAAATACAGCTGCAGTATGAGATTTAACAGTAGCACAGCTCAAAATGTCCTTCTGGAAATTGTGGAAAGGATGATCAAGAGCATCCCAGAACTCAAAGAAATTACACTGCACTTTTGTGAATCAGAGCAAGCTTACTACCTCACCTTGCTTTCAATCGGTGCTGGAAGCAGCAAATCTCAAGCTTATTTCAGATGTGAAGCATTCAGATATTCCTGCTGGCAGCAGTACAAATAACACAGGATCCACAGGATCTCTATGATGTTGTTTTGTTAAAAATTTTTCAGTTTCATCAAAGATTGCTTCTCCATAGCACAGTATCACAGCACACCGTTTCCACAGTGAGATGAAGGCCTTCCTGCCAGTTAGCTGAATTGCAGCAAGTTAGTCACCATGTACACAAAACACATCCACAGCAAAAAAAAACAAAACAAAACAAAAAAAACAACACACTAAAAAAACTCCCCTCCCCCTCCCCTGCAAACAACACCAAGTTATAAAACACCCATCTGCTGTGTAAGGGTCTAAGACCACGGGACCACAAAACTATCAAAGAGCAAACACAGCTGGGTGTCCAAGGCGATAGTTTTCATTTCTGCCACCATTGCTGAATGTATTTCTGTGGCTGTGTCATTTGTAGGTATTGTACTGATGCTTATGCCAGGCTTTATTTCTAGCTCCATGTGCACAACAGATCTCTCACAGACCTCAAAGGGCACTGTTTCAATCACCGTACTTTAAAAATTAAATAACAGATTTACATGTTAACAGTCACAGTAATTTTGCAAGAACTAAACATGATCCACAAGCTCTCCAGAGGTTCTAATTAAGAATACCCCAAATGTCAACCTGATCAAAGAAAGTGCTGAAAGGCTATTTAGAATCACAGAGTCCTTATCGTTGGAAGGGACCTTCAAATATCATCTAGTCCAACTCCCCTGCAATGAGCAGGGACATGCACAGCTTGATCAGGTTGCCCAGGGCCTGATCCAGCCTTGTCTTGAGCCTCTCCAAATGTAATTTGTCAGCATAACTATTGCTCAAAGAAGCACCCAACGGTTGAGATTAATTTCACTTCGCTCTCAAAAAGTACATTTAAGGAGATCAGTCCACTGTTTCACTGGCAATCCACACACAAAGCTTCCCCCATTATACCTGCATCTCCACTTGTGAGTTTAAAGAAATGCAAAGCCACAGGATCTGTGGTGATAGAACAAGGGGAAATGGTTTCCAACTCATAGAGGGCAGATTTAGGTTATATATATACACACATATACATGTATATATATACACATACACACATACATATGGAAAGAATCATTTGCAGTGAGGGTGCTGAGGCACTAGAACAGGTTACCTAGCGTTGTGGTCGATGTCCTATCCCTGGAGGCTTTCAAGATTAGGCTGGGTCAGGCCCTGGGCAACCAGATCTAGCTGTGCTTGTCCCTAATCATTGCAAGGGAGTTGGACTAGATGGTCTTTAGAGATCCCTTCCAACTCTAAGGATTCTATGAACCTTTTCACATACAGTGGAAAAGGATGCTGGGTTTGGATTTACAGTCTGAATTTTCCCAAGTGTTCAGAGCTGCTCAGATTTAATTTTCCAATTCAGATCTGCTAGCAGAGGTTAATATATTCAGTTAAAAACAAAACAAGAATAGCACATTAGAACAATAAAAAAACCAGCAAAATAATAATAATCTATTCAGGCACCACTTGTAGTTGAACGTATGTATTCATCACAGCTCTATTATAGACTCGATTCTTGCTTTCAATTTCCTCACTCTCAGAAACCTCCTACACAATTATTTCCTGTTAGATTCTTTCCTTCCTAACCTCCCCAGGCACTGCCATTCCTGGCTGCATGCCAGTTAAGTTACTGTTCAAAGGTGAAAAAAACAGAATCTATCCCAGGGAGCGACTCTGGAAAAGCCTAATGTAAAACAGCATGTTTAAGAGAAGTGAGATGGCAAAGCAGGGCCATTAGACCCAGTACAGCACAAAAAGCCACGTGCATCACCCTTCATTCCACATCATTTGCACTGAGGGAGCTGGATGCCCTGGAAACAGAGAAAGCTAATTCAAGGGGGTTAAAGGTACACCCTCTGACCTGTGATTAACCTCCAGGCAGGTGGACTTAGGATGTTGCCATAGGCACGCTATGAAGCTAGAGAACCAAAAGTGGAGTGAGCTTTCAATTACCAGCAAATGCAGTGCTTCCCTCCCCAGAACCCCAACACACAGCTGAGGATTTTCTCTACTTACACAATTTGACTAGGTATCTAGCTGGCCCAGGGGGTAACCTACTGCTTTTGCAAAACACCTGCAAAATAAAGCTGAGTAATGGAGCTAGGATCATTTGTACTACATGGAGACTTCAGCCTCCCCCCAGAATCACCATCTCCGCAAAAAGTTTCAGCATCTGAATTTCGCAGTTTTCCTTTCAGCTTACAAGATGAACATCTTGCTGCTTGGTTTTAGCGTTCTATCTTTTAGAAAATAAGAAGCTGCTACATGGAAGTGAATTAGTCTTCATTCAAAACATGTATTGCAAAAGGCTTGATTTACTCAGTGACAGCCAGAGACAAGACAGTGATCTTATTTATGAGTGTTGGATCTGTTGTTTGGGCTAAATTGGCTAATTATCAGACTTCCCATTTCTGTTATTACAAATCCTCAATTCTTACCCTAACATGTTTAAAAATGTTTTCCAAGAAAGCAGAAGACATTTGTATTCATTCTAATTGCTTGCCTCCTTCCCACCCAGGTAATTAGCTTGAAATACTTTGCTTCTCACTCTCAGAACCAACCTGTAACATCTCTTTCTCTCCCCCTAAATCACCAGCCGTTCATTTACTTCTTTCCACAGTCCCACATCACTCAGCAACTTTTTCCACTGGTATTTCCTCTCACCAGATGGTCATTTGCCCAGAAGAAAACATATCCTAATGAATGCACTGAAGTCTGTTCAGATAGCAGCATAGCACACTACTGCTGATGCACAAGAGCGTGCACATCCACCATACTACAGGCATTAACAGTAAGAAGCAGGTAGGTTAGCAAGTTGAACAACTGCTTCTTCATTTTTTACTGTTTGTGTTGTTTTTTGGGTTTTGTTTTTGTTTTTGTTTTTTTGAGAAATATGATTGTGGTGAAAAAGAATGAGTGAAGAGTTTTAGGACTTTGTCATCAATGCTTTGTCCAGTAATGAAAGTTAGCGAACATTTTACCGAAGAAGTTGGAGTCTTTAGGTCATTTCTGTCAGCATCATGGGACCTATGAGTTCTGTCTTCCATACGATGATGTTTAACACACCAGTCTTAGAGGGCTATTGTAACATCATTTGTCTACGCATAATCTAGGTTAGCTATTTCCACCTAGCTGCGTACAAGGGCCCTCTTACTGCAGAATTTTGCCTTTATTTCATACTATAGAAAACATCCACAGGAAGCCAAGCCCTACACATCTGATTTTGTCAGCCTCTTTTTCCAAATATCTGATATTGGGTCTGTCTTTATGTAGATTGAGTATGCTACCACAAGAGGAATCATTCAAAAGTAAATGGACCTTTCTTCAGACGTTGGATCAATGCACCCATGCAATGCACAGCGACAAAGAATGGCGGGTGAGAAGCGTTTACTGATTTGTGCCTTCCTTTGAAAGCTGCTTCAGCAAAACGTGGAGTGCTTACTTACAAAAATAAGCAGCATGAAACAGCTACCCAAAATATTTCTAGGAAAATAAATCAGAGCACGCTTAAAGTAACAGTAGTTCTGCTGGAGGGCTTAACATGGCTCCTCATTCAGTGCTGCGATAGGGAATATTCACTCCTAATTCATACATCACAGAACAGCTACAGGACTTTATATTCTCCTTTCCTACTCCTTCAGCCCTTCTCTCGTGATACTGCGACCCCAGGGAAATGTTGAACACTTGCAGGAAGAAAACTGCTCTACCCTAAGCCCATTCAATCCAAGTCATCTTTTACAACACAGTAATACATTGTTAAGGTAGCATTCGCAATACAGTCATTTGCAAAGGATGAAACATCAATATATTGTTTGTTTGGTTTGACTGTTTGTTTTTAATGTCTTTTGGCTTAGAAAAGCATATCAGAGATCTTTGAATATGCAGCTTATCAAAACTAAATTTAAAACATTGCATGTTCTCTAACTAAAGGTGCGTTAGTCCTCTTCTAGCTAGCGAGTATTGCTAACCTAAGCTGTTCTCCTTGGCTTGCTATTTACTAAAGCAATCACAGTTCTCAACCTAAAGGATGTTAATATCTCAATATATCTTTTCTCCTTTATCCACTCTAACCGCAACACAATTTTCTCATTGCAAAGAAGGAGCAACAAAATACTGTAGACACTTGAAAAATCTCACACATCTTCAGCTTGATTTTCCCTGCAGCTCCCTGGAGATCGTTCCTTGGTACTCTAGGAAAGGCAAAGAGAAGATTTTTCATATTGTACACCTGTAAGATTCTCTAGTCTCCTAAAAACCAAGAAATACATTCTATGTGCTGACATCATCTTGCCTGACAAATGAGCCATTCTCTTTCTTTAGTACAGCTGAAAGCAATCAATCATGCCACAGCTAGTTAGGGTAGTAGGGGTTAGGATACCAAAGTTCTCAGTGCCACTGTCTATAGCTAACAATTTTGCTTGACCCTACTAAGGTAATGATTTTTCTTTTAGTTCATGCTTCTCATAGATTTTAAAATAGATATTTTTAGACTGCTTAGTATCCATCTCAAACTGCATAAGGGAAAAGTTCACTTTCCCGTAGCCCAGATAAAGAACACAGCCAACAAGATGCAGACAAAAGCAAAACCTAGAGAAAAGGAATATGACATTGTCCATGCATAGCACTGTAATTGTAATACCAACTGTCCCAGGCAATTAAAGGCAAATCATTTTGAATATTTCAAGTTCCAGTAGGGGAGTGGTGCCAAGACATGCAAAAGCAGCTGTCATTTAACATTAGAATATAAATCAAACCATTAAAATCCTCTTAATTAAAACAAAAAATGGAAAATCAGAGAGAAACTCTCAGCAGAAATTAAGTGTGATTTGGAGGAAAGTAATCATTGCTAAAAAGGGGACTTAGATTTCACATAGGTACAAACATACAACATGAATATGATCTAGCAGACAGCTGAGATTTAGAGACTCTTAAAAACATATTAACAGCAAATTAATGAAGTTATGAATTGCAAGACTAGCACACAGTAGGAATTATGCCTTCACTCCAGCTTGTATTATCTTGGTAAGCAAGCATATGAGGCAGTGCGTGCCTGCAGGACTTCTCTTGTACCAAAATACTTCAGCTGACTACAACAATGAAAGAAATATGTTCCATGTTTTTACTTAATATCATACTCACTGTAACAAGCAAATTACAGGAGGCCAGAGGAAGCAGAAGGGAGCAGAGATAAGTGTATGTAAATTACAGCCTTTCAGCAGAATGCTGCTGCAATAACCACATCAACAACCTGTAAATGACAAGGTAGTAGAGTAGCACCTATTAGTGATTTGGAAGGAAGAAAACAAGCTACTCCTAAAGCTGTTCACACCTAGATCAGCCTTAGAACACACTACAACTCCACATGCTATTTATACAAAAGCAGAGATTATGTAAGCACTTGGGAGATCTCACAGAATGTTCACTGCTGTAGGTAGAAGTAAAACTAACACTGAGTTCACTTTCTGCATAGCTCTTTCACACTATGGTTTAGCTGCAAATGCTATGACCCCCTCAACCCTATCCCCATAAATGGTGCATGCTCTTACATCATGAGACACAGGAGCTCTCAGTCTTATTTCCATGTAACAGCCCAAGCCAAAGAATTCAACCACGCTAGTATTAAATTGCATGATTGGGAAACTGAGTTTGGAAAGAGAAGTTTCCTGTCAATTCTAGAAGAGAGCAGAAGAGATCAATTGATACAACCTGATCATTATTCAGAATCACAGAATCACAGAATCACCTGGGTTGGAAGGGACCTCAAGGATCATGTAGTTCCAACCCCCCTGCCTAGCAGGGCCACCAAACGTACACATTCAGATCAAGTTGCCCAGGACCCCGTCCAACCTGGCCTTGAACACGTCCAAGGACGGGGCATCCACAACCTCCCTGGGCAGCCCGTTCCAGGGCCTAACTACTCTCCTTGTGAAGAAAACTACTCTCCTTGTGAAGAAAACTACTCTCCTTGTGAAGAAAACTACTCTCCTTGTGAAGAAGTAGTAATTGGGCTGATGGTGTTACAGTCACTAACAGTTTTACACAGCTGCTGCACTATAAACTGTTCTTGTGGGCATGGGGCTACTGGACATTCGGACTTAGATCACTGATTTGGGTATAGGATGAAATCAGCGGGCTGAACCTGTTTGAGCCAAGGGAGAGTGGTATCAAACACCGAGGAGGATCAGCCAAAGGGAAGTCTGGAGAAGCCTTGCACTAAGCCGCACCTTGCAAAGACATGCATTAAAATTCTTAATAGCCACTTCACCAAAGAGCAAAGGCACTTTAAAGCCTCGTATGCACACACCTGCAGGTGGTTAAGGCTCATAGTCTAGCTAACTGAAACTTCACCAACAGATCATCTCCTTCCCTCGCACCAACATCCAAATTCAGGGGCAACAATCTCGCAGTCGGCTGTAGCTGCACATCCTCGGCCAGATCACAGTACTGATCAGCACAGGGTTTCCAGAGGGCTTACACTGCACTGCTTGGTCTCAGAAGGAAAGCTGCTACCACCACTCATTCCTCTTACACTTTCAGGATTCAGTTTGACCTTTCGGTTTTATTATTGAATGAGGGCATTACTTCTGCAGAATTCACAGCTCTGCAAGATTCAAGTTCAAAACTGGAAGTGTTTAAATGTATGCAATTCCAGCACTTCTGAGTTACGTTTTGACAGCAGGAACAATAGCTCATCACGCAACTTCTGGCATTTCATAAACGTTTGCCTTACCCTTTTTGTTCAATTATTGGAGTAATAAATCTCATGCAAAGTTTATTTGAAGTATCTTGCAGCCACGTGACCCCCACACCATGTGCTATGTGCTCAGAAGCCTCTCAGCAAAGGCAGACACTTTCAACTGCTGCACTGCAAGCTTACCAGAAAACTCACCACCCCCAGCCCTATGGTAAAGGTCAGAATATTATTGTTATTAGCACAGAAAGTCTGTAATAGGGACTCACCATTTATTTTTCAACTGGAATTTTCCACAAAATATCCTGATGTTTATAGTTGCTACAGATTTTTCCCTACTCAAGTAATTAGTTGGATAACTTCAATTAGCAGATGAGCTCTGAAGACCGAAAAGATACATTCAGACTGCAAAAAAAAAAAAAAACCCTCCAAATTTTGATTTTGATTTTGGTATTAACCTTATTGAAATCCATACTCATGTGCTAATAAAGTAAAATAACCTTTCTGATGCAAAAAAGAAATTCAAATTAAACTGGTAGGGATCTCCAAAGACTGAAGTCCTTCCTTCTATTTCATTACAAATCAATAAAAACAGTATTAACAAACACAGCAGACAAGTTCATGTCATATCATAGAATGCTTCTCAATCAAGATGAGAACTGTCAAACATGGAAAGTAATGCAAGTGCTGCTATTTTTATGGCAAGAGTGCCAGAAAATTTAAAAAAAGATTATTTAAAACATAAAAGGACTCTTGATAAAAAGCTCCTTCCACATTAAGTCACCTAGCATTCATTCCTCTATTCCAAAATAGTATTGAATTTCCCCAACGTTCTGCAACACCAACACGTTCTGCATGCTCAAACCAGCATATTTCTCTGAAATAAAGCTCCTGAAGCGATCACTTAATCTGGAAAATAATATTTATCAAATCCAAGGCATGCTATGAACAGAATTGCTCAAAATGTCAGTTTCTAAAAGACCTTCTGGGAAGTAGAGTCAGGCTTGAAGTTAAAACTTAAATAAGAAAATGAGTAGCACAAGTCTGGGCATAAAAAAAACCACTGTGATTATGAGACTGTTTAAGCAGATAAGAGAAAGTAATGTTTTTGGGTTTTTTTTGTTTAATGTTTATCTCGGAAATTTTAGGCACTTTCCTTTTGCATTGTAATTATTGATGGAGTTGAAATTCACTACAGAACAGTTTGGGAGATGAAGTCCTGTATAATAGCTCTGCTCTCAGTGAGAATTGATAGTTTTCTCTCTCAGCCAATTCCAATCTAATTTTGACTGACCTCACTGTTCACAAGTCTGATCTTCATGAAGCAGGCCAGTCAGGACATCAGTTGACCTGGATCCTGTCTGTCAGCAAAGAAATTACTCAAACAGATGGTTAGTCCTTTGTAATGACTGAAATGCAAGGCCCTGTCCCCTGTCTTAATATCGAAGTGTCTCATTCCCAACTACCTACTACATAAAACAGAACTTTTGAACTTCTAGAGGTGAGAAGAAAAACATGAACTATAGAAGAAAATACACAGAAAACTCACCATGGTTATTTCTAGATCTCTTTTTCTTCCTTTTTGCCACCAAATCATTTATTTAGCATAGAACAAAATAATCACTACTGCTATCTATAAAGTGATAGAAACAGGATAACATTGAAGAAGAGTTTCTTACCATTACATAATGCAATAATTAACTGACAGGTGACTAATTCTATTTCCACCAAGTGCTATGGAGAAGAATACTAACAGCAAGATGACCTCTGGTACATCAGTTACTCTTGAGACACATTCACCAGATACCAGCATGGTCACATTGGATATGTAAAACCCTGAAATGTTATTTTCTAAAGAAAAGCAGAACGTGTAAGGAAGAACATTTAGATAGATGTTCAACAGAAGGACAAAAGGGAAAAGTCTGTAGTCTAGTTTATAGACTTCCCTTTTTGTTCACATTCCATTGTGCAGAAAACTGACTGGTGGCATATCCACAACACTGAAGAATGAGAAAGTGAAGTTTCATGTAAATGTTCTAATATCCCTGAAATTTCCATTTTGGAAATATGTTTCATATTTACAAGCAAAGGAACCCAACCAAGGAGAATGCCAAAGGGAGCTTCACTTTCCAAAGCACATGATGGAATAATAGTTTTAGTGGAATACCACTGTACTGACATAAGTGAGCCAAAAGCAGGACTATGCAAGACCGAGTTCTGAGTTGCACTAGCAAATATAGAGTGCAGTTTAGTAAATGTTTAGTAAACTACTAAAAAATTCCCAGCTTGTCACTGGATGTCTCTATGGGGGCAGAATTAGATTTGCATCACATGGAATGAAAGAATGTAGACAAAAACAACCAACAAACAACATGCTGTAAGGAGTCAAAGTTTCAAGGAGAGATTTGATTCTGTAGCAGTTTGACAACAACTCTCCTATGTCAAAAGTTCTGCATCCTGGACTACAAAATCAAGACAGTACTGTTCCACTCTTCTATTAAATCAACTGTGTCACCTGCTAGTTGTATAAAGAGTAATCCAGTATTCATGTAAGTGTTCCAGCTCTGTGTTTTCTTATCTGTTTCTGTAGCTTGAGTTTTAAGAACAGTCACATTATACAGCACAATACTCATAAAAACAATACCAGTCATAAATAATAATGACTAAAGTGCAGGACATCGTATACAAAGATAAAACTGAGAGGAGAACGATGCAGACAAATTGTTTCTGTTTGCCCTTAGACTTCAAGTCTTAAAACTTTTTGATTTGTAAACATGATATTTCTGAAACAGCTTTAGAACTGAACTGGAGGTAAGGGTTGTTGTTTTGCTCACCTTCTGGAAGTGCAGTATGGAAATGAAATGGGAGAGAAGAAAGGAAGAGCAGAAAGCATGCAAAGGCCAAGATCACCATCTAGTGACAGAATTTTTGCTTTACAAAAGGTATACATGAGTATAAGTTTTGTCTCAGAGAAATAAACTCTCCATCACTTTTACAGTTATAGCCTTCTAATACAAACACTGTATCTTCATTCAGGAGTAGGAAAGATTCAGAGCTTGTGTTTTGCTGCAGTGAGATACCTGAAAAACCTCAAAATAGGGCATATATGTAAGAGAAAGCTTCCTTCCTTCTAGAAGAGCTTTTACCAATGGGCAATTATGGAGATTCCATTGAATCTGCCTTTAGTTCTTCCAACAAAAATTCTTTTCTTCTATTATCTCACTACTTTCTCTCTGCCACCACTGTGGACAACACTATCATAATGCAAAATAGTAACATTAATGGATTATATTTGATGCTGATTTCTATAACTTTATGTATTTTTAAAACTCTTCTTTTACATTTCTCCCTGCAGAAAGGAAAAAACTATTTTATAGTTACCCTTTGAGATTAAGCTCACGCAATCTATCCTCTTACTATTGCAATTTTTTCCCCCCTCAGTCCTGGCCTCTTCCTTTTCACACTGTACAAAAAGCTGTCTGCCAAAACCCAGCACATCTTCCTCTTGGGCATCCTCACCTGCTGCCCTGCATCTCCATTGGATTTAGGTTCCCTACATTTGTTTTTAACATATTCTATAGATCTTACCACTCGAGCCATTTTATACCTTATCAAGTGATTTTTATCCACTGCCCATTTTGACTCTCCATTTGGGAGCAGGATTGAGCTTCTCTGGAGCAGCTCCAGTACCCTCATCAGCTCCTGCTGTCCTTCTGCTCTTGATGCAGCCACAGCTCAGCTTTTCACAGATGTTCCTGCCAAAATATCAGGCAGGCAGCCAGAAGCACTGTGGCTGTGAGGCACAGCTGTGGCCGGAAGCAGAACCCAAAAGGTGCCCAGCTGCTCCCCAGAGACAGAACCCACAGAGGGTACAAAATTAAAGTTGCTAATTTCTTCTGGCAGTTAATATAGGAGTATATTTTTGTGTAAGGTACAACACAGTATCATACATGTCCCTTAAAGTTTGTAATCAGAAGACTTGAGCATTTTGACTAATTTCCATTCTTGTGCTTCTACCACCTGCATTAAAAGCTTGTCTTAGCAATATTTACTTGCAAATAATAAAAACACACACACAAAAAAATCCAGCAAAAACCAAAGCAACACTACCTTAAATTATAGCAATCTGTTTTCACACACGCCTGAGTCCCTTAAGATGTTAATGAAAAATCAGCTGAAGCAGTCTATACAAGCAGTAATCTCAGTCTGCATGGGAAAAAAAAAAAGGTAGGATCAATATTGTCCAATTGATTTAATAAAATATAAAACAAAACCATACTGTCACTTGAGTGTCACAAAGCTTACGTCAGAGTTTGTAAAAGTGGCATCTCTAAGACATAACAATACACATATAAAAATTAAGCTTCTCTAAATAGAAAGCACATGGGACAAAAGCAGGAGTAAATATCATCAATACATTTCAGCAGGTCAACATAAATCAGCTAGGGAGAAAACACATTATGCCATCTCACAATATTTTCCAAAGAGCGTTTAATTACTAGCTGACAATCTGATGATGAATTGCAGAAAATAAACTGTTTTTTTATTTCTGCCACCATTTTTTCCCCCTAAATTATGCATAGCCACTTGAATAAATAAATTCTTAATATCTCTACACAAGGAAGTGCCTCAGAGGTAATTCGCTGTATATTTCATTTATTGACTTTTTTTTTCTTCTCACATGCTAAAATTTAGCCAGTAGAAGCTGAATGTATTACATATGGGGAGAAAAAATGAGAAATGAAAGTCTCACTCACTCTCATTTGGCACCAACATATTTACCACTAAAGGGCTTTTTTTATGTATTTATCAAGCAGAAATAAGATGCTTGTGGAATCATACCATCTGCAATACAGGTCAAGTTAAATCCCAAATAGATCATCATTTAAATCAACCAATATTTCTTTGAAAAATCTCTCCAGAATTTACTTGACCTTTTCTTTTTCCCCAGTTCACAAAAGCAGCACGAAAGGCCATGCTATCCATTTCCCTTTAATTACTAACAAACTTACTAGTGTTCAAGCAGAACCTTCCAAGCATTCGGTAACGACAAGAAGTGTTGGTAACTAGAAGTGTGGAGGAAATGTTTCTGAAGGAAAAACATTTCTCTAGATCAATATTTAGAGTAAAATTGTTTTTACACCTGTCATAACTGGTGGAATGCCCCAAGTAGAAACATATTGATGCAGACTTGAGACATTTTTGTTATTAAATATGTGCACTGAATTTAAATCTATCTCACATGTAACCTTAGGCACAAGAGGGTCAAAACAGATGCCATCAGGACACCATTTTTCTATCTTACACAGTATCCAATGGTATATATTAGGGTTAAAGTCTGCTTTCTGTAATAACTTCATTTTCACCAAAGTAGGTACAGTCAGGTCCAGAAGCAAATGTCTCCTAGCTGAAGATTTCATCGCTGTAACAGAGAACAGGACACTTTTCCCACTGAATTTAAAGGCCATAAAAATTGACTTTTAATCCTATAAATTTTTTCAGTTGAGTTAAATTTACCCACGCATGAAGAATATTTAATCCATTTTGAAGCAACAATTAAGGATACAAGCAGCCTTTCTTCATTACTTAATTTAATCTTGGGCTCACAGGTTAGAGTTGTGTTGGCTTTATTTTTAAGAAACCATTTGAAGGATATTCTATCAATATAATAACGCATCCCATGATTCTAAGCCATGAGTGTTAAATTCTGTATAGAATTTAAATCAAGTTATCGTCCAACTTTTTGTATAGAAAAAATCAGCTTTGAAGAAAAAAAAAAAAGCTTGATAAATCAGCTTTAAAGCATACAGCTAAGCCATGAGCAGAAGAAAATAGATTGATGCATCTGGATTGTCTAGATAATTTACTTAATTTGAAACGAAGAACATCTTCATAAACCAATTACATTTAAAATGTTTATTTCTTCTAAGTAATACAATCAGTTACAAGAAAGGATTTAAGAAGAAGTAAATCTTGGCTCATTCTCTTTAAGTGCCTCATCATTAATTTTACCTTCCATAGCTGCAAGGGGCACAAATAAGACACTGCTCACAGGAGTAGTTGGCAAGCTGATGTGAAAAATCCTACCACAGCAGCTTGACAGAAGAACTGAGAGCATGTTACATATTAGCATCTATGTTCAGATGTATCAGACTCCGACACTTTGTGAAAGCTCACAGAACACTATTTCAACTGCTAATATACTAAGGGAAAGAATAGAAAGTCTTTTGTATACTTTCTCTGTTTAGCACCACCTGATACAGTAATTCACATTGCTATAAAGAAGTTAAAAGAAAGTGATTATTTTTCCTTATTAACTAAAAATTAACTAATGAAATTTTATTTGGAACTTGAATTCAAAAGAGCTTAATGTCAAAGTTCAATATGCCTTGGATTGCACAAAATTGGATTTCTTACTCAACCTCTCTCATGTTAATTCTATCAACCAGCTTCTGTTTTGTGACTCACTAGGGTGCAGAGAGGCTGCTAGCCCAGGTGTTATTTCTAATTCATTTATTTGCACAACTTCCACTGTTTTCCTCCTTGAAGCTGTATTTCAGCTAGTATTAAGTAAATACGCAAGCCTGACCCCTGCACGTTCATTAGCATGCTGAACAAGTACGTGTAGAAGTCATCCCAGAAGGCTTGCCAGCCAAATCCATCACTAGAATTAAGCTATTGAAGTGTTTCTCACGCCTTTGCTGTGAATATCTCAAATTGCTTGCTATTAAAGTTGTGATTTCCATCCTACTGAGCCGTACCCACATTTTCCCTGTAACTGAAAGACACAAGTGATGAATGTGTATTTCCAGAAACAAGACAGTAACTGAAAAAAGAGGTCTCACCATATGTACAACTACATTCCTTGAACCTTGTTAAGATTTGGCTCAAACTGCTTCATCCACACCTAGGAATACTATTTTGACTGAAGATGAAAATTAATTTAGTCTGTGGGATTATACATGTGTGAATTTGAATGGCCTTGTAGAAAAAGATATGGCTTACTGAAGGAAAGGTGCCATTGCAACCTGTTTAGTAAATAAAATACATAAAGCACCCATGAAATGCATCCTTGCAGTTACCAGAGCTTTGACTCCCTTTCAGCTTCCTCTCAAATGGCAACATACAACTCACTCCCAGCCCTAACACAATTCAAATAGATAAAAACAGTAACCAAACTAAATCCCAATGTCCAGCATTATAAGAGAAAAGAGAAATCAGAGTAGTAAAAACACTGAACCTTAAAATCAAAAAGGTGCACAAGATAAAAATCAGGTATACTCTCCTAGGTCTGTGTTGAATGTTTAGAACTGGTTAAATTATTTGTTTCCTTAAGAAGCGGAGCATAAGCTTCACATAATGCTGTTAGTGATAATACACAGATTAGTTTCATAAACCCAGAATTACCCACAAACTTGAAAGATTTTCTCAAAACAAAGCTTTTGATCATTGAGGTATGTTAAAAGTGTGAGGAATGTTTGTATCTTTAGCAACAACAGCTTCTAACAAACCAGGAAAGTTGTCTTTGCAGTGAATAATATATTCAGTATTCAAACCTACTCTAAAGATGCTGTTACTTGTTCTCTACTACAAATTAATAAATAATGCACAGAATGTGCCTAGTGATGCAATGCAGAGCTATTTAAATATAGCTCTAAAAGATCCTGTGTAGGCATTCACACAATACTTTATTGTTCAAAGCAAATCAGTACCATCAGTGCCATTCATCCACAAGATATGCTAGCAAAGAAAAAAGGTTATCCTCAATTATCTTCTATTTCTCATGTAAGTTCTTTAATTGTCTGTTTGTGTAAGGTATAGAACATGTCCAAAACATTATCATCATTCATATAAGTATATATGTATTATATATATGTACACACACACTGCTCTTTGACTAGAGCACCTTTTAACAATGTTGTTCCTATAGAATTGGAGTGAATCCTGAAAGTTTCAGAGGCATAAGACCACTTGCACTTTCTTTCTCTTCTGGAATTATTATGCATGAGATTCATACCACAAACAAGGAAAACTTGTTAAAGTAATTGGCCTCATTTATCCTTCACAATTAATAGCTAAGACCAGTTTCCCATCCAAACACAACTATTATACTAACTAGGCATTGTATCTGCCTACTGATTGTTGGTAGGCAATAATGCCACATAAAGCAGAACACAATTAAGCACCTAACTGATTTAAAGCCATTAATAGGATCCGTATAATAAAAGTTACTCAGAGGAAGGTTGTTGTTTTGTTTTTAACATCTGCAAGGATGCCTCCTTGTCCCAGAAGTTACAGTGGAAGATATTTCACAGACGTTACAATTCAAAGGAAGAATGAAGTTCATCAATAAAATTTTATTTGTTACATACATTGCTTATGTTAGTAGTAGTCTGACAGTTCAAAGTGGTGAAAGACAGCAAGTCCTTGAACAGTGATACCACAGCAATCCCATATAATAAGAATTGAGATGCTCAATGAGATTTAGAAACTGTGAAGGAAGAAGTAAAAGGGTGAGGTAATGTCATAAGACAGTTTAAGCTACTGAATACAACGCTTTGTGAGAGGGTTGGTTTTGATCTAGACAAATAATTCCAAGTTGTCGAACAAATGTTTTAATGTCTGTTGAATAAAACATATCAAATAAGTAAATCATTCATAATACCAAAAATAGAACAAGAACGAAGAAAACCTTTTAAATCTTCTCCCTTAAAAAATACATATAGAAAGGCACATTAGGAGACTTTTTTTTATTATTCCATTAGATTTAGATACCTGAAACCATTTTTTCCCATATCGTAAAACAACGAGGAGAAGTTTAAATTGCCTTTATACAGATGCAAAAATTTAACTGTCTAAAGTGCAATGAATTGTTATCTCAAAAACTACCAGCAGAAAGTAAAAAAAAATTAAACCATCAAAAATAAGTTTTGAGAACATTCACAGTAATGAGAATATATGCATTCAGCCACATATTAAAGCAATTTAAAGCCAAAGTATACCATTAAAAACATTTATAAATCTCTATTTCATCTTGTTCCCTTCATAGCCTGTAACTTTGTACATATTTTTTTCCAAAAAGAAAAAAACCAAACAAAACTAACCTGACAATACTTCTAAACAAAACAATTATTTGCATTCTTAGCATGTAAAAAAGCCAAACAGCTTAAGTGGAGGAAAATAATGGCAAGTAAATTCACTCTAATATTTTTGAAGCACTAAGCAATGCATTTTGATTGTAAATTGCATTAGAACCATATTCTTCAAGCTGTACAGCAGATGCCAATGATTTCAACAGTTCCAAAAGTCTCTTTGACATCTTAACAGCAAAACCTTTGGGCAATTTACTCTTCCTGTCAGCATTAATAACCAACTCCTGAAAAATATCCAGTTGAATAAAGTAGTAAAAGATGTCTTATTCCTCACACAGAACATCGTGCCCTTTAAAATTTGCACTTCATAAATAGCATTAAAATTTCTATTCACTCCAAACATTCACATTTAAGACATCTCACATGCACAACACGTTCCTTTTAAACTAGAAAAGCACAAAATCTACTGAAAACGACGTCATTGAAATTTCCAGGTACCTTAACCTTTCCAAGAATACAAAGTGTTCAGAAACAAGGTAGTAAATACATCAGTGCTGCCCTGCTTCCCAACTTTTGAAGATAACTATTTGATTAAACAAGTGTCTTTGTTCCATAGAAAACTGGTATCTCTTTATCACTTTCCATTTGTGCCACAGGTGAACTTTCTTAAAGTCTGTGTTACATTTGCCTGTTCTTTGAAAAACAAAAACAAAACAAGAAGTGTAGGGTTAAGAGTCTACCAGCACTTCAGCAAATAAAGGGAGCTTACTTGCAGCAGGTAGCCTTTCTAGGGTTTTCAAAAAGGGCTGGTAACCATCTGCAACTTTAAGACAAAATTACTTGAAGGAAAGCATCATTTCATGATGCATATACAACAAATTGCACCTCTCTCACAGAGTCTCCTTAAACTACTGATGCCTGAAGAGTCAAGACCAGGAAGAAACAAAGTACTGATCTTCACAGAATTGCCACAAGTCATCCTAAGACTGTGGCAATTGCAATAGGGTTGCTTCAGCTGTAGCTCTTAAATCCCATCAATATTTATCTGCAGCTTGAATCAAACCGAAGTGCTGTGTTTAGTGCTGAATATGAATGCTCAAAGAAATATTCTGTTAGTACAAAAATTAGTTACCTTACATTCCACTTGAGCTCAGTGTGTCCACCCAGAGCATTCTTCTATAACTACAATTTCAAAAAGCTTATCCAACCAATAACTAAGAATTGAACTCCAAGTTTGGCACGTGCAGCAATTTTCAGGAGCATCCCTTTATTTCATTAAAACACTGATCAGAACAGTGATCCCATTACCAAGCATAACCTGACTGGCAGCTGCTCAAGGTGCTTCATCTCAGCTGTGCACAAGGATTGCACCTTGCCTTTAACTGAGGCACATAAGGCGCAGTGCAGAAGTACAACAGTTCAGACACTAGAGGACAGCCTGTTCATTTGACTGAACCTCCAGATATGTAGCGCTTGTTCCTCACTGCTTCCTTTCCCTTGGACTCGAATTCATAACTGATGAATCCACTTTCAGGAAGCTTCTCTTCAGATTAGAGATATTTTTAGGTTAGTTGACATTATTTTTTATGTAAGTCTCAAAGCGTTGCAAGAATCCTTGAAAATGATATAATTAATGTCAGTACTGTCTGTCCAACACCAAAGACAAGAGCTTCTAAGGGAGCCATATTCTTTCCTGCTACTCTGTAAATTCCAGCTACTGCAGCACCTAAGAATCACAAGAAAAACAATGGTCAAATTACAGAAGTAAAACTAAGGCTGAAACACATCACAAATGACTTACTGTATTTATGCATTAGCTATTTCTAGAATATTACCAAACACGAATTACTTCATGGCATTATGCAATTATTTAGCCTTGCTTGACTTTTTCTAGTTTCAAAGGCCTTCAGGGATAATTTTCCCAAATGAACCAGATCAACTGTTACCACACAAGCTTTATTGAAAAAAAAAAACAAACCAAACCTTAAACTCACCACTTCCCTTAAGGTGCCTTCCAATTTCTTTCTCTCCCTGCTAATTTGAAGAATTAGCAAAAAAAACTCTAAAATATGCATTAGAATTTACCAAGTCCAAATCGTGGCTTAATTGTCTTCATACAAGCAGGGAAAAGATGATAATATTAAGACTGTGAATGCCTACAAACTGACTAAAAAAAAAATCTACATGTCCAGCAGCTTCATTTAGTATTTCAGTTAAACAATCAGGTCATACTGTGCTAATTAGCTTTGACTTCATCTACTAAACTGTTAGCAATTGTTTGGTAAATCAAGCAAAACATGGAAAAGATCAAGAAGTCTTACACTGTAATTCATGAATACATATGGGGAGAAGTCTCTAACCAATATCATTAGATTTACAGTTACATGAAATTAAAAAACCATTTCTCCTGTACAGTTGTGTGCAATTCTCCTTTCAAATATAACACCAAATGACCAAAGATTAACCAGCAATGCACTGCTCTGAAAACAAGTCACTTGTTCTTAACTCCCTCCTTCCGTCTTTCATAAGGCGACTTCTTCACGTGCATTAAAGAACAAAAGCCACAGAGCAATTTCATGGTTGTATTGACTTGAAATAAGAGCCTAAGAAAGAAAATCTTTGCATCCATCTTTCAAAAGAATATCATGCTAATAAATAACATTTTCTCCTCAAATTACTTGTCTGAGGATACACAAATGTTTGTGCAAAATACAAAGAGAGGCTTGTATACAGCTGTGTCTGTAGTAAAAACATAACTCAATCCATACCTCAAATTTACCTACATCAGCCTTTTTCTTTAGTATTTTCTCACCTAGTATTTGCTGTAGAGTCCTTACTCCCTTTGCCTAAAGAAAACACTGAATTTTTCAGTGATAGACCCTTTGTATGTGATATCTCAAACACAGTTCAATTAAATGCTTTCAGAGTACACAAAGCCCCTTTCCAACTCAAAGAAAACTGAAAACTGCTATTTATTTCAAGAACTGGCAGCGAGTTGAAGTGGGAATTCCCTCGTTTTTACTCGCTACAGGAACAGTCTGCCTGAGTGATTCAAAATCTGTGGTACAGAAATAAATCCCAACAGGTTTTCTAAGATGTCACCTGACAAAAAAAAAAAAAAAAAAAAAAAAAAAAAACCATCTCATTTTTACAAATATTTCAGGGACACCAGCATTCACCACTAATGGTTTCTTTACACAAAATGTGTAAAGGTAGTTTTTTTAATTACCTAACTAAAACACTAGCCTGAAGTTATTTCACTCAGCCACCCCATGTTAGCTTTTCCATTTATCCTGACTATCAACTATCAAAAGCTGCAATAGATCCTTGAGAATGAGCCCAGTGCTGCCACTAAAATTATTCAGGTGATTGAACTCTTAAAGTGAATTCAGATTAGTTAAGATCTATTAACCAGTAGCATCAAATTAGCATACCCAATAACAGCAATGTCTGGCTTCTTCAGAAAGGCATTGAGGTATTCTGGGAAAAACATCAATAACAAAACCAAGGAGTTTTGTGCTTTGATAATCACGTATTTTTGTTTTTCAGATAACAGCATGCAATAGAAGCTGTAAAAACCCAGCACAACTGGTAGAGAGCCAAAGGGTACAACAGCTTGCCACTGAGGGAAATGAGAACATTACCAAAAAAGAGCGTGTATGGGGGGCAGGAGGAAGAACAGACCCTCTGGGATGACTAAAAGTCCTTGCCTCAAATTGCCTGATTTTTAACTGTTCCTGAGGCTGTTTTTGCGAGCAGCACAACTCACTCTGGTTACTGGTTTTGTTCTGCTGCTTTTAAACACATTGCTGTATGTTGGTAACAGATCGCAAGAATACCCAAGTCCCAAAGATCTATCATGAACAAAATTAAACAGAGGGTGATGAAGCACTGGCACAGGTTGCCCGAGGAGGTTGTGGATGCCCCATCCCTGGAGGCATTCAAGGCCAGGCTGGATGTGGCTCTGGGCAGCCTGGTCTGCTGGTTGGTGACCCTGCACATAGCAGGGGATTTGAAACTAGATGATCATTGTGGTCCTTTTCAACCCAGGCCATCCTATGGTTCTAAACTTGTACCATTTAACAGGTTGTATCCCATTCGCCTACACAAATAACAGGGAAGACTGGAAAAACAAATGGAAGTAGAAGTTGATTTGCCATTTCCATCCCTTAAAAGCAGGATTGGGCCTATCCAAAAGGCTAAATACTTGTTTACATCCTACTTCAGTAGGCAGCAACAATTAAAAATCCTCTTTTAAATATTTTACTTGTCTTCAGAAGCTCCCCACAGAATTTCTTTCAGCATGAAACAACCCAATGATGTCCAGAAATGAAGATACCCTGGCATTTTTGGCTAATCCAGTTTCATCTCTCTGTGTAAAACCAATGAGAATAACATAAGTCTACAGTGTAAGCTCAGAAATTCCCTGGTGAAATGCACGATCTACACACAAACAGAACTGCTTACTCAAACATTTTACATGTAAATTTGGATATAAAAACACAACTGTGTTGCTCCTCTTTTCCTGCATAGATGAAAGAGGCAAAGGAAATTCACAACAGAAACTCTGAGACTTCCCCACTTCTGCTTGGATACTCAGCATTACATTTCCTAGCACTTGCTCTTCAGAAGTGATCGTGCAACTGACCTAATAACAGGGCCACTGCCATTGTAAACACAGGACAATTCAATATCAACATAACATGCAATACAAGGTTCCATATGCAATACATTGGTTCCATATGCCTCATTTTAGAAGGAAAAAACCACCAATGCTGTTAGACAATAAAATGTCAAGCTGGGAAATACACAGCAATTAAAATATCATTAAACCAGAATTCTGAAGAAAGCCTCAAGGAAGCATTGCTTAAAGTTTGTATTTTTAATCAAATTTTAAAATTAATAAGCAATAAGAACTTTCAGCCTGAGAAAGCATAAGAAAACCTGCTACAAAACAACCATGAGTGTCTAAAGCTGAAGTGCTACCCCTACTCTGACAACCTCTACAGCTCAAAGAGAAAGGCAAGAGTATTTGCCCACAGCTTAAGGCCCTATGGTGGTCTCCAGATTTACAATTCCTTACCTTCAAAGGCTCTACTGCCTTTCAAGTGAGGCCACCTTGTCAATAACACAGAAGATGTTCGGACAGAAACCACTGTTCCAAGTTATTACAGACACATTACAGAATCCACTGATTGCAGTGTTGAGAATTCCATATTACCAGCACAGTTTCAGACAGTAAGTACAAGCTTATTTTCTATAGAAATAATAATATTCTCTTCCCACCGCAAAGAAAACTTGATGTTCTCCTGCCTGTTTGGGAAAGTTACTACAGACCATTTATAAGCTAGATCAAAGTAGTACCTTTACTTATAGCTCTATGAACTTGGCATTTACTCATCTTTTAGCACAATGCTTTAACAGAAAAATGTATCCACAGATAAGACGCTAACCCCCCAGGACAAAGAAATAAAAAGTGTAAAGTATTTCTCAGGAGGTTGGAGGCTTTGGAATAGCACCGTCAGAAATGCTGTAACTGATGCTCTTGTTGAACAGCATCGTACCTGAGTTAATAGCACACATAGCTTCCTTGCTTCTGTTTTTTATTTGAGGGGAAGAACAGAGCAGGGGTGATAACTACTGTTATTATTCCTTATCCCAAATACATTAGAAAAATATCAATTTGACTATAGTGGAAGATTGGAAAGGTCTTTCAAATCCTTGAGGCATGCAATTATTCGGTCTGTTCTGAGTGGCACACATAGTTCAGATTGTTATATGCTCATTAAAAACACAGAAAAAAGCCTCTAGTTCTGGTGTTTTTTCCTGTAGAGGTACACTGCACCTCTAGCTCCTTTAGAAGACCAATATCCTTTCCAGACCCAATATGGAAGCCTCCAGCAGGCCCTGGGAAGAGAGTGAGAAGCCAGTCCTGAACTCAATGTAAGTGGGGCCTCATTTCTAAAAGAAACTGATGGCTTTAAGGATACGGATAGGTGAACTCGATAAAAAACACTCTGGCCAAAATTGGCAATAATTACAACAGGACAGGACAGCAAATTCTGTTCCTCGAATGATATTACTTGTCAACCATAGACATTTCAATAGCTTGGTACACAAAGCAGACAAAGTGAATGAGTAAGATAACCATCTGCTAACAATTCTGGAATCATTTTATCTTTACATAATAGGAAGAACAACTTAGCCATCATATTCATTAGAATTGCTACACAATTAAGGCAAAATCCTTAATAAGTAATTACCAAATCATTAAGAGAAAGTTTGCTTTAATATATTTTTGATTTTACACATAAATAAGTAAAAACACAAAAGATAGACTTACTGGTTATCATTGCTCCAGTTACAGAACCCAGAAATCCAATGCTGACCACAATGACAGAGATCAGCCTCCCCTGCCTATGCCTCTGCAGCATCACAAACATTAATACTCCCACAGCACCATGGACAAAGAGAGAGGAGAAGAGAGCCCAGAGGAAAACCCAGTACCACATTTCTGAAAGAAAGCAGTCAAATAAAAGATTAATATTTCTCAGGCAAAAACATTATAAGAGATTTAGAAACATTGCATACAATCAATATAGAAGAAATGCAACAATGATTTCAGTCTTGAAAGGAGTTCACATGAAAACGCCAGCATACGATCAAGACACCGTTGTGTTCCAGCAGACTGACTTAAAGGAGCAGTGCTACTGAGATATAAAAAACAAACAAAAAACAACATGAAGAGTTCTAGTGCAGTATTTGTAATAATAGATCTGATTAACAAAGGCCATCATTCTTTCAATGGCTTTTTTATTCATTAATTGTAATTTCTTGCTGAGATATTGTAACCATAAGTGCAGGATGAAGTTCTCTCTGAAAGTGAACCAGGAAGAAGATCCACATTTTACAATCAAGCTAACATCAAATAGGAAAAGTCAGATTAAAGGCATCAGTTTATCTACCAGGGAGCTGTAATGGGAACATTCCACCCAAGTATCTTCAGAAGGGAAAAATAGAAATAACACTTTTTTATTTTAAAACAAGAATTTTTAGCACATCTGCTTTATTCTAATTAGTTAGCACCAAACCTGATAGCAACAAGTAGCCAGCAGTAGGTAAAGTACTGAGTGAGGACAGGAGGTCATGAGAACACACAGAGCAGAAGTATTTCTAAAAATGCCAGACATCACCCTTACTTTCAAAGAGAGGTACAGAAAGCATCAATGAATCTACACAGAAATCAAAGAAGCTTGCTCATTTGGTGAACTCCAAAGGGTAAGAAAACACAAGCAGCAAAATCCTAATGGTATCCGTATTTAAAAAAAAAATGTCAACTATAATGATCATAAATGTCCCTATCACAGCATCTAGCAAACTGAAGACATTCATACTCATCTGGAGTACTGCATCCAGTTCTGGGCTCCCCAGTACAAAAAAGACAGGGACCTCTTGGAAAGAGTCCAGTGGAGGACCACGAAGATGGTGAAGGGCCTGGAGCATCTCTCCTATGAGGAAAGGCTGAGTGAACTGGGTCTGTTCAGCCTTGAGAAAAGGAGACTGAGAGGGGACCTGATCCAGGTCTATAAATATCTGAGGTGTGGGGGGCAGAATGGCGAGGCCGGACTGTTTTCAGTGGTGAGTGGAGACAGGACAAGGGGAAACGGCTGGAAACTGCAGCATAGGAAGTTCTGCACCAATGTGCGCAAGAACTTCTTTACAGTGAGGTGACGGAGCACTGGAACAGGCTGCCCAGGGAGGTGGTCGAGTCTCCTTCTCTGGAGATGTTCAAGACCTGCCTGGATGCCGACCTGTGTGACCTGCAGTAGGGAACCTGCTTTGGCAGGGGGGTTGGACTCGATGATCTCTGGAGGTCCCTTCCAACCCCTACAATTCTGTGATTCTGTGATTTACACACTTAATGTCATCCCAAGTTTAGAGTTCCTGCTGCAGTTCCCCCTAAAAAAAAAAGTACATTTCCTTACAACAGCAGGATATTATTTATCAGGTGAGCCTGTATTACTGCAGCTGGACACACGTCAGTCATTGGAGCAGAAATAGGACCCAGTTAGCTAATTCAAAAATACATCAATACATCACATCAAACAAAGCATATTTTGAAAAGATGCTGAGAAAGAACAGTTGCTACACACCAACTGCAATCCTTTGAGGACAACCAAAAAACCCTTTTAGGAGAGGAGCAAGGAAAATGGCCAGTAAAAATACATACAGTTAATGCTAA